>NC_045782.1:35265028-35881278 GCF_008692025.1 Phocoena sinus
TCAGCCAGTCTCCATCATTGGTCAACCAGTTGACATCAGCCAGTCTCCATCATTGGTCAACCAGTTGACATTAGCCAGTCTCCATCATTGGTCAACCAGCTGACATTAGCCAGTCTCCATCATTGGTCAACCAGCTGACATTAGCCAGTCTCCATCATTGGTCAACCAGTTGACATCAGCCAGTCTCCATCATTGGTCAACCAGCTGACATTAGCCAGTCTCCATCATTGGTCAACCAGCTGACATTAGCCAGTCTCCATCATTGGTCAACCAGTTGACATTAGCCAGTCTCCATCATTGGTCAACCAGTTGACATTAGCCAGTCTCCATCATTGGTCAACCAGTTGACATCAGCCAGTCTCCATCATTGGTCAACCAGTTGACATCAGCCAGTCTCCATCATTGGTCAACCAGCTGACATTAGCCAGTCTCCATCATTGGTCAACCAGTTGACATCAGCCAGTCTCCATCATTGGTCAACCAGTTGACATCAGCCAGTCTCCATCATTGGTCAACCAGCTGACATTAGCCAGTCTCCATCATTGGTCAACCAGCTGACATTAGCCAGTCTCCATCATTGGTCAACCAGTTGACATTAGCCAGTCTCCATCATTGGTCAACCAGCTGACATTAGCCAGTCTCCATCATTGGTCAACCAGTTGACATTAGCCAGTCTCCATCATTGGTCAACCAGTTGACATCAGCCAGTCTCCATCATTGGTCAACCAGCTTGACATTAGCCAGTCTCCATCATTGGTCAACCAGTTGACATCAGCCAGTCTCCATCATTGGTCAACCAGTTGACATTAGCCAGTCTCCATCATTGGTCAACCAGTTGACATCAGCCAGTCTCCATCATTGGTCAACCAGTTGACATCAGCCAGTCTCCATCATTGGTCAACCAGCTGACATTAGCCAGTCTCCATCATTGGTCAACCAGTTGACATCAGCCAGTTCTCCATCATTGGTCAACCAGTTGACATCAGCCAGTCTCCATCATTGGTCAACCAGCTGACATTAGCCAGTCTCCATCATTGGTCAACCAGCTGACATTAGCCAGTCTCCATCATTGGTCAACCAGTTGACATTAGCCAGTCTCCATCATTGGTCAACCAGCTGACATTAGCCAGTCTCCATCATTGGTCAACCAGTTGACATTAGCCAGTCTCCATCATTGGTCAACCAGTTGACATCAGCCAGTCTCCATCATTGGTCAACCAGCTGACATTAGCCAGTCTCCATCATTGGTCAACCAGTTGACATCAGCCAGTCTCCATCATTGGTCAACCAGTTGACATTAGCCAGTCTCCATCATTGGTCAACCAGTTGACATTAGCCAGTCTCCATCATTGGTCAACCCAGTGCTCACTCAACGGGTGCATGAATGGAGATCCATGAGAGCAGGGAATGAAAGTTATAACTGGTCCAACTAGCACGGACTCCCACTCACCAAGATTCACCTAGCTACTGCCAACCAACCTGCCACTAAGAGGCCAATGCCATGGCCCTGATTTGGCACCACCACTCCTCAAAGAAATCACCTAGCCACTTGGTAACAAGTTGGCCACATTGGATCCCTTCCACTCTGGATGAAGCAAGACAAGACTGGAGTCAACGCATATTCTGGGTATGGGTTTGCCTTTCCTGCCACAGGGACGGTGATGGTTAGTTCTCTGTATCAATTTGACTAGGCTATAACACCCTTATTCAATCAAACACCAATTCAATCTAGGTTTTGCTGTGAAGGCAGTTAACATCTACAGTCTGTTGACTTTAAGTAAAGGATGTTATCCTCGATAATTTGGGTGGGCCTCATCTAATCAGTTGAAAGGCCTTAAGCTCAACGGTGAGATTTCCCTGAGGAGGAAGAAATTCCACTGTGGACTGCAGTATCAGCCCCCGCCTGAGAGTTTCAGCCTGCTGGCCTAATAAATTTGGGACATGTCTAGCTAGCCCCCCACAATCGTATAAGCCAGTTCCTTGCAGTAAGTCTCTATAGCTATAGATAGATACAGATATATCTCCTACTGGTTCTGTCTCTCTGATTGAGCCCTGGCTGATATAGGGCCTGTTGCAGCATCACTTTCTGAGGGCTTACTTTTAAGAAAAACAGAAGCATGGGAGTGGACAGGAAGCCTCCGGCTCCCAAATCACCAGTTTCCAGGGAACCCAACTTAAGGCCACAGCTCACCTGTCCCAAGCACCTGTTGTGTGGTAGCCATTAATGTGGACTTTGATGTTAAATACACGACCAGGGAGGAAGAAAACTATTCAGGATCACAACTCTCCAGGCTAATAATCGCAGATGGTGGCAAATCACATTGTGTAATGTTGTCAGTGGATGATAGGAATGGTAACCAGGGAGTGTGGCCAGCCTGAGTGGGCGGGCACAGATTCATCCAAAGAAGACTTTCATCGGAAAGTCTCCCCCTTGAGAGATGGGCAGGTGCTGATGTTGGGGTGGAGTCGGGGTCTCTGCAGGATGAATGCAGCACGGCCCCCTGCAGTCCCCTCATGTGCGAAGTGACCGGATCGAGCCCTGAAAGGGGTCAGAAGCAGAGGAATGAGAGGTTGACCAGTCAGAGGAATGAGAGGTGCTCCGCTGGAGTCAGGAATGTTGAACTGAAAAATGAGAACGGTCAGCGTTCAGCGTTTGCAAGTTACTTTTCTTGCTTTCTGGTTGTGACTTTGTAAAAATCCGTTTAGGAAGCCACTGGGCTGCCGTGACTGATGCACTGATTTCCCAGCTGGCTTTGCGTCTCAGGCTGGGCCCAGGTGAGAGGACATTCATTTCCGTAGGCCGGCCCAGCGGAGGATTGAAATCAGGGAACTCGTTGGGGGAAATGCCAGCCCAGCGCGGGCCTAGGACCACAGAACTTTTAAACAACGGGAATGCAGGCAGGCCGAGGTAAATGACGGTGGCTTCGGTTAGCAAATAATATCCCAGACAATCTCAGACCACAAAACAGTGCTCACCCTGGAGAGCTATAAAATTAGAACTTCAAACATTAGCTAGTTACCAAATTAAGACTCTTATTTACCTTCGTCACCCTCAGCGAGCCACATCTTTGTGCCCAGGTCGGCCCCACAAGGAAAATGAACAGAATGATGTACTGGGGGATGATGTGACACGTTTGGGTTGGGTCTATGAAGACACACACCCGCTGTCTCGAGTGAAAGAACAGGGCCCTTTTCAGAGGATTTGGTTTTTTCCACCTCTCTGTGATCCAAGTTACCAGACCGTACGGAAGGGTCAAGGAGAGAGCTGGGGACTTCAGCTCAGGAGACCAACGGTGGAGCATCTGAAACCTCCACTGTACTCGGGGACCCATTCCGGCGAATCCAGAGAGCGGCGCCATCAGTTGAATCGCAGCTTGTGGGCCTGACAGGAGAGCAGGATCCATCAAGGCCACCTGACCGGCGACTGGCAACACTGTCTATAGCCCCTCTGCCTCTTCCACCTTCCTTCCTCCGGACCAGCCCTCTCACCGCCACACGGCCCCTCCGCCTGGCCCTGATCTCACCTTCCACGTGCTCACGCAGGCCTGGGCCCCAGGCGCAGGCTCTCCTCCTCCACTTTCACTCCTGCGTCCTAGACTGACGGGCAGGAGAGTCACCAGGAGACACTGTTATCCACGTGACAGGGGATAAAGTTAGCCTGGTGGGCTTCAGTTTCAAGAGTCTGAGTTCCCTAGGTCTAAACTCCACGTTTCACAGTGCTTGGAGTCTCAGCCCTCATTTTACAGGTGAGGAAACTGACTCCTGGAGAGTACTGACCAATCAAGGCCACACTGCCAGCTCATGGCAGAGCTGAGGCTGCATCCTTTGGAAAGTCAGTCCCAGGACCTCCGTGTAGCACTCTTTCCTCATCCTTACGCTTGCATGTTGGTATTTCTCTTATATCAGTCTTTCAAAATAATATAAAAGTTCTAATTCATTCATATTTTAAAGGAGGGGAAGCAATATATTCAACCCAAGAAACAGCTGTAGGTTCCAGCTTCATTTTTACTGGATATTCATTCTATAATGGCGCGTTTAAAGCGGCACTTTGCCATTCTGAGTTGGCTTTGTCTTGTGCTGAGACATTTGCATCCTCTGAGCACCCCATGCCAGACAGCAGGGACCAAGGAGACTGGGAAATAGT
This sequence comes from Phocoena sinus, assembly GCF_008692025.1. Classification (NCBI taxonomy): domain Eukaryota; kingdom Metazoa; phylum Chordata; class Mammalia; order Artiodactyla; family Phocoenidae; genus Phocoena; species Phocoena sinus. The sequence continues at coordinate 35,269,173 of NC_045782.1, forward strand.
TTCTTCACTAGTGGATAAGCCACACTCAGATCATCGAGAATCAAACGCTCAGATTCACCAGGCTATCCTTGTGGTGTCTACGAGTGGAGAGAGAAACGGAAACTACCTCTCCTCTCCTGGACCAGGATAAATGGAACGCTAGACCCTGGTTTCCATCCAGGCGATGCCAAGATTTTAAAGGGTTCAGATCCCCACTGCTGCTGCCAGCTCGGTCTGTGTGTCTTCGACGCTGTCTCTCGTTTCCTCCCTCAATGGCCCAGGCAGCTCTGGTCTTGCTGATGGATGCTGGGTCAAGGCTGAACATCATAATGGCCTTTTCCAGACTGCTGCATCGGTGCCCCGTTTCAGGCAGCTGGGAATTCAGGTCTCCAGCTTCCCCAGCAAGTCATCTCAAGATGACAGAAACACTGACCATGTACGCAAAGAGCACCAGCCTAGGAAACACGTGTCTAGTCCTAACTCCAGCCTCTATCACAACCCACCTTTCCGGGCCAACCATCCACCCTTCAAAACCCAGCTCAAGCACCACTTCCTCTGTGTATCGTCCTACTGTGAGCTCCTGAGGAAGGAGAACTATCTTGATCATCTCATCTTTCAAGATACTCAATATACAAATAAGTAATTACGAATTTCTCCAAAATGAGAGGGTGGTCTTGAAGATGGGTTCCTTATTTAAGAGTCTGTGATGGGGCTTCCCTGGTGGTGCAGTCATTAAGGATCTGCCTGCCAATGCAGGGCACACGGGTTCGAGCCCTGGTCCGGGAAGATCCCACATGCCATGGAGCAACTAAGCCTGTGCGCCACAACTATTGAGGCTGCGCTCTAGAGCCCACGACCCACAGCTACTGAAGCCCATGCACTTAGAGCCCGTGATCCACAACCACAGAAGCCACCGCAATGAGAAGTCCGAGCACCACAACGAAGAGTAGCCCCCGCTCGCCGCAACTAGAGAAAGCCCGCCCGCAGCAACAAAGACCCAACGCAGCCAAACATAAATAAACAAGTAAATAAAATATATATTAAAAAAAAAAAAAAGAGTCTGTGATGACCCCAATCTGACTTCCAGGATTGGGACCTAATGCCTGAGAGGCACAAAGAGGTGAAAGACCTAGGATTCCTAAACCCTCAGACCAAGTGTACACGATCCAAGTGTTCCAACCTAGTTAGTCTCTGAGAAGTTACATGGATACATCATGTTCACAGGCATGACAAAGATCTGGAGTTTAGACGTGCCTCTCTTATTTCTGTGGGCATAGATCAGTCATCTGTGGGCATGAGGTCTCTCATCACAGTGTGAGACGACGTGGTGTTTCTCTAATAGGTGAGAAAATGGAGTGGTTCCCCAAGGGAATGGGGATGGAAAGAGAAATATCTGGAGGGGTTGAGTGATTTGCTGAACCACACACGTGTTGAGGGGTGATCCAGATTCTCAGCTGACATTCTCAGTTTCCCCTCTGGGTTTTCCTGACCAAAGAAAGTCTTGACCAGGCTAAGGTTTGCAATCAACGCAGCGGACACAGCTGGCCACTTCCTCGCTGAACTGTTTGGGAGCAGGGCAGGGATCTAGGAAGAGCTACTTTTTTTTTTTTGCGGTACGCAGGGCCTCTCACTGTTGTGGCCTCTCCTGTTGCGGAGCACAGGCTCCGAACGCGCAGGCTCAGCGGCCATGGCTCACGAGCCCAGCTGCTCCATGGCACGTGGGATCTTCCCGGACCGGGGCACGAACCCGTGTCCCCTGCATCGGCAGGCGGACTCTCAACTACTGTGCCACCGGGGAAGCCCTAGGAAGAGCTACTTTTGAAGTGGGACTTACATGCCGAGGGTCCTCCTTGATGTGGTTTGAAACACTGCCATGGTATGTTTGGATAATGGCTGAATTAGCCCTCCATAAAGACTGAGAAATGAAGGGATGTCTAAATATTACTCTGGGACACAGTTTGAGAATCGCCTGTGGGTAGAATGGAAGAACCCATCAAGAGGTACAAGATAGTAGAATAATCAAATCCACCTCCCATCCCCACTTTCCCAGTTCTGGGCATTTTTTAAAGGTAGAGAAAAAACAGGCATTCTGAGGTCAAATCAGGTCTCTGGGCATCTCCGCCCCTTCCAGGTGCCAGAGAAGAGAATGCCATTGTGTGTGTGTGCTGGGGGAAGAGGGGGCCTGGGGCTGTTGGAAGGCCCACTGCTGCCAGGCGGCAAACGGCCGGCAAGGTTGTGCAGGCCATTTGTGGAGCCAGTGGGTGAGACCTCGTAACACTCTGGGCCCCTGGAGGCAGGCTTTTATTAGAAACCTTCCATTTTCTGGCATTTCACTAATTTAGCCAAACCTCTCCCGGCAAAAAGTCTGCCTGTCCTTAGCCCCAGGGTGGGTTTGATTTAATTGAACGTAGGTAGGAGAGTGTTGGAGAAAGGGCCCAGGGCTGGGCGACGAAAACGTAGGCCCCAATCCCGGCTGGGCAGTAACTTACCTTGGGACCTGGACCTTGAACAAATCAACCCCCTTCTCTGGGCCTCTGTTTCCCCAGCAGTAAAACGCACAGGGTAAACCCTGGGCTCGCTCCACCATGGGACGCCATCCTACAGTTAGTTCTACGATCGGCTAGTGACTCGACTCCGGGCATCGGAGGCGGGGGCCCAGCGTAAGTTGTTTGAGCCCCCAAGTTGCCAACTCATGTTGAGCAAGTGTCCTGAGGTGACCAAGGGGGCCAGCGAGGTTGCCGTTGCCCTGCAACCGCGAGCTGCCGCCCCGCGCCCCGGGAGCGCCACGTGTGGCCGGGAAGGGCGTCGGCTCCCCGGCCAGAGAAGCGACGCTCCCGGCGGCCGCACCCGTCCCGGAACGTGGCGCCAACGGAGGCGTGGCGGGGGCCAGGGGGCCGCTGCCCGCCCGAGCCCGCCGCCTGCCCCGCCGCCGGCCCTGCCGCGGGTCAACTCGTCCTTCCCGGACGTGACACGCTCCGCATTCCCGCGACCGCGAACCAGGAAGCGCAAGGGACGCCCGGCAGGCGCGGGGCGGGGCAGGGTGGGGGAGGAGCTGGGAGCAGGAGGGGGCGGCCATGGCAACGGGTGGGGGACGGGAGGGGACGTGTGTGCAAAGCTGCTCTCTCCGAGTGTCGCTGCGCGGCCTCCGTTCACCGCCCCCGCCGTCTGAATAGCTGTTCTGTCTCCGCGGATCCCCTCGTCGGCAGCTGATTGTTTAACTCCCAGACTGGCTGGCTCTGTTGAATTTCCAGACGCCTCTTTGGGACAGGTCCTGGAGGGGAGGGGGGCGGAATTTTTTCGGGAAAAGCCGGGCACAAATAATCTTGCCTCTGCTCGCCTCTCTTTTGATCCTCATGCCATCTGGACCTGCGACTCGGCGGGACCAGTAACCCCCTTTTACTGATGGCAAAACTGAGGGGCGAAGCCACTTAGCCAAAAGCGCATCGCGAGATACAACTAACGGAAACGAGAGAATTCCTATCCCTCCATTGTCAGCGCCCACAGTGAAGCTCTGGAAAACCCTCCGTTGCAGGGCTCAGTATTGGACAGGCCAATCTCCCTCTTTTTCTGCCTGCATCCCCTGGTGAGGGAATGGCAGGCTTCAAGGATGTAAGCCAGAAGGGAGGCAGGACCTAGGTCCTGGACCCTGTTTTGGGCTCCCTGGCTTCCTTTTACTGGATGGCTCCACTTGACCCCTCCTGTCTCCACCTTTCCTGGCTTCACTCCATCAGGGTGGGAGGCTAAGGACCACTCCTATTTTCTCATTAATAAATCTGATTAAAGACCACTTGAGTGTTCTAACTTGTGGAACTTGAGCAAGCTCCTTCCCCATTATGGGCCTCAGTTTTCCAATCTATATAAGGACTCTATTAACCCCTAAGAAATTTTCCAGCACTAATATTCCAGGATTCTAATTCAGATACTTTCTCTGCAGGCAACAGCCTGCTGTAAGGAGTTAACTTTTCTTCCTTTTCTCCATATCATAATTATACTTACCTCCCCAGCACCTGTGCCCATAGTAGCACTCAATAAAAGGCTATTAAGTAAGTATAAAGGTATATCTTTGCCTCTCTGCTGTCTCCTAACAAATTCCTAATGATGACCAAAGAAAAAAATAAGTGGGTTTATCAACTCTTTCCAAATATCTCTGCATCACCTTGCATGATGGGATGCTGACAGCCACCTCCTGAGGCTGGTGGGGCAGCAGAAATATTTCAGTTCAGAATCTGGGTTTGAATTTGATCTCTGCCCCTCCCTTACTGCCTCTGGCACATAGCCTCTTTAAACCCTTGGAGTCTTAGGTGTTCCCTGGCCTGTGGGTTTATCAGAAACAACGGCTCCCATTTTACAGGTGACAAAACCGAAGAAGTGAAGTGACTTGGCCAAGAGCATACCACAAAACACAAGATGGCAGATACAAGATCACTTCCTCATTTGTTCAGTGAAGACAGTAATAATGCCTGTTTTACAGGATTGAAGGAAGCTCAGCTGGACTAGAAGGGAAGGCTGTCTATAAGCTGTTAAACGGCTAGTTGTTGGACGCAGCAGTGGGAGCAGTAACACTGTGACCTGGCGTGGGGCTATGAGAAGCTTTCTTACCTTAGACATTTGCATCTGGTCCATAAATAGGGCTGCGCATAGGCACTGGACTGAGAGGATGAGCAAGACAAGTGCTGGAGGTAGAAGACAGCCAGGTACGAGCACAGAACCTCAAGGCGGGTTTTCAAGAAGTACACAGCCCCACGGGGCATGTAAGCAGCACCTCCCCTCCCAGTGTATTGGGTTGGTTGGTTCTGTTCTGTTTGTTTGTTTTGTTTTACCTTCTCTGCCATCATGAGCAGCTCCCTTAAGGGAAATATGCACAGTTCAGGACCTGCCACCCTTCACCCAGCTTGGGTGCCACACCTAAGGGAGAGGTCAGTTGGGTGACTCTCTGTCACCTTTTCCTGAGGTCTCCAAAAACCTTTCCCCAAAAACCTCCGGAAGAAGTTTGCTGGCTTTCCTTGTGGTTCAGCTTCAACCTGCAGTGGAAACACAGCAGGTGGTCATATTTGGGATGTTTGGTTTCTTACCTTGTACCTGAACAATGCTCTAAATATTTTACATTTATTTTTCAAATAAATTTACATTTACCCATACATGTATATGGTTCAAATACTCATGCATGTGGTAAAAAATTGAAAAGGTACAAAAGAGAATATAGTAAAATGTAAGTCTTCCTCACTCCCCTGCCCTCAAGCCTTGAGTTCCCCTCCCCAGAGATAACCACTCTTAGTAATTTCTTTTATGTCCTTCCAGAAATCAAATATTCTCTTTTAGGAATTTTTTTTGTGGGGGGAGGAGGATTGTTGTTTGCTTTATTTTATGGTGCTTTTTTTTTTTTTGGCCGCACCTTACAGCATGTGGGATCTTTCCCAACCAAGGATTGAACCCATGCCCCCTGCAGTGGAAGTGCGGAGTCTTAACTGGACCCCAAGGAAGACCTATGGCACATTTTAGATAGATGATTTTAATTGTTAAAGTGAAAACATTCACTTTGAAATGAAATTTAAAGGAACTTTAAAGTGAAAAATGAATTTAATCTTTTTTGTCTTTTTCTTGATCTTTTTTTTTGGGCTGTACGCGGGCCTCTCACTGCTGTGGCCTCTCCCATTGCGGAGCACAGGCTCCGGACGCTCAGGCTCAGTGGCCATGGCTCACGGGCCCAGCCGCTCCGCGTCATGTGGGATCCTCCCGGACCGGGGCACGAACCCACGTCCCCTGCATTGGCAGGCGGACTCTCAACCATTGCGCCACCAGGGAAGCCCTCTTGATCTTTTTTTTAAACTTCTTTATTTTTATTGAAGTGTTGATTTACAATGTTGTGTTAGTTTCAGGTGTACAGCAAAGTGATTCAGTTATACATACATATGTATCTTTTTTTCAGATTCTTTTCCCTTATAGGTTATTACAAAATATTGAGTATAGTTCCCTGTGCTGTACAGTAGGTCCTTGTTGGTTAGATAATCTTATATATAGTAGTGTGTATATGTTAATCCCAAGCTCCTAATTTATCCCTCCCCTCTCTTTTAGCAATTTTTTTTAAGCCATGTTTGTCAGGACATGCTCTATAGACCACCTGAGTCAGAATCACCAGAGTGTCTGCTCCCTGAATTGCAGTCATTAGAGTTGGAGAACACTTGATTTGAAGAATTTGACAGCTTATCAGCCTGTGGTTGGAAAGATATTTCCATATGTTCCTATTTCTAGATGAGGAGACTGTGGCCAAACCTGGTCAGCTTCATGCCAGACCTAGAACCGGAGTTTCCAACACTTGCAGCTACCCCAGTGTTTTACGGACTCTGTGTGTGTGTGATTTGTAGCAAATCTTTTTTTCGAAAGGAACATGTACCTGTACACATGTAAAATAAAAGTAGAAAAAAAAAAAAAAAACCAAAAGGGGCTTCCCTGGTGGCGCAGCGGTTGAGAGTCCGCCTGCCGATGCAGGGGACTCGGGTTCGCGCCCCGGTCCGGGAAGATCCCACATGCCGCGGAGCGGCTGGGCCTGCGCGTCCGGAGCCTGTGCTCCGCAACGGGAGAGGCCACAGCAGAGAGAGGCCTGCGTACCAAAAAAAAAAAAAAAAAAAAAAGTAGAGCTCCTCCTCCTGTTGAAGTGGATTGGGGCAGGGTAGGGGGCACTCAGCAAGCCTCCTCTGCCTTATGGCAGCCCCTGTGGCACCTGCTTGGAACCCAGGGGTTGAAAGACCACAGTCTCAGCTGACGTCCTCGAGGTGACAGGAACTTGGTATTCAGATGGTCAAATCCAAGGTGGGGGAATCCTAGATACCCCCGGTGCCTGGTAAACTCACCAGGCTTCCTCGAATCCCTCAAGCCCATGAAGGCAGTTTACAGAGAAAGCTGCTCGAAGCCCCAACGTCCCCAAGAAGAGAGGTGGCCTCCTTTGAGCAGCTACATCCCGATCAATTCAAGTACATTTATGGAGACCTCCAATGTGCCCAGTGCAATAAACTCCAAGCAGTTTAAAATTAGTCCCTGCCCTCCCATTGCCCTCAATGTACCTGGAGAGAGAAGACATAAATAGAAGTGATGGCATGAGGCAGGTGTGTGCTGGGTGAGGGGTGAAGGCGGGCGAGCAGGCAGGTAAGTCATCTTCTCTCTGGATTTGGGGGAGCTGGAGAAGGCTTTGGGTGGAAAGGCAGGAGGAACAGCAGGACAGCCTTCCTGCGGGGCGGAAGCTGGGCTACTGTCCCTCCAGACATGGTCAGAGTCGAAGAAGCAGCAGGTCGGGACCTGAAACCTTAACTCCAGCTGAATTAAACTAACTGGATTGAGGGACTTGGGTTTAGATCTTCACAGCCAAAACGTCCATCCTTCAAACCTGCTTCTCCATAAATAGCAGCTCTATCCTTCCCGTGGCCCCTTCCGGCTCACTTGACTCTCTCACAAGCACTGGCCTCCTGCTGCTTGTTCGGTCTGCCGGAAGCCTCCTCCCCAAACATCTGCACAGCTGGATCCCTCACTGCACCCACACCTTATCAGCTGGGCTTCGTCCAGCTGTCTTTGAGTAAATATCGCCCTTCCCCCCACTCTCAATACCCTTCCCTGCCTTATGTTCTCCATAGCACATATAGCTGTCCGGCATTCTATACATTTACTTATTGGTTGCCTCTCCCATTAGATGTGAGCTCCATGAGGGCAAAAAGAGCTGTGCCCCTGGTGCCTGGAATAGCACCAGACACATAGTAGGTATGTAATAAGTATTCGTTGAACGGATGAGTGCGTGAATGACTTCCCCTTAAGGATTCTCCGTAGAATCCTCCCTAGGATGGAGAGGGCTGCTCATGGTGGCAGGAGCTCTGGTTTGGGGACAGCGTAGGAGCCAGCTACGTCCTGGGGCAATTTCACCGCAAGCAGTCATAAGAGCAGATCGTAAATCTCAGCAGAAGGTGCAGGTGCCAAGTTGAACCAGTTCCTCACAGTGAATGATGAGGATCCCGGGGAGAGAGAGGGAGACCCGGCCTCGGGAAGGACCACCACAGGGCTTGGGTGGAGGAGAGAGAGAGAGAGAGAGAGAGAGAGAGAGAGAAGCCAGTCATGTGTGATGGGAGTGGCTGAGGCTGTGGCCAGGTGTCCCCTCTTATCCCCTGACTCAGTACCCTTAACCTGACCTTGGCTCCCTGGATGAATCAGCAAGTTCCATCCTCTGGGGTTTGTTGCTGCACTTCCCTCGGGGCCAGAGGATCTTGCGTGACATTAAGTAATACACCTGGGCGGGCAGGAGGCTCAGGAAGCCAGCAGCAGCCTGGGGTCAAGGGTCATCCAGGGCCAAGGCTGTGTCTCCGTATAGAGACCCCAGCACAAAAAACAGCTGATGCTGGGAACTTGGGGGTGGGGAGGGGTTCCCAGCCTCAGCTGAAAATCAGCACCTGGGGTACAAGTAGTTGAAGAAATACAGTTTGACAAAGTGAGAGAGTGGCATGGACATATATACACTACCAAACGTAAAATAGATAGCTAGTGGGAAGCAGCCGCATAGCACAGGGAGAACAGCTCGGTGCTTTGTGACCACCTACAGGGGTGGGATAGGGAGGGCGGGAGGGAGGGAGACGCAAGAGATATGGGAACATATGTATATGTATAACTGATTCACTTTGTTATAAAGCAGAAACTAACACACCATTGTAAAGCAATTATACTCCAATAAAGATGTTAAAAAAAAAAAGAAAAGAAATACAGTTTGGAGGCAGCAAATCCTCACAGAAAGTGAATATGAGTGTGCCTTGCTTTAAGCCACCACTTATAGGAAAACTGCATAGCTCCTGAGGATAAACCAAGGAGCAAGTCCATATTTTAAAGAAGGACTCTCTTTGGGGATAGTGGGCATGGGTGAGCTCCCCTAGTGAACTGGAAATTGTTGCCTTTATGAATATTCCACTTCCACATAACAATCATTTGAAATGTGGCACTCTCTGATTTATAAAATGCCTTCAAAGATGTAAATACTTTTCCACATATATATTCTCATCAGATTATCAGAGGGTCCTATGAGATCCCCATTTTACAGATGAGAAAACAGAGGCCTAGAGTGGGTAAGTCGTACAGTTCAGCCAGGTTTTTGGACTTGAAGATCTTCCCAGCCCAGCATGCTGTCCCCATGTGATTCCTACAGCATCTCTACAGAGCAGGAGACTATGATCCATGTGACAGAAGAGAAAACCGAAACCCAGTGGGTAAAGGCCCTAACCAGATTCCCAACTCTGAGCCCGGGCTTTGGAGTCAGACGAAGTTTACAGCTCACTAGCTCTACTTAGCACTTACTTGACCTCTATGGGCCTCGGTTTCCTCATCTATAAAATGCGGGTAATAATACCCATGTCACGCAAGCTGTGAGGGTGAACTGATGCATGTTATTGCTTAGAGCAGTGACTGACACATAGCTGCTATTTTTAGGCCTGTCGTTCTTGTTATTTTTACAGTTTCTCACACTTCTATGTGAAATATCCACAGAGACATGTTATGGAGTCTCCTCCGGGGTGAGCAAGACGTCCCCTCCCTCATCCCAGGCTTTCACTCCCTTCCTGCTCTCACCCCTTCCAGAAGGTCACACCAGGCTGATTCTCTCCCAACCCCCAGGAGCCACCCTGCCACCGGGCCCCAGCCCCACCTCACAGCTGCCTTGGCCAAGGATGAAGGGCAATCCCCACAGCCCCTGCCAGCGTGTGGTCACCCCACCTCTGCCTGCTGCAGGGCCCGGAGCCCGGACGGGCCTGGCAGGCTACCAGTACTTCCTTGGTAGGATGCCCCAGCGCTCCCTCCGGGGTCCCTCTATTCTGGGAGCTGTAATTTAGACAGCCTTCCCCGCCCCAATTGCTATCTGTGGTAGCAGTTACCCTTCCCTCAGGCCCTGCCCACCCCCACTAGGCTGCCTTTTCATAAACAGCTCTTAGGCTGCCCTGTTATCTTAGGCGCCCGTGGCTCTGGGGAGGAGGCCCTGCCAACCTGGAGATACAAATGACCCCTCAATCCCAGCAAAAGCCAGCCCAAGGCGGGCAAAGGAAGGATGGAACCCTCACCCACCAGAGCCCAATATAGCAGCCCTCAGAACCTGACCCTGCAGTCTGCCAGGGCGGGTGGGGTGCAGAAAAGAGGAGAGCCTGTCATTATGCCCCCAACACCCTGAGGACTGGGTCAGCTTAGGCTGTGGTCTCCCCAGAGGCCCCTGCCTCAGCTCGGCATTCTCAGCCACAGGGGTGGGGTGGGGGGCATGGGGGGGGCGCGTGTGACAGTCAGTAACAGCAGCAAAAGTGGTGTTTCTAAAATGCAAATGTGACTCTGTCAATCCCTAGCTCCACACCTTCAGCGGCTCCCCATGGCCTTTAGGGATGAGGCTCATAACACCCACTGCCCTCTGCCCTTTCTACCGCCTCTCTCACTTTAGGACCTTTGCACGAGCAAAGAGTTCTTCTCTTCATCTAGCTCCTACTCATACTGCAGGTCTTAGCTTAGAAGTCACTTCTCATGGACCCTTCCCCTGACATCACCACACATCACGCTCCTCCCAGGTCCTCCCTTAGACTGGAATGAGTGTCCCTCCCAGGCTCACCTGAAGGGCCAGGCCCTTGCCTATACACTTTGTCTCTCTCGCTTGCTGGCTTTAAGTGCTCCCAGGGCAGGAACTCTGTCTTGCTCAGATTGTTTCTAACACCTAGCCCAGTCCTGGTATACAGTAGGTGTTCAAGAAAAGTTTGTTGAAAGGCAATTTCCTGGTGGTCCTGTGCTTAGAACTCTGTGCTTCCACTGCAGGGGGCCCGGGTTCAATCCCTGCTCAGGGAACTAGGATCCCACAAGCTGCACAGCACGGCCAAAAAAAAAAAAGTTTGTTGAAAGAACTCATTGATGAGTAAAGGGTTGGCTCCTCTGCCCTCCAGGATGAGTGGGTCTCTTAGGGGCAGGGGTATTTGCTGCTTTGGGCCCTTCATTTTCCCAGAAGGCCCCATCTTCAGTGTTCTGTCCCTTTGTCCTCTAAGTATAACTTCAGGCTTGCTGTACTGTCTGTCCGTTCTGATCTGGAATATACAGTTGCTATCGTCATGGGCCTGCCATTGCGGAGCCCTGAGGGGCTCTGAGGACGCACTGTAGGACAAGGCAGACACCCCTGTGCTGAGAGGGAGGAAGGCACCGAAAGAGGGAGTCCCCAGGCCATGGGTCACTTACAAGCAACAATTCTGTTACTAGGAGGCAGAGGCGGGTTCTTATTTCGGCACTTTTTGCCGTGATACGTCCGTATCACACACTTTGTATTCTGCTTGCTCCAAAGACAGACATTGCAAAGAAGAGCCTACAACTACAGAAATGAAGCTGGAGTTAAATTGTTCTACCTGTTATCCCCCTAAATTATTGGAGGATCTCTGAAATTTGATCTCTGCATCCAAATTGCATTTCCTCCATCGTTTCTCTCATCCTGAAGTTTCACTTGAGTTTCTCCCAGACCGCCTGCCTAGGAGACTGGGAAAATATGGGCACTGCAGCTGCTTCTACCTCCCAAGAGCCTGAGACCCACTCCCAGGAATACAGCCACAGAGCCAAGGTCTAGGGCCCAGACCTTTTAGGGGTAGAAGAGTGGGGGCTCAGCACACCACCTCCCTGCTCCTGGAGGCTGCCTGATGATGTGGCCAAAGCCAGGCCTGGTTAGGACAATCAATCTAGAGGCAAAATATATTACAAAGTGCGAGCTCTGGTAGGTCCCATGATCCAGACATGCTCCCACCTCAGGGCCTTTGCACTTGCTGTTCCCTCTGCCTGATGCTCTTCCCCTCAGGTTTCTCTAGGGCTCACACCCATGGGTCTTTGTTTAACTGACCCCTTCGCAGTCAGACCTTCCCTGGTCGCCCTATTTAAATGGAACCTCCCTCACTCCCACCCCATTTCCCTGCTTTATTTTTCTCCATAGCACTTACTGCTTATCTAACATATAGGGTTCCTTTTCTCCCTCCCTCCCTCCTTTCCTCCCTCCTTCCCTCCATCCTTTCCTTCCTTCCACTGTCTCCTTTCTACAGAATGTAAGAAATATATGTACAGATGTATCACTCGTTTAGTTCTCTATGGCTGTGTAACAGATGACCCTAAATTTTTAGCAACATAAAACTAGCATGTATTATCTCCCACAGTTTTTGAGAGCCAGAGGTGAAGTTGCAGTCACCTCAAGGCCTGACCCAGGCTGAGGGTCTGCGTCCACACTGACTTGTGTAGTTGCTGACAGGCCTTAGGTCTGCGCTGGCTGCTGGCCGGAGGCTTCAGTTCCTTGCCTTGTGTGCCTCCCTATAGGACTATCCATGACATGGTACCTTGCTGCCACGAGAGCAAGTGATCCAAAAAGAGGAAGAGCAAGAGAGTGAGAGAGCCCCCAGGAGGGAAGCCACAGTCTTATAACCTATATTGGAAGAGACGTCCCTTCGTTTTTGCCCAATGCCACTGGTCACTCAGACTAACCCTGGGTGTGGCCACCGGGAGGCAGGCATCGCTGAGGCCATCTTGGACGCTGGCTACCAATCTCCAACACATCTTCCACACGGAGAAGATGCTCAAGAAACAGTTGTAGAATGAAAGAAGGAAGATAGGAATGATTTCAGCAGAAATCAGTTCTCGCGGGGCGCTAATAGCTGTGACCACTGCCCCATCCCTGAAGGATCTGGACCACATTCAGCTTCCCTCCCCCTCCCCCCCACCTCTGTCCCCGCGATGCTGTCTTATAATTCACCTCCACCTCTTCCCAGCCATGTGACCTCAGGCAAGCTGCTAAACTCACGGGCCTGTTGTGGGGATGAAAAGAGATGAGGGCGTAAGCATCACAGTGTCTGACCCACACAGCCCTCAAGAAATGTAGCCATCGTGGGCCGTACTGTGTGTTACTAATACCAGAGGGAAAAACCAAAGTATTTCCCTGGCGTCAGTAGCAGTTTTAGAGCTGCGTGTGGCGTGTGTTTGTGTTTCTATATGTTGACTCCTCCAGGAGAAGTGGCTGAGAGGAGCTGTCCAGGGTCTCAGTGCCGAGGATGGGTCATGTGGGCCAGAGACGGTCACGTGCTGGGGCCTTAGTCACCCAAACAAGCAGGACAGACTTTTGAGCACGTGGGCCGCTGTCCATTTACAATAAGTAGCATGTGTTACCCCAGTGGCGCTTAACATTTTTGCAGGAAGGGGGGAGGAGGGCAGGTGGTGTCACGAAACTTTTTGAAAGTTTACATAAAAAATGCACGTTGGTACATGAACACACAAAAATATATGTAACAAACTCAGGACATTCCCAGATGGACCACAGATTCAAAATGCTAGCACTGGACCGTGACCTTCTTGAAGGCAATGAGGAGCTCATGTCTCTTGGACAAATTAATGCATGAATGAATAAAAAAAGAACAAAAGAGTCAACTGCCAAAAAGGCCGGAATCTTGGACTCTTTGCTGGCTAGCAGCACATCATCTCCCCTGGTATAATCACCTCTGGAAAACTGGCTGGTTTCATAAGACCTGGGTTCAAGTTTTGCCTTATCCATCCTACTGACTGTATGACCTTGGACTTGTCACCTAACCTCTCTCAGCCTCATTTTCCTCATCAGGAAAATAATGTGAATTACAGAGAGTGTTTTTTTTGTTTTAAGTTTTTTTTGGGGGGGGCCATGCAGCGTAGCTTGTGGGATCTTAGTTCCCCAACCAGGGATCGAACCCGTGCCCCCTTCAGTGGAAACGTGAGCACCAGGGAAGTCCCCAGAGTGTTTTGTAAGCTCCAAAGTCTACTGAAAACATGAGGGACTCTTATTTTTGGTGCACCTTGGACCGAGGCAAAAGGAACCCAAAATAATGTTCCTATCAACCTGCCCTCAAGGCCTCCAGCTCCCATCAGCACAGGCCTGCCTTGGGATAGGGAGATTCCTGGGTGGGTCAGCTTGCTCAGAGGAAGGTGTAAAGACATGCTGAGCTGCCAACACCATCTATTGTTAGCATATCCACAGTCAGATGGCCAGGTTGCAACACAACTGAGGCTGAGACAGCTTGCTTTGGTCTCATTCCAGGCCTAAGGCCACACCCTATACCAGTAGATGAGGTAGAGACTCCTGTAATCCTTCAGGCAACAAGTATTTATTGTGCGGCTGGCTGCTCTAGATCAAGGCCTGTGCAGCTGCAGCAGATATCCTGGGAGCAAACGCACTATGGCCCTATCCTCGTGGAGGTGACAGTCTGATGGGAGGCAGACATTAATCAATCACCCAGGACAAGTACAGGGTGCTGTGGAGATGTGGAATGGGAGGTCCTGACATCAAGGTGGGAGGAGGGGTTGTGGGCATAACAAATTTCCTTTTAGAGGTGACATACAGAGCTCAGCCCTGAACTCAGTGAGAGGCCATGGATGGTGTGGGAAGAGGCTACAGTATGTGCAAAGGGCCTGTGGTAGCACATGTGAAAGTCTGAAATAAGGCTGGTATGTTTAGAGCACACAGTACGAGGAGGAGAGGGATGCAAGAAGTAACCATGGACACGAGGCAGGCAGAGACTAAATCGCCCTGTTCTCTCTAATGTGACATTTGCAAAAATGAAGAGACTAGAGTGGCAGATTTCAAGCCTCTGAAAGCTGTTTCACAGAAGGAGGGTGCTTAGAAGCCAAATGAGAGGAACTACCCCAGCAAGTGGGATCTGAGTCAGACAGCACAGACTTCCTGGCCCGGACGAGGCCCTAGGGGATTACTTTGTCTACTTCACCTGTAGTGGGGGTCTGCTAGGTAGCAGAAAGGGTATTTGCTCATTCACTTCTCTATCCTGTTCCCCCTGCCACATTACTCCCCAACCTTGTTGTTCAATGGGGGAGGACAGCAGACAGCTCAGTCCGGGTGAGCCCGTTGTATGGAGAAGGGGCCGGGGCTGGAGAAGGCAGGGAGGGAAATGTTACCCGAAAAACCTGGAAAGGGATTTATCCAGCCCTGATCCCTAAGCCCCAGCACAACGCCTTAGACCCAGAGCACCTAAAACAGATCTTGCAGAACTGCCTGAGCGGGGTCACTCCCAGTGGCCTCTTCCACTAAGCCCACCTGCATCAGTTACCAGGTCCCCAAGGGAACCTCTACCTTCTGCAGACAGAGAAGTGCTGACCTGAGCATCGGGACTGACCACCACTTGCTACACAGCATCTTTGGGCAAGGTGCTTTCTTAATGTCCCCAAGCTTCTGCTTTCTTATTTGTAAAATGGAAATACTAAAACCCATCTGCCAGGGTTGATGTGGGAATTACGATCTTGGCGCCCAGTTGGTGCCCAGTGCCTGAATGCCATCGTCCCGGCGGCGATCTGCTCCTCCCTCTGCCAAGCGCCCCTCTCACCACCGGGCAGATTGGAGAGTCAGAGGCCACATTCCTGACCTCCCGGCCTCCCAGGCCTTACAACCAAAACCTCGGGCAAGAGTTACATCCTCTTTGTGAAGACCAGCTGGAGAGCTCCATTCCTGGCCACCTGAGTCAGGCCTCACCAGGGACTCCTGTCCCTGTCACCTCAGATGACTCCCATCTCCACAAGCTCTCTGCCAGATGGACTGAGCTGAGTTCTAAGGTGAACCCCATGGGAGGGGAGGAAGTTCTGCAGCCAGAGAGCTGGGCAGAGGCCTCAACCTGCTGGGGGTGGGGATAGGGTGTGGTAGCAGGTGAGAATTCCCATTCCTTCTGTCCCCATCTTGAGACACATGGCTGAGCATCCAACTTGCTTACTCATTGGCACAATGAGAGGGGTAAGTTTAAAGAGAAATACAGGGCTTCCCTGGTGGTGCAGTGGTTGAGAGTCTGCCTGCCGATGCGGGGGACACGGATTCGTGCCCCGGTCCGGGAAGATCCCACATGCCGCGGAGCGGCTGGGCCCGTGAGCCATGGCCCCTGAGCCTGCGCGTCCGGAGCCTGTGCTCCGCAACGGGAGAGGCCACAGCAGTGAGAGGCCCGTGTACCGCAAAAAAAAAAAAGAGAGAGAAATAGGTTTGCGTCCTGAAAATTTTAGTGCAGGGAGAGCTAGGAGTTTCTACATTTATTCCATAAAGGTGCTTTGCACAAAGCCCCTGTTGAACTTCGGTATTCCTGCTGGAAGGCGAAATCAGGCAGTAAGAACTCGCTATAGGCGGCTACAGGAAGCTCTCTGCCCACCCCTCCTTCAGCCCCAGGGGTGAATTTGGAAACAAGGTTAAAAGGGCTAATTGCATCAAAGGGATTAGAATCTAGCGCCTCCTGAGAGCATGTGACCCTGGACAAGTCATTTGATCTCAATTTCCCTGTTGTAAAATGGGAATAAATCCGAAGTGACTGTTGGTGTGAAGATTTAACAGGGAACACAAGTGGAGCACTAACGTTGAGGTGAACACAGCAGGGGACTTGTTTCATCCAACAACAAATATCTAAGGCCTACCATGTGCCAGGGTCTATATGCTAGGGACTAGGGGGACACTAATAAATAAGACAGGCATGGTCTCTGCCCTCGTGTTGCCTACTGAGAAGCAGCGAGGCAGACACTGAATGAGAGGGTGTGGCGTGATGATTCAGGTAGCCAGGTTGGAAGCCCAGCTCTACCATTCACCAGCTGAGTGACCCTAGTCTAGCTCAACTCTTTGTGCCTTGATTTCCCAACAGTAAAACGAGCCATGCACCCACTTCATAGGGTGGTGAGGATTTCATGAACTGACATATGGAAAAATATTTATGTTACCTGAAAACTAGGTTTGCCCCTTGGTGGGTGTTGAGCCAAAGACACAACCAAACCAAAGAGCAGGAGAAGGAAGAATTTATCATTTAAAGCACACGTTCACTGCTGCGGCCCGGGTTCAACCCCTGGTCGGGGAACTAAGATCCTGCAAGCCAGGCAGTAGGGCAAAAAAACAAAAACAAAAACAAGTCAATAAGGAGAACACCAGGCATCTTTCCCAAAGGAGATTCAGCATGAACTGGGGCAAAGGTCAACAAAGTTCAAGCTTTACTTGATTGAAGTCGGGAGGGTCAACATCTTCACTCACTCCATCCTCCACCTGGGCAGGGGCCTTAGCTCCTACAGAACTCAAAGATATGTATCAGATTGTCATGCAGATCCCTTGAGGAGGATCCAGGACTCTGTTTTATAGCTGAGCTATTGTTTCTTGACGGCTTTTCCTTTTTTCCTGCATTCCCTCACTTTCCTTAAACTCATGAATTACTGAGACCTGTTAACGATAAGCACCGTGGCCTGGATCAGATCACAAAATGGCTTAGGTCAAAAACGGCCTCTCTCATGTCAAGAAAGCCATGCCTGATCTCTTTCTCCAGGGACCCCCTACATTTACAGCACCTACTACGCGCTCTGTTAGCACACACGTGATCAGTATAATAAAAGGAAGTGCAGGATGTGTAACAGGGCAAGAGATGATGTCCAGGCTGAACTTGCTCAGCAAATGGGGTGGGTGTGGTCCTGAGAAGGAAAGGGCCCCCTGCAGGGGAGCAGGAGGAAAGGGTGAGGCGTGAAGACAGGGCTGTGAGATGAAGTGGAGCAGCAAACCAGTTGAAGGAGCTGGGGCACTGGGAGTTACTGGCAAGGGTTTTAAGGGTCAGGTTTGCAGATTTAAAGCCTTGCTTCCCCTTTGTATATATGGAAACATGGCACACGTTTGCCCTATTCATCAATGTACCCCTAGCCCCTGGCACAGAGATTAGGGTACTTCCTGGCTGACCCTCGCTCCCTCTCTGGTTTCCAGTCCCACTGGCCTCCAGGTCACTCAGGGCCTTTGCATTTGTGCCCTCTCTTCTCCCAGGAGTGGAGCCAGGGAGACTAGCCCCAGGCCTGGGGCTGCCCACCTTCTCCCCACCCACACAGCCCCTTTGTGACCCCCCATGAGTTAGGTGTGCCTGGGTTTGAACTCAATTTTTCCTGCTGTCAACATTCAACCATAAGTGCTGCGATCTAGTACGATACCCAGCTCATAGTATGTTCTCAGTAAATAAGTTTCTTTCCTCTCTAAACATAATCTTCTCTCCTCCTCACCACCAGGGTGGGAGGGCATAAGGGTGGGGTGGGTGTGGCTAGGAAAGGACTCAGCGAGCGAGGAGAAAGTGGGTTTTTTATTTACCACACTACTTGCAAAGGGGCAGAGAGTTTGGTCCCCAACTTAGTGTTTACAGGGTAGGGGAGTGGGAAAGTCGGCAACTCCCTGTGACCTGTAACGGGAGCAAGGGTCCCAAGGAGCGGGGCGCAGTGACTCCGCCTGGAGGGCAGAGGGCACCTAGCTATGCGCACGTGGGAGAGGAATTGCTTTTCCTCGGCGGGGTCAACCGATCCCTGCTCTCGGGCTTAGGAGAGCAGAACGGAATAAGGGCTGGAGATGGTGGTGCATTTCTGCAAATCTCCGGGATCAGAGCTCTGGAGGCGGCGGTGGAGAAAGTCCACAGCCCGGGCACTTGCAGGTGTGTGCTCGGGACTTACGTAGAGGCCCGCAGCCGCTCTAATGAGGGTGCCCCCCACCCACGCCCCTCTGAAGGGACGCGTTCCACCTCCACTCTCCTACCCTTCCCCGCAGCTCCCAATTCCACCTTCGCTTGCGCTCCGGGAGCCTCCGGGGCAGCCGGGAGGCGTGGCCTGCGGCGGCCCGCCCCCTTAATGTTCTCCGGCGCCACTGTGATTGGACAGCCCCTTGTGACGTCAGGGGACTGCGGTGGGCCAGGGTGCTGCGGCAGCCGCAGCGCCAACCGCGGCTTGGGCTCCGGCTCAGGCTCCCGGGTATTGAAAGGGGACGCGACGGCGGCCCGGGGTGGGGATGGGGGGCAAGTGGAGAGAGCGGTCCAGATGCACATCACCCATGGCCCCTCGGGAGTGGAGGGACTCGTGAGAGCCGGAGCCCAAGAAATCCGGGGGCGGATAAGACACCGCGTCCCCTTCAATTCCGTAAGCACCCCCTTACTCCATCCTGCGCCCAAAATACCTCAGCTAGCCCCTCTCCCCACTCTTTACACCTCCAAACTCAGCCGGGACAGACGTCTGCAGCCACCGCTCCCCACGTGAGTCCTGGTTTCCCGAGGTGGGGAGTGCTGGGGTCCCAGTGTGGGGTGGCGGCTGCGCTGAGTCTGAGAGCGCTCTTTCACGCGCGTGTCATTGGGGGAGTCTCCGGGGCGGAGGAATGAGTCCCCCTTCTCCTACCCCAGGAACGGGCTGTCCGGGTTTAGGTCCGTCCCCGACTCGGACAAGGCTTAGGAATCCGTGCTCCCTTGCTCCCTGCCACCCACGAGTCCCCTCGACTCCCGGGCTGCCCGCCCGCCGCCCCTCACTGGAGCGAAGCACCCGCCAGCTGGGGGTGTGCCAGAGTGCCTGCTTTCCAGCCACCTCTAAAAATATCTCTCCCCCCACTCCACCGTCAGCTGCCACCTCCTTGCCCATTGAGGATCCCCCTCCTAGCTTGTCCACCCAGGCAGGGCGAGACCAGAGGTGACTCAGGGTCTCAGCTTCCTCACTGGCACGAGAGCTCCAGGACTTCAACCCAGCTAGTCAGGACTGCAAGCTCACAACCCAGGGGGGCAATAGGGAAAGTTCTGGCTGCAGTTTTCCCAAGAGGCAGTAGAGACCCCTGAGTTCTAATCTTGATTCTGATGCTGTGTGACCCAGGATGTTAGCTTGACCTCTCTGGGCCTTTCCTATTCACTGCTGGTCGTGGTGAGCAAGGAATAGACCATGATGAAGTTGGGAGTGCTGTCTGGGGGAGGGAGAGAATTCCATCCTAGTGGTGGCATCCGGTTTCTAGTGGTTGATACTAAGAGGATGCGTTACTATAGTATCTCTGGGGTCCTGGCCCCCACCGCATCCTTATCCTGCACGTTTCTCGTAGAAAACCGTTTAAAGCTGCTAAAGCTCCATCCGTCCATAAGAGGGGCCTTTCAAACTTAGGGCCTATTCTTGTTTCCCTCCCCCATCCCCAGGTGTCCTCCCACCCTATTCCCATAGATGTAATGTAGCAGCACTTGTGTAAAAAAGGTGAACGGGGTGGGTGGGGAGGGGGCAGGGGGGAGGAGAGAAGCAGTGCTTTTAGGTAGGACTAGAACGTGGACTCCCTGCCAGCCTGATGAAACCCTTCTCTCTCTACTCTAGCCTGCAGGAGAAGCTCAGAGGTCCTGTCCCCCTTTCCTCTGAGGGACGCTTTTTGGTGACCACAAAAGGTTTTGATCACTCAGGACAAAGCTAGCAGAGGTGAGTGCCTTTTTGAATGTCACGGGAGGCAGATCCAAGCGGGGCCTGGGGTCCCTCTGACTACTCTGGGGTAGGGGTGGGTATCACAGCATGGCCGCCTCAGTTTCGAGGGGAGAAACCCAGGATGCCTGGCTTTCTGCTGTGGGGACTAAAACAAGGGCAACTCACCAAATAAATGTTTAACTGATTTCCCTAAATACTAGTATTAGATGAAAAAAATGTAACTGTTTCTTTTGCTATGAGAAGTTTTGAACATGATTAAAACCCAGTAGACTATTCCACCAAATTTAAAAAAGAAAAAGAACCAAGGGCAGTGAAAGTTGGCTTCTGGGTGGCTCCTGGAGACCCTTTTTTATCTTTGTATCTGCCCGGCACATGTCTGTCCATGTTTGCTTTTACAAGGGGAGTGGCATCCCTTGACCTTTTCTCTTTGGATTTGCCTGGCCCCTGGGGAACATGTGATATCAGCCAGGATTCTGGAAGGCTGAAACTCCCTCTAGATGGGGCCTGGGGACAGCCCTCCCACCTCTAACCCCCCTAAACGTGCCCTTCCTTCACCTCACATGCCTCCCTCCCCTTCTCTCCCATTTTCTTTTTCTTTTCTTTTCTTTTTTTTTTTTTTTGCGGTACACGGGCCTCTCACTGTTGTGGCCTCTCCCGTTGCGGAGCACAGGCTCCGGACGCGCAGGCTCAGCGGCCATGGCTCATGGGCCTAGCCGCTCTGCAGCAAGTGGGATCTTCCCGGACCGGGGCACGAACCCGTGTCCCCTGCATCGGCAGGCGGACTCTCAACTACTGCGCCACCAGGGAAGCCCTCTCCCATCTTCTTGAACTGTGTCTCTTCAATTCCTAGATTACAAGTTCTTAGGGAAAAGGCTGAAACCCACATCCCATCCCTATCGAAAGGGTTTAACGCATGTGTGGTCAGGGAGTGGGGAGGGATGGGGTACCTCAAGATGGAGAGCGAGAGAGCCCCTCCCTCCTGGGATATCCCAGTCTCTGTCTTGAGGGCTACAGCTTCTCCATGCTGTCCTGGGATGCTCTGGGGAGAGTCAACTTGACAAAGTCAGAGGGGTACCCAGTGTCACCCACTCTCACCACCAGAGGGAAGCAGCCAGCCAGACCTTTGCTCCTTTGCTCCTTAGCCTGTCTAGTCTCCTGGCTCACAGTAGCTTTCCAGACCTGTCCCAGCTGCATCTAGTCTCTCATTTAACCCCAGGATGGAGGGGAGGCACTGGAGTTGTGGGTTTGCAGCTGCACTGGTGAAGCCCCCCACGAAGCCAAACCCTGTCCCCAAAGTTACATAGCAAAGTCCGGCAGAAATTTCAACCCGACTCCTGCTGACTGCCAGCCTCTAGAAGCACCAGGGAGGAAGACAGTCCCAGATCCTGTGGTGCCCAGGGGTCCCGGCCCTCCAGCTGTGGTGCAGTGAGCCTGGTCATCTGCCCCTTCCCCTTTGAGGGCAGAGGGCAGGCAAGGCTGTGGCCAGGTTTTCATGAACCAGGCTCTGTGCCATGGAACCATCATAGCCTTGGGCAAGTTATTTAACCTCTGAGCCCTTCTCATCTGCTGAGTTCATGGGATTGTGATGAGCAGGGAGAGAATGTGAGTGAAGATGATTTGTAAACTATGATGCACCATACACAAGAATGGGGCAATGACCATACAGAGAAAAAAGCACTGGTCTCAGACTGAGATCTGGTTTTGAGATCTCTCTCTGCCACATACAGTGGGTGATGTCTGCACAAGTTGGTTAAACTTTCTAGGTCTCCAATAATATCATCTGTAACCCTTCCAGCATCGTAGGGGATTGTTAAGAGGGTGCCCAGCGAGGGCTTTGTGGTCCTTAGCCTATCTGAGGGGCTGTTTTTACTGAGTGGTTCCTGGGGCTCAGGAGAGGGGTTAGGACAAGGAACAAAGCCACCTGACTGGGACCCTCAAACGGACCTTGTGTGGTTGTTAGGAGCTCTGGACGACAGCTGGAGGCCAACAGTCCCTACAGGTGGTGCCCAGGGTGATGTACTGACAATGAGCGGGTGTTTCCCAGTTGCTGGCCTCCGATGCCTATCTAGGGTAAGTGGGTCCCTCCAGGGGTCTCTTAGGATGAGGCCTCAGATCCCATGTTCCCATCATGGGGAGGGAGGAGCCCTATCCAGCCCCTTTTAAGCCTGCCCTCACCTCTACTGCACCTCCACTAATCCCTGGAAGCTTCCATCCCAGGGGTGGGGCCCTGATGCTTTACATCCTCCACTCCAGGGATCGTGGGCCACTGAAACTCACAGATAGATGTTGGTGAGACCAGAGAGTGACTCTAGGGATGGAAGTCAAAGGGACAATTCTCTTAGGGAGGCAGATAGCAGGTTCAAATCCCAGTTTGGAAATCAGGAGCTTGGCCTTCTGTTTACAGGATGTACCAGGCCATAAACATCACAGGAATATTGGAAAGGGAGTTAGGAAGAAACCAGAAAGAGGAGTGGCTCTGTCTCAACTAACTGGGGTTGGGGGTTGAGAGGCAGAAAGGCAGCATGGTGGATATTCTGAAGCTGTACGTAATCTGCTCGCTGCCCCTCTGTCACATAAAGCTGCTGGCAGGCAGAGAGGCAGGGCCAGGCTGCAGAGGGCTTCTGCTCTCCATTTGCTTGCCTTCGCGCCCTCATACTTGCCTTGTCGCCTCCCATCCTCTCCCTTGTGTTTCCCACCCGCCCCCCACAACATGGTTAACCCAGGGTCTTGACTTCTCCCTTTGTGGTTTCCCACCCCCCCCCACAACATGTTAACCCAGGGTCTTGACTTCCTGTTTTCCTTCCTCCCCGTGGCCCCAGCATGACTTCCTCCTCTAGCCCTCTTCTTCCCCACTCCTGCCTCATTCCCCCCCCCCCACCCATGTCCCCACTACCTGCTCCCTCCTCTGCCTTTTCAGCCACTGCTGCTCTCTTTCCTCTTCCTTACCTGTCTCCCAGGTATGTCGTGGCCTGGTGTGGGAGGCTCCGACTTCCCCAAGCCCCACTGCTTCTCCTGCTGCCCGCTTGCTTCGGACTCTCGCAGAAACCCCACCTGCTGACAAGTTCCTCCCGGGGAATTGGCAAGTGATTAGTGATGAGCTGTCAGCACAGGGCCCTAAAACTCCCCCGAGAAGTTGTGTCCCATCCTCGGATCCCTGCCCAGTGCCACTGGCTGGAGGCAGCTCACAGAGAGCCTGCCTGGATTTGGGATAGTCAGTCCACCTACCTGGCTCTTCCAAGAGCTAAAATCCAATTCTCTGGCCAGTGCAGAAGCCCAGGCCCCTAACTCTCTAGGCCTGGCACTGATCGCCCACATGCTTTGGGTGGTGCCAGCAAGTCTTCCCTGGCTCCTCCTGTCCACCAGTCCCACAAGCCATCGGATGTGCATGGCCAAAAAGGGGAACGAGGAGGCTGCTGCATTTGGATGAATGGGTGGTTTCCCTTAACTATGTTAAGGAAGAGGGAGTAGAGAGTCCCTCCCACCCTCCCTGTATCCAATGGACAGCTGGGGTCACTGGAAGTCTCCAGAATACTCTAGTCCAGAAACCTCACCAAAGGAGCGCCTCCTTGGAAGCCGCTCTGCCACTCTTTTAAACTGACCCTCGTTAAGCCCCCATAGCCCCAGATGAGAGTAAAAGAAGCAGGTGCCAAAGAAGCCCTTCTGGGTTCACGAGGAGGACGGTCCCCTGAGGATAAACCCCAGCGCAGTTAACCGAGAGGTGCAAGGGGGTGGGCGGGGAAGGCTGGGGGTGGGGACGGCGTTGCTTAACCAGCCTTGGGTCCTCCTCAGGTCTTGGATGTGCCAGCGCCTCTGGCCGAGGCCCGCTAACCAGCCTCTCCCTGGCCGGCTCCCGCCGCGCCCCCTCTCGCTTGCCCTCCTCCTCTCCCCTGCTCCCAGGACGGCGGGATGGCTGCGCAGGGCGCACCACGCTTCCTCCTGACCTTCGACTTTGACGAGACTATCGTGGATGAAAACAGCGATGACTCCATCGTGCGCGCCGCGCCGGGCCAGCGGCTGCCTGAGAGCCTGCGTGCCACCTACCGCGAGGGCTTCTACAACGAGTACATGCAGCGCGTCTTCCAGTACCTGGGCGAGCAGGGCGTGCGGCCCCGGGACCTGCGCGCCATCTACGAGGCCATCCCCCTGTCGCCCGGCATGGGCGAGCTGCTGCAGTTTGTGGCCAAGCAGGGCGCCTGCTTTGAGGTTATTCTTATCTCAGACGCCAACACCTTTGGCGTGGAGAGTGCGCTGCGCGCCGCCGGCCACCACGGCCTGTTCCGCCGCATCTTCAGCAACCCGTCGGGGCCCGACGCTCGGGGGCTGCTGGCGCTGCGGCCCTTCCACGCGCACAGCTGCGCTCGCTGCCCCGCCAACATGTGCAAGCACAAGGTGCTCAGCGACTACCTGCGCGAGCGGGCCCACGACGGCGTGCACTTCGAGCGCCTTTTCTACGTGGGCGACGGCGCCAACGACTTCTGCCCCATGGGGGTGCTGGCAGGAGGCGACGTGGCCTTCCCGCGCCGGGGCTACCCCATGCACCGCCTTATCCAGGAGGCGCAGAAGGCCGAGCCCAGCTCCTTCTGCGCCAGGGTGGTGCCCTGGGAAACCGCCACCGAAGTGCGCCTCCATCTGCAACAGGTGCTGAAGACGTGTTGAGGACGTGGCCTGCAGGGGGCACCCGGGCGGGGAGGGGGTGAGGGGGTGGGGGTCGGGAAAGACAAACCTAGCTTTATTACCCCCTTTCCCTTTCGCTTTGTTACGATCCTCCGGGAATTTCCGGAATCCTAGTTTCGTCCATCTGGGGACTGAAAGAGGGGTTCGGAGCTGTCCCCGCCTATGCAGTTAACCCAACTCTGCTGCCTCCCCCAGTTCCACTACAAGCAAATTCCGGAGTCCGCCCCACCCGGGTGGTGCGCATACCTAAGCAGGCAGCAGCGTTTCCAAAAACCTGGTCCTCCCAGCTGGGAGGAAGGGGGTCCCTGGCGGGGTAGAACATCTCCCGCTGCATTGGTTTAGTTAAACCAACTAAACCTTTAACTAAAGGTTTAGTTAAACCTTGGGCTGCATGACCTCCCACCCCCAGTCTTCTGTCAAGGGGACCCAGGCCCTGCACTCTCCACCACCCCTCCCCCGCACCGGACTCCCCGCGGAGCGGGGTGGCGCTCTCTGCCGACGGTCCCAGGCCTAGATCTTGTTTTACCTACTGCGACCCTACACTGTACTCCTGGCCTCCCTTCCCCCCGCCCCCGCAACCGTGTCAGCATCCCCACAGGAAAAAAAGCCAGAGGGCACAGACACCTCCTTGTGGTCGAATGAGGTAGCACACTGTCCGGGGCTCGGG
Source organism: Phocoena sinus (assembly GCF_008692025.1). Taxonomy (NCBI): domain Eukaryota; kingdom Metazoa; phylum Chordata; class Mammalia; order Artiodactyla; family Phocoenidae; genus Phocoena; species Phocoena sinus. The sequence goes on from NC_045782.1 coordinate 35,294,710, forward strand.
TCTGGCCAGCCAGGGACCTCACAGACCCCGAAGATATCTCCTCGCACCCCAGCCTCGTCTATGCAGCAAGAAACCAGGAACTTAACCAAAGTTGCCCCGCCGACTGGGCCCTCTGAGTCCCCCTTCCCCCGTATGGAACAGAAAGCCATGATGTTTTAAAGCAGAGCCAGCGGAAACCCAGGCCCTCCTCCCTCTTTTGGTGTTCAGAGCTATAAGGAGGTGAAGGGGCTTCCCTGGTGGTGCAGTGGTTGAGAGTCCGCCTGCCGATGCAGGGAACGTGGGTTCGTGCCCTGGTCCGGGAAGATCCCACATGCCGCTGAGCGGCTAGGCCCGTGAGCCATGGCCGCTGAGCCTGCGCGTCCGGAGCACAGAGAAGTCACAACAGTGAGAGGCCCGCATACCGCAAAAAAAAAGAAAAAAAAAAAGAGAGGAGGTGAAGGTGGCTGAGATCTCTTGCGCCGCCAACTGAGGGATGAGGGCGAGGTGATCTCTGCTCTCAGAGAGCCCCACTTAAGTGAGGGAGCTGGTCCCCACTCTTGGGAGGAGTGCCCAGCTTGGGGAACCAAGACTAAATACATAACAAAGCAAGCAACAGGCAAAAGAGCAGGGTGCAGCCCATCTCTGCCGAGGGGCACAGGGGTCGAGTGCAGAGGGCTCAGTGAGCACCGAGGAGATGGGGGATACTGCTGCTTAGGGCAGGCAGGGGGGGCCCAATTAGCAGGAGCCTTACAATGGGTTTGCCTTTCAGTCCCTCGGTTCCCCAGCCCTGCAGGGCAATCAGGTCATCAGAGTTTTATTCAAAGTTGGCACTTGCGGCTGGAGACCCTGTCATGCATGGCGTAAGGGTCCCCTGTGGATAAGGTCACCAAACTCCTTGGTTTCCAGTTCTTTCCTGTCTCCAGCAGGCCTCTGGAGAAGGAACAGACACAGCTCACAGCCCAGGAGGTGTGCAGGCCTGGTCCAGTCTTGACTGTGGAGCTGGCTTCGGTGTGGGACTCAAAAAGAGGCTCACTCAAGGCTGTGCTTGGGTCAGCATCCCAGAGAGCCCAGACTGTCAGCAGCTGGGTTCCACATAGTTCCCGGGGAAGAATCCAGACCCCTCTGAGCAGACACCCTCACACCAGCCATCGGAGTAGCGGCGGGTGATGCAGATAACGGTGCCCTCAGAGAAGGAGAGTTCGTTGTCCTTCTGGCGGGTGTATGGGTACAGCGTCACCACTGCAGGGCGGGAGGAGAAGGTGCCATGAGATGTGCCTCCTGCCCTGCCACAGGGATGCTGGTGCCCACATACTGGACCCTAGGGAGCAACGTGGGGAGTGGAGCAGGAAATGCCTTCTCCAAAGCCCCGGGACTCCTCCCCAGCTGAGATAATATTCAATATCAGGCCGGCTGCTTCTCTTCTCTATGGGGGTGTGGGCAACAACAGGCTCACCCCTTTGCAGCTGGAGGGGAGAATGGCTCTGGGCTAGAAGAGCGGGCAATCCTGACCCCAGGATCTGGCGCCTTTCAGTCCCAGGAGTCACGTACCTTTCTCCAAGTATGCATCAGGGACCCAGCTGGGTTCTTCAGGCCCAAAGCCTGGTGGTGGCGGAGGTGGTAGCCCCAAATCATCTACATCCAAGGGTGGAGGAGGGGGCAGGTCCAGGGGCATGGGCAGCTCTGGGGCTGGGAGGGAAAGCAGAAAGGCTGCAAGTGTCACACAGGCAACCCCCTCCAGGCCAAGAAACTTCAGTGTTGGAGAGCAGGGCCCCAGGATCTACCCATTTTTTGCAATCTGCTTTCAGCCCCCGTTCATCCTGGTCCTCCCACAATGCCTCTAGCAGGTAGTAGGTGCTCAGTAAATACGGTTAACATTGAACAGTTGTGGGGCTGTCAGACTCTGCCACTTGGCTGAGTGAGCCAATGCACTTAGTTTAACCTCTCAGGCTCAGCTTCATCTATTAAATGGGAGTGTGAAGATCCTAGGAGGTTAAGTAAAAGTGAGAAAATGGATGAGAAGCTTTGACCCTGGGGTCTGGTATAAAGCGGGGGCTAAATTATGTTAGTTCATTCCCTCCGCCTCCTTTCTTCCCGTTACTCCTGCCTTGGACAAAGTGGTCACTGACATAGACCCAGTTGGACCCAACAAGGGTGAGGGTGGGGAGAAGTATTGGGAGGTGAGAACGACCCCAAAGTTGAGCTAGGAGGAGAGGGCAGAGCTCCTTACCTGTTGGGGGCAGGCACAGTTTCCCCAGCGGAGGGGGCGACAGGAAACCTTCGGAGGCAGCAGGTGGAGGGGGTGGGGGTGGGGGTACTGCCTGCTCCTGGGTCGTGGAGACCCCACCGACACCTTCGGCGCTGCTGAAGACCAGAGAAAGCGGGCGCTCGGCTAGATTGGGGGCGGGGGGGACACCTTCCTAACTCAGCACCCAACTGGCCCCGCCCCCTTCCGTCATAAGCCCCGCCCCCGTGACCCTGAGTCCTCTTAAGCCCCCGCCCTTCGCGACCACCCCCAACCTGGACCTGTGCAGCTCACCCGGCCGAGGCCAGGGAGGAGGCAGAGGAGGCGGCGGAGAGTTTGCCGTCCAGCACCACGGGGAGCTGCACTGGCTCGGGGATCCGGGGCGCTCTCCTGGGGGTGGGCAGAGAGAAGGGGTGTCGTCAAGGGGAAGGCATCAGGCGGGCAGGCGGTCGGTGCGGGGAGGAGGTGGCAACTGGAGGAGGAGGAAGATTGGCGCCCGGCTTGAAGGGGGCTGTGGAGGAGTAGGGTTTCTGGATGGGGCGGCGCAGGTGTGAATTGCGGGGAGGCCTCACCCCAGGGTGGCGGAGCCGGGTGTGGCAGGCGCCTTGATGCTCTTTCGAGACAGGGTGCCGGTCCGCGACAGCTGTGTGCTCAGATCCTGCGGGGGAACAGGGGGCGGGGCTGACAGCGGGGTGGGGGGGGGCCTGCAATAGCCCCCTCATCCCAGAGAGGAAATGCGGGAGGGGCAGACGAGAACTGGGAGGGAGAGCGCGGACACAGCAAGTTCCCGGTTCCACTTCCCAGCCCCCCTCTCCCACCCCGCCCCACCCACTCTTGATCGCTGCCTGGATCCCAGGCCTCAAGTCTGCCTAGGCTCAGACAGGCACGGTCAGAAGGCCACTTCCTCTGCATAGCCTCAGCGGCTGAGCCCCACCCGCTCGCAAAAGCATCTCAGCGCTCAGCTTGGTGGTCCCTGACTCTGAGAAACCCCAACGCCAGTGCGCGGTTGAGGAGGTAGAGGTTGACTTAGAAATGTCCCACCTGTCATTTTCGCAGGCCTGGGGAACTGGCTTTGGGGAGTTTGGGGCAGAGAGGAGCAGAACATTTAGAGTGTACCAGTGACAAGGTGCAAACCCACATGCAAGAGAGCACCTCTGTTAGTGACAGGGTTTCCCCTACCTAGAGTGGGTGCATGGGGGATGATGTCCTCTGCTATCCTTCACAAGGGACAAGACAAAAAGGGACTCGAGCTCAAGCATAAAGAATTTAAGTTGGACAGAAGGAAGAACTTACTGGTGAGGCCTGGTGACTGAAGGAGGGAGTGTGCTTTCTCTTTCTGGGGGGAGATGGCGTGTTAATGATATCAAGGGGCCATTTAGATACAGGGGAACATCCAATCTAATCTGGAATGTTGGAGTGTGGGGACAAATAAACAACAAAATGTGATGGGGGGGTGTCCTCTCCCACCTCTCAGAAGGACATGGGTTGTCAAGAAAATGCCAGAGTCGTTCACCGTGTCCTCCTTTGAGTGGCTGCGTCCCAGCCCCTTCCCACCCAACAGCAGCCCTGGGGTGACTGTTCAGTGCAGTGACCTCAAACCTCCAGACAGAGGAAGTTGCCGATCTCATGTGGCTGGCCCGCCATTCTCATGCACACCCTGACATTCTCCCTCCCCCCTCTTCCCTTTCACACACACCCGCCACCCACAAGGAGGGGTGGGGTACCCAGATGTCGCAGCAGATCGTGTGATACAGAGTAAAGGTCAGTCATGAAGAGAGGGGTCATGAAGAATTTTTAAGGAAGAAGGGGGTGAAGGGACTCCTCTAAGGAGGCCTTGTGGAGTAAGGTAGCCACTTAGGGTGGTGGCTTCAGGGAGTGAGGACGGAAAGGGACTGCAGCTTGGGACAAGGACATGGTTGTGGAAGAAAACTGAGGGTCTAGAGAGAAGAGAGCCGTGAGGCAGAAGAGGGTGGGGGGACTTCCCTGGCGGTCCAGCGGTTAAGACTCCGCACTTCCACTGGTCAGGGAACTAAGATCCCGCGTGCTGCGTGGCACAGCCAAAAAAAAAAAAGAGAAGAGGGTGGGCTCTGGAGAAAGAGGAGGAGCCCCTCTCTCTACCTTGACTCCGTGACCGATGTCATCCAGGCAACCGAAGTTGAGGGGTCTCCTGTAGTAGGGCGTGAGGGGAGGCAGGCTCTCAGGGGCGATAATTTTCTGGCTGGGGGGCAGCCGCTGGACGGTGGCTAAGGTGCCAATCTCCCTTCGGGCCACCTTCTCCATGTGCATGTTCACCATCTGCAAAGACGGGGTTGGAGACGACAGTGGGGTAGCCTCTGCACAGCACCCTTCCCCTTAAGACTTTGGGGTGGGAGGAGGGACCATCGGAGGCAGGGAAGTCCGGAGAAAGAGTGAGTTTTGTCCCCAAGGGCAGGCAGCATTTGGGGAAAGGGTTGCCAGTTGAGAATGGAACCACTCTGGAGCAACTTCCTGGTGGAAGAGAACAAGGGTTATTATTAGCTGAGCAGGAACCGAGGAAGAGAAAACACAACACCCCTGGGGATGCTGGGAAGAGACTGGGCTGGCTTGGGAGCAGAAGGAGATAAAGTGGAGGTGGCTGAGAATTGTGGCTGGATCAGCTCTTCCTTTGGGGGGACAATAATATAAGTGAATTAACTTCCTCTTGGAATGTACTGTGGAGAAACCTACAGCACTGAGAGGGCGGGAACTCCGATCTGCTGGGGTGAGAGGAAAAGACACACCCACACCGAACATGTGAGTGATACACAGTCCAGACCAACGTGTAGCTGGATCTGTGCGTGTGGTTTATGCGGCAATTCCTTGGCCAAGGATCCAGGAAGGAAGGGGGAGGGTGCGTATGCTAGATGGGCTGGGGTTGCTGTGTGGTGGTGGCAGTGCTTCCAGGGCTGAGGATGACCTTGCCAAGCAAGCACTCTGAGTCTGGGATATTTATAAAATCACCACCCGTGTTTATATGGAAACAGGGTCCATTTTCCTCTTTCCTGTCCTATGCAGCCACCGTGATAGGGAGAGCCTGCTTTCTACCATGTAGGATAGAAGTCAGAGAAAGATGAAGTTCTGCCATCAGGGAGTTCCTGGTCCGATGGGGCAGCAAGGCTCACCCCTGAGACACAGCCACAAAGACGAGAAGGCTCAAAAAGTCTGGGGAGTGCCAGCCTTCTGTGATACAGGTGGGCATTTGGACATGGAGGGAGGCAAGAAAGAAACTTTGCTGCAGAAGGTGTCCAGGTGGGGCTGAAGAGTTGGGGTCTGAGGCGAGCAGCCTTCCCACAGCCCTTACCTGGCCCAGCGTGCTCACACGGGCTTCCACCTGCCTCAGGGCGGACGCCTGAAGGTCCAACATACGCAGAGTGTGTCCAGCCAGGTTGCCCACCTGGTAGGCCACACTGGCCAGGGCCTGGGTGGTGAAGGCCATGGTCTCCTCCAGCGCCTTCCGTTTGTCTGTGGCCTGAAATACACACAGCCCTGGCCTGAGGCCAGCATATTCCACTGGGGCCGCGGCTGGGTGGGCTGGGATGGGATGGGGTATAGGAAAGGTGGGGGCTGAGTTGGGAGGAAGTGGCAACCCTCAGATGTTTGAGGAGGTTTCTATAAGAATGATGTGGTAGGAAGGACTCAGGGGACATCAGGAGAGTGAATCTGCAGCCCTGAGGACTGGGTGCAAGGGAAGGAAAAGGCACCCTGCTCAAATAGTCACACAGGATTGGCTCCACCATCCTCCTGAAGATATATTTTGAGGGGGGGCGGCGGGAGCTAAAGGGTGAATGGTAGAAAGGAAAGAGGAAGTCAATACTGGCTGGAAGAGATATTCTCAGACTTGAAAACCAAACAGCCAACCTCATGCCCCCATCCCAGACCTTCTAACCAGAATCCCCTGGGCGCGAGACCAATGAATCTGTACCTCTAAAAGTTTCTCAGGCGACTCCTGTGCTCCTGGTTTATCTCCAGTCTTCAAGCTGGTGTTTGGGAAGCAATAATCTGATCCATTTTATAGATAAGAAACTGAAGCCCAGGAAGGGTGACTTCAATCATTCATTCCCTCCAACAGCTTCCCAACACACTGAGAATAAAGCAACTTCTAACCGTGGCCTATATAGGGCCTCACAAGGCTGACTCCTGCTTTCTCTCTCACCCTCATTGCCTTCCACTCTCCCTCACTCACGCCCCTCAAGCCACACTGGCCATTGGGTCTCTCTTCCTGATCAAGCTAAGATTGTTTCTACCTTAGGCCTTCTTTTTTTTGGCTGCGTTGGATCTTTGTTGCTGCGTGCAGGCTTTCTCTAGTTGCAGCGAGCAGGGGCTACTCTTCACTGCGGTGCACGGACTTCTAGTTGCGGTGGCTTCTCTTGTTGCGGAGCACGGGCTCTAGGTGTGCAGGCTTCAGTATTTGTGGCACACGGCCTCAGTAGTCGTGGCACACGGCCTCAGTAGTCATGGCACGTGGGCTCTAGAGCACAGGTTCAGTAGTTGTGGCACACGGGCTTAGCTGCTCCGTGGCATATGGGATCCTCCCGGATCAGGGATCGAACCTATCTCCCCTGCATCGGCAGGCGGGCTCTTAACCACTGTGCCACCAGGGAAGTTCCTCTACCTCAGGACTTTGCACTGGCTGTATTTCTTTCTAGAATCCTTATTAAATCTCAGCGCTTCAGAGACACCTTCCCTCACCACCCTAAGATCTCCTCCAGCCCACTTCTGTATTGACTCACTATCAGATTTACTCTGTTCTCTTTTCTTCATAACACTTACCACGATCAGAAATTATTTATCTATGTACTTTATTATCTATACTCACACACACACACACACACACACACACACACACACACACACACACACAAATGTAAGCATTGTGAGGGCAGGGAGCGCATCTGTTATATTCTGTATCCTGTCCTGGAATAGTGCCCAACACACAGACGGTACTTAATGAATATGTGTCTGTGAGTTACTCAGCGGATTGAATGCAAACCCAGACACTTGCTGGGCATCTTCCTGCTGCGTGCCCGGCACTGTGCCAGGTGCTGGCCAGGGCCACACTTCCAGTCAGTGGCGGTGGGGTGGGCAGGGAGTGGCTGAAGACAGAAGAGGGCTTTTTTTTCCGTCCCAGATCGGACTGTGCGGGTTGGGACAAAGCTTCTCCGGTCATTTGCTTCCCCAGACAGCTTCCTCATCTCAGGTCAGGGACATGGAGGGTAGTGGGCCAATCCATGGCAAGTCTGGGGAGGGGCCAGCGGAGTGACCAGCAAGGCTGCACGCTGAGGTCTCCTTGCTAAGGGCTCTCAGGTACTCCTCTGGGCCTGCAGTGGAGAACAGACCTAGAACCTGTCCGAGAAGGGTGCTGAGAGAGACCTGGGTGCCTCCAGTGTAGCCCAAGCCAGGCTTGAGCCAAAGGGCAGGCCTAGAACCTTCTGGACAGCGCACACACACACACACACACACACACACACCCCCTCCATGCTTTTCCCCTCAGGTGCTCCTCCCTGCCTTTCTGTTCCAACTGAGGGAAAGAGCTGCTCGTTTGCATCTAATTTACATCTCATCAACATATGTAACCAAATGCCTTGAAAAGGCAAAGAAATCAAACCAGAAAGCATAGCAGGTCTTATTCTAGTCCAAGACCTTCCTTTAGTAGGCAAGGAAATGGACAAAGGCCCAGAATGGAGCAGTGACTACTTCTCTGGTCTTAGCTGGCCTCGCCTGTACTGTCCCCTCCCTGGACTGGCATATGGAATTCATCACTGGATTTTTCCTGTCAGTCCAAACAGGAAAAATGTCTGCTTGGGCCCAGCTCTGGGAGGCTAGAGCCTGGATGCCTACTGACCCCTGGCTTTGGTCTTAATCGAAAGTGAGGTCTGGAGAGACAAAGGTCTGGGATCCATCTTCATGGCTGACTGCTTATTCATCATGCAAATCACCCTGTCTACAAATCCAGTGGACCCTGACGGAGAACTCTGCAGTTCACCCCAGCCTGCCCTCCCCCATGCCCCATGGGTTTCCTGACACCTGGTTGGGGTGGAGGGAGGGGTGAGGGAGGGAGGGTGTGGGAACCAGGCTTTGTTTAAGACCAGTTCTGAGAAGTCATCCAAACCCTTCCTTAGCACTTGCTCCCCAGACAAAGATCGTCAGAGAAGTCAGGAAAGGTAACTGGTTGTGCGGTCTAGTGGTTAGTGTTCTGCATGGAGACATAAATCTACAGATTCTGACCTGGGTCAGGGCTTCCGATGCCCTGAGTGTTTTTGCAAGGGCTGCTTCACCTCACTAGAATTGACGTATCTATATGTGTCTTCCATCCTTCTGATGAAAGATGGTGAACAGGTGATGACGGTAACAGCTGCCATTTATCCTGCCCTTAAGGAGGAGGCGCTGGGCTAAATGCTTTAATACATTATTACATTTAACCCATATGACCACTGTGAAGGAGGGTATAAGAATCAGAGAGGAGGGCTTCCCTGGTGGTGCAGTGGTCGAGAGTCCGCCCGCCGATGCAGGGGACACGGGTTCGTGCCCCGGTCCGGGAAGATCCCACATGCCGCGGAGCGGCTAGGCCCGTGAGCCACGGCCGCTGAGCCTGCACGTCCGGAGCCTGTGCTCCGCAACGGGAGAGAGGCCACAACAGTGAAGGCCCGCGTACCGCAAAAAAAAAAAAAAAAAAACAGAATCAGAGGGGAAACTTGTCTCAGGTCCAGGAGTGGAAATTGAACTCAGCTCTTTGCGACCTCAATTCCGTGTGTACACTGTGTGCAAACGAGAACCCATCTGGAAGTGCTTTGATATGCGCAGAAGACACTGAAGGAATGGGAAGGCCAGCCTCCATCCCAGTCCATAGAAGGAACATGCCTTCCAGTGCTTGGAGAAGAGAGCTGGTTTACAAACCACATTCCAGCTCATCTGCAGTAGCTACAATCAGCCACTCAATACCTACACGCGGGGTAACATTTTCAACTAGAGGTTTGGGGGTGCTGCTCTGGAGTCAGAGTTGCCGGTTCGAATCCAGATTCTACCACTAGCTTAGAGACCTTGGGAAAGTGAGTTAAATTCTCCAAAGCTCAGCCTCCTGGTTGTGAAGTAGGAGTGGTCCTCACCTCACAGACTGGGGTGAGGACTGAAGGAGGCAATGAGAGCAGTTTGGGTGCAGAGCAAAGCAGCTTAATTTTTGTTACCATTGACTCTCTTTAATCTGCCATTTTCCCATAAGCACTTGCTCCTTATATTATTATTTTTTTCCACACTCCTACCGAGCCGGGAGGTCCCAGTGCAAATAACTGTCTTAAAATCATACAGCATGTCAGGGAGGGGAAGGCAGGGAGGAGAGGGCTCATCGTCAGAAGTCAGGAGTCCTGGGCTGATGCCCGCTCTACCGTTGCCAAGCTGTATGACTTGGACAAGTCACCTCACCTCCCTGAACTGTTGTTTCCTCATCTATGAAATTGGAATAATGATGCTGTCTCACAAGGTGGTTAAGAAGGTCAATGAGGGCTTCCCTGGTGGCGCAGTGGTTGAGAGTCCGCCTGCCGATGCAGGGGACACGGGTTCGTGCCCCGGTCCGGGAAGATCCCATGTGCCGCGGAGCAGCTGGACCCGTGAGCCATGGCCGCTGGGCCTGCGCGTCCGGAGCCTGTGCTCCGCAACGGGAGAGGCCACAACAGTGAGAGGCCCGCGTACCGCAAAAAAAAAAAAGGTTAATGAAATAACAGAGGTGCTCGATCGTTGTTAAGTTTCCCGTACTCCAGACTTGCGGTCCTGGGACAACCCCACAATTTAGAAAGCTATTCTAAAATGCCACCATCCTTATCTTTTGCCGGTAGCCTGTTCCCGGCAGTCTTATTGTCCATCTCCCTGCCTCTGAGTCAGACCCCATCTTTTTAACCTAGCGTAGTCTGACATCTCTCGGCTCTCCCTCAGATCTCAGGAGCAGAACTTTCCCTCAACCATCTCAAGCTCATGACAATGGGAAGTTCTTATGAAGTCTCACCCAGAGCCAGCCTGTACATGGAATGATGGCACCAACAGGTGTGTGAGGACAAGTCTTTGGGCCTCTGGATCTGAGTGAAAGGCTAGGAGGGAGATGAGCCTAGGATGAGGCCTGTAGCAGGACGGGGTAGCGCTGCCTGCCGGGCATGTCTGAGGCTCTGGAAGAGAGAAGGGGCACAGTGGGGGCTTGGAGAGCGTGAGTCAGCGTTAGAGTTCGCGGGACTGGGATGAAGCCGACCTGGAATGGGAGGATAGATCAGCCAAGGCCCAGGCCGAGCACCTGTCAGGATGGCGTCCGGGCCCCTGGAGGGGCTGGGCCGCCGGGGCTGCGCCTGCTCTGCTTACCTGCACGTAGTTGTCCTCGCAGTAGTCTGCGACTCGCAGCAGGGAGCTGTAGTTGCCCTGCAGGGCCTCCCGGCCCGTGGGGATCTCAAACTCCTGCAGCTGCTGCAGCTCCGCCATGGCCCCCCGCCTCTGCCTGGCTCCCCGGGGAGCCGCTGGTTTTGCGCCTCACCCTGCCCTTGACTGGTCGCCCCGCCTTCCCTCCCTCTCACTGCTTTTGGTTTCCTCTGCTTGAGAGACCCAAACCCACTTGCAAAGGGCAGACACGCTCATTCCGGCACAAGAGGAAGTTAGTCCCCGCTCCCTGGGCCTGTGCTTCTCTGTCCCCTGCCCAGGGGAAGGGGGAAGCTGGGGGCCCCTTGCAGGGGCCCAGCCCCCCAATCCCTCCCAGCAGAGGAAGCCAAGGTCGGGGCGCCTGTGATTGCTCCCTGGGCCTGGAGAGGAAACTGCAGCGGGGGCTGGGATGGGAGACAGGAGGAAGGGGGCCGGCCTGCTCTGGGGGTGGAGATGGATTTTCCACTCATGGAAGGGGAGGAAAGGGCAGAGGGTGGGGGCTTCCTTGGGAAGCTCGGGGATGAGTCACCAAGAGACAGGGGACTGGAGGGTGGAGAGGATATGGAGACCGGTTGTGCTGGGGGCCCTAGGGCAGTGGTGCCGCAACAATGGAAAACAGCCGATGCAGCAGCCAGGGAAACCATGCTAGACACCGGGAAGATACAGCCAGAGGTCCCCTGAGAATCATTATCAAGTCTCCGAAGGGTTACCTGCAATGAAGATCTGGTGTACGTACATGCTCCGTACCTGATAGCGGCAGGACAAGATGAAATTGACTAAGCGTAGAACAAGGGCCTCAGATGGGACAACAGGAAGGACTTGGCTTTGAGAAGCACTAAGTTTAAATTCCAGATTAACAGGCCGGTCTTAGGAGGCAGCGGTGGCTGGAGCCCTGAGCCCGCCTCAGGACGTCTGTGCTCCAGTTCCTGCATTCACGGGAGGAGACTCAGACAGGATGACCTCCGGGGTCCTGTCCTGATCTCAATTTCTTAGTGCTCAGAGCTGTGAGTGGGACTTGGATCCTGGAGCAGGGGAAGTTAGGATGGACTCCGGGCCTCCTCCCGGCCCCTCCCACTGGGGAGTCTGTCATTCATTCTAGAGTCAGGAGAAAGAAGAGGATCCCTCACTGACCACATCGGTCCCTTAACATCTGCTCCTTGAGAGGGTTTCCTGTCATTGGACGGGCGTCAGCCTGAGCAGGAGCTCGGTGACTATTAAATGGCACAGCCCTTGGGTGGTCCTGGGAGGAGACCAAGAGAGAGATCGGGACGTGGGCCCTGAGCTCGGGGACTGCTGAGGGAGACCCACACATGGGGCTCAAGGGGAGGCATGGAGGCAAAAACGTGTGGACACAGGTGTTAGAGGTGTGGCCATGGGCCCAAGTGCTGACAGGCACAGCATCCTAAGTGAGTACATTTTTACTGAATGAGTGAATGAAGATTGAGCCGGGAGAACCTTGTAAGGTGAAATGGTGGGGCTCGAAATGGGGACACAAGGCTTCTCTGGTGAGGGAAGTTAGGAGCTGGTCTAGGAATTGCCTCATTGGGAAGAAGAGCCTCAGAGCAGGCTCAGAGGTAGGGGAGGAGAGGGCTTGGGAGAGAAGGCCGGGGAAGGGGAGCAATCAGGGCCGGAGGGTGAGAACAGGGAAGCGGGCTGTAAGCCAGAGGGGTCACTACAGGAGGGGGGCCGACGCAGGGGGCAGGGGGCCTGCAGTGGTGGCAGTCTTGGAGGCTCAGGCTGCTGGATGGGCTTAGAACCTTGAGCCTATGATCAGCTTAGGCATCAGAGGTCTGGGCTTCCAAACCATCTGCTTTATCCAAAGACTTTCAGCTGCTGAGGAGCTAGGAGGCTCAAACTCCATCTCGTCTGGGTTGGGGACAAGATTTGAAGTGCACGTTCTTTCTTGGCAGGTAAGAGGGGCTAAGGTTGCACTGGGCTGGGAGCTAGCCTTAGAGTTATTGGGTTAGGCACTGGGCAGGCCTTCCTGATAACCCTGTAGTAGTGATGGTGATGATGATGGTGACGATAAATGTATTGCGTTCATTATGTGCCAGGCAGCGTGTTAAAATATTTTACATGCATTATTTTCTTAGTACTCACAATAATCCTATAAGGTAGGTAGCATTATTATACCCATTTTGCAGATGGGGAAACTAAGGCTCAAGGAGGATGAGCAACTTGCCTAAGGCCACACAACTTGGAAGCAGCAGAGTCACGATCAGAGTTGGAGTCTGGCAGATTCCAGAGTCTTTCTCTTAGTCCCTAAACTACTCTCTCTTCTGACAGGACCTGGAGTTTCCTGAAAACTTCTACCTGTGTCGTTAGGTGGAACAATAACTTTGCTTCCCAAATCTGCCTCACCGAGAGAAACTCTTCTCTCCCTTCTCCATGCTCTGATTCCCTTTTCCTCCATAGACAGGTCTTATCTAAAGGGCAAGGATTGTCTGCGCCTCCCCCATGAGGCTGGGAGCATCCTCTCCTCCAGAGGCTAGACTCATAATGGGATGGGGGTGGGGGTGCAGTGAATCTATGGTGAGTAATGAGAATATACGGTGAGCAGGGAAGAGGGTAGAAGTTGAGGTGTGGGGAGTACAGAGGAGGGAGCTGGGGGAGCCCAGGGGATTTGCAATCCCAGCTGTGGAATCCTTTCCAGGACCTGGTCTCTCCAGGGCAGGATGGCCCAGGAGCTCAGTGAGAAGGAGCTTTTAAAGATGGAGGTGGAGCAACTGAAGAAGGAAGTGAAGAACCCAAGAGCTCCGGTGAGCCTCCTATTCCCTTCCATGCTTCCTCTTCTCCATCCCCTTCTGGTCCTCATGGAGCCGGGACACGAAGGAGGAAGTGATGGACAGCCTGGTTGTGGGCCTTCTCCAGGACAGTAGAAAGAGCAGGAGGTGCCTCTGGAATGGGATGGGAAGTGGAAGGAGGTCAGGGTTTGATCCCACAAAGGTGTGTAAGAGATAACCTCAGAGCCTCGAGGGCTCAATGTGTCCGGCCCTGTCCCTGGGCTGGGCCTGGCCAAAAAGTCCCTCAGGGTAAGAGTCAGGCTTTGCGGTTCTGGTCAAGGAATTCACACCTGCCTGTGCCTCTCATCTTTCTCCTCTCCGGCCTCTATCCCCACCCTGCCCAGAAGCCTGCTTTCTTGGGACTGAACAAATCATGAATCCCGAGCAACAGACAAGGGCTAGAAGCACACTTTACTTTCTCGCAGATTTCTAAGACAGGAAAGGAAATCAAGGATTACGTGGAGGCCGAAGCAGGAAACGACCCTCTCCTCAAAGGCATCCCTGAGGACAAGAATCCCTTCAAGGAAAAAGGCGGTCTGTATGATAAGCTGATTGGCACTGGAGCCCCTCATCCTGAATGCCTGCCCCTCCTCAGCCCCCCTCCTATCAGAATCAAGTATCCTGGGACGCCCGGGGAACCAGTGGATGTTCACCTTCTCTTAGTCACAGAATGAGTAAAGATGCCTGGCTGCATGCATCACGAATCCGTCCCCAGTCCTGCTTTGAGCTCTTCTCTCCCGTTACCACTGCCTGGTCACTGCTGACCCCCACTGGAAAACACTCCCAGGAAAGCTTCCCTGTGCCTCAGCAGTTGACACCTAAACTTTTGGGTCTGAAAGACTGCAGTTCCCTGAGACCTGGGACAGTCCTTGGGAAAACAGTTACTCCTCCCATTTCCCCCCTCCACCGTCTGCCTAGGAACCAGAACTCCCATTCAGAGCTTTTCGGGTGAGGACTGGAGCTGGGGCGTCCTTTCCCCCACCTCATGTCCGGTCCTGTGGAAGTCCCCCTGGTCATTTGGGTCTCCCCAGATGGCCTGGTGACAAAAAGAGCTCGTGAAGTCATGATGTCATGATTTATTGAATGTTATTGAGTGCCTGTTCCATGCTGGGCTAGGATAGAAAAGTGAGCTAAATTCAAATGGCTCTTATTTTCATGGAATTTAGCATAGAAGGCATGAAACAGGGATACAGTTTAATCAGTAAGTGCTGCTGTGGGGAAAAGAAAGTCAAGGGTGGTGCAGGAACACACAGCAGGTGGACAGTCAGGGCAATGTGAACTGTCAAAGTGAACTGTCGCAGGCAAGTGGGGGCGTGGGGGGTGAGGACAGACCTGGGAGGGGTGAAACATGGGGCTGGAGAGGAAGATGAGCTCAAGTCTAAAGGATCTCGCTGTGAGCTCAGGTAAGAACTTTCTTTTTGACCCTCATTGCAATAGGAAGCTGCTGAGGGTATTTAAGCCGCAGAAGGCTAGGTTTTGATCAGCATAAGGGAGGCTGGATCCTGCTAAGGTCGGGAAGACTAATTCCTAGGCCTTGTTAGCAAGATTACTGTCTAAAGGGGCCACAGACAGACGTTCATGATGCAATGCGTTCAGTGCAATGTCAGAGGGGTCTGCGTGAAGTATGAGGGGGACACATAGAAGGGCTATCAAATCCAGCTGAGTGGCTGCGTTGCATCCCGGGAGGGAGGACAGGAAAGGCCTTGAAAAGTAGGTGATACTTGGAGCTGAGTCCTAAGGGGTTAAGTTGTAAAGGGTGGATGGGTGGCAAATCTGGTTGAAGGGGCAGTTATGAACAGAGGAATAGATAAACGAGGAAGAAAAAAAGAACATGGGTTTGTACGCAAACACTCATCAGATCAGTTGTTGGAATGTCAAGAGAAAGGCCTGGATTTTTAGGATCTGCTGCTAGAGAGGTGGGGTTGGAGACCATCAGAAGGTCTTGTTTGCAGTACTAAACCACTAAATCTGCTGGGAGTGGGCTGGTAATGTTTGCATTTAGAAGGGAATAGCTTTTGACAAGATGGAAAGGAGAAAGAGTGGAGGCAGAGAGGGAGTTAAAGAGATGATTGTGAGCTCAGGGGAGAGGTGGGTTAGGGCAGTGGCTATAAGTCTAGAGGGGGAGTTCTTTGCGAAATAAAGTTTTCAGATCTTGACATCTCATTGAGAGGCGAGGGACAGGGGGTGGTCAAGGATGCTGACGAGTTTCTGGCTTGGAAGGTGAGAGAGAGAATTGAAAGCAAGTATCTGAAAACAAACCTAACATAATACATTGATCTGAAAACAAACCTAAAATAATACATTGATCTGAAAACAAACCTAACATAATACATTGAGCTGCAAACTCCCTCAGCCCCTCCCCAGTGGGCCACAGCCCTACGGTGTGTCCTGCTCCTACAGGTGAGGTCATGGGCCACTGGTCAGAATCCAGGATCTCCCGGGAACCGTCCACTCCTTTCCCAATTCCATAGTAACCCCACTATGCCATTCTGTGACCTCAATAATAAATTCAGCCACCCCAATATACTCTGCTTAAGAGCAGGAAAAGAAGAGGAAACATTTAAATATAATACTTTTTTTTTTTTAATGGGGAAGTGTTAATATTTCATATGCCTCCATCAGTAAGAAAGGAAAAACAGATGGGGGCTACAGTCACACGGGTGTAGGTCATGGGCTATGGCTTCCTTCTTGGTTGGAGTTCTTGGTCCAGGGGTGGACTCCCACCTTCTTTCCTCAGGACTCTGAACCCTTATCAGGGCTCCAGGTAGAGCAGTGGTTTCTTCTGCTCACCTTTGTTACCTGAAAAACCCAGTCTGCCTCCTGGTGGGTTTCAAGCTAAAAGACACAACCAAGGCAAAGAGTGGGAGAAGGATTTATTACTTACAACAAGTAAGGAGAACACCAGGGATCTTTCCCCAAACAATAAAATTGGGGAAGTTTTAAGCTAAGGATACGTGCATACTCATGAAGGGTCCACAGGAGTCCAAGCTTGAGCTGATTGAAGTCATGAGGGTCAGAAAAGGTCCCCATCATTATCCCTTAGGTTCTAGCTGATCTGGTGGTTGAGTCCTTCAGGCTAATCTACCAGTGAGGCAAAACTGGGCGTCTTTACAACTGATATATTATCTTTGATATAGTACAATAACTTCTCTTGCCTGATAACAGTTGTTTGCTTTTGCATTCTTTTGTTCCCTTAAGATCTTTAATTACTGAGACCTGTTCAAGGGCAAGCATTGTGGCCAGGCTTACATCACCAAATGGCTTAGGCCAAAAATGGCCTCTCTTATGTCAAGAAAGTCATGCCTGGTTCTCTTTCTCCAGGGACCCCTTACCTTATCTACTTACACCTTTACTCAGGGCACAGTGCCCCAGAGGTTCTCTAGGCTCCACCTGTACCCGCCTAGTCCCCCTAAGATGTGGTGACCATCATAGGACCTCAAGATCAGTGGTGGGCCCAACAGCTTGACTCCCTTTTCTGTCTGTTTTCCTAGTGCCAGGGTAGCCTTCAGTGACCAAAGGCAATCTCAGCTTCCATTTCAAAGGAATTAGTATTTTGTGCCCGGGTGACAACATTCCTTCCTTCACATTAGCAAGTTCAGAGGAGGAGAATGAGGGTGGGTCATTGAAGTCATCTGAGCCACCCTTCTCCACCTCCCCCCACCCCCACACAGACCTCTGAGCCTTTTGCCATGAAAGGAAAGCACCAGATGGTTGTTGTTACTGGTTCAGGTCAGAGCACGTCCAGCAGGCTCTTCACAGCGCCTCATCTTTGGAACATGGTATCTCCTCGCTGGCACCAAACTGGGGCTCCACCAGGCCGGTGCTCACTCTGTAAGGCCACCAACGTCCAGATGATGGACCAGATTGACAAACCCCCAGGGACTTTTGCTTTACTGGGATGGAGGAAGAGGGCCGTGAAAAGACCAAGCAGAGAGGGTCAGAGGTGTGAGGACACCAAGCAAAGACACGGTCATTGAAATTCTGATGACCCTGAGCAGTAAAATGATGCCAAGCCAGGAAAAGGGAGGAAGGTGGGTGGGATGCCCTCGAACTTCTGACTTCCTGGTCAGCTAACATCCAGCTGAATACTTTCCAAGTTTCACATTCTCTAGCACCTTCCTTCCACACCGCACGTTCACCGGAGACTCCCAGGATGAAATTCCCAGGCATGAGAAGGAGGAGAGGGGAAGAGGAGACAGCTAACTTAGTTAATTCCAGGCTCAGCTGCAGGGCTGGCTGCAGCTTGAAATCCTGCCTAGTGGGTCAGGTAGCTTCGCCTCCACCCCTGCAGCCCTAGGGAGTGGAGTCGGGGGTGCCCCCCCCCCCCCCCCCCCCCCCCCCCCCCCGGTCTTATCTGCTCAGCATGTCGGTGCCCCAGGCAGAGGGCAATTACCCAACCCTGACCCCAGGGTCTCTGGGAAAGTTAGTCAGAGCCCCCAGCCGCCTGCCACCCATTCCCCAGCTGAGCTTGAGGCCTGGAGACTTAGATCAGCTTTGTGGGTGTATTCCACCTGTGCCGTCACACGGGGCCCCCTGCTTAGAAGGGCCCTGTGCTTCGTTTAACACTCTGTTGCTTCCATCTTGAAATTCTCAGTTTTTGAACATGGGTCCCACACTTTCATTTTGTCCTGGGCCAACACGTGTCTGGTCCTGTGTAGGGAGACAGAGGCCCTGGCCTGCTGGACAAGGCAGGGTGCTTATCCAGGAGCAGGGTTTAAAGTGGGGTTCAAAATAGCATCGAAAGGCTCGTACTCCCTGCCCCCCTCCACCATTTCTGAGGGTTAGAAGCTGGGGTCGGTGCGGGGGGGAATGACTCTGCAGTAGTGTCTCAATGTCCCCCTGGTCCCTCTGACTTTTCTCTATGGGTGAAGGGGGTGACATCACCTGCAACATCGGAGCTGAGGAAACAAACCAGCGGGGCCAGGAGAGGAGAAAAAGGCCAAGAAGAGATGAGGACTCTGCCCACTGCCCCATGCCGTCTGATCAGATGCAAATTCCTCAAGACTCTACCTTCTACCCTGCTCACACACTCATCTGTCTGTCCCTTTGTTCCAACGGCCTCGCACTGAGCTCCCCTCATCTGGCCCCTCTGCTCCCACCCCCAACGCCTTGGCTGCAGTGTTTCTCTGTGGCTCCCTTGCTTACCTCCTGTAAGACCAAGTCAAGACTTGTGGGTTTAGCACCAAGGCCCTTCCCACACCACGGGTAAGGGTCCTGCTTACCCCTGAGGCCTCAGCTCTCCCCACTGCTCACCCCTCCTGCCCCCAGGGCTCCATCAGTGGAGCTTTTCTTAATTCCTCCACCAGCTCGTGCTGGGCTTGAGACACCTTCTGTATCCAGCTAATTCATGTAGAGTCACAACTAGGCTGAAGCATCCCTTCTAGGAAAGCTTTCCCAGATCCTCTCCTTTATGACTGAATGAATAGGTCATTCAAAATTAGGTAGTTCAGAATTTAAGAAAGAAGTGTAAAACGGCATACCATGAACAGTGCCTCCCTCCTCTTCTCCTATATCCCTCCCTGGAGAAACCAATGTTAACTGTTTCTCACATGAGCTCTCAGAGATGTTTTATGCAGATACAAGTCAACACATATAAACATTCTCCCTCTTTTTACACAAATGGTAGCGCTTCATGCCGTTCTGAGCTTTTGTCTGGATTTCTTTTTTTTAACCTTACCTAGCTGGACTTCACTTACCTTTGGTGTCTACATGTACTCCTGAGCCTATAACATTTCATTTTAAACTCTCCTTTAGTCTTCCATTTATTAGTCAAGTTTCAAGCTCCTTGAGGGCGGGGGGAAAATCTTTGATTTTTGTATTTCCAGCACCTAGAACATAGTAGGTGCTCAACAAATGGGTGTGGAATGACTGAGTGATTCCTCTTTATAGGCTTACTATGCGCCAGGCATTGTGTATTGAATATACACTGTGTCATGTACAAATGAATAAACCAAAGATAATGAATGGACAGCCCTGGGAATCTAGCATAATGGAGGGGCCAGGCTAGGCACAGACCCGGCTTCCCTGGAGGTCCTGGTGTTCTGCCCTCTGCTGG
Source organism: Phocoena sinus (assembly GCF_008692025.1). Lineage (NCBI taxonomy): Eukaryota > Metazoa > Chordata > Mammalia > Artiodactyla > Phocoenidae > Phocoena > Phocoena sinus. The sequence continues at coordinate 35,314,175 of NC_045782.1, forward strand.
TCACTCCAGGCAAGGACAACATCCTGCAGGCGCTACCTTCCCGACAATGTTGTCCCTGGGGGCCCTTCTGTGAAATAAACCCATGGGAGGGGCTCCTCAGACTGCTGGCAAGGAGGAGAGAGAGGTTCTCCCCTCAGCTACTGGGGATGGAAAAGGGAGGAAAGGTGGTGGTGGTGGGGTCTCAGAGAGAGAAGTCTCAGAGAAGCTGAGCTAGGAGGGGAAGGAAGAGGGGGTGATAGTGGGTTCAGAAATATTAGTGAGCAGTTGTGAAATCACTTTAGTAGTTGTGACCAGATTTATTTCTCTTTAGTATTTATTTATTTATTTATTCTTTATTTATATTTATTTTGGCTGCGCCAGGCCTTAGTTGCAGCACACAGGATCTTGGTTGCGGCTCATGGGATCTTTAGTTGTGGCAGGCAGGATCTTTAGTTGCGGTGCGCAAACTCTTAGTTGCGGCATGCATGCAGGATCTAGTTCCCGAACAGGGATCAAACCTGGGCCCCGTGCATTGGGAGCGTGGAGTCTTACCCACTGGACCACCAGGGAAGTCCCGAGACCAGCTTTAAAAAAATAAAAACATAGAAAATATCAGAGTGCAATTTACATAGAATAAAGGTGAATATTGTTTCTCAAACTTTTATTTCAGTTTTGTGTATGTGTGGACTGGTTTGTGATGTAAAACAGATATCTTACTGAGGATCTTTGTACAAACAAACAAGCAAAACATGGTGAAAGCCACTGGAGACATGATGAGAAAGGTCCTGGGGAGTAAGTCCTCAGTGGGCATGAGGATTCCCAGCAGAATCAAAGCTCAGAGAAAACCATAATTCAAAAAGACACATGCACCCCAATGTTCATTGCAGCACTATTTACAATAGCCAGGTCATGGAAGCAACCTAAATGCCCATCAACAGACGAATGGATAAAGAAGATGTGGTACCTATATACATTGGAATATTACTCAGCCATAAAAAGGAACGAAATTGGGTCATTTGTAGAGACGTGGTTGGATCTAGAGACTGTCATACAGAGTGAAGTAAGTCAGAAAGAGAAAAACAAATATCATATATTAACGCATATATGTGGAACCTAGAAAAATGGTACAGATGAACCGGTTTGCAGGGCAGAAATTGAGACACAGATGTAGAGAACAAACGTATGGATACCAAGGGGGGAAAGTGGCAGGGGGGTGGGGATGGTGGTGCGATGAATTGGGTGATTGGGATTGACATGTATACACTGATGTGTATAAAATTGATGACTAATAAGGTCCTGCTGTATAAAAAATAAATAAAATAAAATTCAGATATTCAATAAAAATAAAAATCAAAGCTCAGGGCGAAAGGCAGGGCAACTTTTGTGGAGCTCAACCTCTATCTCAGTGCAGAAATCTTCCTACACCCCATGTGACAAAGACCTTTGAGCTCCCTGACTCCAGACTTCCAGGCACCAGAAGCTCAAAATTTCTCAAGCCTGTTTCATTGATGGACAGCTCAGACTGTTAGAAAGTTCTTCCCATTTGCCCCTCTAACTTCCACTCATGAGTCCTCATTCTCTGCCTCTGTTGCAACCAAGACTAGGAACAACTAGGCAAATAAATTGACAACTAACAAGTGCTCTATAAGTTTTCTTTTCCTTCCCATATAAGCATTTGTTTTTTTCTCAAGAATCTAACTTTCCATAGTCTTTATTATTCTGGTTATCTTTCTAGCAGTTAACATTATTGAGCCTATCATGGATGGGACACAGAGAAAAGGACTTTTTGCTTACTATATTATTAAGTCTTAGAGCACTGCCGTGCAAAAGGGACCGTTAATGTCATTTTACAGATGAGGCGCAGAATTTTTTTTCCAGCGTTATTGAGATGTAATTGACATATAACATTGTATAAGTTTTAGGTGTACAACATAATGATTTGATATACACGTATACATTGCCAAATGATTACCACAGTAAGTATAGTTAACACATCCATCACCTCACATAGTTACAATTTCAGAACATTTAAATTGCTTACCCAAATGCACCCACCCAGTAATTGGCAGGATGAAATTTATCAGTGTCTTTGTGTGATCCCTAGAATTGAACCTGATCCTCTGAATGTGGTTCAGCTGGCTCAGAATAGAGGATCTTTATCCTGACTCCCTCTCTGTGGACAGCTTTTGATCTCGGATTTCTCATCTGTGACCACGGCAGAAACATGTCTCTAGGCAGGTACTTTTTGACTTTTGTTTGTTTGTTTTCTTTTGTGGTTTTTTTGTTTTGTTTTTTGTTTTTTTGCGGTACGCGGGCCTCTCACTGCTGTGGCCTCTCCCGTCGCGGAGCACAGGCTCCGGACGCGCAGGCTCAGTGGCCATGGCTCATGGGCCCAGCCGCTCCGCGGCATGTGGGATCTTCCCGGACCGGGGCACGAACCCGCGTCCCCTGCATCGGCAGGTGGACTCTCACCCACTGAGACACCAGGAAAGCCCCCTGTTTTGTTTTTTAACTTATTGAAGTATAGTTGATTTACAATGTTGTGTTAATTTCTGCTGTATAGCAAAGCGATTCAGTTACACATACATATATATACATTCCTTTTCGTATTCTTTTTCATTATGGTTTATCACAGGATATTAAATATAGTTCCCTGGGCTATACAGTAGGACCTTGTTATCACTTTTTGACTTTTTAGATTGACATTCAGAATAGTGCATACAACATAATGTACACTTTAACAAAATTTTGTAAAGTGAAGAATCAATGTAACCTCCACCCAAGGACAAGAAATACAATAGTATCAGTACCCCTGGAAGACTGTTGCTGGCCCCTTTCCAATCATGGCCCTCTCTCTTCCCCAAAGTATTCCATATCCTCACTTATACGTGAATTACTCCTTTGCTTTGCTGATAATTTTACCATCTAAGTTTGCAGCTCTAGACAATATACAGTAGTTAATTTTGCCTGTTTAGAAATTTTATTTATTTATTTTTGGCTGCTTTGGGTCTTCATTGCTAAGTGCAGGCTTTCTCTAGTTGCAGCGGTGGGGGGGGGGGCTAATCTTTGTTGCGGTGTGCGGGCTTCTCATTGTGGTGGCTTCTCTTGTTGCGGAGAACGGGCTCTAGGTGCGCGGGCTTCAGTAGTTGTGGCTCACGGGCTCTAGAGCATAGGCTCAGTAGTTGTGGCTCTCTGCGGCCTGTGGGATGTGGGATCTTCCCGGACCAGGGCTCAAAGCTGTGACCCCTGCATTGGCAGGCAGATTCCTAACCACTGTGCCACCAGGGAAGTCTCAAGAAACTTTATACAAATGGAATAATTTATCATTTATCCTTTTGTATCTACCTTCTTCTGTTCAATACTTAAAAAGAAATTCACCCATTTCGTTGCATGTAGTTGTCCATTTGTTTTGTTGCTGTGTAATATTCCATTGTGTGGCCTTACTGCAAATTATTTATCCATTCTACTGTAGGTGGACATTTGAGTTCCAATTTTTGGCTATTATGTTGCCCAAAACTCTTACACGTGCCTCTAAGTGCACAAAAGTACACATTTCTGTGGGTATATGTACAAGAGTGAAATTGCTAGATCATAGGGTATGATATCTTCAACTTTAGTAGATATTAAACTGCTTTCCACCAATGTACTCTCCTTTGAGAATTCACATTATTCCATATTCTCAATAACATTCAGCACTGTCATTCTGGTGAGTGGTATCTCAATGGCATCTCATTGAGCTTTTAATTTGCATTTTCCTGATGACTGATGTGTTGCATCTTTTCGTGTGTACCGGTTGTTTTGGATTTCCTTTTTTTTTATGAAGTGCCAGTCCAAGCCTTTTGTTATTTTCCATTAGGTTGTTTGTCTTTTTTCTTACTGAATTTTAGGAGCTTTTAATATACTCTGGATACAAGTTGTCAGTTATGCATTACAAATATCTTTTCCTATTCTATGGCTTACTTTTCACTTCCTTTTTGGCGTCTTTTGAGAAGAAAAACATAGAATATCATATTAATATGGTGACATATATCAAACTTTCAGAACCTTTTGTGTCTTGCTTAAGAAGACTTTCCCTACCCTGAGGTCATGAAGATATTCTATGTTGTCTTCCAAAGCTTTATTGCTCTCTTTTTTCTTTTTTTCACATAAAGGTCTATAATTCACATGCAGTGTATTGCTGTGTTAGTGAAAACTGGGAGGAATTTAATTTCATATTTTTCCATATGGACACTCAATTGTCCCAGAATAATTTATTGAAAAAAGGTCCTTTTCCCCACTGTTCTGTTGTGCTATATTTGTCATAAATCACTGGTGCAAGTATGTGTGCAGCTCTATCTGGGCTCTCTATTCTGTTCCATTGGTATGTTTGTCTTTCTTTTCACCAGTACCACACTGTCTTAATTCCTATAGTTAATAGTTGATAATAAGCTTTAATATCTGTTAGTGCAAGTCCTCCCACGTCTCATGTTTAGGTATTTTTTAAGCTGGGATCGCTCATACTCACAAATTCATTCAAATGTTTAAGGAGTGTGTGGGGTGGGGTGGGGAGGAAGGGTGCTCAGGAGAGAGTTGGGGAGAGCAGAGCGAGGGTTCTGTTTCCACGGCACCCTCCCAAGGCGCGGGGCCGTATAACCACAGTGCCAGTCACCCTGTAGGGGGATCAGAAATGCGTGAGCGGGCTCCCTCGTCACTTGTCCCCGAGAGACAGACAGCTCTCAAAACCCAGATACCAATCCAAAGAAGACAATACTCCGTGTACGTCTCTTCCCCGCTACCCCAGAGGTAGAGCCTTTCCTGCAAATCACGTGCGCTTGGTCAGCACCCAAATCAGCGACCCTGGATAAATTCGCCAAAAGAGATTCGCTCAGCCCTGCGGGTGAACCCCATAGAGATTCCTATCGTCTGCTCGGGAGAAATAGCCCATCGATACGGCGGGAAACCGTCGCCAGAGATACCCTGACCGGCTGAAACGAATTGAAGAGTGGATTCCTTGACTAAGGGATTTTTTTTTTCCAACTGAAAGACAACCTCGCAGTCTACTGCCCGAGTACCGGACAACCCAGACAGACACACTTCAGTATCTGGCCGACTTCCGGGCGGACGGACCCCCAAACACACGCCCTCCTCCGCAATCGGTTATTCCCTCCCGCTCCCCTCGGCTCCCTTTGGCTATTTCGTTCGCTGTTTCCAGAGCAGAAGTGTTTGGCCCTTCTGCATGTTAGCCAATGGGGAGAAGCATTCCCGGCAGCTTGCGGGGCGGGGGTGGGGGTGGCGGTGGCGGTGGCGGTGGCGTTTCCTAGACCAGAAGGCTGCCACTGTTCCCCGCCCGAAGCGGAATCCTCGGGACCCCTCGGGCACCTTCGGCCGTCCCCGGCAAGCTAAAGTCACGCTCCAGCTCCCACAGACACTTACTTTTCCGCCCCGAGTCTCGCGCATGCGCACCGCGACCTTCAAGCAGGCTCTGAAATGAAAGCATCTTGAGAAAGAGGGAGGGACCCTAAATCGCGGTCAGGTAGGTCACGCGGGGGGCGCCGGCACAGCCTGAGATGGCCACTGCCGCCAGGGGCCTCCAAAATAGGAATTGTAGAACCAAAAGGTTTTAGAGAGGTCCCACCGAGATTTGAACTCGGATCGCTGGATTCAAAGTCCAGAGTGCTAACCATTACACCATGGGACCTGCTCGCTACTTCACGCGGCCGGGAGCCTCCTCAAGGCACATAGCGGGCGCGCCGGGCTGCCTTTCGAAAACGGCAGTGGATGCCGGGTTTACCGGCTCTGGGTCCTGGGCTCTGGTCCCCAAGCCGAACTGGCGGGCAGGAGCGGAGCAACGAGGGCTTCAGCGTCCCCGGCGTCCTATACGATCCCGGTCCCAGGGTGTCATTTCTTGCTGCCTCTCTCCCTGCTCTCCTCCAGGGGTCCTCACCGGGTTTGAGGAAGCCCGGTGGTGGTGGGGGGGGCGGCAGGCTGGAGGGGTCGGCCTTAGCGGGGCTAGGCCCGCGATGTTGGACCGGAGAAGGCCGGCTCCGACCCATAGACCCCGAGCAGGAGGCTCGGCGCTCGCATCCTGGGCTTCGTATTGTTTATTTATTTACTTACACAGCGACGACCCCGGGTAGGTTATTTTGGTCGAGCGGGGAGGAAAGCTGACTGGCACGTCGAGGGACAGCCGTTCAAGGCCCAGGTGCCCCAAGCGCGAATCGCCGCTAGGAAGTGCGCCCCACCTGATTCCTTGGCGTTACACATAGCCAGAGCCACCGAGAAATCTGCACAGAAAGTTCCGCTTCCATTTCCCCTCTCCTACTTTAAACGCTACTTGGGGGCATGGTTCCTTTTAACGTGTAGATTAGAATCAGATCAGTGAAAGAGACAATCCCTTTTGGACTTTCTCATAAGTTTTAGTGAAGGTGTAAAAGGATAATGTTTCTTCAGGTCAATCTGGCGACAGATAAAATTTTATATGCCATTTGCTCAGCAATTGCACTTTTGGAAATTTATCCCAAGGGACTACTAGGACGAGTGCCAGTTAGTCAAGGATGTTCTCAGCTGTGTGGTTTTTAATAGTAAAGAATAAAAATAAATGTCCATTGAGTGAAACTTGATTAAATAAATACTGACAATATCTATACAATAAATACTGTGGAGGAATTTAGGGGGGAATTTATTGTATTGGCATGAAAAGATATACTGTCCTAAAGAAACAAAACAAAAACAAAAATCTACTTGCCAATTAGTGTGTATAATAAAATCCAACTTATACACAAACAGAAAAGCTGAATGAATACACATGTAATGAATATTTGCCATTTATTTGCCCTCGGCCATCTGATTGACTCCGTTTCTTGAGAGACTCAACATTGCATGGGACTGGGTGACAGCAGAACTGTGCCCCAAGGTAGACACGCTCACTCTCCAGGCTTCTGGCAGCCAGAGTGAAAATGTGTGTCCTTAACTTGGCCAATTGGATTTAGAATCCAGAAGCAGGAACGTTTTAGAACTTAGTTGGCTGCCGGTGGTGGCTGTGCCATCCAGAGCCTCAGGGGCAGTGATGGCAGCCGTGCCATGTCCACTGGCAGCAGAAGTGGCATCCTAACTAGACTGTCCAGGATCCTGACCTTGGCTGGGTTCCTGGTTGCCTAGTTCCCCTTCATTCTTGTCCATCTTTCTGAGTTTGCTTTCCCTCTGGTGCTGTGAACTCTATAACGTCCTCCTAATAAGTTCCTTTTCTATGTAAGGTACCCAGAGTCCCTTTCTGTTGCATATAGTCAAGAACCTGCTTAGCCCAAATCCGAAAAGATCTGTTGATGACATTTATCTCCTGGGAGTAAACTTATGACGTCCTGTTTTTTTGTATTGCTTGAAATAATCGTTTATAATTCTTGTATATTGTCCGAAGAAACATTAATGATTTTCCATTTTGAAGAATGAACCAAATTCCCCTTCAGCTCCTATGAGATAAGGGTGTCCCTCTCTTAAGGCTGGAGTGACTTAATATCAAATTGACTTAACATCAAATGACATTAGCAGCTCTGGACCTCAGCTTTCCCATCTATTTCCTTCTCACAAGGGTTCTGTACTGGCTAGAGGGTATTGAAATTAAGTTTTCAAAAGCTACTGTAGAAAGCTACTAAAGGGTGATGATTGTATCCTTTGAAAGTGTATGATAGTTTCTCTGTCCGGTGTGAGGAGAAGGAATGACTGCCCTCCTATTCCCACTCTCCCTACTCCACTCCCTAGTTCTTTGCAGTTCCCTCCACTTTCTTTCTCAGCTTGAAAAAAATCTTACCAGCCCAAATGAAATCCTCCACTTGCTCCTTCCTCAAGGAACGTAAAAGGATCATCTCCCTTACTGCTTTTGTCATGACTCACTGGAATTATAAGGAATTGTGTTCTGTGGCTCAGTCTCTCCCATCTTCCCGCTCTCTTGCCCTTGGTTGGGCTGTGAATTCCTTGGGACTTGCTTATCTTTATGTGTGGCTAGTGCCTTAACAGACACGTCCCCTGAACCCCCTTAGAGGGCACAGGAGAACTTAGGAGGAAGAAACAACATTCTAATTTTGTGTTCAGAGACCCTTTATAGCATCATATTCTATATATATATATATTTAATGATAACAGAGAAAACGGAGACAATATGTAATCTCCCTGCCCCAGTGTGACTAGGTTCTTTTAATATAAATCCACTGCACGTGACATCCCAAAGATGGCATCCCATGACGTCTTTGAGAACAGACTCTCAAGCTTCCACACAAGGTGGCTCCTGAAGCTGGGGGAGCCCCGGGCTCTGCTGGAGGTGGGTATATTGTGGCTTCAGCTGTGGCATCCTAGCTGAGGGCTGAACTGGGGCAGAGTGTACCCCAGAAAGTACAATGAGGCCAAGGGTTAAGAAAAGAGGGCTGAAATCCAGGATTAGGGGCTTTAAAGATATTTTCCCAAGTTTCTTATGAGCCTGTAAATATATAGACAATGGAGTAGGGACAATAATGCTTTGAGGAGTCAACATGAAAAGTATTCATATTCACTCTCAAGGCTGCGTTCAGACAGTTTCCTGTATCCATGCTAGGCTGCTCACAGCTGGGATACAATGGGCCTTGCTCTGTGTCCTCGCCATTCAGGATAAGTGAGATCTGCCACAAGCCCCTACTTTGCCTTGGGAGCCCTGGTTTTGCCAGACAAGCCACCACTTTGTGCAGGGTGACAGCTTGCCCCTACCCAACCCCTCCGGGCCAGGCCCCCGCTCTGGGCCTGGCATTCCCCAGGCTCTGATGGGGAAATCTGACCGCTTAGTTGTTTGTTTGTTTTTTTTTAATTGAAGTATAGTTGATTTACAGTGTTGTGTTAGTTTCACGTGTACAGCAAAGTGATCAGTTATATATAATATATACATATATATATTCTTTTTCAGATTCTTTTCCCTTATAGGTTATTACAAGATATTGAATATAGTTCCCCGTGCTATACAGTAGGTCCTTGTTGTTTATCTATTTTATACATAGCAGTGTATATCTGTTAATCCCAAACTCCTAATGTATCCCTCCCAGGCCACTTACTTTTTTTGAACAACAGAAAAAAGCAGCATTCACCTTTTATCCTTTTCTTTCATGTTTTTACTTTCTCTTTTTAAAATAACTATCTTGGGACTTCCCTGGTGGCACAGTGGTTAAGAATCTGCCTGCCAATGCAGGGGAAACAGGCTTGATCCCTGGTCCAGGAAGATCACAAGTGCCGCGGAGCAACCAAGCCAGTGTGCCACAACTACAGAGCCTGTGCTTTAGAGCCCGTGAGCCACAACTACTGAGCCCACAAGCCACAACTACTGAGCCCGCGAGCTACAACTACTGAGCTCACGTGCCACAACTACTGGAGCCCGTGCTCCACAACAAGAGAAGCCACTGCAATGAAGATGGAAGGCAGCCAAAAATAAATTAATTAATTAAAAAATAATAATAATTATCTTTTCAGATTACAAAGGTAAAATATTTATGGAAAATGTAGAAAATACAGTCAAGTAGAAGGAAGATTTTTAAATAACTGCCATTCCAACAAGCACTTTTACATTTGATATTTCATCTCCTTTTTTTTTTTTTTCATCTCCTTTTTTAAAATGCATTTTTACAGTCTCGCTGTATATATAATTTTATGTTCTGCTTTTGCACTTAACATAATTAAAATGTTAAAAAATATTTAAATGGATAATACATGAGCATAATACAAAATTCAAAAGGTATAAAAGGAAAACACAGATAAATAAAACTTCCTGACTATAATTTTTTTCTGTTCTCCGAGGCAACTTCTGATATGGTCCTTCTAGAGATATTTCATTCTTACGCGGATATACATGCATATGCATAATCCATTTCTAGAAAAAGAAATCAAAACATTGTTCTGCACCTGGTTTTATTTATTTAGCACCATATCTTGAGCATTGTTCCACAACAGTACATATGAAATATACCTCCCTTTTTTAAAGGCATTTTATTTTGAGATATTCTTTACATTAAGGAAAATGCACAAATCTTAACGGAATCAATTATTTTTTGCAAATGTATACACTTGTGTAATCATCACCTAGATCAAGATATAGGGCATTTCCATCACTCCAGAAAGTTCCCTGGTGCCTTTTTCCAGTTTTTACCGAAATCACTACTCTGGTTTCTATCACCAGAAATTAGTTTTGCCTATTATTATAGTATACGTATACTGTTTTGCAGTATCTATCGCGTGTGGCTTCTTTTGCTAAACGTGTTTTCGAGATTCATTCATGTCACTTTATATATCAGCAGTATGTTTTTCATTGCTGAGAATATACCACAATTCGTTGGTCCATTCTTCAGCTGACGGACATTTGGGTTGTTTCCAATTTGGGCCTAATACAAGTAAAGCTACTATGACCATTCCTTTACAAACCTTTTTCGGTCTTGGGTATATAACTAGGAATGGAATTGCTGGGTCGTAGGGTAAGTGTACATTTAAGTTTATTAGGAACAGCCAAAGAGCTTTCCAAAGTGCTTGTACTATTTTACACTCCCACCAGCAGTGTATGAGAGAGTTCCAGTTGCTTCACATCTTAGCTAACAAGTGGTATTATTAGTCGCTTAAATTTAGCCATTCCTTTTGCTTTTAATTTGCACTTCCCTAATGGTTAATGACGTTGAACGTATTTTTTTACATGCTCACTAGCCGTTTGAATATCTTCTTTTCTAAGTGCTTCAAGTATTTTGCCCATTTAGAAAAAAAATACCTGTCTTTATCTTATTGATTTATAAGAATTATATATTTATACATACTTATATATATATATGGATCCATTATGGATATATATATGATAATTACATATATGGATCCTTTATCAAATATTTGTACTGCAGATATTTTCTTCCAGTCTGTGGCTTGTCTTTTCACTTTCTTTCTTTTTTTTTAGTTTTGCTAATTTAAAAAAGTATGTTTATTTATTTGGTTGTACTGGGTCTTAGTTGTGGTAGGCGGGCGCCTTCGTTGCGGCATACGTGCGGGATCTAGTTCCCCGACCAGGGAACAAACCCGGGACCCCTACATTGGGAGGGCAGAGTCTTAACCACTGTACCACCAGAGAAGTTTCTTCACTTTCTTAATAGTGTCTTTTGATGAGCGGGTTTTAATTTCAATCAAGTGAAATTTATCTTTTTTTTTTCCTTTTATGATTAATGCCCCTATGTTCTTGCATGCAGAGATCTGGGATATTTCCAAGCACACAGGATAGAAGAGGGGCTTGTGCAGTTAATACAGATTACTCAATTATACAATGAAAACTTTGATAATCTCTTGGTAAAATTTCAAGAGAGAGGTAGGCTTTATTTTTATTTTTTTTGTTTGTTTTATTTATTTTTTAAATTATTTTTATTTATTTATACAGCTGGTTCTTATGGGATGTAGGTTTTACATGGGAGAGTTGTCTGAAACTGGAGCAGGGAGGCTGAAGGGCAGAAAGGTAGCTGGAGGACCCAGGCAAAAGATTAAGAAAAAGAGCTGTATATAGACATGAATACTGTGAAGGTCATTAGATGTAGGTTTGAGCAGAAGAAATGGGGTAGAGAGCAGAGACTTCCTGGGAAGCTGGTGATCCTGATGTTGTTACTGGTGTCTGAAGCACAAACTATGGGCCTATCAAGACTGTAGAATATCAAGAATGGGAAATGGGAGGAAAGAATCAGGATATTGGCATGTGTTAGTCTTCATGTTGGTCCTATGAGAGGTAAGCTTTAGGCTGAGGCAGCCTGTTTTTTATTTTTGAGGTACGCGGGCCTCTCTCTGTTGTGGCCTCTCCCGTTGCGGAGCACAGGCTCCGGACGTGCAAGCTCAGAGGCCATGGCTCACAGGCCCAGCTGCTCCGCAGCATGTGGGATTTTCCCGGACCCGGGTACGAACCCGTGTTCCCTACATCTGCAGACAGACTCTCAACCACTGTGCCACCAGGGAAGCCCGAGGCAATTTGTTTTAAAGCAGGTGTAGTATGGTTTTGCTGAGAGTATCTTGCAATCCAAGTTTACTGGATGTCCTATAACTTGGAGCCTTGTAGGCCTAGAAAAGCTAAAATCTCCAACCCAAGAGAAAGCACCGGCAGAGACAGAAGACTTCGCAGGAGACCAATTTGAGTAAAAGACCAGCCTACTACACTGCAATGCTTTAAACATTTTCTGCCCATTAAGAGGAAAAACCTGGGGGCAAAGAGCAAATTGTAGATGGTCCTTCTGTACCTTAGATGACTGTTTTGAAGAGCATTAAGGCAGAGGCCAGGTGCAGAGAGACCTGTGGGCTTGGAATCCCTATTACATATTTCTGTCGGTCATAGGACACCTGTGCTCTGCCCCACCTCTGGGCTTCAACCTATATATGATAGTTTAAGACAGTTTGGGTCAAGTTTCTGGTACTTGCAGACAAATGCATTCTCATAGATACACTTGGTAGCGGCTTGTATATGTTGTTGGTCTATCAACAATCAAAAAACAGCTGGGGAGGTACCTTCCTGAGTCAGGGAGAGACAGTATCCAGAATGAGGCGGACCCCAGTCCCATTTCCACTTCAGCCACAGGAAATGGACACGCCCATGCACGCAAAAAAAGGCCACTAGCCCAGTAGCCAATAGGATCCCTCCTTTCTGAAAGTCTTAGGAATTTTCCTTTTCTGAGCAGGAGAGTGGGACTAAGTAGAGGGGAAACAGAGAGAGTGGACTTGAGCTCCCCCTGGAGGCCCACACGATTATTTGCACCAAGTTGTCCAGGAATTAGGAGTTGAGCCGCAAGTATCAGAGGCCCTTCACTGTCCTGGAAGGATACCTTTGTCATTGGTTTGGTCCAGGCTGCTCAGTTGTGTCTGAAATTGAAGGTTGGAGGGAGGCCTGTGCGGCGGTTATTTTCTGTGATCTGATTTTTACTTCCAAACCACGCAAATAAAAACCACCTTTTATTTACGCCTTTCTGTTTTGAAAACACACAGAATGGTTGTATTATTTAGGACACTTTGCTTATAAGTCACAGGAGCCAACTCAAATTTGATTAAGCAAAAAAGGAGAATTATAAGGGTATAGTGTTTCACAAAACCCCAGGGAAGGAGTATAGCCAGACCTCAGGAAAGAACCAGAAGGCCGTCAGGAGTCTCTCATTTCAGCTCCTTTTTGTGCTTATGTCGAATTCTTTTCTCACTGCACACTGGCTTTCTCGGCTCCCCGGTCTGCACAGTAAGGGGCTGCCCCACTGCTCCGGAGTGTGACGCCTGCCATCCAGCCACCCATAAAGCCCCACTGGGTATTCTCAGGCCCAATTCAAATTCCAGGAAAGACAATCTGCTTGGCTATTGGTACAGCTTCTCTTAATCCAATATATTTTGACTAGGGAATGGAGGCACACACTCTCTGGGTAGCTGATCTATTCCTGGAGAAGAATTCTTGGAGAACTGGCTCACAGTTTAGGCAAACACCCTCCACTTTAAGAACTCCTCCCTGCTGGAGTAGAAGGTTCCAGTTCTTGGGACAGGGAAGAGGATTTTCCTGGAACCTACCGATGGTAGCCACAGCACATCACAACAGTCCCTGCTGGGGGATGTTTTAGGATGCTACAATTGCCATGAAAACACACACCTCTATCTCCCTGTCTCAAGAATGCAAGAAATTCACCAGGAAGGCAGACATTTTTTTTTGGAACCAGGCATGGGACAAATTAAATGTTTGTCTAAATATTTAATTTACATTTTAGCTATGTTTATATATTTAACTATTTAAAAGCTATAAAAACTGAAGCTAGCAAATTGTTAAAATAAATGTTCTATCCTCTTACCTTGACAAATATATCTTTAAAAAGGAAAACTCCAAATTATTGTAAAGCTGTGATTTTTGTAGTTATTTTATTATCCCCCCTTTTAAAAAAAAATTTTTTTTTTTGGCCGTGCCCTGCGGCATGTGGTATCTTAGTGCCCCAGCCAGGGATTGAACCTGGGCCCCCTTCACTGGGAGCGTGGAGTGTTAACCCCTGGACCACCAGGGAAGTCCCTTTTGTAGTTACTTTAATTTTTAAAAACTTAAGCCATTAAGTGTTTTTATAAAAATAATTACAGTTTTTGCATTCAATAACCACTTAATTCCCAGCGTAAAGAATTGGTATTGGGACTTCCCTGGTGGCACAGTGGTTAAGAATCCACCTGCCAATGCAAGGGACATGGGTTCGTGCCCTGGTACGGGAAGATCCCACATGCTGCGGAGCAACTAAGCCTGTGCGCCACAACTACTGAGCCTGCGCTCTCACCCTGCGCACCTAGAGCCTGTGCTCCACAAGAGAAACCACCTCAATAAGAAGAGCGCGTACCGCAATGAAGAGCAGCCCCCGCCCCCCACCCCCACCGCAAGTAGAGAAAGCCCACGCGCAGCAACTAAGACCCAATGCAGCCAAAAATAAATAAATAAATAAAAAAGAATTGGTATCACACTTCAAGCATGATACATCTAGAACTACATGTATAAAAATTAGAGTAATAAAAATTGCTTCTATTTTATTTATTTTTTAAAACTATCCAATTTAGAATGTTTATTTTTGGCATGAGGCATTGAGGACTCTTTTACATTAAAAATTAAGGTAAGATCTTACTCCAATAAAGATCTATTAAAAAAAAACCAAAACAAAAGAAAATGTCTCATAGTATCTTGTTCAAAGATCTTTGCTTACTCTTTTTAAATGTTCTTAAGCCACACGTGCAATTGTTGTGAACAGCACACTAATTTTCTAGTACTTTTGGAACCATGAATTGAAAGGCAAGAAAATAGACACTAGGTAGTGGGCAAGACTCTATTGCTATTTATGTTATCTGAGAGGAAGAATTTGACAAATTTAAAAATGTGTCTTTTTCTTTTACCTAAGCACTTAGCTGCTCAAATATTACCAGCATTCCAAAGCACTGTCCACAGACTTGCAGGGCGTTTACACGCAGTCGCCTTTTGTTTTGAGAACATAGGGCAAAAGGAATGGAGAGGGCTTCCCTGGTGGCGCAGTGGTTCAGAATCCGCCTGCCAACTCGGGGTACATGGGTTCGAGCCCTGGCCCGGGAAGATCCCACATGCTGCGGAGCAACTAGCCTGTGCACCAGAACTACGTGAGCCCACGTGCTACAGCTACTGAAGCCCACATGCCACAACTACTGAAGCCCACACGCCTAGAGCCCGTGCTCCGCAACAAGAGAAGCCACTGCCATTAGAAGCCCGTGCACTGAAATGAGGAGTAGCCCCCGCTCGCCGCAACTAGAGAAAGCCCGTGTGCAGCAACAAACACCCAATGCAGCCAAAGATAAATTAAAATAAATAGATTTATTTTCTTAAAAAAAGGAACAGAGAAACATTTCTCTAGAGCCTGAACAGTGTTTAGTCCCAAGAGGGGATATTTAGGGAAACAGGTTATGCTGTCCCGGCGCTAAGCACTAGATCCTGAGTGACAGAGATGCCCAAATGTTCATCAGTAAATACATGTGTTTGTTCTTTTCCTCCAGTTTTATTGAGATATAATTGACCGACAGCACTGTATAGTTTAAGTAGAGCATAAATGATTTGTCTTAGCATACATCATGAAATGATTATCACTGTAAGTTTAGTGAAAATCTATCATCTCACATAGGTACAAAATTAAAGAAATAGAAAAATAATATTTTTTTCTGCGATGAGAACTCTTAGGATTTATTCTCTTAACCACTTTCATATATTACACACGGCAGTGTTCATTATATTTATCATGTGGTACGTTATGTCCCTAGTACTTATTTATCTTATAACTGGAAGTTTGTACCTTCTGACCACCTTCATCCAACTTTGCCTTCCCCCACCCCCTGCCTCTGGTAACCACAAATCTGATCTCTTCTGTGAGTTTGTTTGTTTTATTTATTTGGTTGCGCTGGGTCTTAGTTGAGGCAGGCGGGCTCCTTAGTTGCGGCTCACTGGCTCCTTAGTTGTGGCATGTGAACTCTTAGTTGCAGCACGCATGTGGGATCTAGTTCCCTGACCAGGAACCGAACCTGGGCCCCCTGCATTGGGAGCACGGAGTCTTAACCACTGTGCCAACAAGGAAGTCCCTGTTTGTTTGTTTTTAACATCTTTATTAGAGTATAATTGCTTTACAATGGTGTGTTAGTTTCTGCTTTATAACAAAGTGAATCAGTTATACATATACATGTGTCCCCATATCTCTTCCCTCTTGCATCTCCCTCCCTCCCACCCTCCCTATCCCAGCCCTGTTTGTTTCTTGTGGATTTTTTTTTGCAGTACACGGGCCTCTCACTGTTGTGGCCTCTCCCGTTGCGGAGCACAGGCTCCGGACGTGCAGGCTCAGCGGCCATGGCTCACGGGCCCAGCCACTCTGCGGCATGCGGGATCTTCCCGGACCGGGGCACCAACCCACGTCCCTTGCATCGGCAGGCGGACTCTCAACCACTGCACCACCAGGGAAGCCCTGTTTGTTTGTTTTTGAAGTAAATACATGTGTCTGTGATATGCAGGGTTCTCTAAAGCACAGGATCCAGGTAGGGGCTCGTCTTGCCTGGGTCTAAGGACAGTACTGAATGGAGCGATCCAACATTGTCCCCCTATATAGCTATGGTGTTGTACATAAAATACATACTATTGAGCTAAATGATCATGCGTGCTAAAGTTATAAAAACTTTATAACTATGTTTATGACATACACAATGGAATGAGGTATGTACTTTATTCCTGTTTGGGAGAATAAACAATGATTGCCAGTCTGTATTTGTATCTGAGAAACGCTAAATTGAAGTTAAGCCAATTTCTTTACAGCAGGACTTCTCAGAACCTTGAATATACTAATGTGAATTGCGACTGTCCAAGAGGGAGACAAAGCATGCAGTATTTTTCAAAATTATTTGACCACCAAAACATTTTTCATGAAGTTTTATTAATATCTCACAGACACATTTTCAGAGATCCTGAACTACCCTTGGCCGTCTTCAGTAGGAAAGAGTAGAAACCAAAAGGCAGAGCCAGTGCAACACTGGGAGACTCTCCTGACTCCCAAGATAACCGAGACAGCCTGCCTCATCATGACGGGTCCACTCTGCAGATGACATGGGTCCTGAGTGGTCAGCAACTGATCTCAAGGCCCTGGAATCTAGTGGCTTGGCCACTGCACTTAACACTGTTTATCATGGCACCTCAGCACAGGGTCCAAGTTCAATCCCAGGAATTATGGAATCTGTCTTTATGATAGGGAGTCTGATGCCAGGGAAACCTTTATTCCAGCAGTGAGCGGACTACCCCAGTGATCTCATCCCTCCAACTGCCTGCGTCCCATCCGTGTGCCGGACTCCAGGTGAGCTGACTCCCTCCTCGCCTGCCTGGTCCGCCTCTCATCATCTGATCCGATTCCACTAGTGGACTGAACTGAACCAGGCTTCCACCTTCTCCAGGCAAGGACCCTGGGTTATTCATATTATTTGAGTCCACAAGGTAGCACCAAAAAATTTGTGGATGGCAATGATGCTGGAGATGATCTGTGATATAATTTCCAGCAAATAACCCTCAAGGACCCAGCAGCCATCTTTTTGACTGAGGATACCAACCCATCATATACTCTTTCGTGTGAGATGAAATGAGATAATGTGAGATACTATATGTACAAATGTTTCATAAACGGTAAGACATCATACAAACAATAATGAATACAGTCTCCATTGCCCTGATCAGTGATTGGTCCATTTCTAATGATCCTCAGCTTTTGATTAATATTTCCAGTACCTGAGCCAGACCCATCTGCCCTGTCAGTCTTATCTAGAGTTCAAATTTTGATAGCCCATCCACCAGTTCCTCTGTTTTAGATACCTGCAACCGGTCAGCATAGCATTTTTCCAGTGCCCGGACAACCTTTACGTGGCACATTGGAGATGGTTCTTGAAGTAGTGGAGAGCCAACTTGAACTGGATCTGAGCTTTGGTGTTGGTCCGGTATACGTTGTAGCTCTTCTCCAGGGCTGCCAGCTCTGGGTCCGCCACTGGAGAACGGGGCTGGTGACCTACAATCACATTTGAGCAGGACCCCACAAGCAGGCTTCCGAGCCCATCAATAAAGAACTCTGCCAAGAGAGGGAAAGTGCGAGAAGGAAATGTGAGCTTCCGCCAGAGACCCAGGGCCACACTGCAGGTCTGGGAGGAGAGTCAGGGGGAGGGGACACAGTTTATACCCCTGGGGAGCTTCCGCCCCTGTGAAGTCACCTGCCCAGGCTACTGAGTTGGAAGGACAGACAATGATATGGGTAGAGAGACACAGATTGGCTTCCAACTGGACGGAACTGTGGACTCCAGGACTGAGAGGAATGAGAGGGGAAGGTCACCAGCTGCAGTTTCATAGGAGAGGATGTCTGGAAAAGAAGCAGCAGCAGCCAGGTGGGAAAAGAGGGAGGGACCAGAGCTGTAGGCAAAGGAAGGGGAAGGGCGTCTGGAGAAGCAGAACAGCCTGGGGGAGACAAGAAGGCAGAGAGGGTGGGGGGAGGCAAGAGAGACCACGAGGGACTTCCCTGGTTGTCCAGTGGCTAAGACTCTGAGTTCCCAATGCAGGGGGCCTGGGTTCGATCCCTAGCCAGGGACCTAGATCCCACATGCCGCAACTAAGAGTTCACGTGCCACAACTAAAGACCCTGCATGCTGCAACAAAGATCCTGCACATGGCAATGAAGATCCGGTGTGCCGCAACGAAGACCCAGTGCAGCCAAGTAAATAAATAAATATTCTAAAAAAAAAGAGAGACCACGAGCTCTCCATTTTAGGGAGAAAGGGTGAGCTCCCCATTTTGGGGAGAAAGGACAAGCTCCCCTGAGCAGTGGCACACGGCCCTCCCTCCTTGGGAAAAAACAGGCTTCTGAGATCTGTCCACAGCACAGCTCCCTTCCTCACTCTTCCAGCCTCCCCACCTGAATGAGCCACTCGCTGCAGGCGGGGGTCGAAGCCCACTCTTTGGAGCCGCTCTGTGTGGGCCAGGAAGAAGTTGACAACACCACTCGTCACCACGCAGCTGGGGAAGCCGTCCAGGGGCCGGAACGATCCTGACCGCCGGTGAAGACAGTCCCCATTCTCACTGTGCTCCAGGAACAGCTTAAACTGGAACACGTTTCCAAGCACACTGCCGCCTACCTAGCCGGTGGGCAGAGAAATCCACATTAGAGCATAGACTCAATATCCATGTAGCCGCTGTCAAGAAGCCTTCCTGGACTGAACCTCAGTTATGGCAAGAATCACACCCTTTATCTACCCTTCATACTACACTTACACCGAGTCCAAAGGGCAGACAACTCTGCTCCGTTTACCCTCCAGCAGGCTCACTCTTTCCAGAAGGTGACTCATTCCCTTCCAGTACAAGGAGTGCTGTTTAGGTGCAAGCAAGAGTCAGCCTGCTCGTGCAGGGGTCCCTGTGTGGACTTCCTGCAGCCAGTAGTTTGTCTCAAGCTGCCTTCGTTCCGTTCTCTGCTCCCGGCTCACCTCTCTGTGCTGCCCGTCCCTGCACTCGTGGGAGATGCATGCATCTAGCTGTTGGAGCCTGAGCAAAACAGGACAAGCAATTATATCTATTCCTGAACCATCATAATCACCCAGGGTGGCACAGAAGTCTGATTGTCTGCCATCACCTGTTCTTTCCCTCCCCCCTTAGTAAATGAACCCTCTTGAGTTTTAACTGGACTAAATTAAAGTCTAGCCAATTAACCCAATAAAGATGAAATTTTCCCACTTCCCTTGCAAGGTCTGACCATGTGTCTAAGTCCCGGCTGAAAGGATGTGATCCAGAACAGATGTCTGCAGCTTTTATAAAGATCTCAATCTTAAAAGAGGACTTCTTGTCCTTCACTTCCCCTCTCCCCATTTCTTCCGACCATGCAGCTGAGGACCACGAAGATGGACAAACAATGGGGAGGGAAGCTGGTCCAGGATGACCCTGGAAGAAGAGTCGAGTGCCAGCTTGCATTCTTACACGGGTGGGAACTGCACCTTCTATGTCATTTACGCTATTGTGATTGGGTCTCTAGAGACATCTTAGTCAAGTCAGATGCTTTGGGGACTGTCCACCTGGAGTATGAAGTAACTGTGGTCACTGTGCTACTTCTTATACATTTTCTTTCTTTTTAACAGCTTTATTGAGATATCTTTGACATATTAAAATTGTATATATTTAAGGTGTACAGCTTGATGTTTTGATATATGTATACGTTGTGAAAAGATCACCACTCAAGCTAATTAACAAATCCATCACCTCTACCTAGTAATCTCTGCAAATTTCAAGAATACAATGCAGCATTATTAATTATTGTCACCTTTTTCTTCTCTTTTCTATATGTGACTTGACTTTTGATGTTTTAGTTATTTTTTTAATGTCTTTAAGGCCACATAGTCTTTTATAGCCTTGTGCCATTTTCATTTTTGTAACGGTGTGTGACAGCACCAGAGTCCCGCTCACTTTCTCCGGCCACTCCAGGGAGGAGGAAGGTAGAAGTAATAAACACACCATTTTAAAAACAGAACAACGGTGAGTTTTAGGCGCGGGTGTTGGTGTAATTTGCTCAAAGAAAAGTAAGAACAGAGGCAGAAGCAGAACTCGTGGGTCTGATTCCCACGTGATGGTCTCAACCCCAGAGCTGTGTTGCATCACCTCCTGCACCGGGCCCTCCCCCGCCCCTTCAGCCCTCCCTTCTCTCTTTCCCTCCTCTTCTTTCGCATACTTTCCTCTCTTCCTTTCTCCTCCCCTTCCCCTCTCACTTGTCAGATTGCAATGGGGTAGAACCAGCAACTCTCCCTTACCACGTCCAGTTCCATCTTCTCTAGGACATCCACCAGCACCTCAATCTTGGTCTTGTCGTTGAAGAGAAAGTCATCGTCCACCCAGAGAACGTATTTGGTGGTGACCTGAGATATGGCCAGGTTCCTACCAGCAAACCAACCCTGTGAGTAGAGTGAGGTTAGATGGTGGTTGCCTGCCCTGCTACATATCAGCGTCACCTGGGAGCTTTCTCAGCTCCCAACAAGCAGGCTGCACCACAAACACTGGCTGAGAACCTCTGGGTTGAAGGGAGTCCATGTCTCAGAGACACTGGGAGAGGGACAGGGGCTCTCTGGATCAAAGACTGAGACAAAGGCAGAAAGTTCTTCCTTGGCCCTGTGGCTAATATGGACCGATGGAAGTCCCCTTTCACCCGAGAGAGTCTCTGTGGCTCTCCCGCCCTTTCCCCTCATGCAGCCTGGAAGCTGTTGGAGGGGGGGACACTCTGGTACGTATAATATCCACTATCCACTTCCTCCTGTGTGTGCTTGAAAGATGGTGCATGGGGGAGAGAGACGCTCCAGCGAGGGGGGAATTATAGGGATGAGAGGTTTCTCTGCTGTTGGACCTGCATGTCAGGAAACCTTAGACTGTCAGACACCTCAAGCCACTTAGAAAGCCCTCAATCAATTTCCACACCAAGTGTGAGGAGAGGCAGATTAACTACCCTGTTAATGCAGAAAAGGGAGAGTGGCCTGATTTCTCTGTGAATTTGAAATCAGCAAGGGGACTCCCCTCCCATGCCAGGACCCTGCTGCCTTGGGAGGGCCACTGAAGCAGCCCCATTCAGGGCAGAACCTGACTGTGGGCCCTCTTGTCCCGGGATCCAGGTGTCTCCCCATCTGGGAGGGACATACCTTCCCATAAGGCATGGTGTAATACTCCACGTGGCTGTCATTAATTTTCAGGGGCTCCTTGCTGTCATCAGCCACGATCACGGTCAAATCTGGGTAATACACACGAATACTCTGGAGCATGGTCATGAGCTTGTGGGGACGGAGGAAAGTTTTGGTGGCAATGGTCACCAGGTCTCTGAGCTTCCTCTCTGAGCAAGAAAGGGTAGATGTCAGAGCTCTGTCTTCAGGAAGCCTCACTGTCCTGACTTGCATCATTCTGGGGGCACGTGGGTCGTCTGGTGAGGTGGGGTCAGCTGAAGTTAACGCATGCTGAAAGCTACACCCTCACCTATTGTTTGTGGGTGAACGCAACAGAACCCAACTGCAGAGCCACTTTTCAGAATGACAGAAATCAGAAATCACTCTATAAACCCTTTTCACTACATGCGGCGGCATCACCCAGCTTCTCCTGGGTCTGTGGGAGTGAGTGGAAACGAGACAGGGAGACAAGAGTACAGCCATTTTGGAAAAAGACCAGTCTTGGGTAAACAAGCCTTGCAAACTAAAGAACAAAGGTGCTGCGGGCCCGAGTCCCAGAGGAAAAAAACCAGACTCACAGGAATAAAAGAGTAACTTTATCTCTGTGCCACTAAGAGTATACCTAGTTGCCACAAGACAAGAAGCTCAACTGCAAATTTTCACCTAATCTGCTCGTGGGCTTTGCTTACAGAACATTCTCGCGCCCTTCTTCCCCCTCACAGAAGGGCTCCCTACTCAGGACAGCCACCACGGAGCCACCTGCCGCTGACCAAAGAAGTTGGATGATTTCTGGAAATTATCCGTGCTCATGAGACAAACCTCCCTTTTGTTATAAAAGCAACTCTCCCCTTCTACTCGAGGAGTTGGCACTCTTTTCCCACCTTCTCTCTCTCTCTTTTAAAAAATTTTTGAATTTTATTTTATTTTATTTTTTATACAGAAGGTTCTTATTAGTTATCCATTTTATACGTATTAGTGTATACACGTCAAACCCAATCTCCCCATTCATTCCACCACCACCACCACCCCGCCACTTGGTGTCCATACGTTCGTTCTCTACATCTGTGTCTCTATTTCTGCCCTGCAAACTGATTCATCTGTACCATTCTTCTAGGTTCCACATATATGCATTAATATACGATATCTGTTTTTCTCTTTCTGACTTACTTCACTCTGTATGACAGTCTCTAGATCCATCCACATCTCTACAAATGACCCAATTTCGTTCCTTTTTATGGCTGAGTAATATTCCATTGTGTATATGTACCACATCTTCTTTATCTATTCGTCTGTCGATGGACACTTAGGTTGCTTCCATGTCCTCGCTATTGTAAATAGAGCTGCAATGAACATTGTGGTACATGACTCTTTTTGAATTATGGTTTTCTCAGGGTATATGCCCAGTAGTGGGATTGCTGGGTTGTATGGTAGTTCTATTTTTAGTTTTTTAAGGAACCTCCATACTGTTCTCCATAGTGGCTGTATCAATTTACATTCCCACCAACAGTGCAAGAGGGTTCCCTTTTCTCCACACCCTCTCCAGCATTTGCTGTTTGTAGATTTTTTGATGATACCCATTCTAACTGGTGTGAGGTGATACCTCATTGTAGTTTTGATTTGCATTCCTCCAATAATTAGTGATGTTGAGCAGCTTTTCATGTGCCTCTTGGCCATCTGTATGTCTTCTTTGGAGAAATGTCTATTCAGGTCTTCTGCCCATTTTTGGATTGGGTTGTTTGTTTTTTTAATATTGAGCTGCATGAGCTATTTATATATTTTGGAGATTAATCCTTTGTCTGTTGATTCATTTTGCAAATATTTTCTCCCATTCTGAGGGTTGTCTTTTCCTCTTGTTTATGGTTTCCTTTGCTGTGCAAAAGCTTTTAAGTTTCATTAGGTCCCATTTGTTTATTTTTGTTTTTATTTCCATTACTCTAGGAGGTGAGTCAAAAAAGATCTTGCTGTGATTTATGTCAAACAGTGTTCTTCCTATGTTTGCCTCTAAGAGTTTTATAGTGTCCAGTATTACATTTAGGTCTCTAATGTATTTTGAGTTTATTTCTGTGTATGGTGTTAGGGAGGGTTCTAATTTCATTCTTTTACATGTAGCTGTCCAGTTTTCCCAGCACCACTTATTGAAGAGACTGTCTTTTCCATTGTATATCCTTGCCTCCTTTGTCATAGATTAGTTGACCATAGGTGTGTGGGTTTGTCTCTGGGCTTTCTATCCTGTTCCATTGATCTATATTTCTGTTTTTGTGCCAGTACCATATTATCTTGATTACTGTAGCTTTG
The DNA here is from genome assembly GCF_008692025.1 of Phocoena sinus. Classification (NCBI taxonomy): domain Eukaryota; kingdom Metazoa; phylum Chordata; class Mammalia; order Artiodactyla; family Phocoenidae; genus Phocoena; species Phocoena sinus. The sequence continues at coordinate 35,338,142 of NC_045782.1, forward strand.
TAGTATAGTCTGAAGTCAGGGAGTCTGATTCCTCCAGCTCCATTTTCTTCCCTCAAGACCGCTTTGGCTATTTGGGGCCTTTTATGTCTCCGTACAAATTTTAAGATTTTTTGTTCTAGTTCTGTAAAAAATGCCATTGGTAATTTGACAGGGATTGCATTGAATCTGTTGATTGCTTTGGGTAGTATAGTCATTTTCACAATACTGATTCTCCCAATCCAAGAACACGGTATATCTTTTCATCTGTTTGTATCACCTTTAATTTCTCTCATCAGTATCTTATAGTTTTCTGCATACAGGTCTTTTGTCTCCATAGGTAGGTTTATTCCTAGGTATTTTATTCTTTTTGTTGCAATGGTAAAAGGGAGTGTTTCCTTAATTTCTCTTTCAGATTTTTCATCATTAGTGTATAGGAATGCAAGAGATTTCTGTGCATTAATTTTGTATCCTGCAACTTTACCAAATTCATTGATTAGCTCTAGTAGTTTTCTGGTGGCATCTTTAGGATTCTCTGTGTATAGTATCATGTCGTCTGTAAACAGTGACAGTTTTACTTCTTCTTTTCCACCTTGAATTCCTTTTATTTCTTTTTCTTCTCTGATTGCCATGGCTAGGACTTCAAAAATTATGTTGAATAATAGTGGTGAGAGTGGACATCCTTGTCTTGTTCCTGATCTTAGAGGAAATGCTTTCAGTTTTTCACCATTGAGAATGATGTTTGCTGTGGGTTTGTTGTATATGGCTTTTATTATGTAGAGGTAGGTTCCCTCTATGCCCACTTTCTGGAGAGTTTTTATCACAACTGGGTGTTGAATTTTGTCAAAAGCTTATTCTGCATCTATTGAGATGATCATATGGTTTTTCTTCTTCAATTTGTTAATATGGTGTATCACATTGATTGATTTGCATATATTGAAGAATCCTTGCATCCCTGGGATTAATCCCACTTGATCATGGTGTACGATCCTTTTAATGTGTTGTTGGATTCTGTTTGCTAGTATTTTGTTGAGGACTTTTGCATCTATATTCATCAGTGATATTGGTCTGTAATTTTCTTTTTTTGTAGTATCTTTGGTTTTGGTATCAGGGTGATGGTGGCCTCATAGAATGAGTTTGGGAGTGTTCCTTCCTCTGCAATTTTTTGGAAGAGCTTGAGAAGGATGGGTATTAGCTCTTCTCTAAATGTTTGATAGAATTCACCTGTGAAGCCATCTGGTCCTGGTCTTTTGTTTGTTGGAAGATTTTTAATCACAGTTTCAATTTCATTACTTGTGATTGGTCTATTCATATTTTCCATTTCTTCCTGGTTCGGTCTTGGAAGGTTATACCTTTCTAAGAATTTGTCCATTTCTTCCAGGTTGTCCATTTTATTGGCATACAGTTGGTTGTTGTAGTCTCTGAGGATGCTTTGTATTTCTGCAGTGTCTGTTGTAACTTCTCCTTTTTCATTTTTAATTTTATTGATTTGAGTCCTCTCCCTCTTTTTCTTGATGAGTCTGGCTAATGGTTTACCAATTTGGTTTATCTTCTCAAAGAACCAGCTTTTAGTTTTATTGATCTTTGCTATTGTCTTCTTTGTTTGTATTTCATTTATTTCTGCTCTGATCTTTATGATTTCTTTCCTTCTACTAACTTGCATTTTGTTTGTTCTTCTTTCTCTAGTTGCTTTAAGTGTAAGGTTAGATTGTTTATTTGAGATTTTTCTTGTTTCCTGAGGTAGGCTTGTATTGCTATAACCTTCCCTCTTAGAACTGCTTTTGCTTCATCCCATAGGTTTTGGATCGTCATGTTTTTGTTGTCATTTGTCTGTAGGTATTTTTTGATCTCCTCTTTGATTTCTTCAGTGATCTCTTGGTTATTTAGTAACATATTGTTTAGCCTCCATGTGTGTGTTTTTTTTTTTATGTTTTTTCCCTGTAATTGATTTCTAATCTCATAGCGTTGTGGTCAGAAAAGATGCTTGATATGATTTCAGTTTTCTTAAATTTACTGAGGCTTGATTTGTGACCCAAGATGTGATCTATCCTGGAGAATGTTCCGTGTGCACTTGAGAAGAAAGTGTAATCTGCTGTTTTTGGATGGAATGTCTTATAAATATCAATTAAATCTATCTGGTCTGTTATGTCATTTAAAACTTGTGTTTCCTTATTAATTTTCTGTCTGGATGATCTGTCCGTTGGTGTAAGTGAGGTGTTAAAGTTCCCCACTATTATTGTGTAACTGTCGATTTCCTCTTTTATAGCTGTTAGCAGTTGCCTTATGTATTGAGGTGAGCCTATGTTGGGTGCATATATATTTATAATTGTTACATCATCTTCTTGGATCGATCCCTTGACCATTATGTAGTGTCCTTCCTTGTCTCTTGTAACATTCTTTATTTTAAAGTCTATTTTATCTGATAGGAGTATTGCTACTCCAGCTTTCTTTTGATTTCCATTTGCATGGAATATCTTTTTCCATCCCCTCACTTTCAGTCTGCATGTGTCCCTAGGTCTGAGGTGGGTCTCTTGTAGACAGCATATATATGGGTCTTGTGTTTGTATCCATTCAGTGAGCCTGTGTCTTTTGCTTGGAGCATTTAAGCCATTCATATTTAAGGTAATTATCGATATGTATGTTCCTATGACCATTTTCTTAACTGTTATGGGCTTGTTTTTGTAGGTCCTTTTCTTCTCTTGTGTTTCCCACTTAGAGAAGTTCCTTTAGCATTTGTTGTAGAGCTGGTTTGGTGGTGCTGAATTCTCTTAGCTTTTGCATGTCTGTAAAGCTTTTGATTTCTCTGTCGAATCTGAATGAGATCCTTGCTGGGTAGAGTAATCTTGGTTGTAGGTTCTTCCCTTTCATCACTTTAAATGTATCATGCCACTCCCTTCTGGCTTATAGAGTTTCTGCTGAGAATCAGATGTTAACCTTATGGGAGTTCCCTTATATGTTATTTGTCATTTTTCCCTTACTGCTTTCAATAGTTTTTCTTTGTCTTTAATTTTTGTCAATTTGATTACTATGTGTCTCAGCATGTTTCTCCTTGGGTTTATCCTGTATGGGACTCTCTGCACTTCCTGGACTTGGGTGGCTATTTCCTTTTCCATGTTAGGGAAGTTTTCGACTATAATCTCTTCAAATATTTTCTCGGGTCCTTTCTCTCTCTCTTCTCCTTCTGAGTCCCTTATAATGAGAATGTTGTTGCATTTAGTGTTGTCCCAGAGGTCTCTTAGGCTGTCTTCATTTCTTTTCATTCTTTTTTCCTTATTCTGTTCTGCAGCAGTGAATTCCACCAGTCTGTCTTCCAGGTCATGTGTCCGTTCTTCTGCCTCTGTTATCCTGCTATTGACTCCTTCTAGTGTATTTTTCATTTCAGTTATTGTACTGTTCATCTCTGTTTGTTTGCTCTTTAATTCTTCTAGGTGCTTGTTAAACATTTCTTGCATCTTCTCAATCTTTGCCACCATTCTTTTTCCAAGGCCCTGGATCATCTTCACTATCATTATTCTGAATTCTTTTTCTGGAAGGTTGCCTATCTCCACTTCATTTAGTTGTTTTTCTGGTGTTTTATCTTGTTCCTTCATCTGGTACTTAGTCCTCTGCCTTTTCATTTTGTCTATCTTTCTGTGAATGTGGTTTTCATTCCACAGGCTACAGGATTGTAGTTCTTCTTGCTTCTGCTGTCTGCCCTCTGGTGGATGAGGCTGTCCGAGAGGCTTGTCTCCTGCCTTCTCTCTTGTGCACAAACTATCTCTTTTAATAAAAAGCTCTGTGTGCCTAAGAGTCTTGCAGAAGCGATATTCATTTCTATGGTATTGCTGCTGCCCAAGAATCTGGAAAGGGCTCAGTAACAGAAAGCGTCAAGTAAATCATGTTCAAGAGCATGGCAAATGAATCCTCACCTACGTTTTCTCTTCTCAGGCCACATGATAAGTTTGGTTCTTTTGTTATAGTAAAGAGAGAATCAGAGGCCTGAATTACCATAGGAGGTGGTCAACGTAGGGGACTCCCAGCCAAGTTGGTGGTATAGAATTTTGCTTTGAAATTCCATATTGTTCCAAACACATAGCAATGATAAAGGAAAATGCAGACATAGCTGTGCTCAAAAATAGACAACATTTCTTCCAAGAACAGATATCAACAGCTGTGAGCAGAGCTGGAGCTGGGCTTGCAGCAATCTGAGGTCAGAACAGCAGAGGAGGCTGGGAGGCCGAGTCTGAGTGTTTTAATGGAATAAAAGTGTCTCATAAGGTATGTGGGTCCATAGCCAGGCTTTTTGCTAGAAGCCATGGACTTAAGCCAGGCTGCACTCCCTCCATCTCTCACCACATACTACCTGCTGGGCAAGGAACCCCAAACATCCATCATCCCTGTACACAACTCTGGGTGCAGAGATGACACCACATCACAGCCAAGCCCTGTGCCAAGCCACCCTCAGGCCCAGCAACTGGCACTTCAGTGACACCAATATCACTAGGGGACAAGGACCCCAACACTCCAGTATGAAATGATGGACTAGGAATCTTGGGCTACTGGGAATAGAAGCAATTGTAAAGCTGTGAGATGGGAACAAATCAGGAGAGAGAGAGAGAGAAAAGAGGGAGAAAGAAGGAGAGAGGAGAAAACGAAACAACAAGCAAAAGCCTCCTACTCAAGATGAGCCACCAGCAAAAATTCCAAGACACTCAAAGAAAACTACAGCCAGCAAATCTACCCTGCACAGTGTGTATCTACCACTCTAGATAGACACAATAATAGAGGAAGCTGAAAAGGATTTAAAATGAGAATGTTTAAAATCTTTAAAGTGACAAATCACAGAATCACCTATATGAAAAAGAAAATATGGAACAAAAACAGGCATAAATGAAACGAGAATATTTAGATATGAAACCAACTTAAAATTACTGAAGATAAATGTAAAGAACCAAAAGGGAGACCTGACTTCAGATATTTAAAAATTTTTAACAAACATAAGAGAATGCTATGAACAGCTCTATGACAGAAAAAAAATGGCAATTTACATCAAATTTAAGACAACTTTACAGAAACATTTAAAAAATTGACTCAATGTACATACAGATCAACAACCATTAAAGAAACAGAACTGATAGTTTTAAATTTCTTCCCTTTCTCTCACTCCTTCCCATCCACATTCCCATCCTTAACCACCTTCCCCAAAACTTGGACCAAAAAAAAAGACATAAGGATCAGATAAGTTGTAATAAAACTCCAAGAGGTGTATTATTCCTATTTTATTACAATTCACTTCAGCAAACTGAAAAAAGGAAAGCTATCCAACTTGTCTTACGAAACTTGTATAATATTGATAACAAAACTGGGCAAGGACATTACAGGAAAAACTAGTCTCAGTTTTGAATACAGGTGCAAAAATCCTATATAAAATTGCATCAAATTTAATTCAGCATTTAATCAACTAATACATTGCAATCAAGATGGGTTTATTCCAGAAATACAGGAACAATTTCAACAGCAGAAAATCAATAATGCAGAAAATCAATAATGTAAGTCACTACATAAACCCAATTAAAGGAGAAAAATTATTTCAATGGGTACAGACAATTTATCTGATAAAATTCAACACTCATTCATATAAAAACTCTCTGCAAGGAAATAGAAAGTAGAAATAGAAAAATTCTTAGCAGCAGTAATAGAAGGAAAGGAACTTCCCTGGTGGTCCAGAGGTTAAGACTTCGCCTTCCAATGCAAGGGGTGCAGGTTCAATCCCTAGTCGAGGAGCTAAGACCCCACATGCCTCGCAGTCAAAAAAACAAAACATAAAACAGAAGCAATATTGTAACAAATTCAATAAAGACTTTAAAAAAATGGTCCACATCAGAAATAGAAGGAAAGAAGGAAACTTTCTTACCCTGACACATCTACCACACTCCTACCCAGCAAACATGAACGGTAGAGCATTCGAATGTTCTTAAACTCAGGAACAAGCAAAAGTGCCTGCTACCACTGCTATCATTCAACACTGTACCGGAGATTTTAGCAAAATGCAGTAAGAAAAGAAAACTAAACAAATGATAAGAACTGGAAAAGAAGAGACAAAAATTATTATTTGTTCAAGAGACTCCATGTTAAAAACAATCACTAATATGAGTGCAAGAACGATGCTGCTTGTGTAAGTTCAACATTCAAAAATCACTAATGTCCTATATACCAACGGCAACCAATTAAAATGTAGAAGAAAAAGATCCAATTTATAAAAGCAATAAGAAATATAAAGTACCTAAGACTAAATCCAATGAAGTGTGCCATTCCTCTACAAATAAAACTAGAAAATAAATTATTGAAGAACCTATGAAGAGACTATGACATGGAGATTATAACGTGGAGAGGTATACCAGATTCATGGTTGGGAATATTCAACTTCATAAAACTGTCAATTCATCTCTAATTAAGCTACAAATTCTATGAAATTCTCATCAAAATCTCAAGGGATTTTGGAGGATCTTGATGAGCTGATGCCAAAACGCTAATGAAAAAGTAAAAGACCAAGAAGGGCTGAGAAAATTTTGCTAAATGAAATACAGTCATCCTGAAGTACAGAATTTATCCCCACTAGATACAAAACCTGTTATAAAGTGTATGGAAACGTTGTGGAATGAGAGCCCAAGGATAAATAGATCGATGTGACCTAAAAAAGGTTCAGACCCCTGCATGCATGAAAGCGGGTATGTGAGGGGCCGGCTGTACGAGCAGTAGGCAGCTGCACCACTAGGTCTGTGGTGGTGGGACAACAGGCTCTCCATACACAAAAAATTAGGTCCTCTTCACATGCCACACGTAAGTATCTAAATGTAAGAACCAAACATGTGCAACTTTTGAAAAAAATAGGAGAGTATCTTTATGGCTCCAACGTAGGGAAGAATTTCTTGAATAAGGCACAAAAAGCAAAAGGTAGAAAACAACGAATCAATTTTATTAAAGGATAAAGCTTTTAATAACAAAAGACCCTGAAGCAAAATCAAAAGACAAGCCATGGACTGACAAAAGGTCAGAAACTAGAACTTCATGCCATACAATGTAACTTTTATGAGAAGTTCAAAAATGCATTGTACCACACTGTATATGCTGTGTGTGTGTGTGTGTGTGTGTGTACACATCTGTAAGAATAGAAATCTACATATTAAAATGTACAAAAACAGGGGGCTTCCCTGGTGGCGCAGTGGTTGAGAGTCTGCCTGCTGATGCAGGGGACACGGGTTCGTGCCCCGGTCCGGGAAAATCCCACATGCCACGGAGCGGCTGGGCCCGTGAGCCATGGCCGTTGAGCCTGCGCGTCCGGAGCCTGTGCTCCGCAACGGGAGAGGCCAAAACAGTGAGAGGCCCACATACCGGAAAAAAAAAAAAAATGTACAAAAACAGGGAAAAGAAAGATCATGACTGCTGGAAGAAGGGAGGGGAAGAAGATTGTGGTGATTTCCATTTTATTGGTAACACTTTATCTTTAAAACAAATCTGAAGCCAGAAAGGGATTTTTGTGAACTCCTTGTACTTATTTCTTTTATTTTTGAGATAGTTATGATGTTAAGCCCATACTTTAAATCCCTCTCCACAGATATTTAATACTATTACTTTAAAATAACAATTTATATTTTGAAAAGAATCTATTTGAATAGATTACATTTTGAATATATAGGTAATACAGTTAAAAAAAAAGTCAACTGTTCAAAATTCTAAATGTATTGAAAGTTATACCATGAAAATACTTCTTCCCATCCCTGTTCCCAACTACTTGGTTTCTTCCCAGGAGTTTACCAGTATTACTAATTTCTTGTTTATTTTTCTGTAATCAAGCAGTTATGTCTTCTTTCCCCCTTTCTTTTTACAGAAAAGGTAGCTTACTCTTTACTCTTTTCTGTACATCTTGGAAAGCATTTTGTATCAGAATAAAAACCTCCCTGCTCCTGTTTTCCTCCTCCGTCCTTCTGAATGGCACTGCGTGGCATTTCATTATACCAATGGACCACACTTGATTTAACCAGTGCCTCCCACTTTTAAGGTTTTTGGCATTGCAAACAATGCTGCAATAAATACCTTCAAACAAATGTCATTTCACACAGATGTAAGCATCTTAGGATAATTTCTAGAAGCCACACGATAAGCGGCTGGACCAAAGCACACATACGTTTAAAATGCTGACAGGACTTCCCTGGCGGTGCAGTGGTTAAGAATCTGCACTTCCACTGCAGGGGGCGCGGGTTCCATCCCTGGTCAGGGAACTAAGATACCGCTCACAGTTTATGTTTCCCTACTCTTCCAACACAATATGAATGTAGTTTTCATTTGCACTTTTCTTAGCATGAAATTGAGCATGTATTTTAATGGCTAAAAGTATTCTTGAATTTAACTTTTTGTGAATTGGCTTATTCTTTTCTTATTGTTCTTTTCTTATTCATGTTCTTTTCTTATTGATTCACAAGTGCTCTTAAGTAAAATTAGACCTTTGACTTTAATGTGTGTTGAAGATACTTTTTCCCAATTTGTCCTTTGTCATTTGACTTTGCATATGGTAAGTTTCTGTCATAAAAATATTAAAAATTGTTATGTATTTTATGTTTTTAGTCTTTTCCTTATGGCCTGTGGGGTTTGTGTCATATTTAGAAAAGCCTTATACACCAAAGTTTTATTTATTTATTTATTTATTTATTTGGCTGTGCCACACGGCATGCGGGATCTTAGTTTCCGGACCAGGGATTGAACTCATGCTCCCTGCAGTGGAAACACGGAGTCCTAACCACTGGACTGCCAGGGAAGTCCCTCCAAAGTTATTTTTAAACTCCATGTTTTTTTCTAGTACTTCCAAAAAAATAGATACTTGCCTATTTGGAATTTATCTTGGTATGAGCTGTGAGATAGATTCAACTTGTTCTTTTCCACATAGTTACACAGTTATCCTGCATGTTTTCTTGAATAATCCATCTTTTCTCCCTTTAATTTGAAAAGCTATCTTTATCACATGGTAAACTATCAACATGTCTATTTCTAGATTTCTAATTTGATTCCATTGATGTACATATTCCTGCTCTAGAACCACTCTATCTTTATAATTATTCTTCTCCTCCATCTAAGATGGGATCCCTTCTGAATCTCACCAATATTCTATAGGACCCACCATGAAGCCCCAGAGACAAGGGCCTTACCTGGTCCAGGATCATATAACTTGGGCATAACAGGAAGGTGGATGGCCACTGGAAACTTGGCCACTGAGGACTTGGACTCCAGACTCACTGGAGAGAGAAATAAGGTCAGGTTGGGTGCACTGTGTCTGGGTCACTCCCCCCGCTGCCCGGGAAGCCGACGGGATGCAGGAGTGCACTGGTGGAATGAGACTGAGGACCGCATAGTCTATGGCAGCATGGCTCATGACCTGCTGCGCATCCCTGGGGCAACCTGTTGATCACCTCCAAAACTCACATTTCCTCCCTGTAAGAATCTGTTGGGTAAAGTGGGCTTGGAATCAGAGGGATGGATTAAATTTGACTTTGCCTTGTTATCTGAAATTCCTTGGGTAAATCACTTCACCTCCTTCTCCATCTACAAAACCAAGATAATACTACCTGCCCCATTTTATACCTCACAGGGTCATTTTGTGATAAAAAAATGTTTGAAAATCTGAAGTGAAGAGAACTTTGCCTCTAGTTTGTGCTCATGGGAAATCTGTCCCACACTTCATTTTTTCTGTTGGTGTCCTGGGAATGCATCCTGTGTAGCTGCTCAAAATGGGAACGGGTGCCTTGAATTCAACCAGAAAGAAACTGGGGCTGCCCTGCCGGCGGCAGGAGTTGTTCTCCCAGGAATTCTGGGGATGGGAACGGGGACTGGGATGGGAGGAGGAAGACAAAGCCACTGACCTGGGGGCTTCTAGTTCCCCACATCCCTCTTTCCTGTTAGTGCCCAGGACAAGATACTGATGCATAGACTGCCCCCCATCTACTGCAGCCAACATCTTCAGGTTTGCTTGCTACTGAGAATGAGAAACAGAACTGGATGGTTTCTAGGGACACAGCATGAATGATCTGTCTTCGTGGAGAGTCGGGCAGGCATTTTGCCTGTCCTTTCCTTCGAGTCACTCTATGTGGTCAATGGCAACGTGGGGGATAGCACTGGGTACAGTAATTGGGAAATTAGGTGTTTAGAGTTAGAAACAGGAGCTAGAGAGGCAGGCTTCCTGGAGGAGGAAGACTTTGAGGGCCTGATGGTGTTTTTCTGGGTCCCTAAGCATTTTGGACAGGTCCCTAAGCATCCAAGGACAGCCTCTCACCTACATCCACCCTGCAGCGCTGATACTCTGTGCTTGTGTATGTCACGTGCTGGAGTATGAAATTCAAAAGCTTCCGGTTACTGGTCGAAATGTTCAGCTGCTTCTGGCCTCTGCCCTGTACCACACTGTCTGGGATGTCAGCGAGGGTGTTCAGTGTCCCCAGAGAAGCTGTCAGGGTGACCTAGGGTAGATGAGATAGAAAGACGAGGTGCAAAGAACAGCATATACCCAGAATGGCCAGCAGGGAGCAGAGTGCATAAACACGAGAGAAGAATGATCACGGGTGCCCCTGAAACCTAGGGTCTGGCTCTGCGGTTGCTGCCCCAGCCCCAGTAAAGAAGAATCAAGTCCTAGGACCTGGTGTGTTCAAGGGCCATTTCTGAAGCATTCTTAACTCTTGCCTTGCAGGATACCATTCTTAAAGATTTCTTCCTACCCTTTCCTACCCGGCTGCTCATATATCTATCTATCTATCTCTCCCTCTCTCTCTCCCTCTCTCTCTCTCTCTCTCTCTCTCTCTCTCTCATTTATTTATTTATTAAAATTTATTTATTTATGGCTGCGTTGGGTCTTCGTTGCTGCGCACGGGCTTTCTCTAGTTGTGGCAAGGGGGAGCTACTCTTCATTGCAGCGCGCAGGCTTCTCATTTCTCATTTCAGTGGCTTCTTTTGTTGCTGAGCATGGGCTCTAGGCATGCAGGCTTCAGTAGTTGCGGCACATGGGCTCAGTAGTTGTGCCGCACGGGCTTAGTTGCTCCACGGCATATGGGATCTTCCCAGACCAGGGATTGAACCTGTGCCCCCTGCATTGGCAGGCAGATTCTTAACCACTGCGCCACCAGGGAAGCCCCATGGCTGCTCCTTTTGAATTCCGTTTGCCGACTCCTTGTCTATCTGACCTCCAAAGAGAGTTTTTCAGGGTTTGGTTCTGCATCCTCTTCCCTTCTTAATCTACCGCTTCTCACTAGAGGAGGCAGCAGCTTTAAATACTATTCATATGCTGATGGTTTAAAAATGTACATCTTCAGGGACTTCCCTGCTGGTGCAGTGGTTAAGAATACGCCTGCCCGCAGTGGTTGAGAGTCCGCCTGCCGATGCAGGGGACACAGGTTCGTGCCCAGGTCTGGGAAGATCCCACATGCCTCGGAGTGGCTAGGCCAGTGAGCCATGGCCTTTGAGCCTGTGCGTCCGGAGCCTCTGCTCTGCAACAGGAGAAGCCACAACAGTGAGAGGCCCATGTACCACAAAAAAAAAAAAAAAAAAAAGAATACGCCTGCCAATTCAGGGGACAAGGATTCGATCCCTGGTCTGGAAGATCCCACATGCTGTGGAGCAACTAAGCCCGTGCGCCGCAACTACTGAGCCTGTGCTCTAGAGCCTGTGAGCCACAACTACTGAGCCCACGCGCCATAACTACTGAAGCCCGCGCACCTAGAGCCTGTGATCTGCAACAAGGGAAGCCACCACAATGAGATGCCTGCGCACCGCAATGAAGAGTAGCCCCCGCTCACCGCAACTAGAGAAAGCCTGCATGCAGCAATGAAGACCCAATGCAGCCAAAAATAAATAAATAAAGTAAATAAATAATTTTTTTTTAAGTACATCTTCAGCTCCTATCTTTCTGAAATCCAGCTGCTTTGTTGGTTGCTCTGCTAGGAAGTTTCACAAGCAGCTCAAACTGATATCTTCAAAACTGAACTATGTTTTTTTCTCGATAAACCTGTTTTCCACCCCGTCCCTGGCTCTCCTTGCCTTGTGAATGGCACCTCCACCCACTCAGCTGTTCCAGTCCCCAAATGAAGTCATTCTTGTCCTGCTCTTTCCCCAACGCCTACAGCCAATCCATGAGTGAGTCCTGCCCGGTCCACCTTCAACATGTAGCTAGAAGCCATCTGCTTCTCTCCATCCCCACTGCTACTCTTTCCCTTGCCTTCTTGTCTTTTGCGACAGCCAGTTATCTTTAGGAAAAGTAACCTAGATTATGTCATTCCTGCTGAAAATACTTTAGTCATTCGAGAGATACTTTCTGAGATCCAAACTACAGGCACTGGGAAAAGAGCAGTGAATAAGACAGACTCCCTGCCTTCAAGAAGCTTATAGTCTAGTGAGGAAGAGTGGCAATAAGCATATCATGACACATATAAAGTAATTCAGGTATGATAAGTGCCATGAAGAAGGTAACACAGAGTAGAGACAAAGCGACAAAGGTGTAGGGGGCAGCGGCGGTGAGGGGAGTTGCGGGGAAGGTGTCCAGAGGCGCCCTCTGGAGGACAGAGCAGCTTTGCTCAATCACCACCTATTACAGCCTCGTGTGGCATGCAGGAGGAAAACTAAAACTATATTTCCCAGACTCCTTTTCAGTTAGGGTCTGGATGTGATTTACATCCCACCCCTTAGACATACTTGCATAGACCTTGATTTGGAGCTATCTTAAATGGGAAAGAAGGGCAGGCCACAGAGCATCCACCTTGCTGGCGCTGACCCGAACAGGGGCAACACAGCCCGGCTGTGGCGGCAGCTTCCTTGTAGCTGAAGGCAGCAGGACCCTTGGTGGCCCAGTCCTCTGGAAGTCCTCCCTGGAACTCCAGCTACCCCACGGCTGGAAAATTCATGACTTCTATAGGCACCCTTCCCCCTCTCCCCACCATGGACTCACGTCTAATATTTAATCAGGATAGAGACTCTGTCAAAATCTGAAACCGGCTACCATGGGGGGAAGAGGGCACAGGCAGTGAGCAAAGGACAGGATGCCAAGTGCAAAAGGGAGCTGGGAAGGTGACCCTTGCCTCATAGATGGGAGCATCTGGTCCTTCAAACTGGAGACCTGGAGAACACAGGAAAAAGGACAAAAAACAACATTTGAGAGGATGCCAAGGACTCCCTGATGCTCTCACCTTCCCGGTCCACTCCTACACATCCCTCCAGAGTCCCTTTAAGTGTCACCTATCCAGGGAGTTTGCTGACCACTCCCCTCTCCCCAGGGCTTTATTAGATGGTGTCCCATGGTCCTTCTCAAATTCCAGCAGTTCTAAAGCCTCCAATGCCCACCCTCAGTTTTGGATGGGCGCTGTGAATTAATCCAGTCCCTTCCAGGTATCTCTGTTACTGAAGGGAAGGAAGCAATAGATAAATAATGAATCATCTTTATATGAGTTTCCTGGAATGGTCAAATTCATAGAGACAGAAAATAGAATGGTGGTTGCCAGGGACTGGGGGGAAGAGGGAGTTACTGTTAAATGGGTGCAGAGTTTCAGTTGGAAAGATGAAAAAGTTCTAGAGGTGGTTGCTGGTGATGGTTGCAAAACAATGTGAATGTACTTAATGCCACAGAATTAGACACTTAAAAATGGTTAAAATGGTAAATTTTATGTTATGTATGTTTTACCACAATAAAAAAAGAACTATCCAAAGTGGCAAATCATTTTTTAAATGACTTTTCAAAAACACTAGCAATTCATCCCAAATGATTTTATTTTAGAATCTATCTCTGTTCTTATAATATGATCAATTCAAGCTCTAATTCAGACATATTCTTCTTATGTGGCCTTAGATAACTCTGTGAAGTTGGCAAAATAATATTTACCTCACAGGGATGTGGTGCTGAACTAAGAGTGTGTAAAATTCCCTCGTAGAGGGGAGTTTTAACTGGCATAAATATTCTTTGCCATATGCACTCCCTGGAGATGGGCTCATGCTTTGCCTGCTCCCGTGATGCTGGAGGCCACCAAAAAGCCAATTATGTCCCAAGATTCCTCGATGCACATAGATTTCTGTCCTCTTCTATGTTATCTCGGATACCCAGGGAGGTCACAGCTACTAAGGGCGGTTCCCAGTGGTGGAAAGAGTGAGGCTAATGAAATGGTTTCATTTCATTAAATGAAACCATGTCAAGCTTCATTGTGCTGGGTACACAGCAGGTACCCTATGAATGACTGTTCCCTTCTGCTTCCTCCTTTTGCTTAAGAAGGAATAAGAAAGTTGCTCGGGTCTTTTCTGAACGGAGATGTACCTACCTGGGATGGGAACTGTGTGCAGGGGCATCACTTCCACCCCGTGGACAGGGTACCCAAAGGGCAGGTTGGGCTGAGCCAGCAGGGGCGGTGGGCGAGGCAGCCCTTCTCTGCAGAGAAACAAAACCATTGGCAGCTGCTTTGACGCCTGTCCCTAGTTAGTTCTTAAAGTGATGTTTGTACCCAGAGCTTTGTGCTGCCAATGGTGAGAAATTGAAAGTAGACTGGCCCGATCTGCCCTCCATTTTCTCTCCTCCTTTATTCCTGCCCCTCCGTCCAGCCTCTAATTCCGCAAAGGAATTGAAGCAGATTACAACAAAGCACATTCAAAATCAAAATCACGGGCTTCCCTGGTGGCGCAGTGGTTGAGAGTCTGCCTGCCAAGGCAGGGGACACGGGTTCAAGCCCTGGTCTGTGAAGATCCCACGTGCCACGGAGCAGCTGGGCCCGTGAGCTACAAATACTGAGCTCTGCGCGTCTGGAGCCTGTGCTCCGCAGCAAGAGAGGCCGCGACAGTGAGAGGCCCGCGCACCGCGATGAAGAGTGGCCCCCGCTTGCCACAACTAGAGAAAGCCCTCGCACAGAAACGAAGACCCAACACAGCCAAAAATAAATAAATGAATAAATAAAAACAAAAAAATCAAAATCACAACCAGCAAAACAGAAGAAACAAAATAATCAGACCATATCGGCCAACCCAGCAGCAGTTGCTAAACACCAAAGACACATCTGAACTTCCTGGTAGGCAAGGTACAAAGTAATTGACAACCAATACGCTGGACAAAGGGCAAAGCAGACCAACTCCTGAACGGTGGTAAAACTTTTCTTGTCACTGAACAAATATATAAAACTTTATCTAGGAGTGGATGTTGTCTCAATATTTTTAGAGCAACCACAGTGACCATTTCCAGGTGGCTTTGTTGTTGTAACAACCTTCAGTCAAACGCATAACACAATCCAGTGATATTTTGACTGTTTGAGGGACTAAAGGTAATACGGTTGTTAGGTAGGCTTCAGGGATCCGCTTAACCATGGAAATCATTTAGATTACCTGGAAGAAAGATTAGACTCCTGAAGTATTCACAGGAACATGAAAAGGACAAAATTTTTAAATGGAAAGGTACAGAAATAGGCAATTAACAGAAGAGGAAATACAAATGGCTAATAAATATATGGAACACGCTCAGCTGCAATATTAATCAGGGAAATGCAACTTTAAAAACAATGCAAAAAACAATGATACCTTTTCCTTGAAGCTTTAAAATTTTATGATAGCCAGTGTTGATCAGGTAGAGAGTATGTAAATAAGGTACTACACGTCCCGACTCTTCATGAAAGTGTGAATTAATATTGGTCCTCTTGAAGGCAATCTGGCCACATTTATTAAAAGCAGAAATAAGCATATCCTACGACTCAGTAATTCAGATGCTAGGTAAGGGGAGAAACTTGTGGTTGTCAACAGTAGCACATGCATAAGGAGGTTTGTTTCAACATTGCCTGAAGTGAACATCCTTATACACATCTTAATAAATGAATGAAAGAATGTAAGTATAATGTAATATTATTACAAATTATGTAAATGCAATAATGAAAATTTTGCAAAAATCTGAATATCTTTCAATAGGGGAATGGCTTAATAAAATTCATTGCATTCATATTCATAGTTGTATAGCAATTAAAAGGAATGAGCTGGATGTATCGAACGCTCTTAAAAATGTATCATTGAGGCTCCTGGTGTTGCTTGAGTGCTCATTTGGTGCACACCTGGTACCTCTTTTGTGAAACGGCAGCTGAGGAGACTCCCGGCGCTCGGATGACGGACAAAAAGCCCAAGAGTTTGTGCATCTGAGTATAGTTTATCCAGAGTGTAATTACAACTGGGGGTGGGGGGCGTCCCTCAGACCGCAGGGGAAAATGTGAGGATCTTGAGCCCTTGAAGGGTTGAGGTGAGGAGAAAGCCCCAAGCAGGATCTTCTTTCCTGAGCATGGGGGACTGACTAGCAGAAAAATTTCCCAGAGCCGGGCCTCTTGGATACCCCTAAATTAGTAGACAGCGTATCAGCCATTGAAAGCAGGTGCCTCAATGACTTGGCCCAGCCCGCTGTCCCCTGGAAAGCTTGGACACTTTGTGTGAAAGGGGCTTGTAAGGCAAAATCTTGCTTACTCGCTTGCCTGCCGCCAAGGGACACACAGCCATTGATATTCATGTATAATAGTGGCGCGTGAGATCTGGTTGTACTGACGCAGGAGAGTCAATTGTTGAATTTTCAGGAGCTTTGAAAGCCAGCTTTTAAACACAGCCAGTAATAAAAATTAAATTATATACAATTAAAATTAAATACAATGGGAACACAGGTAATAAATACTCAAAACTCTCCACTTCCAAATTATTTTACTACATTTTCCTATTATTCTGCTCTTGAGGTTATTTTTGTCTATTGTATCTGTATGGTGGAGATGTTTTATAACTGGGATTCAGTGATGTCTTGTCTGTAGCTTGAAATCAGCCACAGTGTGATTGAAACCACAGAAGTTGGCAGACACTACAAGCCACTATCAAAAGCCCATTGTTAAACATTTACACCACTGTTCATACTCCCCACCCCCAACATACATAAACACACCTCCACACACGCACGCAACACACAAACGTCCACCCCTCTTCTAAAAACACAAACTAATACACTGTACAAACTTTCTGCACCTTGATGCGGAAAGGTGCAGATCTACTTCACCTTCTAAAGGTACAGCGGGATCTACTTCATTCCTTTTTAATGCCTGAAGCTTCATCCTCCAAACTGCTTCTCTTCCCTTAGGAAGTGAATCACACCCAGAGCTCTGTCCAGAGTCACACATCACCCTATGCCTCTTATTCATTCATTTCTTGACTTGCCTGGCACAGTGCTAAACTGAGGACAAAGAGATCAATCAAGTCCCTTTCCTGGAAGGGTGAGAACCCAGAGCCAGACTCCAAAAGCTAGAATACAAAGTCATCTGTTCAGTTACAGAGGTCAGGCCAGCTCTGAATGTCACCTTTTTCTTGAAGTTCCTTTTTCAATTCTCAGAGCTAGATGCTGTTCTCCCTCTGAAAACCTACCACATCCCTCCCTCTGACTGCTATTACAACATTGAGCTTGGGATTGAACTCTTGAGTTCCATGCAATTTGCTGAAAACACTCCCTGGGCCACAGACTGCTCGTGTGCTCTGTGATGATGGTGGCGCAGGGAGGATGTGGTGGGGAGAGTGGCCACTTGACCCCGGGGGGAGGGCACAGTCTGTATCCCTCTGTTATACTGTACCCTCATTGAGAGATGTTGTCTAGATCAGATTGATCTTTTTTTTTTTTTTTTCGGTACGCGGGCCTCTCACCGTTGTGGCCTCTCCCGTTGCGGAGCACAGGCTCTAGATGCGCAGGCTCAGAGGCCATGGCTCACGGGCCCAGCCGCTCCACGGCATGTGGGATCTTCCCGGACCGGGGCACGAACCCGTGTCCCCTGAATCGGCAGGCGGACTCTCAACCACTGCGCCACCAGGGGAGCCCGCATTCCCAAGTTTTATAAATCTTTATTGAAGGACTATTTCCTCAATTCTCTTTACTTGGTTTATTCCTAATAGTTCCTTCCAGGGACCCTGCAAGAGCAGGAGTGCCTTCCTTCTCTCCCTGGACCCACACCCTCAGGAGACAGTAGGGAGAGCTTCTGTTCCACCTCAGGGCCCAAGAGCCCTTATAGTCTGCATTACCTCCTCTGAAAGTGTTCAAATTCAGCCTGTCTCCTCACTTTCACCGCCGGGAGGTCACTCTGGCCATAGGCGTCCTCAAAGTTATAGCTTCCCTGATGTCCCGAGGCTTCACATTTGCACTGGTTTTTCGGGAAGAGCCTAGAACAAGATGAGGACTAAGGTCACGGATTGGGTGGGTGGGCTGGTGGGTAAGGCGGGGCCTGAAGCCTAACCCAGTGTGTTGTTCCCCTCAGACTCTCCTTTCCCATAGCCACCGTCCGGGTTGGGTTGAGACTCTAGAATGTCAGCAGTGGCTGTTCCCAAAGACACAGGGAGGGGAAGGAAGGGGAAAGGGCAAGAAGGCCCTTCTCTCAAAACCAACGTATGGCTACCAAAGGGGAAACGTGGGGGGAAGGGATAAATTAGGAGCTTGGGATTAACATAGACACCCTACTATAGATAAAATAGATAACCAACAAGGACCTACTGCATAGCACAGGGAACTCTACACAATATTCTGTATATAACGGAATCACTTTGCTGTACACCTGAAACTAACACAACATTGTAAATCAACTAGACTCCAATAAAATAATAAAAAATAAATTTTATAATCCAAAAAAAGGCCCCCTCTCGAGTCATCTCCTGCACCAAACTTCTGCCACACTGCGCGGCTTGTGAGATCTTAGTTCCCCGACCAGGGATCGAGCCCAGGCCCGGCAGTGAAAGCTCAGAGTCCTAACCACTGGACAGCCAGGGAATTCCCCAAGCTTCTTTAAATTTGAGAGTCGTAGGAATGTCAGTGGCATCTCAGCAACCCCGACCAGAAGAGGAAGCCAGAGGGAAAGAAAGGCAGCATCTTTCCTGTGGTTTGGGTTAAACAGGCCCTCCAAAATCGTAAGGGACTTCGCTGGGAACAGAGTCCGTGCCCTGCAGACCAAGCCTTTTCCTGGTTCCGTGGTTTGGAATCACGTTCGCAATCAACACAGGTGCAGGAAGGTAGGGAACTGGCTGTAAAGTGGGCACAACAGGACACTGTGAGCCACAGGAAGGAAAGGTCAGACCAAGGTGGAATAACTTGTTATCTCACCAGATTCCATCATAGGCAAAGAGGCTCCTGACATGTTCCTCAGGTAGAAGCTTCAGCATCCCGGCAGCCGGAGCAGGGTGAGAGAGCCGTGGTTTGTGGTTACTGGACTGTGTATAAAGGTATACACTTCTGAACATAAATAACACAGTGCCCAGGGTCAAGAGTGAGACCGACATCTTGAGCATCCACAGACATCTACAGCTGTTGCGACACAAAAGAGCAAAGGCTGTTAAAGTTATTTTTCTTGATTATGTAAACAAAAAAGACTTGATTGTGTAATATAGACGGGAACAGTAACTGGAGGAAAAACGTCAGTTAAACCTGTATCTTACACTACTTAGCAAGATTGATTTCTGTTAAATAGAAGAGTAAAGAATCAATTTGCAACAGAGAGACTCAATAAAAAATCAGAAATAAAAGAATAGGCGGGGGCTTCCTTGGTGGCGCAGTGGTTGAGAGTCCGCCTGCCGATGCAGGGGACATGGGTTCGTGCCCCGGTCCGGGAAGATCCCACGTGCCGCAGAGCGGCTGGGTCCGTGAGCCATGGCCGCTGAGCCTGCGTGTCCGGAACCTGTGCTCCGCAACGGGAGAGGCCACAGCAGTGAGAGGCCCATGTACCGCAAAAAAAAAAAAAAAAAAAAAGAATAGGCAAAAAGAGCCCAAGGGGAAATAAAGAGTAAGGTTTGCAATATTAATGTCAACACAGTTGAATTCGAGGCAAAAAAATTAAGTGGGACCAAAAGGATCACTTATCATGATCACATGAATGATCCACAAAACAGATGTAGAGGTCATGAACTTTATCCATTAAATAATAGCATTAAAGCACACAGAGCAAAGAATGGCAGGATATGGAAGGAGAAGGATTACAAATACGAAGATAGTCATAGATTCTAACATTCTCACATCTAACACTCTAAAATCTCAGTCCTTAACGGATCAAGTCTCAAAAATATATAAAGCAATAGAGCAACTAAATTATAGAGCTCATATTCTGTTAAAAAGCTTTTAGAACATTTACAAAAATGGGCCACTTATTTGAACACAAAGAAAACCATAATAAAAAAAAAAAAAAAGAAAACCATAATAAAGTAGAAATCGTTCAGATTATACACTCCACACTCTGACAAGTACAATCAAAATGAAACCTATAATAATAAGCCCCCTCTCCCAACAATGTGGAAAAAAATTTTTAAAGCTTTCCAAAGCAAGTGTTTGAATCAAGGACAACATTAGAACAAAAATATAAAACTAATGGAGGTACTATACTACATACAAAACTGTGGAACACACTAAAACTATACTGAGTGGAAAATTTGAAGCTTTAAATACAAATTTCTGATCACAAGACATAAAATAAATTAAACAATCAAATAGGAAGTTTGAAAATAGATAACAAAATGAATCTAAGAAAAGCAGAAACAAGAACTTAATAACAATGCAAATGGAAAGTGGCAAGTTAGAAAAAATCCTGAAATGAAATAATTGCTAAATCTAAGCACTGAGGAGAAAAATTTTGAGATACCTGCCTACTTTATAACCTCCCTGCTCTAAGACTCTTCTCCTGACCCACAGAGGTGACACCTATGAGTCTAGTTGTACCACACGATGCTCCCCTGGCCATGGCTGATTGGACCAAGGGTGGACACCTCTGACCTGGGCTGATCAGCCAGAACTTCTTCCCAGGAATCGGGAAGCAGAGATATTGATCAGTTAAACCTGGTCCCCTGAACTGAGAATAGAGGGGAGGAGAGAAGGGAGAGAAGATAGAAGATGAGCGACACAAGAAGCCTAGATCTTGAATAGCTAGATGAAAGAGATGACTTTCCAGAAAACCACAAATAACCTAAACAGATCTGTAAAAGTGAAAAAAAATTGAGGAAGTTGTCAAAGGCCTATGTACTCAATAAAGTCCCAAATCCATGTTTCATAAGTAAACAACTCAATGCCGATTTATAAAAACCAGTTTTAGGGACTTCCCTGTTGGTGCAGTGGTTAGGACTCATGCTCCCAATGCAGGGGGCCCGGGTTCAATCCCTGGTCAGAGAACTAGATCCCACGTGCATGCCGCAACCAAGAGTTCGCATGCCACAACTAAGGAGCCAGCAAGCCGCAACTAAGGAGCACACGTGCCACAACTAAGGAGCCAGCGAGCCACAACTAAGACCCAGCACAACCAAATAAATAAATTAAATAATAATTAATAAAATAAATTAAATAAATAAATTAATTAAATAAATATTAAAAGTTTTACAACGATGCAAATGTAGGTGTAGATGAATAATGATGTAAATATGCTAAACAAATATTAGCAAATACAGTACAGTGGTATCCTAAATGAAAGATTCACCATTAACAAATGGAGTTTTCTCTAGGAGAGCAAGGATGTCTCAGTGCTATAGTGTGGCTGAACCACTCTGACTCCATTTTGTCAGCTTATCTTAGGCCCACAGTCCTACTCGCTCCCCTTTCTTTTCTTTTCTTTTTTTAAAGAATGACAGCGTCATCAAATTCATTACACAATTTTCAACCTAACAAAAAGAAACAAATCACCGACAACAGAGGAACGTGGTCTTGACCTTTTTGAGGGTTGGGTTTTTTTCCTTTTGCCGTCAGGAAATAAAACTAAGAATTATGTCACTGAGTACAAACGAAAGTGGGGAGAAAAAAATTCTCCAGGTAAATGGCTTTTCTGGTATTCTATAGTTTTTTTCTCCTTAAACTGTTACCTGCTCCCTTTTCCATGTCATTGAGCCTACTCACAAGGAATGTGCCCAAGAAAGGTAAGTTTCCTATCAACTTTTCCCCTGGCCTTTTCAGCCCTGGAAGGACGCCTTTTGTTGACGCAGATGGTTAATGGTCATGAGACTCCCAAGGGGAGGGGAAAATAACCCGGTTCCCATCAATATGGACATGATTCTCCCTAGTAGTCAGATTCTATTTTTAGCTTTGGCCCTTTAAATCCCCCTGTACCCTTTTCTGCAGCACAGTGCAGCTTTGAATGTCTATGGATCAAATGCCTCTGGGTCCTCTGCCAGATCCAGCCCATAAGTAAGTTACCCACAATAAACTTTATAACTGCACCTCATGGAGTTGCCTGCTTCGTTTTCCGGTATCAAAGTTCATTCTCAGTTAGAAGGATATTATTCGATGTCTCTGCCTCCCAACAATCACATAATTTATTAATAAATTTCACCAAGAGAAAATTCAGGTCAGGAGAAAACCCAATATGATTATTTTGACAGATGATTTTTTTTTAATAAATTTATTTATTTTTGGCTGCGTTGGGTCTTCGTTGCTGCACACAGGCTTCTCATTGCAGTGGCTTCTCGTTGCAGAGCACAGGCTCTAGGCACGCAGGCTTCAGTAGCTGTGGCTCGCGGTCTTTAGAGCGCAGGCTTAGTAGTTGTGGCGCACAGACTTAGTTGCTCCGTGGCATGTGGAATCTTCCCTGACCAGGGATAGAACCCGTGTCCCTTGCACTAGCAGGCAGATTCTTAACCACTGCGCCACAAGGGAAGCCCTTGACAGATGATTTTAAAAGTATTTAATAAAATCCAACATCCATTCTTAATTTGTTAAACATCCCTCATTTAAGAAAGGACCAAAAACAGTCTCCCAAGGCAATAGAAAAGCAAAAATAAACAAATGGAATCTAATCAAACTTACAAGCTTTTGCACAACAAAGGAAACCATAAACAAAACAAAAAGACAACCTATGGACTGGGAGAAAATATTTGCAAATAATGTGACTGACAAGGGCTTAATTTCCAAAACATACAAACATACAATTCAATAACAAAAAAACAAACAACTCAATCAAAAATGGGAGAAGACCTAAATAGACATTTCTCCAGAGAAGACATACAGATGGCCAAGAGGCATATGAAAAGATGCTCATCATCGCTAATTATTAGAGAAATGCAAATCAAAACTACAACGAGGTACCACGTCACACCAGTCAGAATGGCCATCACTAAAAAGTCTACGAATAATAAATGTTGGAGAGGGTGTGGAGAAAGGGAACTCTCCTACACTGCTGCTAGGAATGTAAATTGGTGCAGCCACTATGGAGAAACTAAATCAGAGCTACCATATGATCCAGCAATCCCACTCCTGGGCATATACCCAGACAAAACTATAATTCGAAAAGATACATGCACCCCTATGTCCATAGCAGTACTATTTACAATAGCCAGACCCCCTGGAAACAGCCTAAATGTCCGTTGTCAGATGAATGGATAAAGAAGATGTGGTGTGTGTGTATATATATATTATATATATATATATAAAATATATACACACACACACACACACACACACACACACACACAAAATGGAATATTACTCAGCCATAAAAAATAAAATAATAATATCATTTGCAGCAACATGGGTGGACCTGGAGATTACTGAGCAAAGTAAGTCAGAAAGAGAAAGACGAATACCATATGATATCACTTATATGTGAAATCTAAAATATGACACAAATGAACATATCTATAAAATTGAAACAGACTCACAGACATAGAGAACAGACTTGTGGTTGCCAAGGGAGAAGTGGGAGTGGGGGAGTGAAGGACTGGGAGTTTGGGATTAGCCGATGCAAACTGTTATATAGAGAATGGGTAAACAACACGGTCCTACTGCATAGCACAGGGAACTATATTCAATATCCTGTGATAAACCATAATGAAAAGATATGAAAAAGAATATATATGTACAACTGAGTCACTTTGCTGTACAGCAGAAATTCACACATTGTACATCAACTATAATAAAAAATTTTTAAAAAGAAATGACGCCACACTAGTAACATGGGCACACCTAACATCTGGATCTTGGTTCCCATGCAGTATGTTCCCTTCTAAAGGAAATCAGAGCCCCCTGGAGAAATGGTTGATTCTGGCTTTGGGGCAAGGAAAACTCAAAGCAAGTCTGGAATATCCTGTGGTGTCAGAAAGGAAGGAAGCTATCTAAGAAGACCACAGTTATGTCCAAAGAAAAAGAAGCCAGTTTAGGGTCTTCTACCAGCCATATTTTGGGACAATTGATACATCAACAAGAACAATGGCTATAATTAACTATAACACATTGAATAAAATTAAATAAAACCCATGAGGCTTCCCTGGTGGCACAGTGGTTGAGAGTCCGCCTGCCGATGTAGGGGGACACGGGTTCGTGCCCCGGGCCGGGAGGATCCCACATGCCGCGGAGCGGCTGGGCCCATGAGCCATGGCCACTGAGCCTGCGCGTCCAGAGCCTGTGCTCCGCAACGGGAGAGGCCGCAGCAGTGAGAGGCCCGCGTACCGTAAATAAATAAATAAATAAATAAAACCCATGAAGCTAATGATACCCAAGGGGAAAAAATGCAAGGGGTGAGTGGGGTACTTAAAAAAAAAAAAATTTTAATTATAGAAAAAAATCCAAGTAAATACAAAAAATAAAGAGAAAAATAAAATAAATTTTACTGTACCCATTACCCACCTTCTACTCCTGTACAAAATGGATTTATCTATTTCTTTACCTATTTTCCTCACTTCTCAAATCATTTTGAAGAAAATCTTGACATCATATCATTTCATCAGCAAATATTCTATCTCTGAAGGGTAATGTGGTAGTTTTGTACTCAAATGAACCGAGCTGGAACCATGTTTCCTTGAATTCCCTTCCCTGTGTAACGCCAGGTTAGTGATGGCCACAAGAGAAATTTGCATGAAATTTAGAGGCACTGCAGGTACTGGCAAGTTCCATCCACTTGATCCTCTTTCCCTCGACTCTGGGTCCAGCACTCCTTCCCAACTACTGGTCCTGCTGACCAGCTACCCCAGGTTCACTATCAGAACTTCCTCTGAGAATTCACAGTAGTGGTAACCGTGAGGGACAAGCTTTCATATACTACTCCAGCAACTCTGTTTGTGGCTGTACTCCAGATGCTTCTGAATTCTTTCTTTTTTTCTTTTTTAAAATTTATTTATTTCTTAAAATTTTGGCTGCATTGGGCCTTTGTGGCTGCGCACAAAAAAAACTTTCTCTAGTTGCGGCGAACGGGGTCTACTCTTCGTTGTGGTGCGCAGGCTTCTCATTGCGGTGGCTTCTCTTGTTGCAGAGCGTGGGCTCTAGGTGTGTGGGCTCAGTAGTTGTGGCACACGGGTTTAGTTTCTCCGCGGCATGTGGGATCTTCCCAGACCAGGGCTCAAGCCCAGGCTTGTCTGCTCACCCGCCGGGGCGGGCGGGGCTGGGAGCTGAGGCTCGGGCTTCGATTGGAGCACAGGGAGAGGACTGGGGTTGGCGACTTGAACATAGCCTGAAGGAGTTAGTGCACCACGGCTAGCCCGGAGGGAGTCCGGGAAAAAGTCTGGACCTGCCGAAGAGGCAAGAGACTTTTTCTTACCTCTTTGTTTCCTGGTGCGCAAGGAGAGGGTATTGAGAGCGCTGCTTAAAGGAGCTCCAGAGACGGGCGCGAGTCGCGGCTAAAAGCGCGGACCCCAGAGACAGACATGAGACGCTAAGGCTGCTGCTGCCGCCACCAAGAAGCCTGTGTGCGAGCACAGGTCACTCTCCACACCCCCCTTCCAGGGAGCCTGTGCAGCCCGCCACTGCCAGGGTCCCGGGATCCAGGGACGACTTCCCCGGGAGAACGCACGGCGCGCCTCAGGCTGGTGCAACGTCACGCCGGCCTCTGCCGCCGCAGGCCCGCCCCGCACTCCGTGCCCCTCCCTCCCCCCCGGCCTGAGTGAGCCAGAGCCCCCGGATTAGCTGCTCCTTTAACCCCGTCCTGTCTCAGCGAAGAACAGTTGCCCTCAGGCGACCTACACGCACAGGCGGGGCCAAATCCAAAGCTGAGCCCCAGGAGCTGTGCGAGCAAAGAGAAAGGGAAATCTCTCCCAGCAGCCTCAGAAGCAGCGGATTAAAGCTCCACAATCAACTTGATGTACCTGCACCTGTGGAATACATGAATAGACAACGAATCTTCCCAAATTGAGGAGGTGGACTTTGGGAGCAAGATATATTATTTTTTTCCCCTTTTCCCCTTTTTGTGAGTGTGTATGTATATGCTTCTGTGTGAGATTTTGTCTGTATAGCTTTGCTTTCACCATTTGTCCTAGGGTTCTGACCATCCAGTTTTTTATCTTTTTTTTTTTTTTTTACTTTTTAAAACTTTTTTCTTAATAATTATTTTTTATTTTAATAACTTTATTTTATTTTATCTTACTTATTTTATCCTCTTTCTTTCTTTCTATTTTTTCTCCCTTTTATTCTGAGCCGTGTGGAGGACAGGCTCTTGGTGCGCCAGCCAGGCGTCAGGACTGTGCCACTGAGGTGGGAGAGCCAGGTTCAGGATACTGGTCCACAAGAGACCTCCCAGCTCCACGTAATATGAAACGGCGAAAATCTCCCAGAGATCTCCATGTCAACGCCAAGACCCAGCTTCATTCAACGAGCAGCAAGCTACAGTGCTAGACACCCTATGCCAAACAACTAGCAAGACAGGAACACAGCCCCATCCATTAGCAGAGAGGCTGCCTAAAATCATAATAAGGCTACAGACACCCCAAAACACACCACCAGACGTGGACCTGCCCACCAGAAAGACAAGATCCAGCCTCATCCACCAGAACACAGGCACTAGACTAGTCCCCTCCACCAGGAAACCTACACAACCCACTGAACCAACCTTAGCCACTGGGGACAGACACCAAAAACAACAGGAACTACGAACCTGCAGCCTGTGAAAAGGAAACCCCAAACACAGTAAGATAAGCAAAATGAAAAGACCGAAAAACACACAGCAGATGAAGGAGCAAGGTAAAAACCCACCAGACCTAACAAATGAACAGGAAATAGGCAGTCTACCTGAAAAAGAATTCAGAATAATGATAGTAAAGATGATCCAAAATCTTGGAAATAGAATAGAGAAAATGCAAGAAACATTTAACAAGAACCTAGAAAAACTAAAGAGGAAACAAGCAATGATGAACAACACAATAAGTGAAATTAAAAATGCTCTAGAAGGGATCAATAGCAGAATAACTGAGGCAGAAGAATGGATAAGTGACCTGGAAGATAAAATAGTGGAAATAACTACTGCAGAGCAGAATAAAGAAAAAAGAATGGGGTTTCCTTGGTGGCGCAGTGATTGAGAGTCCGCCTGCCGATGCAGGGGACACGGGTTCATGCCCTGGTCCGGGAAGATCCCACATGCCGCGGAGCGGCTGCTCCCGTGAGCCACGGCCGCTGAGCCTGCGCATCCGGAGCCTGTGCTCCTCAACGGGAGAGGCCACGGCAGTGAGAGGCCCGCATACCGCAAAAAAAAAAAAAAAGAAAAGAAAAACGAATGAAAAGAACTGTGGACAGTCTCAGAGACCTCTGGGACAATATTAAACGCAGCAACATTCGAATTATAGGGGTCCCAGAAGAAGAAGAGAAAAAGAAAGGGACTGAGAAAATATTTGAAGAGATTATAGTTGAAAACTTCCCTAATATGGGAAAGGAAATAGTTAATCAAGTCCAGGAAGCACAGAGAGTCCCATACAGGATAAATCCAAGGAGAAACATGCAAAGACACATATTAATCAAACTATCAAAAATTAAATACAAAGAAAACATATTAAAAGCAGCAAGGGAAAAACAACAAATAACAGACAAGGGAATCCCCATAAGGTTAACAGCTGATCTTGCAGCAGAAACTCTGCAAGCCAGTAGGGAGTGGCAGGACATATTTAAAGTGATGAAGGAGAAAAACCTACAACCAAGATTACTCTACCCAGCAAGGATCTCATTCAGATTTGATGGAGAAATTAAGACCTTTACAGACAAGCAAAAGCTGAGAGAGTTCAGCACCACCAAACCAGCTTTACAACAAATGCTAAAGGAACTTCTCTAGGCAAGAAACACAAGAGAAGGAAAAGACCTACAATAACAAACCCAAAACAATTAAGTAAATGGTAATAGGAACATACATATCGATAATTACCTTAAATGTAAATGGATTAAATGCTCCCACCAAAGGACACAGACTGGCTGAATGTATACAAAAACAAGACCCATATATATGCTGTCTACAAGAGACCCACTTCAGACGTAGGGACACATTCAGACTGAAAGTGAGGGGATGGAAAAAGATATGCCATGCATATGGATATCAGAAGAAAGCTGCAGTAGCAATTCTCATATCAGACAAAGTAGACTTTAAAATAAAGACTATTACAAGAGACAAAGAAGGACATTACATAATTATCAAGGGATCGATCCAAGAAGAAGATATAATAATTGTAAATATTTATGCACCCAACATAGGAGCACCTCAATACATAAGGCAAATACTAACAGCCATAAAAGGGGAAATCGACAGTAACACAATCATAGTAGGGGACGTTAACACCCCATTTTCACCAATGGACAGATCATCCAAAATGAAAATAAATAAGGAAACACAAGCTTTAAATGATACATTAAACAAGATGGACTTAATTGATATTTATAGGACATTCCATCCAAAAACAGCAGAATACACATTTTTCTAAAGTGTTCATGGAACATTCTCCAGGATAGATCATATCTTGGGTCACAGTCTAGCCTTGGTAAATTTAAGAAAATTGCCATCGTATCAAGTATCTTTTCAACCACAACACTATGAGACTAGATATCAATTACAGGAAAAGATCTGTAAAAAATACAAACACATGGAGGCTAAACAATACACTACTTAATAACCAAGTGATCACTGAAAAAATCAAAGAGGAAATCAAAAAATACTTAGAAACAAATGACAATGGAGACACGATGACACAAAACCTATGGGATGCAGCAAAAGCAGTTCTAAGAGGGAAGTTTATAGGAATACAATCCTACCTTAAGAAACAGGAAACATCTCAAATAAACAACTTAACCTTGCACCTAAAGCAATTAGAGAAAGAAGAACAAAAAAAACCCCAAATTTAGCAGAAGGAAAGAAATCATAAAGATCAGATCAGAAATAAATGAAAAAGAAATGAAGGAAATGATAGCAAAGATCAATAAAACTAAAAGCTGGTTCTTTGAGAAGATAAACAAAATTGATAAACCATTAGCCAGACTCATCAAGAAAAAAAGGGAGAGGACTCAAATCAACAGAATTAGAAATGAAAAAGGAAAAGTAACAGCTGACACTGCAGAAATACAAAGACTCATGAGAGATTACTACAAGCAACTCTATGCCAATAAAATGGACAAACTGGAAGAAATGGACAAATTCTTAGAAATGCAAAACCTGCCGAGACTGAACCAGGAAGAAATAGAAAATATGAACAGACCAATCACAAGCACTGAAATTGGAACTGTGATTTTAAAACTTCCAACAAACAAAAACCCAGGACCAGATGGCTTCACAGGTGAATTCTATCAAACATTTAGAGAAGAGCTAACACCTATCCTTCTCAAACTCTTCCAAAATATAGCAGAGGGAGGAACATTCCCAAACTCATTCTGTGAGGCCACCATCACCCTGATACCAAAACCAGACAAAGATGTCACAAAGAAAGAAAACTACAGGCCAATATCACTGATGAACACAGATGCAAAAATCCTCAACAAAATACTAGTAAACAGAATCCAACAGCACATTAAAAGGATCATACATGGGCTTCCCTGGTGGCGCAGTGGTTGAGAGTCTACCTGCCAATGCAGGGGACACAGGTTCGTGCCCCGGTCCAGGAAGATCCCACATGCCGTGGAGCAGCTGGGCCCGTGCGCTATTGCCACTGAGCCTGCGCGTCCGGAGTCTGTGCTCCGCAACGGGACAGCCACAACAGTGAGAGGGCTGTGTACCGCAAAAAAAAAAAAAAAAAAAAAAAAGGACCATACACCATGATCAAGCGGGGTTTATTCCAGGAATGCAAGGATTCTTCAATATATGCAAATCAATCAACGTGTTACACCATATTAACAAATTGAAGGAGAAAAACCATATGATCATCTCAATAGATGCAGAGAAAGCTTTTGACAAAATTCAACACCCATTTATGATTAAAAACCCTGCAGAAAGTAGGCATAGAAGGAACTTTCCTCAACATAATAAAGGCCATATATGACAAACCCACAGCCAACATCATCCTCAATGGTGAAAAACTGAAACCATTTCCACTACGATCAGGAACAAGACAAGTTGCCCACTCTCACCACTATTATTCAACAGAGTTTTGGAAGTTCTAGCCACAGCAATCAGAGAAGGAAAAGAAATAAAAGGAATCCAAATCGGAAAAGAAGAAATAAAGCTGTCACTGTTTGCAGATGACATGATATTATACATAGAGAATCCTAAAGATGCTACCAGAAAACTACTAGAGCTAATCAATGATTTTGGTAAAGTAGCAGGATACAAAATTAATGCACAGTAATCTCTGGCATTCCTATACACTAATGATGAAAAATCTGAAAGTGAAATTAAGAAAACACTCCCATTTACCATTGCAACAAAAAGAATAAAATATCTAGGAATAAACCTACCTAAGGAGACAAAAGACCTGTATGCAGAAAATTATAAGACACTGATGAAAGAAATTAAAGATGATACAAATAGATGGAGAGTATACCATTTTCTTGGATTGGATGAATCAACATTGTGAAAATGACTCTACTACCCAAAGCAATCTACAGATTCCGTGCAATCCCTATCAAACTACCACTGGCATTTTTCACAGAGCTAGAACAAATATTTCACAATTTGTATGGAAACACAAAAGACCCCGAATAGCCAAAACAATCTTGAGAACGAAAAATGGAGCTGGAGGAATCAAGCTCCCTGACTTCAAACTATACTACAACGCTACAGTAAACAAGACAGTATGGTACTGGCACAAAAACAGAAACATAGGTCAATGGAACAGGATAGAAAGCCCAGAGATAAACCCACGCACATATGGTCACCTTATCTTTGATAAAGGAGGCAGGAATGTACAGTGGAGAAAGGACAGCCTCTTCAATAAGTGGCGCTGGGAAAACTGGACAGGTACATGTAAAGGTATGAAATTAGAACACTCCCTAACACCATACACAAAAATAAGCTCAAAATGGATTAAAGACCTAAATGTAAGGCCAGAAACTATCAAACTCTTAGAGGAAAACATAGGCAGAACACTCTATGACATAAATCACAGCAAGATCCTTTTTGACCCACCTCCTAGAGAAATGGAAATAAAAACAAAAATAAACAAATGGGACCTAATGAAACTTAAAACTTTTGCACAGCAAAGGAAACCATAAACAAGACCAAAAGACAACCTTCAGAATGGGAGAAAATATTTGCAAATGAAGCAACTGACAAAGGATTAATCTCCATAAAATACAAGCAGCTCATGCAGCTCAATATCAAAAAAGCAAACAACCCAATCCAAAAATGGGCAGAAGACCTAAATAGACATTTCTCCAAAGAAGATATACAGACTGCCAACAAACACATGAAAGAATGCTCAACATCATTAATCATTAGAGAAATGCAAATCAAAACTACAATGAGGGCTTCCCTGGTGGCGCAGTGGTTGAGAGTCCGCCTGCCGATGCTGGGGACACGGGTTCGTGCCCCGGTCCGGGGGGATCCCACGTGCTGCGGAGCGGCTTGGCCCGTGAGCCATGGCCGCTGAGCCTGCACGTCCAGAGCCTGTGCTCCGTAACGGGAGAGGCCACGGCAGTGAGAGGCCCGCGTACCACACACACACACACACACACACACACACACACACACACACACACAAACTACAATGAGGTATCACCTCACACCAGTTAGAATGGGCATCATCAGAAAATCAGGGTCTGGGGTGATGCTGAGGGTGGAGGAGGGGTGGTGAGTAATGGAAGATGCTGGGAGAGGGGTGTTTAGAGGGTTGACCCAGAGAAGGTTGCCCAGAAGAAGAAAATTAGAATTCCTGTAATTTCTCGGGGGCTTTGGGTAGGTTTCTTGGGGGCTGGTTTTGAAGCCAAAATCTGACTCTTAGTAATGGAAATTTTGGTGTGTGTGTGCGTGTGACTCTCGTTTTCCAGCCCTAAGTCAATGAATTTTTTGTACACTGTTACATTAAAATCCACTGGTATGACTTGGACTTTGAATGCATCTTTTACCTACTCATGATTTTATTACATTATACATTAGTCATATGGAAAATATTGGTTAACTGAGTTATGCTGATCCCCCAAATGCTTATGCATTTATTTATTTATTAGCTGTGTTGGGTCTTTGTTGCTGCACACTGGCTTTCTCTAGTTGCGACGAGCAGGGGCTACTTTTCCTTGTGGTGCTCGGGCTTCTTATTGTCGCAGCTTCTCTTGTTGCGGAGCACAGGCTCTAGGCGTGAGGGCTTCAGTAGTTGCAGCACGTGAGCTCAGTAGTTGTGGCGCATGGGCTTAGTTGCTCTGCGGCATGTGGGATCTTCCTGGACCAGGGCTCGAACCCGTGTCCCCTATATTGGCAGGCGGATTCTTAACCACTGCGCCACCAGGGAAGCCCTGCTGATGTATTTTTAATGCAATATCGAGAATTCACATTCATTAATATCAACACCAATCTCATCAGAAAAGTCTCTAAATATTAAGACTGTCAAGCTCATTGCGGTGGAAATAAGTTTTACAAAGTTCTAATTTTTTGGAAAGCTTGAACTTTATGATTGGCAACTAATACTGGCAACTGGTGCATCACATGGTCCATTTTTTTGAGAAGACATCTACCCAGTACAGAAGTCTGAACAACCAGCTTATTCTTATTCATTCTTATTCTTTCAAGCAAAAAACATTTCCTTTAAAAAGCATCTACTTCAGGGGCTGCCCTGGTTGCGCAGTGGTTAGGAATCCGCCTGCCAGTGCGGGGCACATGGGTTCGAGCCCTGTTCCGGGAAGATCCCACATGTCACGGAGCAGCTAAGCCCGTGCACCACATCTACTGAGCCTGTGCTCTAGAGCCCGCGAGCCACAACTACTGAAGCCCACGCTCTACAGCCAGTGCTCGGCAACAAGAGAAGCCACGGCAATAAGAAGCCCATTTACTGCAACAAAGAGTAGTCCCCGCTCACTACAACTAGAGAAGGACTGGGCGCAGCAACAAAGACCCAACGCAGCCAAAAACAGAAAAAGAAAAAAAAGATTTCCATTAAAAAGCAGCTACTTCAGGGTCTTCCCTGATGGGCAGTGGTTAAGGATGCACCTGCCAGTGCGTGGGACACGGGTTAGAGCCCTGATCCAGGAAGATCCCACATGCCACGGAGCAGCCAAGCCTGTGTGTCACAACTACTGAGACTGTGCTCTAGAGCCCGCGAGCCACAACTACTGAGCTCACGTGCCACAACTACTGAAGCCTACGCGCCTAGAGCCTGTGCTCCGTAACAAGAGAAGCCACCACAATGAGAAGCTCACACACCACTATGAAGAGTAGCCCCCTGCTCGCCACAACTAAAGAAAGCCCTCCTGCAGCAATGAAGACCCAACACAGCCAAAAATAAATAAGTTTTAAAAAAAAAGAAAAGCAGCTACTTCAGCTCGCTACTCAAATTGCACAAGCACTTTTTCTTGAGACAACAATCACTGCACTTCAGTCTCTGTCAGGAATGTTTTACGTGTACCTATCATCAAAAAATCTACTTAAAGGGGCTTCCCTGGTGGCGCAGTGGTTGAGAATCTGCCTGCCAATGCAGGGGACACGGGTTCGAGCCCTGGTCTGGGAAGATCCCACATGCCACGGAGCGACTGGGCCCGTGAGCCACAACTACTGAGCCTGTGTGTCTGGAGCCTGTGCTCCGCAACAAGAGAGGCCACGACAGTGAGAGGCCCGTGCACGGCGATGAAGAGTGGCCCCCGCTCGCTGCAACTAGAGAAAGCCCTCGCACAGAAACGAAGACCCTACACAGCCAAAAAAAATAAATAAATAAATGAATTAATTTTAAAAAAAAAAAAAAAAAAAAAAAAATCTACTTAAAATTGACACTTAAAAAAAAAAATCAATCGATTTTACTGTTTCATCAAGGATATTCTGAAGTAAACTGGTTTTTTTCCCTGAGTGTGGTGGGAAAGTACAACTCCCACCAGTTCAAGCTAAGGTACCAGCAGCAGTTTTGCCCATCATTGCCTTTGCATCATCAGTGCAAATGTCAGCACAGTGAAAAAAGCAAGTAGCATCTTACTATTATCATGAAATAGTTGTCACCTTGCAGACTCCCTGAGGGTCACTGGGACCTTCGGGATTCTACGGCCCACAATTGGAGAAGCCCTGCTCTAGCGCATTCTTCTACAGGCTTTTCCTTCCCTAATTTTAGAAGCTCTTGATGTATAGAGATATTCACCTTTTGTCTGTGGTGTAAATAGCTAAGGTTGTCTTTCCCAATTTGTCACTTGTCTTTTTTCTTTAAAAAAAATGTTTAATTGTGGGAATAAACATAAAGTTTACCACCTTAACCATTTCTAAGTGTACAGCTCAGTAACGTTAAGTATATTGTTCACATTGTTGTACAATGGACCTCCAGAACTTTTCCCTTTTTTCTTTGCTTATATTTTTGCATGCAAATATATTTTATCAATTTTTCTGTAATTGAAATCTTAATCTTCCATTGAAGGAAAAAAGCTCCTCTTTATAAAAAAAATGAAAATTAATGTATGTAGGAGAAATGATAGAATTAGAGAAATAAATCACCACTTTGCTACCGCCAATGTAATAAATGATTCTGGCCAGGACCATCAATGCATGTTAAAACCAGCGGGTGGAAAGCTGTTGGGGAGCAGGATATTGAATGGTGCCAACGTCCAGATTGCTTACTATTTACAAAGAGAAAAAAACTCACCTTTACAATGGAATGATCAGGTAGTCACTACCTTAACCATGTGATCCAAATGAACATCACTAATAGTGAGACAGCCTAACAAAATGTCCCCCTGATATGACGTGATATGAAGCACACAAATCACTTATGGAGTATTAATGCCAAAACTGTTCAATCAAAATGTAATCAAGACTCAGAGACCTCACTACCAGTTTATAGGAAATAACAGCAGATAAAAAAGCAAACTGAATAACACCATCAACAACTATCAGACACATCAGGACATGGAACGTTCTGTAAGACAACTGGCCTGGACTCTTCAAAAAGACAATGCTATGAAAAGAGAAAAAAGAAAAAAGTGGAGGGATGGGATAGCTTTTGATAGTTTAAGGAGACTAAAAAGATCAAACAACAAAATGCAATGTGTGAACTTTGACTGGATCATTGTTTCAAAAAACAGTTTTGAAAGACATTTAGCACTAATTATTAGAGAAATGCAAATCAAAACTACAGTGAGGTACCACCTCACAGCAGTCAGAATGGCCACAACTTAAAAATCTACAAATAACAAATGCTGCAGAGGATGTGAAGAAAACAGAACCCTCCTACACTGTTGGTTGAGATGTAAATTGGTGCAGCCACTACGGAAAACAGTATGGAGGTTCCTCAAACTAAAAATAGAGTTGCCATATGATCCTGCAATCCCACTCCTGGGCAAATATTCGGAGAAAGCTATAATTCGAGAAGACACGTGCACCACAATGTTCACTGCAGCACTATTTACAATAGTGCTATTTACAATAGCCAAGACATGGATGCAATCTAAATGTCTATTGATAGATAAATGGATAAAAGAAGATGTGGTATATATGTATATAACACACACACACACACACACACACACACACACACACAATGGAATACTACTTGGCCATAAAAAAGAATGAAATAATGCCATTCGCAGCATGTTGATTGGACCTAGAGATTATCACACTAAGTGAAGTAAGTCAGACAAAGAAAAATATCATATGCTAATCATATGTAGAATCTAAAATATGACACAAATGAACTTATCTACAAAACAGAAACAGACTCACAGGGGAGTTCCCTGGTGGCCTAGTGGTTAGGATTCTGTGCTTTCAATGCCATGGCCTCAGTTCAATCCCTAGTCATGGAACTGAGATCCCACAAGGCCGCACAGAGCAACCAAAAGAAAAAAACACTCACAGACATAGAGAACAGACTTGTGGTTGCCAAGGGGGAGGGGGGTGGAGGAGGGAAGGATTGGGAGTTTACGATTAGAAGGTGCAAACTATTATATATAGAATGGATAAGCAACGAGGTCCTACTGTATAGCACAGGGAACTATATTCAATATCCTGTGATAAACCATAATGGAAAAGAATGTAAAAAAAAGAATGTATGTTATGTATAACTGAATCACTTTGCTGTACAGCAGAAATTAACACATCATTGTAAATCAACTATACTTCAATAAAATAAATTTAAAAAGCCATTTAGGGGACAATTGTGAACATTTGAGCATGGGCTGAATATTAGATCATGTTAGGGAATTGTTCATTTGTTTTAGGTGAGATCATTATATTATGATTATATAGGAGAATGCTGTTA
Organism: Phocoena sinus; assembly: GCF_008692025.1. Classification (NCBI taxonomy): domain Eukaryota; kingdom Metazoa; phylum Chordata; class Mammalia; order Artiodactyla; family Phocoenidae; genus Phocoena; species Phocoena sinus. Next base: position 35,374,643 of record NC_045782.1, read on the forward strand.
TTCTTAGAAGTCTGCTCAAGTATTTACGGGTGAAGTGTTAAGATGTCTGAAAATTCTTTTCAATGGTTCAGCCATTTGAAAGTAGGGGTGAGAGAGAAAGCAAATGTGGTAAAATATTCCTCTAGGTGGATCTAGGTGCAGGGTGTATGAGTATTCAGCAACATTGTCTCAAGCTTTCTTTAGTTTGACGATTTTAAAAATAAAACTTTGGGATTTATAAGCAATTAAGTAAAAATTCCTCAGGTAAAATATGCATAGGTGGATGCTTTCTTAACATGGCAAAAGATTTACCTTTCAAGCCAAAGCCAGCATTATGCAAAACTCCATTATATCCAGGGACAAGATAAGAATGCCCACTGCTATTTTTTAATATTATCATGAAAGTATTAATAAATGCAATAAAATTAGCTTATGGACTAAAAAAGATATATAACTAAAAGGGTAATTAAAAATATAATTATTTACAATACATAGTAATTGCATATTTGGAACAACTAAAATGTTTTAAATGGGAAACTATTAGAAACTGAGATTTTAGTAAGGTAGCTAGTTACAAAATAAATATTTTAAAAATAATAATAATTATAGTTATAATCTAGTGAGCACCTACTATGTTTTACCCCTCTGCCAAGAGCTTTGTGTGTATTTAATTCTCACAACATAATAAAGACGTTCCATTACTGCACCCAATTAACAGATGAATTAGCTGAGGGCGAAAGCAGCTTGCACAGTTGGTTGGTGTTAGATGCAGGATTCAAAACCAGACCACACTTTTTTTTTTTTTCAGACCACACTTTTAAACACTACATTACCCAGTTTTCTATAAGCCAACAACCATGAGTCAAAACGTAATGAGAGGGATTTCCCTGGTGGCGCAGTGGTCAAGAATACGCCTGCCAATGCAGGGGACACGGGTTCTATCCCTGGTCCAGGAAGATCCCACACGCCAGGGAGCAACTAAGCCCGCAAGCCACAACTACAGAGCCCACACGTTGCAACTACCGAGCCTGTGTGCTGCACTACTGAAGCCCACGCCTAGAGCCCATGCTCCGCAACAACAGAAGCCACCACAGTGACAAGCCCACACACCACAATGAAGAGTAGCCCCCGCTCTGTGCAACTAGAGAAAGCCCACGCGCAGCAACGAAGACCCAACGCAGCCATTAATAAATAAATAGATAGATAGATAGATAGATAAATAAAAGAATTAAGAAAAACCAGTATATTAGGGAAGTACAAATAAATGGAGATAAATTTCTTATTCTTGACTAGAATAATTCCACACTGTGAAAATGGAACTTCACCCTATATTAATGTATAAATTCAATACAATAACTACATAAATGAACACACAACAAAATTTTTTTTCATTTGTCAAAATGACTCAAAATGAAGTAACACATGAGAATAGCAAGGAAAATATTATACATAAGGAGAGCCATACTACTAGAGAATAAAATTATTGTAAAGCTAGAGTTAACTAAAAGCATGTTACTGATTCAAGAATAAGCATATAGGTAAATGGAATAAACCAAAGTCCAGAAATACTTGGAACTTCCCTGGTGGTCCAGTGGTTAAGAATCCGCTTTCCAATGCAGGGGACGCAGGTTTGATCCCTGGTTGGGGAACTAAGATCTCACATGCCAAGGGGCAACTAAGCCCACACACCGCAACTAAGCCTCTGCGCAGCAACTAGAGAGCTCGCCGCGCCACATCTACTGAGCCCGAGCACTCTAGAGCCCAAGCACCACAACTAGAGAGAAGCCCACGTGCCGCAACAAAAGATATCGTGTGCCGTGGCTAAGACCTGATGCAGCCAAATAAATATTAAAAACAAACAAACAAAGTCCAGAAATACTTGAGTGTAATTTTATGTGGAATTTTCACTATTTTGTTATATATTTCTGTAACATCTGAATTTTCTAAAATGGCATTCAGAATAAGATAGATATATTTAAACTATTCAAGTTACAGACATGCCCGCAGAAAAAAGGCCTTTACTTCCTCTTAGTCAAGTTTCAACCATCTGATCGTCCTTTCAGCTTGGAGTTTTGATTTATCAAAGCTGGTTCCAGCTAGGGACAGCATTTTGTGATGCAGTCATTAATAGGAATTGTTCGGTAGGAGATTCCTAATAAAATGTTCAACAGCCGAATTTTTAACAGACGACTACAAATGTTCTACACTGTTAAAATCACACTGCTTATGTGGGGATATTAAAATTATAATTGTATGGGTCTGCTATGCTGGTTGGACCATATCTGAGAAACATTCGAAAAAGGGCCAAAATCCAATTTATAAAGTCAGTGAGAAATAAGGAAATGAGCTTGTCATGTGTATCAGCTGATGGCAACTTGTCCCTTCAAGCCAGGTGAAGCTGTTAACCCTGCCAAGTGGTTCTCCTAGTCCAAGTACAGAGAGCTTTGGGACCAGGCAGAAACTAGAGAGGCAGCCTGAGTCCTCAGTCAAAGGTGGTGATTCTCATTGCCCCAAAGCACTCTTGTACCCGAGCAAGTAGGGTCTGATGTTAAGCTGTCTCTGGAGACAGTGGAAACCAATTAGTCAAGATTTTCCTTCTGTCTAAAAAAGTAGTCTCATGAGTCTGCGTGCTTTATTACAATAATCCCTTTGTGAACCATGACACTTTGACAGCATAGAAACATCTACAAAGAGAAAGATTTAAATATTGAAAGATGCATCAGAACTTTTTAAAATGTCTGCACAGTGAAAAAAAAAAACTGAAATCAAAAGGGTAGTATTAGACTACTGAAATGGTTCCTAACAAATATGAGAGCAAAGGTTTAATCTTAATTTACCTATGAGAAAAGCACCAAGACACCAAGTAATAAATGGGCACAGAATATGAAGAAATGACTGACCAAAGAATAAGTACATTTAGCAGGTGGACACACAGGAAAATATTTGTTCTCACCTATAAGTTAAAAAGATTGATATTGAAAATAACACTGAAGTAGCTTTTTTTTTTTTTTTTTTTTGCGGTACGCGGGCCTCAAACCGCTGCGGCCTCTCCCGTTGCGGAGCACAGGCTCCGGACGCGCAGGCTCAGTGGCCATGGCTCACGGGCCCAGCAGCTCCGCGGCATGTGGGATCTTCCCGGACTCGGACACGAACCCGTGTCCCCTGCATCGGCAGGCGGACTCTCAACCACTGCACCACCAGGGAAGCCCTGAAGTAGCATTTTATGCCTATTAAGTTAATAACCAAAAAGGGTGGGACTTCCCTGGTGGCACAGTGGTTAAGAATCCGCCTGCCAATGCAAGGGACACTGGTTCGTGCCCTGGTCAGGGAAGATCCCACATGCCGCAGAGCAACTAAGCCCTAGCGCCACAACTATTGAGCCTGCACTCTATAGCCCGTGAGCCACAACTACTGAGCCCACATGCCACGACTAAGAAGCCTGTGCGCCTAGAGCCCGTGCTCCGCAGCAAGAGAAGCCACCGCAATGAGAAGCCCGCGCACCACAACGAAGAGTAGCCCCCGCTCGCTGCAACTAGAGAAAGCCCACGCGCAGCAACGAAGACCCAACAAAGCCAAATAAATAAAATAAATATGTTAATTAATTAATTAATTATAAATAAATAACCAAAAAGGTTTGGTGAAATTGTGGGCAAAGGTGATATATACACACTACTTTTAAATATTTTAGTCAGGAATTTTTGGTTGCAAGTAATAGAAACTTAGTCAAATTATTTACATAACAACTATGAGTTATTATGTAATTATATAATACCTATGAATCGCTTCACTATATTAAGAACACAGATAACATTATCCTTTTTTCCTTGAACTAAATTAGAATTGGCTATACCCCATCCTCTACTGTGATTGGTAGAAAGTCAGAAAAACATTCTGATGGAGCTCCTGCCTCCTCTACTGGCTAGTCTAAGAGCCTTAGAGGCAAAAGAGACTTCTGCCTCCAATAACAATTGATGGGCAATTCAGACCAACCTTCTCACTGATGACAACTAGAAAAGCTGAACAAGTACAGCAACAAATCTGCCTGAAAGGATCAGATGGCTACCAAGACAGTAAAGAATTACTGGAACTGCATTCAAGAGATAACGGAGGCTAAGAATGGAGGCTACTTTTTCCTCTGCATGTGTTTGCTGATTCCTAAGTGGGCGGCTCACAGGCTGAGCATGTTTATCTCAGCCCCTTGGGGTTAAGGGAATAAACGTTAGAGTCCAAGATCCACCGTGAGTGGAGATGGGCGGGGGGGCGGGGCAGTTCCTGGTGAATCCCCTTTGCTTTGCATTGGAACTCCAATGGCTTACACCTCGGAGGAGTGAACCAGAATCAGATAGGAATTCCCAGGCATGGCCATAAGGCTTCCCATCATCTCTTGAAGTTGGATTGAGGCAATCCCACATTGCTAGTGAACCCAGTGCCTAGCAGAACAAAACATAAATCATCTCTGGCAGAAGTTATCCTAGGTCTCAGATTATTTTCACGAACTATTTTGTAAAGACGTTGTTTGGCACATGTGGAGATAGCATTTTTAAAAAGAGGAAAATAAGGCAATAAAAACACAGGGCTTCAGATACTGGAGTTATCAGACATATATTGTAAAGTAAATAGACTTAGTATTAAAGAACTGTAAATTAACTATTGAGAATTTTAACACAAAATTGGAGAATACAAAAGGAAACAGACAGAAATTTTAGAAATACAAAATAAAATAACACTATTGAAAAGTTAAGTGGATGAATTTAACAGACAATTAGACAAGACTGGAAGATAAGTCAGACTATTAACTGCCAAGGCAGGCGGAGGGGCGGGAGGAATAAATTAGGAATTTGAGATTAACAGATATACGCTGATATATATAAAGAAGATAAACAACAAGGACCTACTGTATAGCACAAGGAACTATATTCAGTGTCTTGTAATAACCTATAATGGAAAAGAAACTGAAAAAGAATATATATATATATGTATATGTATAACTGAATCGCTTTGCTGTACACCTGAAACACAGCATTGTAAATCAACTCTACTTCAATAAAAAAATAAAATAAGAGCGGCAGACGGAGTGGGAGCTGCCGCCTGAGACCGAGGCCTGAAGAGATCTGAGACGCGCCCCAGGAGCGCAGTTAGGAGCTGAAACTCGCCTGGGTTTCATGCAGAAGGCCGGAGCAAGGGTGTAGAGAAGTGGCGCACAGGCGAGCGGGTCTGCAGTCCGTCCGGGGTCGGGCGCGCGCGGGTCCGGCGGACTGTAGTCAGAGCCCGCAGCCCGCCCGGGGCGAGTTACGCTGCAGGCGGAGTATTGAACACTAAGTAGTGGCTATGCAGATACAGCTTGAAGCAAATGCAGATACTTCAGTGGAAGGAGAGAGCTTTGACCCACAACCTATTTCTCGATTAGAGCAATGTGGCATACATGCCAATGATGTGAAGAAATTGGAAGAAGCTGGATTCCATACTGTGGAGGCTGTTGCCTATGCACCAAAGAAGGAGCTAATAAATATTAAGGGAGGGCTTCCCTGGTGGCGCAGTGGTTGAGAGTCCGCCTGCCGATGCAGGGGACACGGGTTCGTGCCCCGGTCCGGGAAGAATCCACATGCCGCGGAGCGGCTGGGCCCGTGAGCCATGGCCGCTGAGCCTGCGCGTCCGGAGCCTGTGCTCCGCAACGGGAGAGGCCACAACAGTGAGAGGCCCGCATACCGCAAAAAGTAATAATAATAAATAAATAAAATATAAGAGATTGTTAGTTAACTTTCCAGCAGATTATACGGGAAGCCAGAGACACTGAAATATCTTCTATACCATCAGAACTATTCAAAAACGAAGGTGCCCATAAAGGCATTTTCAGACAAGCAACATTTGAGGGAATCTGTCACCAGTATACTTGCACTAAAGTAACTACTAAAGGCAAATTACTCCAGAAGGAAGATCATAAGGAAAGAAGGAAGAGAAATAAAAATGACAAATAAGTGGGTACGTCTAGATGACTACTGACTGTGTAAATTAAGTGTTTTGTTCCTAAACAAAACAGTAAAAAAAATCATAAAGCACACTACAACCGAAAAAGGGTAAAGTAATGACATGTAAATCAGGAAAGGCAGCAAACAGATTAAAATCGTTCCAAGGTCTTCGCATTGTCTAGGAAGAAGATTAAAAATACCAAGTAATTTTAGACTATGATAGGTCAAGAATATGTTATAATCTATAGAGTAACTACTATAGAAGTAGTACAAATAAGAAATAATATTCAATAGGAAAATGGGATAATAAAAAAATAATACACAATAGCACAGAAAAAGAGAAGAACATAGACCAGGTAGAACAAATAGAAAGCACTCATTGAGTTAAATGCTCCAATTAAAACATAAGGTAATCAGACCGGATGGAAAAAAGAAGCCCAATTATACACAGTTTGCAGCAGACACAACTAAAACAGTGATATAGAAACACTGAGAGTAAAAAGAAAGATAAATATACCAAGTGTAACAAAGATAAAGTTGACATCTTTATATTAATATCAAATGAAGTAGACTTTTGAGACAAAAAGCCAAAACCACAAATACCTCAAGTTATAACATATTCAGTTCACAGGAAGAGATAACAATTCTTTATTCTAATAACATAGCCTCAAAATACATAAAGCAAAATCCTGAAAGAATTCAAAGGAGAAATAGACATATCCACAATCATGGTGTGAGATTTTAACATACTACCTGGCTCAGCAACATAGGCTCCTTTCAAGAGTAAACTTGCAATCAGAGTAAATATATAACATTCAGAATTGTTCAAGCTGGCTTAGGGAGAAGTTTGTGCCCCTAACCTAGTGGGTGCTACTCATTCCTCCATCTACGCAATAGTTGTGAAATAAACACTAATAGCACAGCGATTTTAAAGATGAAACCAAGCATCAGTTACTGCAATTCGGCCATTCGTGTGACCACTTTGAGTTTTTCACTAGTGTTTAAAATTTGAAACAGTGCAGACTGCCAAGTATATTTTGTCTGGTAAGTGTGAATTTACCACGTATGGATTAATTCATACATAAAATATTTTACCCAGTTTGCATATCTTTAAAAATTGTAGTTTTTTAAAATCGTCTTCAAATGAAAAGAAAGCAAGACAACGCTGATTATCATTGGTATTACATATTATTACTGAAAATAATTCTGTCCTATAGAGAAGGGGAGTATTAAAAAATGATCAGCTGATGATGTCAAATACGCTAGAGTCATAACTTCTCCAAGAGGTCGTGTCAGTTGTATTCCCAGTACCTAGTATGATGCCTCGCACGTGGTAGGGTTATCAAACTTTTGTGGAATGAGATATTATGAATAAAATGTCCCACACAATCAAAAAAATATTGGCTTTATCCCCAAATGGAGTTGGATTCCAACCTGCTCCTTCCATTGTAGTCCTTGGGCAAACTTCATTTCATTCTCCATTTCCACAACCATGGCATGGACATAATTCTTCAAAGAGTGCTTCGGTGAACACTAGTGGCACAGTCTAGAACAGGGCCTATACGTAACAAATCAGTGCACCACACTGAATGGAATGAAATGAATTTACCAACTAACAGCACTCTTGTCTGTATTTCCCATCAGTCTGAAAACTGTTTTTGGAGACACCCTGCTCAACAAAACGCTGCTTCATTTCCCCTGACTCATATGCCACGTGCTGCATTTGCCGATGAAGGTCCTGCGCTATTACCGAAGAATAAAAAATATGAAAATCTAGATTATTCCTGCCAGCTAGTCTAAGTCACTGGCATTTTAGTTTTAAATAAAACTTACTAACATGCAAAAAAACCCTAACATTTACTGAGTTTACTGCGTGCTACTGTAGTGATCATTTCCTGGGTTGGTAGGGTGTGTTGGAGTCAACTAGCCTATCTCGGACAAAAATCAGAAATACCTACTTCAAAGCCAGATACTTTTTTTTTTTTTTGCGGTACGCGGGCCTCTCACTGCTGTGGCCCCTCCCGTTGCGGAGCACCGGCTCCGGAAGCGCAGGCTCAGCGGCCATTGCTCACGGGCCCAGCCGCTCCGCGGCATGTGGGATCTTCCCGGACCGGGGCACGAACCCGTGTCCCCTGCATCGGCAGGCAGACTCCCAACCACTGCGCCGCCAGGGAAGCCCCAAAGCCAGATACTTTTTAATAAAAAAGAAAACTAAAAAGGCAAAGAAAATAAATAGTTTCTTCGGAGGAAGAAACGTTACTTCCCCACGGCCACAAAGGTCAGCCGCCTTAAGATCATAGAGATGTAAATTAAACAGCAACAACATCATTTAAAACCCAGACCTTTGGTTCACGGTTCCAGCTGCCCATATGTGAAAGGAAAGTCAAGTTTGCCGAGGACTTGCCAGCGTTAAATTCGTTGGCACCAGGAATGTGGGGTGAGGCAATGAGGAAGGTGCTGGAATGAAAGCCTTAGCCAGGGACTTTCGGCGACACGAGGGCTGCCTCCTTCCCCTCGCTCCGCCACAGCCTCTGTACAACGTGTGCTTCATTTTAGTGCTCATAAAACATCATCTGACCAGCACGTTTTTGCATTGTCGGGAGACACCTTCCTTGTTAGCGTTAAATGATCGTTCTAGTTTTGAAAAAGAAAAAGTAAACTTTGGGGATAAAAGGCACAAAATGTATTTCTGATCCTTCTTCCTGGTTTATAAAAACTAAATGAGCCCTCCAAGTCTACTTTTCCCCCGTTAATTAACATGCTATTCCTTAGAGGCTTTAGCGCCCGGAGCCCCAAAACAGACGCTCACTCTGCCTCGAGGCTGTCGCCTGAACCTGAAAACCTACTTTTCGAAACCCCTGACTCCAAAACCCAGGGCTGTTTTCTGAAGCTGCGTAAGACGGAGCAGCCTACGTTTCCCGACTGCCCGGAGCCCGCGGTCCTCTCGCCGGGGACCCACATCACCAGGGACCCATATGACCAGCCCTGGTCAGAGCGTCCGGGTTCCAGGCCTCCCCCCCACGCTCGGCACCACAGCGCTACGCACTCCAAGCACGAGAGGCAGCCTCCACGTCGAATTTTCCACCTCGAAAACCAGTGCTCCCTGGAGCGCCGCGCTGGAAAACGAGCAGGGGCTCTCAATACCGTCCCCAGGTACTGTCTCCTCGCTGCCCCACCTACGCAGGGGACCGGTTGGACTTAATTTAGAGACCGGCTGCCCCCTCCCTCGGCCCTGGCTTCCGCGGCCCCCGCACCTGGCCGCTTCCCGACGGCGCGTCCGGCTGGCCAAGTCTGACCTCCCACTTTTCTCTGCTTCGGGGACACTCACCCGCACGAAGTCATCCCGAAACCCGCCGCCTCGCACGTTCCGAGGTGGTGGAGCCGGGCAGCCACCCCGCCGATTGTCCAGCCCTTGGCACGGACCCGGGGTAGAGGAAGCCGCGAGAGCTTGGGTCGGACCTGTCACGTCACCACCAACCCCCGCCCACCTCCTGGGTCTTGCCTTCCGCCCAGCTTGGCGCCAGTCCGTCCCAGCATCTTTGTGGTCTTTTGGGGACGACCGCACCTTGCAGGATCTTAGTTCCCGGACCAGAGATCGAACCCAGTGCCCCCTGCAGTGGAATCCCCGAGTCCTAACCACTGGACCGCCAGGGAATTGCCGAAAAGGTGACAGTAATGACCACAGCCCCTGCTTGTGATAGATACTAGGCAAGGGCTTGGGGGCTAAACGCTTTATTTACGTTGTACCATTTATTCGTCGCAACAGCCCCAAGAGACGAGTGCTGTTATTAGCCCCACTTTTAGGATGGGGAAACTGAGGAGAAGTGGGGTGATCAGCTAGTAGGTGGAAGAGCTGGAATTCGAAGTGAGTTCTGGGTGACTCGGAAGCACCGGGCGAGTGGAGCAGTTTCTGTCCCTTGTACGCGGAACCCCCACACCGGCCAGACGCCACCTTGTTGGTGGTCCGAGGTGAAAGAAGGGGCCTTTCTGCGGAGAACCGCGTGGACCCGGCGTTTTACCCCGAGGCACCCGCGCTTCCCTTCTCCCGGGCGGGTCACCAGCCCTGGGCTGTCGGAGCCCGTCCTCGCAGCGCTCTTCGAACGCGTAGCGCACCCTACCCAAGGGCTGCAGTCCCGCTCCCGCGCTTCTCTCCCAACTTCCCAGACTCGGTCTGGGACCACTTCTCCCGCTCGGTGGGTAAACGGAGTTCCCGCTCCACCTTAAGGAGCAACAAAATCCCTGCGCCCACCTCTAGCCTCCCTACCATCGCGGCCTCTCGCTTTCCTTCCCATTGAAACCGTATCCACCTGTCCGCGAGCCTCACTGCCTCCCGCGCAGCTCAAGCTAGAGTTCCGTCTTTGCCCCGCCTCCACCTCGCTCCGCACTCCACACCCCACCGGAACAGTTCCGGCAAAAGACGCGGGGAGGACTGGAGTGGGTTGAAACCCTCTAACAGCCACTTAATGCCTCTGTGTCTGGACGAGTCAGGGGAATTTCACATGGAATTAGCATTTGCCGGAACCTTTTCATAAGCCAGGTGCGGTGCTGGGCGGCTCCCTGTGCTTCATCTCAAGTGCGATTGTACTGTATTTTACTATGACCCAGCTTAAGTCACAAACATAACCTTGCTTTAAACTAGACAAAACAATGGCACTGGGCTTCCCAGGTGGCACCGTGGTTAAGAATCTACCTGCAATGCAGGGGACACGGGTTCGAGCCCTTGTCCGAGAAGATCTCACATGCCACGGAGCAACTGAGCCCCTGCACCACGCTACTGAGCCTGCGCTCTAGAGTCTGCGAGCCACAACTACTGAGCTCATGCGCCACAACTACTGAAGCCCACACGCCTAGAGCCCATTTTCCGCAACAAGAGAAGCCACCACAGTAAAAAGCCCGAGTACCCCAACGAAGAGTAGCCCCAGATCGCCACAACTGGAGAAAGCCCCAGCGCAGCAACAAAGACCCAACACAGACAAAACTACATAAATAAAATAAATAAATTTATTTTTTACAAATAAAACAAAGGCATTTAAAATGCTTGCAAAATGACCGGTGTTTCTATGTGTATATAGTACGTCCTTACTTATACCCTGCCGTGTCCCAAAAAGGAATTTAAGACAGAGACATAAAATAGAATGTCGTGCAAATAAAAGAGAAAAATGACAGTCAATCAATCAAACAAAATAAGTCTGGAAAGAGATCTGCTACCAGAGGGATCTACGACCTTGCTGCAGGTGAGTCCCAAATTCGGCTCAGAGCTTCTCAGCAGCCAGCAGAAAAGAGAAACCCTGCTGGAGAGAGTTCTGAAGCTATTATAGGTAACTATTTTCTAGGAATAGCTGTGAAAGGGATACTATGCTTCCCCGGGCAAGACTAAACAGCAAAGCGTTGTACGTTTTACTATTTGCCACGTACATGTAATAAAAACACCTCACCGTTTACCAAGGGCTTTCACATGCATTGTCCTTCTTAATTCAACGGATAATAAAGCTGTGAACCGCTTCGCAGATGTGAACACCCAGCCTGTGAGAGATTTCATGACTTGTTCAAACTTTTGTGGCCAGCCTCGAGCTAGGACTTGCACCCAGGAGTTGTGTCTCTAAGGCCAGTGCTGACTCCACTCTACCGCCACCCCCCCAGCTCTATCTAAATGGGGAGCTCTTCTTGTGACTTGGAAGTGGGACTGGATTAATTCAGCCAGATTAACTCTTGCCTCACAGAAGTATTGTTGAACCGAGAAGGACCCTGTGGGGTCCTCCTGGGCACAAAAGCCTTTTGGGTGTCCCCTATTTCTTTTCTTTTTTTGAAACTTTTTATTTTTTTTTAATTTTATTGAAGTATAGTTGATCAGGTCCCCCATTTCATATTTGCAGGATAAAGGCTTCAGCCTTCTAGACCTTCCCTGAGTACCAAAGAGCAGATTCAAATAAGGAGATAGGGAATGCAGAAACAAAGGAGGAACTCTCAAGAAACTATAGTGCAGCGATGGGGCAAGATCCTGGTTCCCCCTCAGGGAATATGCATAACAATACCTTTGAGTTCTTCTACAGGAAGTAAGGCCCCCACCCAAGCGGAGGTGGTAACTTCAGGCTGAACACAAGATTCTGTTGCCAACCAGGGTTCTTGGTCTTCCCCCATCAATAGAAATTGATTAAGAGGCCAAACAGGAAATTCAGGCAAGGCTTTATTGGGGCCCCTGCTGCAGCAGGGAGGGGGAGCGAAAACAAGTAACAGGTTCCCTTTCCGGCTCCAGAGGAGAGACGAGGCGGGATGACCTGGTCCCTTACAGGGGGTGAGGGTAGGGGGTGTGTCCAGGGGTCTAGCCAAAGGGGTGGCTTAGGAGGTTTACCCACCCTTTTGGCTGTGTTGAGTGCAGGGGGCATGCGCAGTACCCTGCTTTTGCTCCCAACATCCTGGTATTTGCTCCCACTCTTCAGAGATGGCAGCTGGGGTTTTTTTTTCATCTTTTTGTATCTTGTCCATAATTTGCCCCAACTGCACACGGACACAGTTGTTTTTAGTCTCTTATAGTTTGTATTTTGTTGCTTGAGGAGACTTTTGTCCAGGTGCAAGCACTGCAGCAAAGTGTCCCAGGTCCCAAATCCCAGCCTGTCTCAATTCCTGGAACACCAACCATTACCTCACTACCAGCCAATCGGAATAAAGTCACACACACTGCAGCCCGCACCCCAAATTTTGCCTAGAAAATCTTCTCCCCCAAAACCATTGGGGAGTTAGGGGTTTTGGAGCACGAGCCATCCATTCTCCTTGCTTGGCTCTGAAATAAACCTTTCTCTGCTCCGAACTCCAAAGCCTCAGCTTGGCCTCATTGTGCACTGGACACAGAACTTTTCTTCGGTAACATTGTGACCTGTGATTTTGGTTCCAGGGTGCATTCTTTGTGATGGGCAGGAAGGGAAAGTTAGCTAAGTGAGGACGTTTGCTGGTTTTCAGCTTGATTAGCCAGGGGTTTAAACACCAGTTCCCCATGGCAAAAGCCTGGCTGTGGTCCCTGGGTGTCTAGACCCAGAGCCAAGCAGTGTTCGCTGTTGCCCTGAGACATAGGGAAGAAACGGCCCCTCCCGTCTACCTGGAGCCCTAACATGTGGCCAGGTCTGTGCACATCTTACACCAGGTGCTGTCTGGGCCAGCCTGAGGGTAGCCTCTCCCAGGATGACTTCAGGCTTTTTCATGGTGGCTGGTTACTATATATTTTACCACCATAACAAGACCTCCACTTCTCCCTATGTGTGGGCCCATTTCTGGCTGTCACTTGATAAATTGGCAAGTTCTTAAGTCATTTGAACCTCCTCTGTGCTTGGTTATTCTAGCCACTCCTAGTGTCCATTACACCCACCTCCATTACTGGTGTCACTGGGTCAAAGGCCAAGCTCTTTTTTTAAAAAATTGATGTATAGTTGATTTACAGTGTTGTGTTAATTACTGCTGTACAGCAAATTGCACAAACTAGGCACTGTTCATTGACTGAGTGGATGATTACCTTGAGTGGTGGAATTGCTTTCTTATCCACATAGTCACTAGCCCTTCCTCCTCCCCAAATCTAGTCCTCGCTGATGCTCAATAAATGTGTGCTGAAATTATTTTTATATATTTATTTAGTTAGTTTTGGTTGCACTGGGTCTTCATTGCTGCGCTCCGGCTTTCTCTAGTTGCAGCGAGCAGGGGCTACTCTTCGCTGCAGTGCGCGGGCCTCAGGCTCTAGGCGCACGGGGTTCAGTAGTTGTGGCTCTCGGGCTTAGTTGCTCTGTGGCATGTGGGATCTTCCTGGTCCAGGGCTCGAACCCGTGTCCCCTGCATTGGCAGGTGGATTCTTAATCACTGAGCCACCAGGGAAGTCCTATGTTGAAATTAAAAAAAAAAAGAAGATGGGGGTCAGCTGTTCTAAGGACTGAAGGAGCAGGGACAAAATACCCTGGTGTTGGTTTGCAAACTGGCCCGTGTACACGGAGGGCAAGAAGCGACTGAAGAAAGCAGCAGACCACTCCAGACTGGTAGCTGGCAATTTTACTAAGCAAGGGAACTTACAAGGCTTGTCTTGAGCAGCAGCAAGGCAAGTAGATCTCAGCATCCATCTGCCAGAATCTTAAGTTTATATAGCGGCCTTAACAGAGTTCAATCGTATACGGTTGTTGATGGTCCCAACACCACCTTGCTCTCTCAAGGCTGTGTCCTTGGAATGGCTCTCGCTGTGGGAACAATGTACAGAGTGTACCTTCCAAGGACAGGGGAGGGGGCGAGGAGCTGCCTACGTCCACCTCGAGGGTCAACCAGAGGCCATGTCCTCTTGATTACCTCCTCCAACACCTGGCTTGCCATAATCTCAAAAGGCAAGTGGTGTCATTTGCTCCAGAATAAGAATTAAGCTCTAGATATACAGGGTTGGGCCCTCAAGGAGGCAAGGTCCTAAATAAATTAGGCTCTGATCTTGGTGAGGCTCAAAGGTTGTTCAAGGTCTCACATGCTATTCCTTCTCCCCGAAAGACTCCTCCAATCCTCCATGCTTCTTTTGTCTGGCTTTTATTTTCAGTCTCTGGTTAAATGTCACTTCCTCAAAGTGGCCTTTTCCAGAGCAGGTGTAGCTAAATCGGACTCCTCGTTCGACCTGTTTCTTTGACTTTAACCTTTGTTTTTCGTTGCTTTTGTTATTATAATCATACCTGCCTCAGGAAACCCTGCCCACCTGTGAATGGCTGCAAGAAAAAAGAAACTAACACATCTCCTCCCTGAAGCTGGCCATTCCAGCAGCTGTTTTGCAAGACTGATGGCCCTTTTACTTTTTCTTCCTTACTGCCTCTCCCTCTCTGATACTGTAAGAGAAACTGGCAGCCAGACCCATATAAGATGGTTTTTCAGAGACTCTAGTCTGCCGGCTTTCCGAATAAAGTCATATTCCTTGCCTCAACACCTCCGATTCACTGGCCAGTCGTGCGGTGAGCAGAGCGAGCTTGGACTCGGTAACACAGGGACCAGGTCAAATTCTTCTTTTGGTGTCCTTGTAGCACCCAGTACTTCCTGGTCGCCGTCCCGGGCAGAGTTTGTAAGTTATATTAATGTGCTCGTGTGCGTGTGTGTGTGTGTGTGTGTGTGTGTGTGTGTGTTTGCTGCCTGTTTCCAACATTCCCTGAAAACAAGGAACATCACCACTTCTGTTTTGCTCTCCAGTTTATCCCTAGCGTAGGAGCTGGCTCATAGTTAATGTTCAAAACTATCTCATGGAGAAAGGAATGAACGCGTTTTGCTTTACCAATTTGATGCTCAGAACAATCTCGGGCCTTCAGTGTTGTGTTTGTCTCATTTTCACATGAGGAAAGTGAGCTCAGAGACTTGTGAGGGGAGGCAGAGGGACTGGAGCCGGGTCTGCTGGATCTAAAGCCCCTATACCTCCCCTGCTGCCTGTGTAGAAGGGAGGGTCCAGGTTAGTGATTATGGGAGAAACAGAAAGAGACAGGAAGAGACAGAAAGAAAGTCAGGAAGGATAGGACCAAGTCTGGAACAGTGAAGCGAGGACTGAAGTGGAGGATACTGCCTTGCTGTCTTTAGCCTTAACCTGACAGTCAAGAAGTGCGTCACTGGGAATTCCCTGGTGGTCCAGGGGTTAGGGCGCCATGTTCTCACTGCTGAGGGCTCAGGTTCAACCCCTGGTTAGGGAACTAAAATCCCACAAGCTGCATGGTGCGGCCAAAAAAACAAAGGACCTCACTGATGAGGACCGAGGGGAAAAAAATGCAGACTTGAAAGGCTACGGATTTCTTCTCAATTGTCTTCTGAATTCTCTGGATGCCTTCCAGAGGCAGAGTGTACTGGTTAAAAGGTGAACTCCAGAGCCTGGCTCTGCTCCTGCCCCCTACCTGCTGTGTGGCCTTGGACAAGTTATTCAACATCTCTGTGCTTCAGTACCCTCAGCTGTAAAAATGTAGATGATAATATCACTTACCTCATGAGATTGTTTTAAGAATTAAGTGAGTTAATACATGTAAAGTGCTTCAGACAGTGCCTGCAAGTGGTACTCTCATAGTAAGTGTTGACAATTATTATTTGAAGGGCAGCTTTTTTTTTTTTAACATCTTTATTGGGGTATAATTGCTTTACAATGGTGTGTTAGTTTCTGCTTTATAACAAAGTGAATCAGTTATACATATGTTCCCATATCTCTTCCCTCTTGCAGAAGGGCAGCTTTTTTTTTTAATTTTTTAATTTTTTTTTTTTTATACAGCAGGTCCTTATTAGTCATCAGTTTTATACACATCCTTGTATACATGTCAGTCCCAATCGCCCAATTCATCACAGCAGCACCACCACCACCACCGCTTTTCCCCCTTGGTGTCCATACGTTTGTTCTCTACATCTGTGTCTCAATTTCTGCCTGAAGGGCAGCTTTTGTGCTTTGAAGTCTCTGTAACTACTAGGGTTTAAGTTAATATTTTTAAATTTTTATTTTTTATTGAAGTCTAGTTGATTTACAATGTTGTGTTAATTACTGCTGTATAGCAAAGTGACTCAGTTATACATATATATATACATACATATATATATATTCTTTTTCATATTCTTTTCCGTTATGGTTTATCACAGGAGATTGAATATAGTTCCCTGTGCTATACAGTAGGACCTTGTTGTTTATCCATTCTATATCTACCAGTTTGCATCTGCTAATCCCAAACTCCCAATCCTTCCCTCTCCCAACCCCTCCCCCTTGGCAACCACCATTCTATTCTCTATGTCCCTGATTCTCTTTCTGTTTCATAGATAGGTTCATTTGTGTCATATTTTAGATTCCACATATAAATGATATCATATGGTGTTTGTCTTTCTCTTTCTGACTCACAAATTAATATTGAATGTACTGAAATCACAACTACAAGCTCCATATTCAATGAACAAATCTTATTATCTGTGGTGGAATGAATTATGGGTTCCAATACTTCACTCCCCTGTAGAGTTCTACATCACATGCTTGCCATGGCCTCAGGGTGGGCCAAGCCCAGCAACCCTGGGTTCAGTCATAACATTTGCTTGAGCCAAGTGGATGTTAACAGAGGCTGAAACATGTTTGTGTGGATCGGCTTTTTCTCCTGAGTTCCAGTGATCTGCCCTTAGAAGAACACGCCCCAGGTAGCTGTTGTCCCTTTAGCTTTTGACTCTAGAAGAAAACCCAGGAAGGGGATTCAAACCGAACCCATGGCCAGGAGCCAAGACTAACTGACGAGCAGTCTATAGCAGAGTCACCTAGCTGAGCACAGCCTAGGTCTGCTGAAACGTAGTTGATCTTTGGACTCCACAAACTTGAGAATGAATGCTTGTAAGCATTTCTGGGATTTTTTTTTTTTTTTTTTTTTTTTTTTGCGGTACGCGGGCCTCTCACTGTTATGGCCTCTCCCGTTGCGGAGCACAGGCTCAGCGGCCATGGCTCATGGGCCCAGCTGCTCCACAGCATGTGGGATCTTTCCGGACCGGGGCACGAACCCGTGTCCCCTGCATCGGCAGGCGGACTCTCAACCACTGCGCCACCAGGGAAGCCCTGGGATGGTTTTTATACAGCACTATTTTGACAAAAGTCAACTAAGACATATTTCTATCAACAAGTCCAGTACATTTTAATCCTAAGTTTTAAGGGAAACTTCGATTAATATTTAAAGTTCCTTTAATAATCGTATGCATCGGTCAATGTCAAGTTCACAGTTGGCTCACTCCAAAGGGTTTGGCTGAAGGGAGTTAGAATAGGAATTATTCACAGAGATGTGGGTAGGGTTAAAGAAACCAAAATGAGACAGTGAAACCTTTGGGTGATTAGCAGCAGCAAGAAGCCGTTAGTTACCACCTTAGGCTGAGGGGCAAGAGGTGGAAAGAGGGATATTCGAATGACCTCCCACTCCAGAGGACACCTAATGGCATTGTCCCCCCGTAATCTGACACCCCTGGGAAAACTATTTGCATGGTCCTTTAGTTAATTCAGAGGCCCCATGGAGACCCAAACGGCCAGGTGAATGAGTGGGTACAGCTTGTTTGCAGTTTTTTATGAACACTTTACACAGGTGCTTCATTCAACCGGATGGCACTGCATAATCCTCAGGTTACCTGTAATACCACAGGGTTTAGTTGGGCACCTGGTGGCAGACCCAGGCTCGGGAGAAGCAGAAGCACCAAACAGAGGTGGTGAGCTGGGTCTGTCATCTGCTATATTAGCTATACCTCTTGTCTTTGAATCACCTGCAAATAAGATGTTAGAAATATGTACAGCTATATTAGAAACCATGATAGATATGAGGACTAAACTCATATATAAAAGACAACCTATTGGGAATTCTCTGGCAGTCCAGTGATTAGAACTCGGTGCTTTCACTGTCCAGGGGCCGGGGGTTCGATCCCTGGTCAGGGAACTAAAATCCTGCAAGCTGCAAGGTGTGGCCAAAAAAAAAAAGACAGCCTATCAACTTGGATTATTAAAATGAGCTATATGATCCTCGTAAGGCACATCCCAAACCAAAATAAAACAAAACAAAAGGGGCACAGGAAGGTTAAACATAAAATGATGGAAAATATTTACTCGGCAAATAGCTAACTAAAAGAAAGCCGGTAGAACAATATTAAAATCAGACAGGAAAATCTTAGGCAATGAATATTAACAGAGACAAGGAGCAATATTTTGTAAAGATAAAAGGAACACTCTTAAAAGAATAGATAGTAATCAGGAAATCTTCTGTCTCCTTATAACAGAACCTCAAAAATGTAATTATAAGGAGAAATTAACAAGCATCCAATTATAGTTGGAGATTTTAACATAAACAGTTCAACCAGACAAAATTCTAGTGAGGATTTACTAGAATCGAAAAATCCAGTTAACAACCTTGATCAAGTGTGTGTGCGCGCACGCACGCTTATGTACACTGACATATATACACATACGCACATATATGTACTCAAAAGATAGAGAATATACATTCTTTTTAAGCACACACACACATTTATGAAATGGACTGTTTACTGTGCCCCCCAAAATCTCCAAAAAGTCAGCATCTTATAGACATTCTCTAACCACAGTGCAGAGCAGTTAGAATCTCACACACACACACACACACACACACACACACACACACACACGCCAGGAACCCTTATTAATTTGTAAACTGAGACACATACTTTAAAATGATGCATGCCTTAAAGAAGAAATCTCAATGGAAATTGCTAAATATTTAGAAGTGAACTATGGTGTGGTTCTGGTTTTTACCAGTAAGCTGAACTAACTATGGAGGGAAAACACCACGAAATGGGAAGATTGTGAAAAAACCTAAGGGTGGAGGGGTGGGTGGAAGGTATAGGACAGCAGCTTTGGCTCGAGGTTAGCCAAAGGTGGTTATAGAAACTCAAGGAGGAGCTATTGGAGTTATGCCATTACCTTGGAACAACTCGTGCCTGGCCACACCTGTGGCGACTCAGAGCTGTTCCAGGTGTCCTCAGAGTAAAATCAGGACAGCACAAGCAAGTGAGGGGCTAAGGAAAACAAGAAGGCCAACCAACCTGTATATTCACTTCTCTCCCCAAACCTCCAGGAGACAGTTTCAGTTCCTAATTCTGTGAAACCATGACTGTGCATTTCAGTGAGAACATTCCTCCTTGTTCACTAGGACCTTCACATCCCCAAACACAAGGTCGTGGCAGATGGGAAGAAAAATTATTCAAGCAAATTTTTATGTGTAATAGTAAGAGGACTGCTTCATCCTTCACTCCATGGTTCCCCAATCCGTGCTTCCAGGCTAAGGGGAAGAAGATGGCATACACTGGCCACAGGTTTAAGGCATATGCCCTTTAGACCCAAGCGAAAGGGAACCCTGACTTGGGCCATGAACTTCAGAGGCCCTGTTGTGTTTCTCCTGTGGGGGCACTCTCATGGGAGGAAGAGTCTGGGCCAAGGGGATGTACCAACCCAGAGCCCACACACACTCAGGCCACTCTCTAGGTGCCCAGGACCCTGGAATTCCCTGCCCACTTCCGGAATCTGCACAGGCCTCTTCCCTAGGAATGTGTCACCACCATCAACATATACATCCCTAGACTCACAGAGTGGCCAAGCGTTAGCTATTTGCAGGGCGTGTGGATGGCGCTTGAGATGTGAAGGTTTGGTCTATACAAATTTACGGAAAGACAAAGGCAGTGGTTGGAAAGGGAAGGGGCTAGACCACGGGCTGCAGCTGGACGTTGGTTTGCTTTGCACTACGGAGATCCGAAAACTCTCAATTCAAATTTGAGTTTCCCCTTCTAATCTGTGCCTCTTAATACCCTACACCTATTTTGCCCCTCCCCCTATCCCTGTCCCCTGTGGTAACCTCTAGTTTATTCTCTGTATCTGTGAGGCTGTTTCTGTTACACTTGTTTGTTTCGTTTTTTAGATTCCACATATAAGTGAAAACATACAGTATTTCTCTTCCTCAGTCTGACTTAGTTCATAATACCCTCCAACTCCATTCATGTTGTTGCAAATGCCAACATTCCTTTTGATGGTTAATATTCCATTGTATATATATATATATATACCACAACCTCTTTATCCATTCATCTGTTGATGGGCACTTATTTTTTATTAATATTTATTTATTTGGCTGCGCCAGGTCTTAGTTGCTGCGGCATGTGAGATCTTTTAGTTGGGGGCATGCGGGATCTTTAGTTGCGGCATGTGGGATCTAGTTCCTTGACCAGGGATCGAACTCCGGCCCCCTGCATTGGGAGTGCAGAGTCTTAGCCACTGGTCTGCCAGAGAAGTCACTGTTGATGGACATTTAGGTTGCTTTCATAGCTTGGCTATTGTAAATAGTGCTGCAGTTAACACAGGAATGCACATATCTTTTCATTTTCTTTGGATAAACACCCAGAAGTGGACTGCTGGATCTATGGTAGTCCTATTTTTAATTTTTTGAGGAACTTCCATACTGTTTTCCATGGAAGCTGTACCAATTTACATTTCCACCAGCAGTGTATTAGGGTTGTAAAGTACAGCACAGGCCATATAGTCAATATTTTGTAATAACTTTGTATCGAATTGCCATTTGTACACCTGGAACTAATATTGTAAGCCAACTATATTTCAATAAAAATAGTAATACAGAAATAGAGAATAGATGCACTGGGGCTTCCCTGGTGGCGCAGTGGTTAAGAATCCGCCTGCCAATGCAGGAGACATGGGTTCGAGACCTGGTCTGGGAAGATCCCACATGCCACGTTGCAACTAAGCCCGGGCGGGGCACCACAACTACTGAGCCTGCTCTCTAGAGCCCGTGAGCCACAACTACCGAGCCCACGTGCCACAACTATTGAAGCCCTCGCACCTAAAGCCCGTGCTCCCACTAAGAGAAGCCACTACAATGAGAAGACTGTGCACCACAATGAAGAGTAGCCCCTGCTCGCCACAACCAGAGAAAAGCCCACGTGCAGCAACAAAGACCCAGTGCAGCCAAAAATAAATAAATTTATTTAGTTTTTAAAAAAAAGGAATAGATGCACTAAAAAATTGAGTTCCAATTCACTATGAAAGTGTATTTGTTAAGGTAGGAGGGCAGAACATTTTATATTTCACTGTTAGCCTCATTTGTAACTTAGAGTATTCAGACACATGGTATGTCTGCCTCCTATATTCTTGCCTTAGCCTCGCCACTGGGCCTGTACTGTGTACTGTGTACTGTGCGCTGTAGGACAGAACTCCAAAGGCACAGTGCTGTCTCCCAGCTAGTGTGTGACTGAGTCTTCAGCAGACCTTTCTGCTGTTCTGTCAAGCCGCTGCTTCTGTGATGGGGCCACTTGTTAAGACCAGGAATTCTGTGAGCATGAACCCACTATCATACTTGCTTCACCACAAAACGTGTCCCCTGGTTGGCATTCCACATTTTATGGGGGACATCATGGTGATGGACGAAGCATTCTGTACAGGGGGTTTGGGCAGAAGTGCTGAGGGTAGGCGGGCAAATCTGTACCCGAATGTGTCTTATCCCCATGTGGACAAAGCACTGCCCTCCATGATGGGGAAGGGTCCAATGTAGTCCACCCACCTTGCCTCCAGGTAGCCAGCTGGTTCCCAGGGAATTGGGGGAGCTTAGTATTAGTCTCTGCTGTTGGCAGGTCCGGCACTCAGCAGTGGCAGAAGCCAAATCAACATTGGGAAGGGAAGAACGTGTCTCCAGTATGGCCGCTTTGTACCTGGGCCCATTGAGCAAGCACTAGGGTGACTGGGCAGGGAACAACCCCATGCCTGGTATTTACATCAATCCTAGTTAGGACCCTCCAGAGCAGAAAAGATCTGATATAATCAACCTGCCTCTGACTGGCAAGTTGGTTTCCTAAAGACGGTACCATTTTGAGGGTTTAGCCATTGTTTCTGCTGCTGACAGGTCAGACACGCAGAGGTAGCAGCAGAACGTAGACCAGCCTTGATGATAGGGGCCCATGCACAGGGCCATGCCTAGCTGCATCCCTGCCATTATGGCTACTCTGCTCATGGGCCCATTGGCAAGCATGGGGTGGGGCTGGGGCAGGACAGAGGCTGGCTGGCATCCACTGAATTAGTGTATCCACTGAGTGCCTCTGAGGTGGATGCCCTCTTATGGTTATTGATGGAAAACATAAATATATGCACACTGATGCCCACTCCCACAGGTCCATCCACACACATCTCTAGACCTCCTCTCTCTAGTCTTTCAATCTTGCTTCTTCCAGACCCCAGAGCATCCAGCCAAGCTATTCTTTATTATCCAGACATTCATGTATCTCTTAACCTCTGACCACTTTACCATCTATACTATGACACTGCCATTAAGATACAGCCTGTATCAGTTAGCTTTTGCTACGTAAAAAACTTCTCCAGTCTGAATGGCTTAAAAACAACAAGCACTTATTTTTTCTCATGATACTGTGGGTAGACTGGGCAGCTCCTCTGCTCTGGACTGGACTCAGCTGGAGCTGGGGCTGAATAATCTGAGAGCCTCATGGCATGTCTGATTGTTGGCAGGCTGAGTGGTCTAAGGAGACCTCAGCTGGAATTGAGGACTCTTCACATTTAGGAACCCTTCTGAGGGAGAAAGGTTCCTAAATTCAGTGAGGGCAAACCCTTCCCGAGTCTCTGCTTTCATCACTTTTGCTAATAATGTAACATCCTACAGAGCAAGCCACCTGGCCCAACCCAGATTGAAAGCGTGAAAAACAGGATCTACCTCTTGATGGAAGGATTGACAGTCACAATGAAAGGGGTGTGCATACAACCCTCTGGAGGAATTTGTGGCCATTACTGCAATCTACTACATGGCTTTAAGACAAAGAAAAACTCAAGTGTGTGGCTATCACACCCTTTTAAAAAGACCTCTGAAAAGATTAAGGCAGGGCCTAATAAATCCATTCAGCTAGACAGAAGGGTTCCTGGAATGATTAACTCTAAACTCACAGAACAGTGATATGCCAGTTCTTTTTCTGTTTGTTTTGCCTTTTTTTAAAATTTATTTTATACCGGAGTATAGCTGATTAACAGTGTTGAGTTAGTTTCAGGTGTACAGCAAAGTATACATATAAATGTATCTATTCTTTTTCAAATTCTTTTCCCCTTTAGGTTGTTACATAATATTGAGCTGGGTTCCCTGTGCTATACAATAAGTCTTTGTTGGTTAACCATTTTGTTTTAAACCTTAATTTTCTTTACTTTTTAAAATTGGTTAATTAATTAATTTATTTTTGGCTGCGTTGGGTCCCCGTCGCTGCACGCGTGGGCCCTCTCTAGTTGCAGTGAGCAGGGTCCTCTCACGGTGGTGAGCTCTCTTGTTGTGGAGCATGGGCTCCAGGCGTGCTGGCTCAGTAGCTGTGGCACACGGGCCTAGTCGCTCAGCAGCATGTGGGACCCTCCTGGACCAGGGATTGAACCCGCATCCCCTGCACTGGCAGGCAGACTCCCAACCACTGCACCACCAGAGAAGTCCCCATTCATTTTAAATATAGCAGTGTGTACATGTCAATCCCAAACTCCCTAACTACCCCTTCCCCCCACCCCCCGGTAACCATAAGTTCGTTCTCTAAGTCTGTGAGTCTGTTTCTGTTTTGTAAATAAGTTCATTTTTATCTTTTTATTTTTAGATTCTGCATGTAGGCGATATCATGATATTTCTCTTTCTCTGTCTGACTTACTTCACTCGGTAAGACAATCTCTAGGTCCATCCATGTTGCTGCAAATGGCATTATTATTATTCTTTTAATGCTATACTGTATGAAACTCTTTATTTATTTGGTTGCTCTGGGTCTTAGTTGTGGCAGGCGGGCTCCTTAGTTGTAGCTTGTCTGCTCCTTAGTTGTGGCACGCGGGCTCCTTTAGTTGCAGCAGGCAGGCTCCTTAGTTGCGGCACACCAACCGTTAGTTGCAGCATGCATGTGGGATCTAGTTCCCTGGCCAGGGATCGAACATGAGCCCCCTGCACTGGGAGTGCAGAGTCTTAACAACCGCGCCCCAAGGGAAGTCCTGCAAATGGCATTATTTTGTTCTTTTTTATGGCTGAGTGATATTCCATTGTATGTATATACCACATCTTCTTTATCTGTTCCTCTATCAATGGACATTTAGGTTGCTGCCATGTCTTGGCTATTGTAAACAGTTGATATGCCTGTTCATAAATATCCAATATTAAGTCTAGAGAGCATAAAAGAATTGTGAGCATGGCTTCTGGCCCATGAAGTTATCTGAAATCAAATACATAAGAAATATTCATTTCTGGCAGTTATGTTGACAAGTGGCCCCAACTTGGACTGAAAGAGACAGGAGATGTAAAAGAACTTCAATGCCCCCAAGTTTCTACTATGAAAGGAAAATCAAAATGGGAGTCTGCATTGCTAAGAGCACTCTCCACAAGCAGGACACTAGGCAAGTGTGATGTATGCACTTCTCAGCCTGGATGGAATCTGACCTTTTGACCTGACGAAGTCACACAGAACACCTGCCAGAAACTCAGCGTATGTATTGGACCCTTACACTAGAATAACTTGTGATAATCTATCTACTTATCAGACACCTACCCTACAACAACTTGGGATTCCTTGAGGACAAATATTTTCCGATTTTCGTCAAAGTCAATCACAATTCTCACCAGGCAACTTTTAACAACATAGTGGCTTTTTGTATTTATAAACACCTGACTCTCTCTTCCTTGGAACACTCTTTCAGTATTACCCAAATCTGTGCCTCTCAAATTGCAATTCTTTTTTTTTCTTTTTAATTTATTTACTTTATTTATTTATTTTTGGCTGCATTGGGTCTTCGCTGCTGCGCGCGGGCTTTCTCTAATAGCAGCGAGCGGGGGCTGCTCTTCGTTGCGGTGCGCGGGCTTCTCATTGTGGTGGCCTCTCTTGTTGCGGAGCACAGTCTCTAGGTGCGCGGGCTTCAGTAGTTCTAGAGTGCAGGCTCAGTAGTTGTGGCACACGGGCTTAGTTGCTCTGCGGCATGTGGGATCTTCCCGGACCAGGGCTTGAACTCATGTCCCCTGCATTGGCAGGCAGATTCTTAACCACTGCGCCACCAGGGAAGTCCTCAGTCGCAATTCTCAAG
Organism: Phocoena sinus; assembly: GCF_008692025.1. Lineage (NCBI taxonomy): Eukaryota > Metazoa > Chordata > Mammalia > Artiodactyla > Phocoenidae > Phocoena > Phocoena sinus. Next base: position 35,400,167 of record NC_045782.1, read on the forward strand.
ACCCCAATTAAATAAATAAGTAAATTCTTTTCTTATTTGCAGCTCCTGCATTATTATTTTCATTGACACTGAAGACAAGAAGGTTAATAAAGCTTCTCCGCCAACACAGGGGGCATATTTTCAATGCCTTCTTCCAAAGTGACCAAGGAGAATGAGAAAGGAAGGATCTTGTAAATACTGAGCTAGGTCCGACAGGAAGGACGCCCAGGTGGTAAACACTCCACTGAGAATGTCACAATGCCAAATGCAATGGTCCCTTCTCCACACTCATGCTATTTGTCTTCTTAGGAGCTTTTAGCAGTTGACTGCTCCCTCTTTCTAGGAACCCATTCTTCTTTTGGTTTCTACTCCACCACATATTTCAGGTTTCCCTCCTACACCCTGGCAGCTGCTTTCCAGTCTTCTTTACTGGCTCTGTTATCTGCTCAAACTCAAAATGTAATCCAAGGTCATTCCTGAGAGTCCTTTCTCCAACTATACAGTATCCCTAGGAAATTTCATCCAGATCATGGCATTAAATATCATCTCCATGCCAATGACTATCAAATCTGTATCTCTAGTTCTGACACTAACCACCCAGAGTTAGCACAGACACCACAGGTTTAAGGGCACGATTTCCCAAACTGCTCTTACTTCATATGCCAAGTGCAGGGGTGTCCAGACCACCCGCACTTCTGACCAACTGGCTACAAATTCAGAGGTCACCACACCCTCTCAGATTCAATAATTTGCTGGAATGACTCATAGAACTCAGGAAACTCTATACTTACTATTACACTTTTCTTATAAAGGATACAAATCAGGACCCGCTAAATGAAGAGACACATAGCAGAAGGTCTGGGAATAAAATCAGATGAGCTATTCTCACTCAGCTTAAGGCTGAGCTAGTTTGTCCTGCATTCCCTTACTCCGGAAAAACATGGTTGTATATGTTAGTCAGCTGGGCCTGCCATCACAAAATACCATAAACTGGGTGACTTAACCAAAAGAAAGTTCTTTTCTCACAGTTCTGGAGGCTGGAAGTCTGGGAGCAGGGTGCTAGCATGGTCAGGTTCTGGTGAGAGCTCTCTTCCGGGGCCTGCAGACAGCCACCTTCTTGCTGTGTGCTCAAATGGTGGAGAGAGAGACCAGAAGTTCTCTTGTATATCTTTTTTTTTTTTTTTTGGGTGGGGGGCACACCGTGCAGCATGCAATGTGGAATCTTAGTTCCCCTACCAGGGATCAAACCTGAGCCCCCTGCAGTGAAGTGTGGATTCTTAACCACTGGACCGCCAGCGAAGTCTTGTGTATCTTCTTTTAAAGGCACTAATTCATTCTTTAGGGTCCCATCCTCACGAACTCATCTAAAACTAATTACCTCCCAAAGGCCCCATCTCCAAATACCATTACACTGGGGGTTAGGGATTCAGCGTATGAATTTGGAGAGGACACAATTCTTCCACGGCACTGTAGTTTTTTGTTATCTTATTTTTCTGCGAGACCTAGATCTCTTACACACATCTTGGTGGTTTGTGATGTCCCCCAAAAGCATGTCCTAGGTGACTGAGATGGGACCTGAATGTCTTGGACCTCTTTGATGTTTGCTTGGGTTCTCTTTCTTCTACTGTACTGTACCCTTTGTTGTAACAAGTATACTTTGCTAAGTCTCATGAGTCCTTTCAATCATCTGGTCGTGTGTAACTGCTGCATCCTCTTCCTGCTGAGCCACCTGTTTGGCTTCCACCGCTTCTGTGAACACCTTCCTGAAGGTCAGATGCGTCTAAGGGGAGAGAGTGAGCACGAGATGAGGCAGAGTAATGGCTTCGACAGCGCTGCTGCAGGGCCCGCATGGCCGCTGGAGGAAGAGGCCACGAATGGCTCTAGCAGCTGGAGATAATGTGAGGTCAGAACGCCCTTCCACCTCCACATCCGTGCCCAAACTGAGTTCACACCCCAGAATCCTCAGCTGCCCGAAGTGCTCCTGTACCTCATTCTGGCACCCTCAGGTAGAACACAGCCCACGGGCACCAGAAGGTATCTACTCGATTGACCACCTCCCTAGGGGAGGAGACCTGTGGGTCCCAGGACCCCCACCACTGACTAGTGCTCTTCCAAGGTCCTTTGATGGCCTGCTTGAAGCCCCCAGAGAAGCCAGATGGAAAACTGAGCCCCTGAGAGTGAGGGATGCAGCTGGTTCTCAGGGATTCAAGAGTGTGCTGCTCTCTGCTTATGACTTAACCAGTCCACTGCTTTCTCACAGCATCTCCACCACAAAACAGGAAGAGGACTAAAGAGACGATTTCCAAACCATGATTTTGCAAATCATGGTTTTCCCTATGTGTGAGTGCTTCTGATAAAGGGTTGAAAAGAAAGAGAAGGCAGGTAGAGGTATTGCTTCGGGTGAAGGTTTAGAATTCTGATTATGCATCGGTCTTCCCTAATAACATAAATAACTAAGAGACTTGGCTAAAATAAATGTCCCTAATGATAGTGCAAACAGTGAGAATAGATCTCAGGACTCCTAATGCCTAGCCTAAAGCAATTTACTAACTAACACAATTTTTTATTAAAAAAGAAGTAAAGGGGAAAACAGCTTTCGTTCTTCTATCAAATTCTACTTGCTTTATTTCTTCCCCTACTCTCCTAACTTCTGCTTTTTCTAATATAAGTAGTTCAAAACTTCTACTGAAGACTGCAGTGTGTTCCCTGTTTCTTCCAGAATTTTTAACACCCTCAACTCCCAAACTATGCCTGTTCTGTTCTGTCTGCTGTTTCTACTCTTGTTCAAAGTTTGAGGACGAAAACCCAATCCTGAGAAATGAAAAGTGAAATATATAATTGGAAAATAAAATTTCTCTCTAGAAGGGCCAGCTGAAGGCAGCAAATTTCCCATAAAATCTAATTTTATTCTCATGCTTCTTAGATATGGTTTCTTGTGGTCAGCCCAAATTTCCCCATCCAGAATGAAAAGAGCTTGGCAAACAATCTGAGCTGTTCTGAGAACAATCTGAGATCCCAGACAGACCATGTCCTATAAGTAAGGCTACACACACTCCAGGAATAAAGTAAAAAAAAGACTCACTCTAACAAAACCTAAGTCAGGGTTACCTATTAGCAATTTAACTGCCTGCCAAAACCAAATGTAATATTCTTTATGGGAAGATAAAATAATCCAGAACCTCTACAACATATTATCCCAATGTCCAATACACAATACAAATTACTGGACGTGGGGGCTTCTCTGGTGGCGCAGTGGTTAAGAATCCACCTGCCAACGCAGTGGACACAGGTTTGAGCCCTGGTCCGGGAAGATCCCACATGTCGCGAAGCAACTAAGCCCGTGTGCCACAAATACTGAGCCTGCGCTCCAGAGCCCGTGAGCCACAACTACTGAGCCCATGCGCCACAACTACTAAAGCCATGCGCCTACAGCCTGTGCTCTGCAACAGGAGAAGCCACCACAATGAGAAGCCCGCGCATCGCAAGGAAGAGTAGCCCCTGCTATGCGCAACTAGACAAAGCCTGCACAGCAACGAAGACCCAACACAGCCAAAAAATAAATAAATGAAATAAATTTTTAAAAAAAATTTTGTAAAATGAAAAAAAAAATTACTGGACATGAGAAGGAAGAAAGTAACTCATAACCTGTAGCTAAAAGCCAATAGAAGCAGCTTCTTCATTTTATTTGTAGCTACTTCAGCTCCTCACTCCATGATACCCTAAACTTCTCTTTTTACACTTTGAGTTACCTCTTTTACCATTTTATACCTAGCTTCACCTAGTTAACAATTCTTTTTTTTTCCCCATTGTTGAGGTATAATTGATATATAACATGATGAGGTATAACTGACATATTAGTTTCAGGTGTGCAACACAATGATTCAGTATTTATATATATTGCAAAATGATCACCACAGTAAGTAGTTAACAGCTGTCATCATCCACGGTCACAACGTTTGTTTTCTTGTGATGAGAACCTCTAAGATTTATCCTCTTAGCAACTTTCAAGTATGCAATACGATATTATTAGCTATAGTTACCATGCTGTACATTGCTTATAACTGGAAGTTTCTACCTTTTGACTCCCTTCACCTTTTTTGACCACCATCCATCCTCCACCTCTGGCAACCACCAATCTGTTCTCTGAATCTATGAATACGTTTTTTTGGTTCTTTGTTTTTCAGGTTTTTAAAGATTCTACATATAAGTGAGATTATATGGTATTTGTCTTTCTCTTTTTTTTTTTTTTTTTTTTTGCAGTACGCGGTCCTCTCAGCGTTGTGGCCTCTCCTGCTGCGGAGCAGAGGCTCCGGACGCACAGGCTCAGCGGCCATGGCTCACGGGCCCAGCCGTTCCGCGGCATGTGGGATCCTCCCGGACCGGGGCACGAACTCGCGTCCCCTGCATCAGCAGGCGGACTCCCAACCACTGCGCCACCAGGGAAGCCCCTGTCTGACTTATTTCACTTAGCATAATGTCCTCAAGGTCCATCCTTGTCACAAATGGCAAGATTTCTTTCTTTCTTTCAATTTATTTACTTATTTATTTTTGGCTGCGTTGGGTCTTCATTGCTGCACACAGGCTTTCTCTAGTTGCAGTGAGTGGAGGCTACTCTTCGTTGCAGTGTGCGAGCTTCTCATTGCAGGGGCTTCTCTTGTTGCTGAGCACGGGCTCTAGGCACACGAGCTTCAGTAGTTGTGGCACACGGGCTCAGTAGTTGTGGCTCGCAGGCTCTAGAGTGCAGGCTCAGTAGTTGTGGTGCACTGGCTTAGTTGCTCTGTGGCATGTGGAAGCCTCCTGGGCTGGGGCTCAAACCCGTGTCCCCTGCATTGGCAGGCGGATTCTTAACCACTGTGCCACCAGGTAAGTCCCCAAGATTTCTTTCTTTTTTACGGCTGAATAATATTATGTTGTGTGCATGTGTGTGTGTGTGTCTCACATTTTCTTTATCCGTTCATCCATTGATGGGCACTTAGGTTGTTTCCATATCTTGGTTATTGTATATAATGCTGTAATGAACATAAGGGCGGCATGATAACAATCTTAATAACAATTATATTAAGTTCTATCTTTTCAAATAACTATTAAGATTTCTGTCTCCTCACTGGACCAGCAGCAAAAAGAATAACAACAGCAGTGAGTTGAAACACATCAATTACGTCAAAATTCATGAACTCATAATAATACTTTTCAAAAACATCTTTGGCTTTGGAGAATGCTTAGAAACCAACTTGTTATTCAGCAAACAGGTAAATAAAGGTGAAATTTTAAGCATTTATCCTGTCTTTCCCGTATGAACTGTTCCTCAGGGCAACCAAATAGTTGACGAGGGAAAAGTTTTTATGATAGAAACATTCCAGTTAATAAATAAAGAAGGAATAATAGAATTAGAAAATAGCTAATGGAATAATGAAACTAGGCAGTGATTGTAAGCAGCTGCTAAAAACATTAGGTGAAAAGCTGCATAGTTTCACTCTTACGTGTGCATAATAGTAATATGATTTTTTAAATGTCTAAATAAGTCTTAAGACTCTTTTAATAAAATAAAATTTCTAAGTGAAAGGAAGCAATGACAAGATGCTGAACACCATCAGCCATCTCAGAAATGTAAACCAAAACCACACTGAGATACATCCACTAGGGTGGCTGTAAGCAAAAAGACAGACAAAAATAACAAGTACTGGAGAGGATGTGAAAAAACTGGAAGCCTCATACGTTGCTAGTAGAAAAATAAAATGATGCAGCTACTTTGGAAAACAGTTTGGCACTTCCTCAAAAAGTTAAACATAGGGCTTCCCTGGTGGCGCAGTGGTTGAGAGCCCGCCTGCCGATGCAGGGGATGCGGGTTCGTGCCCCGGTCCGGGAAGATCCCACATGCCGCCGAGCGGCGGGCCCGTGAGCCACGGCCGCTGAGCCTGCGCGTCCGGAGCCTGTGCTCCGCAACGGGACAGGCCGCAACAGTGAGAGGCCCGCGTACCGCCAAAAAAAAAAAAAAGTTAAACATAGAATTACCATATAACCCAGCAATTCCATTCATAGGTATATACCCAGAGAAAAAGTATATATGTCCAGACAAAAACTTGCACAGGAATGTTTACAGCAGCATTATTCATAATAGCCAAAAAGTAGAAACAACCCAAACGTCCAGCAACTTCTGAATAAACAAAATGTGGTATCTCCATACAGGGCAATATTACTTGGTAATAAAAAGAAATGAAAAACTAACTTATCTACGACATGAATGAACCTTGAAAACATTATTACGTTAAGTGAAAGAAGCCAGTCATAAAGACCACATATTGTATGACTCCATTTATATGAAATGTCCAGAACAGGCAAATCTATAGAGACAGGAAGTAAGTTAGTGGTTGCCAGGGGCTAGAGGATGTGACCTCTAATGGGGTTTCTTTGGAGGGAGGGACCAAAATGTTCTAACGTTAGATTGTGGTAATAGATGAATATACAAACACCATGGAATTGTATACTTAAATGGGTGAATTTTATGTTATGGAATTATATGGGTATATGGGACTATATGGTTACCAAAAGCAACCAAACAAACAAAAAGAAGCAATGGGGCTTCCCTGGTGGCGCAGCGGTTGAGAGTCCGCCTGCCGATGCAGGGGACACGGGTTCGTGCCCCGGTCTGCGAAGATCCCATGCCGCGGAGCGGATGGGCCCGTGAGCCATGGCCGCTGAGCCTGCGCGTCCGGAGCCTGTGCTCCACAACAGGAGAGGCCACAACAGTGAGAGGCCCGCGTACCAAAAAAAAAAAAAAAAAAAAAAAAAAAAAAAAAAAGGAGCAATATGGGGACTTTCTTTTCATGGTGATTAATGCTGCATCTTACAACTGATATCATTTTGGCATTGATTAAATATGGTAGCTTGTTTTCTTAATTATCAAAGCAATCCTGGAACTTAAGTATTAATAGCCTTATCTTGCAGATGAGTGAACAGTTGTGGATTTGAGGTTAGGTCTACATGGCTCCCGCACTCTGCCTAAGAGTTTGAGTGATTGCAAACCCGGGGTTAGCGCACGGCAGGAAGGACCCTAAGTCAAGGCTGAGCCTACAGGGAAAGCAGAGCTGATTTTGACCCTGGGAGTCCAGGTGGAGGAAACAGGTGCTGGTTTCTTCTAGTCTGGTCAAGAAGATAGTTCCTAGCTTGGGGACATGAAAAAAATAGGGCTGGCGGCAGAGGTAATCATCCTAAACTCAGCAGTCTCCTCAGGCCCCAGTCCAGGTGCCGACTCCTCCACGGAGTAAACACTATGGGCTCCGCCCCCAACCCGCAGTGTCAGGGCATCTTAGCTCTTCCCCTGGGGTTGGGGTCAGGGTCGCATATCAGGTCTGACTCTCCCTGGGAAGGCTTCATTCACTCTTCTGTCGGAACACTACAGCCAGAAAGAAGGCTTCTTCTCTCCTCCTGGTGCAGGGGCTCTTCCCTCGCGGCAGGGCTGGTTCTGTCTCAGGAGAAGATTGCAGATGTCTCACAGGAGAGCGGGGCCTAGTAGACAGCTGTTTGGACAGTTTCTGGACCCGCCTTCCAAGCCATGCCTTGAGACTGGCTTAGAATTTTGGCTTCAAACAATTAGTAAACCTATAAAAGCCATCTCGGCAAGGAGGAGAGAAGGCAAACGAGTTAGGTGTTTGCATCTAAATGTACTGTTTCACCTCCACATGACGTCCAGAAACCAAGGACCCTCTGAGCAAGACCCTTAATCCTGGAGAGTGAAAATAATATGTAAACCCATCCTGAGTTCCCTCTCTTTCCTCCCTTCTCTGGATTAGGTTTCCAGCCTTTATCAGTTTCTTAGCCTGTTTTGTCCCCCACCCCAACTCCCCCCCAGATCTGCTGTTATCACCTATTTTCCCTTCCTGAGGCTCAGTTTGTGCTCAGTGACATGGGTAGATTCGTCTCTGCCCTAGAAACCACTGCTGCTGGGAATGTTGCCACTTCCTTGTTCTTTCCAGCCTCCTGCAGGAGCGTCTGCTCAAAGCTCCCTGCCTCATCTACCGCTTCCCCTGCTGAACTGTCAGGACTCTGCCCTGGGCTCTCCTCACCCTGCATTCTCCCTTCGGAGTGGGGCAGAGGTAGGGCTCTCCGCTTCAGTCAGGAAAGGAAAGACACAACGGTTCAGCCGATTGGAATGAAAGATGCAGCACCTGGAATCACATATCTGCACGGGTCAGGCTCTCAGGTGGAAAGACGGGAGGTAGAATCTGCACACAGGTACCATCCCTCTCCTTGCCGAGAGAGCAGCGAGACCCACTTGGTGGGATCGCCCCACTCTGCCTTGTCACACTGCCTGACTGAGCCTCATTGACTAGCCTCTCGAGGTCTAAGATGGTCTCTCCCACCGACCCAGGTTCTTCCCTGCCTTCCACAGCCACGTGATTATATGACCAGTCTCTGCAGGGATCATTCCACCCTTTATCCAGTCCTCCCCATGTCTTGCCTGCATCACACACTCAGCCTCAACCCTAGATGGCTCAGCAATTTCTTTCTTAATATAACTTGTACGATCCTAGACCATCTCACCCTGTACCTTACCCACTATGTGAGCTCCACCACTCTGTGATCTATGCCAGGACTAGCTTAGGAGTTGTCACTTGCATTCTTGATCATTAACTTCAGTGCCCATAATTGTCCAAATCCAGCAAGCATGGGCAGGGGGTGGGGGGTGGGGGCAAAAGAATCACCGGGTTGGGTTGGCGGTGCCTGATCTTCTCTGTTACTCTCCAATTCCAGTGGTCCAGTCTCCCAGGGGTAGATGTGGAAAGGAACAATGTGACCTGAGAAGGGTTCATTATGTGGTTTGGGTCTCTTACAGCCATTCTGGGTCTCCTCCCCTCCTCCCCAACCTCATAATTAAGCAATTTATTTAAACGGAAGGTACTTTCTAGAAAATTGCCACATTCAGAGACAAAACTGCCTTTCTTAAGTGTGATTTGCTGGAAGCTGAACCTCGGTTGTCTGGTTAGTTGTCTTTTCCAGTTTTTCCTTTAAGAGTCCATAGTAGGGGGGCTTCCCTGGTGGCACCGTGGTAAGAATCCACCTGCCAATGCAGGGGACACGGGTTTGAGCCCTGGTCCGGGAAGATCCCACGTGCTGCGGAGCAACTAAGCCCGTGCGCCATAAGTACTGAGCCTGCGCTCTAGAGCCCGTGAGCCACAACTACTGAAGCCCGCACGCCTAGAGCCCGTGCTCCGCAACGAGAAGCCACCGCAATAAGAAGCCCGCGCACCGCAACGAAGAGTAGCCCCCGCTCGCCGCAACTAGAGAAAAAGCCCGCACACAGCAACGGAGACCCAATGCAGCCAAAAATAAATAAATAAAATAAATAAATTTATTAAAAAAAAAAAAAAAAGGAGTCCATACTAGGCGTCAACGGCACTTGCAGCCAGGGGGTGATATGGGGCACGAAAGATCCAGTGAATGTTCCAGGTGCTGCCCACTGCTGCTGTACTTTTCTACTGCAAAGGCAATGCCATTGTCTGATTGTATGTGTTCAGGGAATCCAAAAACATTACTCAGTCCATCTAAGAGTCCTTGAACAGTATGGCACCCATCTCTTGTGCAAACAGAGATGGTTGTGCCACCCCACGAAGATATCCATGGACCCCCAAAGGTATCCACATCCTAATCCCTGGAACCTGTGAACACATGTTACCTGGGAAGGTGAACTGGAGTTACAGATGGAATTAAGGTTGCTGAGTTTGAGGTGAGGAGATTATCCTGGATTTTCTGGGTGGGCCCAATGAAATCACAAGGATCCTTGTAAGTGAAAGAGGGAGGCTGGAGGGTCAGCGTCAGAATGATGCACGTGAGAAAGACTGGATGGGCCACTGCTAGCTTTGAAGATGGAAGAAGCCAGGAGTCAAGGGTGTGAGCACCCTCTAGAAACTGGAAAAGACAGGGAAAAGGGTTCTGCCTCGGAGCTTCCAGGAAGGAATGCAGGCCTGCCAACATCTTGATGCTGGCCTGGTGAGACCCATTTTGTATTTCTGAACTGCAGCATTGTAAGATAATAACCGTATGTTGACTTAAGCCTCTAAACGTGCGGCAACTTGTTACAGCAGCGACAGGGAAATAACACAAGTCTCCTGCAGCCAGTGCCCTCAAGAAACAAAACAGGGGGCTTCCCTGGTGGCGCGCCTGCCGATGCAGGGGACGTGGGTTTGTGCCCCGGTCCGGGAAGATCCCACAGGCTGCGGAGCGGCTGGGCCCGTGAGCCATGGCCGCTGAGCCTGCGCGTCCGGAGCCTGTGCTCCACAACGGGAGAGGCCCCCACAGTGAGAGGCCCACGTACCGCAAAAAAAAAAAAAAAAAGAAAAAAAAAAGAAAGAGTAGGGCCCTACACGGTCTGCTTGCCAGGGCCAGCCCTGTCTGGTACCCTTAACTGTACACTCTGAAGTCCCCTTTGCTACTCAACTATGTAGCTGGCAGTCCAGGCACATTTTCCAGGCTTCCTTAGCCTTCTGGGCTGGAATCACTAGGCCTTGTTTTAGGGCCCAGTTCTGAATTGTACATGGATGACCACACCCTGTGTGACCGTGTGTATGCACAAAGCTGTGGTCCTCACCTGGGCAGTGCAGACCAGCTTGTCGATTCCACCCATGTTCATCCTTGAAGGGTCTCTTTCCCCACGGGTCATGAACAGGGGGTGTGGCTCTTGTGCGATCTGCTGCCATGGTGTTCGGCCCCACGGGGCCTGAGACTTGTTGATCCGGTCAACTCCGGCCAGGCACCAGACCACACTGCCAGTCCCATGAGTTAATAAATAGATCACAAGGTACATTTTTGGGGGGGTGTTTTCAAGACAAGCACCGAAGTCTGCACTCTGCGTACTGAGCAGAATTCCTTTGCCCATGCAGTCTGCAACCATGTTCTAGGGCTGCCACAACAAAGTACCACACACTGGGTGGCTTAAACAACAGCAATTTATTTTCCCACAGTTCTACAAGCTAAAGGTGCAAGATCAAGGTGTCAGCGAGTTTGGTTTCTTCTGAGGCCTCGGTCCCTGGCTTGCACACGGCCACCTTCTCGCCGTATCTCCATATGGCCTTTCCTCTGTGTTGCACATCCCGGGTGCCTGTGTGTCCAAATTTCCTCTGTTTATAAGGACACCAGGCAGACTGGATTAGGACCCGCTCTAACACCCTCATTTTAACTTAATCACCTCTTTAAAGCCCCTCTCTCCAAATGCAATCCAGTTCTGAGGTACTGGGGGTTAGGGGTTTTGTTTGGCTGTGCCATGCAGCTTGCAGGATCTTAGTTCCCCGACCAGGGATCGAACCCCTGCACCCCTGGCATGGGAATTCTGGGGGTTAGGGCTTTGACACATGAATTTTAAGGGGACACAATTCAGACCATAACAGTTTCCAAGAACTCTGGTTGGGTTTCTGGTCCCAGATTCATGATGGGGTTAATCTTCCAGCCCTGTTCACTCAGAAACTGAACCATCTTATCTAAGGCAGTCGGTATAGTGTCCTTAGCCCTTCCAGTCAGAATAATGTCTCCATGTAATGGTACTGGACCCTGCTGGTGAGATGTTAGCCTTTTTAGGTCTCAATCTATCCACTGGTGACAAGTTGTGGGAGAGATTAGGCCGCCTTGCAGCAGCCCAGTGACAACACTGTAACCTAAGCCACGTGAAGGCAAATCGGCTCTGATCATCTGGATGCAGTGGGATGCTGGAGTCGGCGTTAGCCACGCTCCCCCACAGTGTGTGAGGCTGCTCCAGTCTGCACAGTGGGGCATTAGGCCACATTGAGCTTGTAGGGGTCCACAGGAAGATGCCAGGTGCCAAGGGCTTTTTCACTGACCACAAGGCTTATTATAAGGTGATAATACTTTGGGTTTTCTTCATTAATTAATTGATTGATTGATTTTTGGCTGCGTTGGGTCTTCGTTGCTTCACGCGGCCTTTCTCTAGTTCTGGCGAGCGGGGGCTACTCTTTTTATTTTTTTTTAAATCTTTATTCGAGTATAATAGCTTTACAATGGTGTGTTAGTTTCTGCTTTATAACAAAGTGAATCAGTTACACATATACATATGTTCCCATATCTCTTCCGTCTTGTGTTTCCCTCCCTCCCACCCACCCTATCCCACCCCTCTAGGTGGTCACAAAGCACCGAGCTGATCTCCCTGTGCTATGCGGCTGCTTCCCACTAGCTATCTATTTTACGTTTGGTAGTGTATACTATGTCCATGCCACTCTCTCACTTTGTCACAGCTTACCCTTCCCCCTCCCCATATCCTCAAGTCCATTCTCTAGTAGCTCTGTGTCTTTATTCCCATCTTGCCCCTAGGTTCTTCATGACCTTTTTTCTTAAATTAGATTCCATATATATGTATTAGCATACAGTATTTGTTTTACTCTTTCTGACTTACTTCACTCCGTATGACAGACTCTAGGTCCATCCACCTCACTACAAATAACTCAATTTTGTTTCTTATTATGGCTGAGTAATATTCCATTGTATATATGTACCACATCTTCTTTATCCATTCATCTGTTGATGGACACTTAGGTTGCTTCCATGTCCTGGCTATTGTAAATAGAGCTGCAATGAACATTTTGGTACATGACTCTTACTGAATTATGGTTTTCACAGGGTAGATGCCCAGTAGTGGGATCGCTGGGTCGTATGGTAGTTCTATTTGTAGTTTTTTAAGGAACCTCCATACTGTTCTCCATAGTGGCCGTATCAATTTACATTCCCACCAACAGTGTTCCCTTTTCTCCACGCCTTCTCCAGAATTCATTGTTTCTAGATTTTTTGATGATGGCCATTCTGACCGGTGTGAGATGATATCTCATTGTAGTTTTGATTTGCATTTCTCTAATGAGTAATGATGTTGAGCATTCTTTCATGTGTTTGTTGGCAATCTGTATATCTTCTTTGGAGAAATGTCTATTTAGGTCTTCTGCCCATTTTTGGATTGGGTTGTTTGCTTTTTTGATATTGAGCTGCATGAGCTGCTTGTATTTTATGGAGATTAATCCTTTGTCAGTTGCTTCATTTGCAAATATTTTCTCCCATTCTGAGTGTTGTCCTTTGGTCTTGTGTATGGTGTCCTTTGCTGTGCAAAAGCTTTTAGGTTTCATTAGGTCCCATTTGTTTATTTTTGTTTTTATTTCCATTTCTCTAGGAGGTGGGTCAAAAAGGATCTTGCTGTGATTTATGTCATAGAGTGTTATGCCTATGTTTTCCTCTAAGAGTTTGATAGTGTCTGGTCTTACATTTAGGTCTTTAATCCATTTTGAGTTTATTTTTGTGTATGGTGTTAGGGAGTGTTCTAATTTCATACTTTTACATGTACTTGTCCAGTTTTCCCAGCACCACTTAATGAAGAGACTGTCTTTTCTCCACTGTATATTCTTGCCTCCTTTATCAAAGATAAGGTGACCATATGTGCCTGGGTTTATCTCTAGGTTTTCTATCCTATTCCATTGATCTATATTTCTGTTTTTGTGCCAGTACCATACTGTCTTGATTACTGTAGCTTTGTAGTATAGTCTGAAGTCAGGAAGCTTGATTCCTCCAGCTCCATTTTTTGTTCTCAAGATTGCTTTGGCTATTCGGGGTCTTTTGTGTTTCCATACAAATTGTGAAGTTTTTTGTTCTAGTTCTGTGAAAAATGCCAGTGGTAGTTTGATAGGGATTGCATTGAATCTGTAGATTACTTTGGGTAGTAGAGTCATTTTCACAATGTTGATTCTTCCAATTCAACAACATGGTATATCTCTCCATCTATTTGTATCATCTTTAATTTGTTTCATCAGTGTCTTATAATTTTCTGCACACAGGTCTTTTGTCTCTTTAGGTAGGTTTATTCCTAGATATTTTATTCTTTTTGTTGCAATGGTAAATGGGAGTGTTTTCTTAATTTCACTTTCAGATTTTTCATCATTAGTGTATAGGAATGCCAGAGATTTCTTTTTTTTTTTTTTTTTTTTTTTTCAGAGATTTCTGCATTAATTTTGTCCTGCTACTTTACCAAATTCATTGATTAGCTCTAGTAGTTATCTGGTAGCATCTTTAGGATTCTCTATGTATAGTATCATGTCATCTGCAAACAGTGACAGCTTTACTTCTTTTCCAATTTGGATTCCTTTTATTTCTTTTTCTTCTCTCATTGCTGTGGCTAAAACTTCCAAAACTCTGTTGAATAATAGTGGTGAGCGTGGGCAATCTTGTCTTGTCCCTGATCTTAGTGGAAATGGTTTCAGTTTTTCACCATTGAGGACAATGCTGGCTGTGGGTTTGTCATATATGGCCTTTATTATGTTGAGGAAAGTACCCTCTATGCCTACTTTCTGCAGGGTTTTTATCATAAATGGGTGTTGAATTTTGTCAAAAGCTTTCTCTGCATCCATTGAGGTGATCATATGGTTTTTCTCCTTCAGTTGGTTAATATGGTGTATCACATTGATTGATTTGCGTATATTGAAGAATCCTTGCATCCCTGGGATAAATCCCACTTGATCATGGTGTATGATCCTTTTAATGTGTTGTTGAATTCTGTTTGCTAGTATTTTGTTGAGGATCTTTGTATTTATGTTCATCAGTGATATTGGCCTGTAGTTTTCTTTCTTTGTGACATCTTTGTCTGGTTTTGGTATCAGGGTGATGGTGGCCTCACAGAATGAGTTTGGGAGTGTTCCTCCCTCTGCTATATTTTGGTAGAGTTTGAGAAGGATAGGTGTTAGCTCTTCTCTAAATGTTTGATAGAATTCGCCTGTGAAGCCATCTGGTCCTGGGTTTTTGTTTGTTGGAAGTTTTTTAATCACAGTTCCAATTTCAGTGCTTGTGATTGGTCTGTTCATATTTTCTATTTCTTCCTGGTTCAGTCTCGGCAGGTTGTGCATTTCTAAGAATTTGCCCATTTCTTCCAGTTTGTCCATTTTATTGGCATAGAGTTGCTTGTAGTAATCTCTCATGAGTCTTTGTATTTCTGCAGTGTCAGCTGTTACTTTTCCTTTTTCATTTCTAATTCTGTTGATTTGAGTCCTCTCCCTTTTTTTCTTGATGAGTCTGGCTAATGGTTTATCAATTTTGTTTATCTTCTCAAAGAACCAGCTTTTAGTTTTATTGATCTTTGCTATCGTTTCATTTCTTTTTCATTTATTTCTGATCTGATCTGATCTTTATGATTTCTTTCCTTCTGCTGACTTTGGGGTTTTTTTGTTCATCTTTCTCTAATTGCTTTAGGTGCAAGGTTAGGTTGTTTATTTGAGATGTTTCCTGTTTCTTAAGGTAGGATTGTATTGCTATAAAATTCCCTCTTAGAACTGCTTTTGCTGCATCCCACAGGTTTTTGGTCGTCGTGTCTCCATTGTCGTTTGTTTCTAGGTATTTTTTGATTTCCTCTTTGATTTTTTCAGTGATCACTTGGTTATTAAGTAGTGTATTGTTTAGCCTCCATGTGTTTGTATTTTTTACAGACCTTTTCCTGTAATTGATATCTAGTCTCATAGCGTTGTGGTCAGAAAAGATACTTGATACGATTTCAATTTCTTAAGTTTACCAAGGCTAGATTTGTGACCCAAGATATGATCTATCCTGGAGAATGTTCCATGAGCACTTGAGAAAAATGTGTATTCTGTTGTTTTTGGATGGAATGTTCTATAAATATCAATTAATAAGTCCATCTTGTTTAATCTATCATTTAAAGCTTGTGTTTCCTTATTTATTTTCATTTTGGATGATCTGTCCATTGGTGAAAATGGGGTGTTAACGTCCCCTACTATGATTGTGTTACTGTCGATTTCTCCTTTTATGGCTGTTAGCATTTTCCTTATGTATTGAGTCGAAAACTTCCCTAATATGGGAAGGGAAATAGTTAGTCAAGTCCAGGAAGCACAGAGAGTCCCATACAGGATAAATCCAAGGAGAAACACGCCAAGACACATATTAATCAAACAATCAAAAATTAAATACAAAGAAAACATATTAAAAGCAGCAAGGGAAAAATAACAGACAAGGGAATCCCCATAAGGTTAACAGCTGATCTTGCAGCAGAAACTCTGCAAGCCAGAAGCAAGTGGCAAGACATATTTAAAGTGATGAAGGAGAAAAACCTACAACCAAGATTACTCTACCCAGCAAGGATCTCATTCAGATTTGATGGAGAAATTAAAACCTTTACAGACAAGCAAAAGCTGAGAGAGTTCAGCACCACCAAACCAGCTTTACAACAAATGCTAAAGGAACTTCTCTAGGCAGGAAACACAAGAGAAGGAAAAGACCTACAATAACAAACCCAAAACAATTAAGAAAATGGTAATAGGAACATACATATCGATAATTAGCTTAAATGTAAATGGATTAAATGCTCCCACCAAAAGACACAGACTGGCTGAATGGATACAAAAACAAGACCCATATATATGCTGTCTACAAGAGACCCACTTCAGACCTAGGGACACATACAGACTAAAAGTGAGGGGATGGAAAAAGATATTCCATGCAAATGGAAATCAAAAGAAAGCTGGAGTAGCAATTCTCATATCAGACAAAATAGACTTTAAAATAAAGATTAGGGCTTCCCTGGTGGCGCAGTGGTTGAGAGTCCGCCTGCCGATGCAGGGGACACGGGTTCGTGCCCCAGTCCAGGAAGATACCACGTGCCACGGAGTGGCTGGGCCCGTGAGCCATGGCCGCTGAGCCTGTGCGTCTGGCGCCTGTGCTCCGCGACGGGAGAGGCCACAACAGTGAGAGGCCCACATACCGCAAAAAAAAAAAATAAATAAAAAAATAAAAATAAAGATTATTATAAGAGACAAAGAAGGACACTACATAATGATCAAGGGATCGATCCAAGAAGAAGATATAACAATTGTAAATATTTATGCACTGAACACAGGAGCACCTCAATACATAAGGCAAATACTAACAGCCATAAAAGGGGAAATCGACAGCAACACAATCATAGCAGGGGACTTTAACACCCCACTTTCACCAATGGAGGCTACTCTTCTTTGTGGTGCGCAGGCTTCTCATTGCGGTGGCTTCTCTTGTTGCGGAGCACAGGCTCTAGGCGCGTGGGCTTCAGTAGTTGTGGCTCGCGGGCTCTAGATTGCAGGCTCAGTAGTTGTGGCGCACGGGCTCAGCTGTTGCATAGCATGTGGGATCTTCCCAGACCAGGGCTCGAACCCATGTCCACTGCATTGGCAGGTGGATTCTCAACCACTGAGCCACCAGAGAAGCCCCAATAACACTTCTTAAACATCTCTGACTCCATTAGCTTCTTGGTCAGTATAGTGACCTCCTACCCCTTCTTCGGCCCCTACCTCATAGCATCCTGTATTGGTTCACAGTCATAAGAGTAGGCCAGGGAAGCCTGTTGGGCTCCTGACTGTGGACTTGTCCCACTACCACTGTTCTAATTGTGGCATTTCCCCATTGGGAACATTCTTTGTAGTCAAAAGCAGTATCAGTGACAACCACTTGAGCGTGTATTGGCCAAAGGGCCCACTCATCGAGTTACAGTTGTCCACTGTCCAAGCTGAGAGTTAGTCCCAAATCCAGTGGCAGTAGCTTTCCAGCCATGTCCCTGGGTGTTTCCTGGCACCACAGACTTGTACCTCAGTGTCCAAAAGGACTGAAAAGGTTTGGCAACCTTGGTTGCCATCAGGTCCCCAGCACATCTTGACCAGTGCATACAGCCTCCAGCCTCCCTTAAGGAAGACGGGACCTTGGCTTCTGCCATAGTTCTGTTTGTTCTTGAAAGGGTGACGTCTGGTTAGACGGGCGAAGTGAAGGCATCAGACCAACACAAGTATAAGCAGCGCAGACCTCAGCAGGGCCTCTCAGCCCTCCTGGTCCTCCTATTTGTCCACAGTAAATGTCACAGCTGGCCAGGCATCTTCACCTGCTACAGCCCTGATCTTTAAAATGTGTGGCCCTCTAATGGCCCAAGAGTGATAATTTCCTTCGTGCGCAAGTCATCAATCTCCTGTTTGGGAACTCCCTGACGTAAATGCTAGGTCCACATTGTCCTACAGACTGGATATTCAATCTGTTTCTCTCCTCTTTAGTCTGAAGGGCATTTACCTCAACCTGTGTCAGGCCTCTGACCTGTGGAGTTGGTTGCCCAGTAGCTAAATAGTTTTCTGGACTTAATTGTCCCCGACGATTGGTGCCAATTGACCAAGCCAGTCAGTCTGACCCTGAGTAACTATCTCATCACCTCGGCACTCATGGTTTCCGCTGAAATTCCAGGCTGGGGTTCCAGTGACCCTAAGGAAATTTATAGATTCTCCTTCTATCATCCATGGATGCTTATCAGACAAGGGAAGCTCCTGTAGGGTAGGCCACTGTTTCATTGTGGAGGCAGACACCCACTAACTGGGCTTCCCTGGTGGCGCAGTGGTTGAGAATCTGCCTGCCAGTGCAGGGGGCATGGGTTCGAGCCCTGGTCTGGGAAGATCCCACATGCCGCGGAGCAACTGGGCCCGTGAGCCACAACTACTGAGCCTGCGCATCTGGAGCCTGTGCTCCGCAACAAGAGAGGCCGCGATAGTGAGAGGCCCGTGCACCGCAATGAAGAGTGGCCCCTGCTCACCGCAACTAGAGAAAGCCCTCGCACAGAAACGAATACCCAACACAGCTATAAATAAATAAATAAATTTATTTATTTATTTTTAAAAAAAGACTCTGCCTGCCAATGCAGGGGAAACAGGTTCGATCCCTGGTCCGGGAAGATCCCACATGCCGCGGAGCAAATAAGCCTGTGTGCTACAACTACTGAGCCTGCGCTCTAGGGTCCATGAACCACAACTACTGAGCCCGCGTGCTGCAACTACTGAAGCCCGTGCTCCGCAATGAGGGAAGCCACGGCAACAAGAAGGCCACGCACCGCAACTAGGAGTAGCCCCCGCTTGCCGCAACTAGACAAAGTCCGCGCGCAACAACGAAGACCCAACGCTGCCAAAAATAAACTTAAAAAAAACCCCAAAAAACCCATGTAGGCAGCCTGTCAGGTAGGCCCAAGTAGTATGTCTTCTGTAGTAAGTTGCATGGTGTCCCCCCAAAAGATATCCCCACCCCAGACCCTAGAATGTGACCTTAATAGAAATAAGGGTCTTTGCAGATATGTGCAAGGATCTCAAGATGAGATCATCCTGGATGAGGGTGGACCCTAAATCCAGTGAGGACTGTCTTTACAGGAGACGGAAAAACAGAGACAGAGCCACAGAGAAGACCATGTTGGCAGAGATTGGAGTGATCTGTCTTCAAGCCACGGAGGGCCAGTGATTGCTATTAACTACCAGAAGGTGGAAGACAGGCATGAGGTGGATGTCCCTAAGGGCCTCCAGAAGGAACAGACCTGCTGACACCTTGATCTGACTTGTTTTGGGGTAATTTGTTACAGCGGCCCAAGGAAACTAATATGGCCTCTTTTACAGCAAGATGAATAGGCCAACTTTGACCAACTTTTGCCAAGAGTTACAAGTTTTGAATTAGGACACGGAGTTTCTTGTTAAAAAAAAAAAAAAAAAGCAGTTTTTCCTTGACTGTCAGAGAAAATCATTGTTTCAAGACACTTGACTTGGCAAGCAGGCCTGAGTCTCGCTGAGGCCCATGGGTTGTGGTCGCTGCCACTGGCAGGCATCCAAGGCCACTAAGAACGAGACCTCTAAACTCACCAAACAAGATACCTGCATAGAGTGAAAATTTGGGACACCAGAGGAATTTTCTAACACTTCATGCACAGTCACAATTCAAACAGGTGACACATTTTGATACCTATTGCACGTTTATACAATAGTTCATACAATGAATGGGCTGGACCCTTGGCCTGCAAAGTTACTTTAACCTTTTTTTTTCCCGTCTTCACTGCAAGTTTTTTGCCCAAACTCTGTTAGGTGCTTTTTCACAGAAACAGAGACCAAGGAGTTTTAACACAGGCACTGCAGTAGCTGGAAGCTGAGGGAGCAACTTGCACCAATAAGCAGCTCTGTACTTACTTTGGGTTTTAAGTGATCATTAATTCAGCCTCAAAGTCACTTTTAACACCTGAAAGCTCCAATCCTACCTCTAGCCACTTGACCTCCAACATTTATCAAGTGGCATTAGCTATCAGATCCCTGGAAGTCCTGTCCCCTAATGTGACCCACGAAGCACACAGCCCCTGAATAGATAGGACCTCTGCCCTCTTGCCAACCACTGAGTTACCAGGTCCGGGGGCAAGTATATTATTCCCTAGCCTGGTCCACACAGCCTCCAGTCTTCTTTTAAGGGCATTTTAACTGTATGAGCTCCACACTGGGTACCAATTTGTCAAACTCATGTACACGTGACAAGGCAGGGCCAAGGTCAAGGTCTAACGGGCTTGACCAGCAAAGATACAAAGAGATTTACAGTTTATTACTTACATGTATGGTGAAAAGAAGAAAACGGTTTTCCAGTAAACCTTTCCTCTTGTCTCACATGCACCAATGACGATTTCTCTCGCAGAGATGCTGGTTAGCCTTGTTGTGAAAGGTAGTTTCTAGAATCAAATGTCTGTGTGACTTTAGTAACAACCACTCTGAACTTCAGTTGCTTCATCTATAAAATGGGAATAACATTCACTTTAGAATTGTTGTAAGGGTTAAATAAATAATCCATCATGTAAAGTCCTTAATGCCTTAAATGTGTAACAAGCACAGTATTTATCTCGACAAACACTGGCCACCATTAGGCAAGTATCCACAGGGTTTCATTCCCATGTTTAACCACCTTAATTATTCCTGTTTTTTTTTGGCCGCACCTCAAGTGGCTTGAAGGATCTTAGTTCCCCAACCAGGGATTGAACCCGGGCCCCGGCAGTGAAAGCACTGAACCACCAGGGAATTCCCTAAGCTGCTTTTTTTTTTTCCACCTTAATTATTCCTAAAAAAAAAGTCAGGGAGCCAATAAATATTAATCTCCTACATAAAGCTTCCACTAAGACTTGAAAATCATGCCCCAACATTTACCCAATTATTTGCGAAGGCACTATAACAGCAACACTAAATCTAGCCCGATGACCTTACCCCATCCAGTCACTTTGCAGAGGAAGAGGGTTAAGTATGGTATCACCATACTTAGCAAATATCCCTCACTGTCCCCTGTGGAAGTCAAGTTTTCACTGATCTGCTCAAGATCCAGGGCTGCTGAAAAGCCTAAGTGGGAGGGACAGTTCTTAGTGTGTTCCTTCTACACCAGACTTCTGGGGGTAGCCACATCTATTCACTCAAAAGATAACCTGGAATGTTTCTTTAAGCGTGGCGTTGCCCAGTACCAACATGTCATCTTTTAAGGATGGGTGATAAGCGTGGAAAAGGCTGGACCGAGAATCAGGAGAGCCAAGTTCGGGTCCAGGTTGTGTCACAAGGCTGTCCCTCAACCAATCTGGGCTTCAAAAAAGGAAAAAAAAAATAAGGGAGGGCAGGGTCACAGTAGATGATGACCAAGCTCCCTTCCAGGAAACCCCCCCCAAAAAGCCATTGGCACTGTTTTTCTTAGGGCAGGTGTCAGGAACAGCAACTGCAACTCCTCTGCAGACGTTATCCAACATCTTCTTTAACGGTGGAGGCCTTACTCCAATATGCAAAGTAAATTAGGAGCAAGGCCATTTAAAAGCCACTCCTCTCTTGCTATCCTGTAAATATAAGAAAAACCGCCTACTTTGCATTTGAGTGGCTCTGGTCCCTGGAGACCAGAGCTCAGCCCCCCCCCCCCCCAGAAGTCTGAGCATCTCAGCTACCAGATCTCCCAAACCCTCCCTGAAACATAGACACAGTTCACAGCTTTCAATATGTTTCCTTTTATTTTGAAATTGAAACAGCAGAATGAAGTGATTTGTAGCTGAAACAACCTTCACAGGAAAGAAAACGGGAGCGCGCTCATCCAGCAAAAGAACAAACCCCAAGAGTCGGAGGCAGCCGCCCCACCTCCCCAGACCAAGCACAGAGCAGGTTAAAAGGGTGGAAGGAAGGGTACAATCAAAACCCGGTGGCGACGGGCCGGCAGATTCCCAGCCAAGTACAGTTTTCAAAGTGGCCGCAGTTACAGAATACGGTTACACATATCACAGGCGTGAGTCCCCCCTCCAGCCCCCACCCATGTTTCGCATTTATAAAAATACATTTTTCACTCTCCCACGTGAGTGATGTCTCAGGACCAGACACCAATTCACTTCGCCTCAGGGGAGGGGGCTCTTTTATTCTGGTTTCTGGCACCAGGATCAAGATGCTGGAGAAAGGGGGAGACCTCAAACGGTGGCAGAGGGTTTTTATTCCTCCTGCTATCTCATTATCGGCTGAAATTCATCTCGAACACCTTTGCACTGCAGCAGGTTACAGAAACTTTGCATGGAAGTGTTACAGGTGCTCCCCCAACCCCCGGAGGTTGAAATGGTGAGACCAGACTTCAGCACCCCAACATACACAAGCCCTTGTTCTTGGTGGGGGTGAGTGAAGTCACCTGGCTGAGAAGCAACAGGGAGAGCACAGGTAGGAACTCACTGGCAGGAACGGCGTCTGGGGTGGGGCAAGCCGGGGGGCAGATTGTGAAAGCTGAACCTGTTAGAAGAGCACATCATCTTAAACAAGTGGAGAAAATCGCCGAAGAGTGAAACTTATTTGCGGGGGAAAAAAAGAGAAAAGTTTGGGGAATTAAAACACTCCAGCGGTCACTGGAAAATGTCTCCCTCTTAAAATTTTTTTTTTTTTTTGGTTTTTTTGTGTTTTTTTTTTTAATTTTTTGGAAAGTATTTTTAAGGTAATATTTTTCTTTTCCTTTGGAAAAAGAAATCTTTTTCCCCCCCTAATCTAAGCAAGTGGAGTTGCCACTACCTAATTTATCTCTATTGTCTTGCTAAGAGGTAGATAAAACAAAAGTGAAATGGGGCTTCTATGAGGAGGTCCATTAGAGGGTGGGGAGGGGCTGGGATCGCCCAGTGGAACTCCCCGACTACAAAGACTCCTGAGTGACCAGAGGACCAGGCCCTCGGACTCTCAGGATAAGGGGTCCTGCACCACCTGTCCTTCTAGAGCCAACCGTCCCTGTGAAGACTGGGATGGGGTACAGAGGAGGTGGAACATCTCCAAGAAACCCTGTTGAAGAGGTCTTAGCTCCGGCTTCCCCAGGCTTCCTGGCTTTGAGGCTGAGTGGCGGGTTCCAGGCTGAGCCCCACATCTCACCTCCAGGCAGCCCCCTCCGCGGGAAGAGAGGAGGCAAGTCCTCTCCTCACCCTCTGGTCCAATAAGATACAGCAGGTGAGGGAGGGACAGGCTGAGGGGAACAAGGTGAAGCATAGGACCCCGGGGGCAAGGAAGGCAGAAAGGGGGGCCTAATGGCCAGTCCTCCCAACCCAACCGATGAGTATCTAGCAGGCATGCCTGTTCCTCAAGGACAAACCTTTTGCGGCACACGCCTCAGCTCACTCCTCCTGACTGGGATCCAAACCCTCACTCACGGGTCCCAGCCCTTGGTTCTAATCTCGCTGTGAGGATTGAGGTAGTTAATCCGTTTATACTCCTAGCGTCCACCACCTGTGGTTACTCAGAGCACATGCCCCGAGGAGCTTCCTGCTGTTTCATTTAAGGAAAAAAATTCTTTCTTTCGTCTTGTCCATCCAGATTCAACCAGACTAAGGCACCAGTAATGGTGCCATCAGACTGTGCCCCCAAGGAGTTGCACAGGGCCGAGGGTCAGGGTTGGGGCTCCCGCCCTCACCCTCTAAATCCACCTTCGGTCATGAGGCCCCCTCCCTGTTCTGTACCCCGACAGAGAAGCCTTATGTATCCAAAGGAAAGTTTTTAGCTGGTGTTCCTCTAAGTCTGAACACAAGAGAAAAGTCCTGCATCTAAATCACCAAGAGTTTGGAGAGGAAATGGCTTTATGTCCCCTGGCACTGAGGATTCTTCTATCTTCCTGCAGCTACGGTGGCAGGCTGTGCTGTTTTCCTCCTACCAGTTTTCAACAAATAGGCAAAAGTTGGCAGGGTTTGAACGTCAAAAGCCACTAGGATCTCCCCACCAACACTTCAGGGGGGAAAGGGGACTCCCCACCCCTGAGCCAGGAGGAGGAGGGAAGGCTGGACTGGAGGCAGACGCTCGGGCAGTCCCTCTGGGGCTCTGTGAGGTAGTTACGTAGTACTGCTGTTCCCAGTTTGGCAGAGGGTATGTCTGGGGTGGGAGGAGGGGAAGGCACCCTTGAGAGAACTGAGGCCCCTCCTCGTTGCCAGTCTGCCAGGCCTGAAGAGAACTCGCAGTGCTGCCTCTGCAGTGGGGTCAGGGGACAGAGCACAGCCCCACTCGGAGGAGCCCCGAACTTCCCCTCCTTCTCCAAAGTGCAACCAGGAGCCATCGGACCCCCTTCTCAGCTCCCTGCCCCTTGGCACGTACCGCCCCCAATCCCCCAGGAGCCTCAGAAGGGAAGGGACGGGTCTTTAAGCCCACGCTGTGTCCGGGAGCCCTCCCCCACTCAGACAGCCCAGGTCTATGTCAAAAGATGGTTATTGCTTTGATTCAGAAATGGCGTCTCTCAGCCTCTGTCTGTCTGTCTTTGGCACAGAGGAAAACGGACACACAGAACCAACTGGAGTGTTCCCCTCCAGTGTTCTCTGGGTTTTACACAGGGTCTTTTCTGCCAATCCTGAGGCATGACTTAACAGCCCCCAACCGCCCCCCAGAAGTGGAGAGCTCAGGGTAAAGGGAAAAAGACTGAGAAGGACCAGGTGAAGGGGAGGAAAGAGACGGTGATGAAACTCCCTGTCCCTAAAAACAGCTCTCTCCTCCCCAGACCCCTCCCTAAGAGCCAAGTCCACAACCCAAACTGCAAAAGGCAAGCAGACCCTCGAGGGGATTCAAGCCATTGGGTGTCACTGTCAGATGCAGCTTCAAAGTCAGGGAATCAAACCATTTTGGTTTTTTTACGTGTTCCACAGAATTAAACAATATATCCCAAAGTGATGGTCCTTTCTTCAAAATATATATGTAGCTCACACACATATCAGAGCACAGAAGCTGTTTTTTTTACAAGTCGTTTTTCTCAAATCAACCAAACCTCCCAAGTGCGTTTCACGTTGTTATCTCACCGAGGATGGGGAAATGGAGGTGATGTGCAGGCGGGCGTGAGGTGCCCAAAGCCCTCGTCTATGGGTCAAAGGCAGACCCACCAAGACAGGCCTTTTATCCTGCTAAACCTTAACCACCAAACCATATTCCTTTGCTTTCTGGTAGCGTAACTTCCACCATTTTCCTGCTGGGCGAGTATCAGCCGTGCCTAATCCAAGTCAAGTTTGACAGTCCCTTGCCACACTCCTGGTCTCTTCTGGGAGCTGAATCAGCGAAAGGGAAAGGAAGTGGGCTTCAGGTGTGAAGGGAGCCGGATCCCAAGGAAACTGAACACTGCAACAATCACATTTCAGGTACTGTGGGGATTTTATTCCGACGGTAGTTTGAACCAGATATCAAAGCATGCTTGCTGCTGGAAATTCACCTTACATCACTAAATGGCCGACGTCTGAACGTTATCTGCTTCATTTTGGAATAAAGCGTATAGAGCCAGAAAGAGAAGTTGGGAGACCCTTTTTTTGTGGTTTGGACAGGTGGGAAGCTTAATTATACTGGCCTGATATCATCCCTAAATGCTTTCCTGCCTCCTCCTCTTTGGGGTAGACAGTTCTGGGGGCTATAAAGGAATGTCATGGGGAGAAAGTGACAAGACACAAATGAGGCAGGAACCTGTCCGCAGTCACATTCCCGGATCCCCTGCCCCTCCTTGCCACCCACCACCCTAAATCAAGAATTTGGTACGTTTGGGTCCACAGTTAAGAGTCCATCAGATCAATCGAAAGAAGACGGGGAGACAGAGGGGGCAGTTAACTGTTTGCCCCTTGGTCTGTTGATAAAAGACCGAGAATAGCAAGACGGGATTGAAATGAAATAACAAGAACAAAAAGTGAAAAGCACTGCAACGACAAATCAGGTGGACCTCTCTGAGGGCGAGAGGATGGCTTTGTCTCTTCCACTAATGGAATCTTGGCTCCCATATTTTTAGACAGAGAAGTATAGATTTTTTAAAGGGTATCTTTTTTTAGTTATTATTTCTCTCCTCGATAAAACGGAGGCAATATTTTTAAATATCTCAACAGCACCACTGGTGGGAAAAACCGACTGGGGTGCCCTTTAACCAAAGCGGGGAGGGGAGACCACAGGCCGGCCGTTGGAGGGGCTGTTGTTTCGCCCTTGGGGCCACAGCTCTGCTGGGCCTGTTAATCTCATCAGGCAGGATTTTGCTGGGAGAGGCTGGTGGCTTAGGAGATCAGAGCCTGGCCCGGGGCTCTCTCATCACACGCATGGGCCTTCCCCCACTCGGCCCAGCCTCCGTCCAAGGGGCAGCTCCAGCCGCCTTTCCCACAGGGCCTGTTCTCCATAGAGAGTTCCTAAAGGGTTACACTGGCTCATGTTGTAAGAAATTATGAAACATAACTTTCTCGTTTTTTTTTTCTTTTCATTAAAAAAATAAAATATTCAAGACTATCAGCTTCTCTTTTGCTTCTTTTCTTTTTTATATAAAATATCAGCAAGCCGCAAAGAAAAAAAAAAGATTAAAAAAAAGAGGTGGGGGAACAAAGAGGAAAGTAATTGCTGAGGTAACTTCATACCTTGAGGTAGTTTACTTCGCGCACAGCATTACCTGACTGACTCCGCCCACATGTCAAGGTTGTCTGGTTGTTACTGTCGTTGTTGCAATGTCGGAAGGAGGGGAGTCCAGAGCATGGGCTC
The DNA here is from genome assembly GCF_008692025.1 of Phocoena sinus. NCBI lineage: Eukaryota > Metazoa > Chordata > Mammalia > Artiodactyla > Phocoenidae > Phocoena > Phocoena sinus. Next base: position 35,426,920 of record NC_045782.1, read on the forward strand.
TTCCACATGCAGGAGGCCTTCCTCCCTTCCCAGCACACTTGATAGCATTGTCCAAGGTAGCTAAAGTGCACCACCTGGCTAACATGCACTGACAATCAGTACATCTGGAGGGGAGGCCTAACCTCATTTAACTGATGGCTGATAGTCTTCCACAAGGGCTGAACTGAAAACGGGATCTTGCTGAGCCTGGAAAATTAATAAATTAAGCTTGTTTACCCCTTTGTGCATAACGTTGCTGGTATTTTGAATTTTGTTTTTTTTAGGCACACATAACGTCATGCCAACGACTCGTGGAGGCAGAAGCCATCAGTTCAATATGCCTCTAGGATAAAAACAGAAGCCATCAGTTCAATATGCCTCTAGGATAGAAAAAGAAGCAAATTTTCTCTCCAATTTACCGAACAGTCATAAAAGATGCCAAATGATGGACTTCAGCTTTATCAGGAGCCTAGGGTCGGGTTCCACGTCCCACCACCACCAAGGGAACAGTGCCGTGGGGGGGAGTGCCCCGCAACCCCTGCTTCTGGGAACCAGCCCTTATGGGAGCACATGGGCTGGCGTGAGGGCACAGTGGCAGCCTTTGGGGCCACTCAAGTCCTCCATGGAACTGAGACTTTATCAAGGGGCGTTAGTGTCCCCTTCCCAGTGCTCGTATCCAATCATTAAAATAGACTTTAAAAAAATATAAAATCTGCCTGAGAATGATAGGAATCAGGGACAGTACAGTGGTCAGCCCCTATCCCGCTGAGCAGTCAGTACCGCCCATGTGCACCTGGACATGACGTGGGACTTACTTACATGGTTAGAGGGACATGAACGGGGCGGGAATCCTAGTGGGGAAGCCCCAACAGAGCAGGAAATTTGAACTGTGCCAATTTTTCAAGGTGGTGATCTGGAATCAATCAGCCACAGGGCACTCCTTTTAAACGTGGATTACTGTATAGTTCCATCACCTTTCTCCCCATTTCTCCCCCATTCTTTATTCCTTGCCATTCCTACTGGCTGGTTAGGAAGGGATTGGAATTAATCTACAGATGCCAATGTGTCTTCTCCCTTCGAGTCAATAACGTAAGCAAAGCAATGGATTGGTTCTCACTTTTGCCGGTAGCAGAAAGGTAACATAACCAGCGTGAATATACAAAAAGGCTATGTCAGGGCACAAGAACAGAGGTATTTTAATCAATAAATCAAGTAGAAGGTTGGAAGGATCTTAGGGTCAAGAAGTAAACCATCCTTTGAGGTTGATTAAAACACCCCTCTGCGTGTTTTAAAAGCCTGAAGGAAATTTTATTTCTCTTCCCACTGGGGTCTGACCCACCCTCTCGGTGGGACCTAGAGAACTTAAACAATCCACGTTTAAAAGCACCCTGAGCTAGAATGTCCACGGTGACACCCTCAGGGGTGGGCAGTGTTGGGCCAATTGGTTGGGTGTTTAGGGCTGAGAGATCAGGGTTCCTCACTGGAACAACTTCCTCAAGCAAGTGGGCAAACCTGATCTACATCCCGGCCCAAGTGTCCCTGATTCCCGCTCATTCTCAGGCCTGCTGGGGAGAACGTGCTCTCGGTTTCGGCCTGTTGTCCTTGAGCCGACGTGATGGGAAGGGGCCGGTCACTTCCTCCGGGCCTGGGCCTGGTTACTCTGTCCCTTTTGGTGCAGCTGTTTGACTTGGGCCAAGATGTCTCGTATCTTCCGCTGAGCCATCTGCAGATAGAACAAGTGAGAGTGAGGGTCTCCGAAGGCAAGGAGTTATAGCCTTACGTGCGGAGAGAAGCCATCGGGGTCTGGACACCAGCGGCAACCACAGGTCATGTTGGACTTGTGAGAAAGGTAAGAGAAGACAGGATTAGAGTGACCGTAAGTTTCTTTGCCTCCGAGCAGACCCTGAGCACCCACTGGATTCATACAGAGGAAGGGAGGATAAAAGTAGTATAAACTCATTCATCAGTATTTACAACGTGACCAAGTTGACACATGTTACTGAACTCAAGGGGGAACCCCCAGAGTTTCCAGGAGCATGTGTTGTCAGAAGGTCAAAAAGCAGGAGACCTCGTCACCAAACACAACTCCACTACACATGTAAACATCCCAGGAAAGGGGATGAACTGGGATAACCAAAAGGTAGTGAAAGAAGCTCCACTGTGAAAACGGACAAAACACCGAAGGACTGGTATCTTTACTCTTTCCTTCTGAGAAGTGTCTTCCCTGTGAACAACGTTTTATAAGGGAAATCAACTGCAGAATGCGATTCTCTTGACAGAAATTTACCAGGATGTCTCCTTTCCATAAACTGAGTGCTTGATTTCTTGGTTAAAGTTGGCCTAGGTTGGGGAAAGAATGTGGAGTCAATATTTATACATTAATTCTTACTCTGTCAGCCCTGTGCTTGACGTTTTACATAGTTTTTCACTGAGTTCTCATTTTAACCAATGAAAAATGTCACCACTTTGGTGTTTAATGCACCCTGGCTCTCTGCATCCCTGGATATATCATTTAAATCTCACATTCCTCACTTGTACGATGAGGGTTACATGAGTTAATAGAGACCACACAGAATAATGCTTGGTGTAGCAGCAGAACCCGTAAACCTTAAATATGTCTGTGGCTATTAATGGCTCCCAAAGGGCTGTCAGAGAAAGTCGTCACGCTACGCTGGGGCCTGGGTTCCCGTCTTGCCCTTGATTGAGTGAGCAGCCTCAGGTGGGCCCCAAGCCTGATGTGACATGCTCATCTTCTGTGAGTGGAAGGGACTGTATCCAGTAGTCTCCACACCCCTTCTAGCTCCAACACTAAGGGGTTTTAGGAAAACCCCACTAGCTTCCAATCATCCTATAATTTGAACCTGATACCCGCCCTCCTTTCTAGACTCTGGGGTCAGTCCCAATGCTGGGCACTGCTGACTGGCTTTACTGGAAGCAGTGCAGGGACAGATGGTGAGTTCCAGGAAGAGAACAGGAGGGTGGAAGAACTGGAAGCAAGGATGGAGCAGTGGTTCTGGGAAAGGTGAAGGAACTGCACTGCAAATGGGCAACCCAGGATGTTATTCCATGAACAAGGCTGGGTGGTGGATAAGACCCATTTCTCTCCTTATCCAGTGCAAAAGAGAAGGACTAAGGTTAGACGACAGGGAAGGCTATTAACATATAACATAATACACCATAGTTATTACATAATGTAGACTATCTATGAAAACGGTCAAATCACTGTCCCTACAGCCTTCAGAGGGAATAAAACATCTACACCTCACACCCTTACACCTGGAAGGAAAGAATGACCCAGCCCACAGGCGGGCAGAGTGCACGGGATTTGTCGAGGTCATGCTCCTGGAGCCCTGCCGCCCTCCCGTGACGGGGGAGTGACATACGTACCTGGCTGGCATAGAAATGCCCGATGATCTTGACGATGACCTGGTCGTTCTCATCAGGAGTCTGGTCTCTTGGCACCACCACCTCAGCTGCTGTCAAATTTTGCAGCTCATTCACCTGGGGGCAGGGGCAGGGAGGACAGGTCAGAGAGGAGCTCAGGGTGCTGTCCATGTCAAACACGGATGGGACTGGAGGCTCAAGCGCTTGGTCACTAGCAGGTAGAAACTGGAGGAGTCAGGAGCTGGGCGTGGGAAGTGGAATCAAGTAAACGGGCAAATTGGGAGTACCCAGGCTGAGCCGGGCGGAGGAGCTGGGGGCCAGGGAAGAGCTGTTGGGTTTGGGGACTAATGTCCAGAGCTTTCAACCTGACCCTCACGGCTCACCGTTTTGCCACCTTTGCCAATGACCCGGCCAGCTGCCGACGCTGGCACCCGGATGTGGGTCTCCAGCTTTACTTCCTCCTTGGGACCAAAGAAGTTCTCCTCCTTGAGTTTTCCATAAATTCTTCCCTGAGCCTGAGAAGAGGAGGTCATTGTTGTGTCAGCGGGCCACATGTATATGACGAAAGGGAAGCTCCCCAAGCCCCACCCCTTCCTCCTCTGGCCCACAGGCCCACGCCCACTCGGGGTGGGTCACCATCTAGGCCAGGTGATACGAAAGGTGCACAGGACTGACCTGCTCACTTGTAACACTGGGGAGCCCAGGCAGAGTGACTGAGTATGAGTACGTAGCTCCCCAGAGGAACACAGCACCTAAGCTACAAACCAGACCTATGGGGTCTGGGATGCTTGCGTGGACTTGGACAAGCTGTGGCTGGCAAGTCAAGGCCCTGAGTGGCAGCTGGTGGAAGTCACCCACTCAGAGGGCGGGCTCTTGGTCACTCCACACAGTCTAGAGAGCTGTCCCCGCTCTCCATCCCTCCCTAGGTCAGAATAAGCTATTAGCTCTTTGACTGCCTGCCCAGAAGTTCGAGAACCTCGGCACGTCATAGGGACATAAAGGAGAGGAGGGCCTTCCTTAGTCACTAAGGCAGAGGGCGAGGAAGAAGCCCTCAGACTGCCTTCTTTCCCACGTGCCTATTCACTCTCAGGAAGCAAAGAGGGAAAGCAACAGAGTTCCCGCTTGATGTCAATCTGAAAGCAGCCTTGCAGCCCTGTGTTTTGCAGGGAAGCTTAAAAACATGATGCAGATTTGCACTCCCATCCAAACTCGATTCCTCTGGGTCCTACTTGGAAAAACAATAAAGATCGGAACCTTGAATTGGGCCTCTGGGGGTCCAGTGATGATGACCATACGAAGTTTGGAGTCCGGAGTTTCAGGAGGAGCAATCTACAAAGCAAACGCCCGTCAGAGAGGTGCCCTCTACCTCCACCGCCTCCAGACCTCTACCACCACCCTGCTTCCGCTGCCCACCTGTGATGGCCAGGGGAGGGGAGAACAGAGACCCCGAACCCCAAGTCTCTTGCGCCTGCGCCAGAATCCATGAGGACGTGGGTGCGTTCGTTTCTTGACGTTTTCTAAGTAGGGGCACCCCGCCCACACCCCATCTCCCCCACTCCCCAGCAGGTTTCAGCAGAGTCCTGCCAAGAGGGAGGGGCACAGAAATGTAACAAAACATCTGTTCACTGTGACAGGTTCTCCATGGCCAGGGAAGGTGGAAAGACGGCTAACATTTACTGAGCAACCACTGTGCACCAGGCACTGAGCCAGGGGCTTTGGCTGCGTTGCTTCAGGGCATCATCATCCCTACTGTACTGACGAGGAATCGAAGGCTCAGGACCTACAGCTCAGAAGCTGCGATCTGAACCCGGTCGGTCTCGTCTGAACTGAAGTTCTCTTCTGTGCTACAATACCACCTCCTCCCTTAGCCTGAAAGCCCAGGAGCCTGGAAGGCATCCCACGGAGGACTAAGCGAGGTCAGAAGCAAAGCAACTGCCTAACACTAGGCAGATGGGGTGTCTGAGAACAAAAGCAGAGGGTGACGGGAGCAGAGCACTCTCCCACTCCGGGAACTGGAAGGAGACAGAGCAGCTCACCTTGATGGAGGCACTGGCGAAACGGGAGAGCTGTTTGATGTGCTGCCCCTTCTTGCCGATGATGGCGCCCACGGCCTGGGCAGGAATGAACACCTGCACCATCTCCTGCTCTGGAGCCTGCTGCCAAGACAGGACATGTTATTAACGCAGGTCAACGGACACAGCCCGGAAGCCCTCCGTGGCCCTGCCCTGCGTCCTCGAGGAGGGAAGGGTGCAGGCACCCAGCGGCCACCCTGGGCTACATGCTCTGTAGCTCTTTGTAGCAGGGACAAAGGGAAGAAGCTGGGCAAGACAAAGAGGAAGAGTGCTGCCAGCATCTGAGGCTGCCGTGCACAGGGCTGGTGCTCCGGAGGGTTGGCGCCAGTGGCTGGGAGCCCTTCCCTCTCCCCGCAAATCCCCAAGCGTCAGGCTGCCACAAAGAGTTGGACCCTGCAGCCGCATGGTCCCCTGTAATAAGACCCTGCACCTACCATAAAGGAGCTGTAGGGGGCAGCTCCAGTGACGCTGCTGGGAGGTGGTGGGACTGCACTGGAGGAGGCTGGAAAAAGGCCTACAGCAGCCAAGTTCAGGCCGGGGATGAGGTGAGACTGCAGCTGGGGAAGGAAGGTGAAGAGAGAGAGGTCGGCTCATTCTGACAGTACCTGGTGGCCCTCGTACGTGGCCCTGGCTGGACAAGAGGGTGAGTGGGCCTCCACAGAGGAATGACGTGCTTTTGCCCCAAACCTGCCTGCCCTTCTGGCTTTTACACAAACTCACATGTACACCGAGGGTTCTCGCTGGACTAAGAACCGGCAGCTCTGAGGAGAAGGCCCAGCGTTAGACCCTCAGACGTCCTTCCTCTCTAGTGGTTTACAGCGCTCTGACAGAGACATACGTCGGACTCAGCCGATGACAAGGAAGAGGAGACACATCTCTGACTTTCGGGACTCACCTTTTTGGTCACGTGTCCCACATCCTCACTCCCCTTTAAAAACCAGATGAAAATTATGGATCCTCTCCCCACTCAAGTGCACGTAAACACAAACTTTACAGGAGGGTCACAGACCTCAAAGCCCAAGACCGGACTCCCACGTGCACCCCAGGAATCAAATGAAGAATCCCTATTAATTTAATTTAAAAAGGATTCTGATGAATCGAGGTCCAAAAAGCAAAGTAAAAGCTCCAAGGCCCGGGCTTCCCTGGTGGCGCAGTGGTTGAGAGTCCGCCTGCCGACGCAGGAGACGCGGGTTCGTGCCCCGGTCCGGGAAGATCCCACGTGCCGCGGAGCGGCGGGGCCCGTGAGCCATGGCCGCTGAGCCTGCGCTCCGCAACGGGAGAGGCCGCAACAGGGAGAGGCCCGCGTACCGCAGAGGCCCCCCAGCCTGTGAGTGCCCACCCCACTGGGGACCCACTTCTGCCATGGCTCAGGCTCACAGAAGGGCAAGCAGAGGCACCCGACACTCACACTCATGGCAGCCACGTCATTCTCATAGGCTTCCCGAACTTTCTTCATGATCTCCTGCTCGGCCCGGCAGCAGTTCTCGATGGCGCCCTTCACAGTGATGGTCCTCTCGGGGTTATAGAGGGTGAGGTCCTGTAGCCTGGGGCGGGGAGCAGAGCAGTGTCAACCTTCCACACAGGTCCTGGCTGGGGCCGAGACACAACGATGCCATTTCTGCAGGCTGTTTAGTTTTGGGCAAATAGCTCTCTGCTTCTGGCCTTCGGTTTGTAACCGGGGCAAGGATTCCCCACAGGGAGGTGAGGATACTCAGAGCAGACTGGTAGAGCAAGGAGGATGCTCGTAACTGGAAGCTGGTCCCCAATGGTGCCAAGCAATCCATTTCCTGTGCCCGTAGGAACAGAGCAGTTACTTTGCCCACGGGTAAGTCTCTGACAACATCAAGAGGCACAGTGCTCACGGAGTTGCCAGTCCAGCTGCATGACTTTGGTTCTGCCCCGCAGTGAGGCAAACCACCACGCACAGCACGTGCTCGGGGCTCAGAAAAGGATCTGGGTCTGTCCACATCCCATGGCCTGGCAAATGCTCCCGAAACCCCAAAGCCCTGGCTCCTGGCCACAGGTTCTCTCCTCCAGATGCAGAGCAAGAGAGAGAGGACGTGGCAGCAAAGGACTGAAGAGGCAGCAGGCTAACAGCAGCCCGCAGCGGTGACGGGCGCTATAATAAACGCTCCAGCCCTTACGGATAAACGCTCTTTACCGCTGCTTTGATTCTTCTTCTTCAACAAGCAGAAACTGTTTCCAACTTAAGGGGCAGATATTAAGGCTCAGCAATGAGATACTGCCACGCCAGGTGCCCAGGCATCCCACTCGTAAAGGGAGATGAGAGAGCGCCTTACGAAGAGATGGTGATTTTCGTCTCTGTGTCCTGCTCCACCTTCTTCAGGTTGCGCCCCTCCTTGCCAATGAGACGCCCCACGAAATTATTATGGGCCAGGATCTTCAGGGGAACCTCGTCAGCCCTTGGGAAGAAGCGAGGGACAAGAGCTTCTTAGATGGTGGGCCACCGCAGACGAGGGGTTTCCAAGGTAAACCCCAAGACAAAATTACATTTTCAAAGAAAACCAGCAGATCAGTGGTTGTTTAGGGAGAGAAATGGGAAGCAGGGATGGGTGGCCAAGGGCACACGGTCAATAAGGGCGATGGGTATGTTCCTCATCCTAACTGTGGTGATGGTTTTATAGATGGAAAGAAGCGAACTATAGGACAGCGTGTTCATTATGATGCTATTTGTGCTAAAATACACGCACATACATACGTGCGCACACACCTGTGAGGGCACAGCATTGCTAAGATATACAAGGCGTTCTTTACATGGAGGATTCATTTTCTCAGCTTTTATCCTTTCGTACCATTTCTCTGTCTCCTATTGGTCTCTATTATTGCTTTTAAAAAGTCTGCGTTAGGGCTTCCCTGGTGGCTCAGTGGTTCAGAGTCCGCCAGCCGATGCAGGGGACACGGGTTCGTGCCCCGGTCCGGGAAGATCCCACATGCCGCGGAGCGGCTGGGCCCGTGAGCCATGGCCGCTGAGCCTGTGCGTCCGGAGCCCGTGCTCCACAACGGGAGAGGCAACAGCAGCGAGAGGCCCGTGTACCGCACAAAAAAAAAAAGTCTGTGTTATAGTCGAGGAGGTGGCAGTCCCCATGTGCCCAGAAGCTGAAGCCTTACGTTTTGGTGTCCTTTGCCTCCTTGTGCATAATCTCCAAGATCATTTTACAGGCAGAGGAGCAGCCCTCGGGGGTCGAGTGCACGCTGATGGCCTTCTCGGCAGCACCTGCGTTCTCCTTCCTGTGCACGTCGATCCTGAGGGCCACAAGTACACGGACGGTTAGCTAACCCTCAGCCGAAGCTATAGTCCGGCTCCTTTTGGAACGAGGCCAAGTGCAGAGTTGAAATGGGCAGAGAAAAGGGCCAGCCTGTTGCTATGGATTCTGTCTCAGTCAGGAGGTGGTGGCTGAGAATGGTGGCATCTATCATGGGAATACAGGGTTGGGGGATCAACAGCCCTCAGCTCTGAAGCTGCATTTCCCCTTGAATTCTGGATTTCCCCCTTGAAACAACTATAAAGAGAAGGCACGCTGTCCCAAGTTAAAAGTAAATAATAAAAGGATGCATTACGAACAAGGACACAACGTGACCTGTTCTCTTTCCACAGAACACACAACGATCAGCTATAAAGATCAGCGACGATGGGTGGCTGTGGTGGAATGGGAGACGGGTCAGAACTGTGACCTCTTACTAAGGTCCCTGACGGGCCCCATCCTGCTGCCGCCAATAAGCAGTGCTGAAATCACAGAGCACTAAGGAGTGGCCACCTTACCAAGACTAGGTTTGCTCGATGAGACTTTCTACAAGAAATAAACCCTTCTTACTAACAAAAGTGTGTGGCCCAGCCACTGCCGCCAAATGGCACCCCCCCAGGCTTATTCCACCTCCCCAACATTTCCTAAGAGGTAAAGTTGAGTCGAGGCCCCTCAGCGTGCTTCCAGGAGAGGCTTCGCCCCCTGGGCACCCACCACTGTTCCCTGGCCCCACCTCCCCTTCCCCTGCAGCCAAGACTCACTTGGACTGGGTCTGTTTTGTGATGTTGCGGATGGTGGCACCCTCCTTGCCGATGATGGCGCCCACGTACTGGGTGGGCACAAGGAGCCGCAGGGGGATGTCCACTTGCTGTTGCTTGGCTGGGGCTCCCGCTGCCACAGGAGAGCCCTGGCGGGGCTGACCCCGAGAGCCAAAGCCTCCTCGGCGCCCATTCTCGGGACCCTGTGCTATCTGCTCATCAGGAATGTAGGAGACCTTCAAGGCGTGGTTCTCCAGCTGGTGGCCGTTCAGCTTCATGATGGCTCTGAGGACAGAGGCAGAATCTACTGGTCACTCCAATCCATGGCCAATCACACCAAATGCCCTCCGGGTGTAAAGCACTCAGCTGGGTTACAACGTGGAACATGCCAGAAGAAAGGGAGACGACCACCTGCGCACCACTCCCACCTCCACCTTAGAGAGGCTTCCAGTCTAAATAGCGTAAGACATCAAGTAAGGTATTAGAACACAAATACGTTATCTCCACTGAATTTTGAAACTGGCTTGTGAATTTCGACCAGAGCTACCTATCACATAGGATTCACAGGAGAATCACATGTGATTCGCGACACGTGAATAATAAAAAAAAACATGCTAGAACATGTTTGTTTGTTGTGTCCCCTTTTGAGAGTGATACTGTCCATGTTTAAGCAAACTCCATGGAAACAGAAGAGGTGGAGACAGAATGGCTTGCAGGAGTTTAAGTCTGTCTGGAATGTCTGAAAAACAGGACTGATGAACACTGAAGGGAGGGGGCAAGCACCATGCATTCCCAAGGCTGATGCTGGTTAGAAATGTTAACAAGGCAACAATACGTAGTGGGAAGTAAGCAAGTGTTGACCTAAAGCCAGGTTAAGGCCCACAGATCAGCCACAGGGACCTCCAGAAAATTCTGAGTCCAGCAGGCATCTAAAAGAAAACTGAATGGTTTGAGAAAGTGGGTGGGTTTTACACTAGGTTGGAGGAAACAAATATGATAGAGGCAACATGCTGAAGGGACAAGAAAGCCATCAAAAGCAAAACGGCCTATAATTGAGCATAAATGAGTACACAAAGTATACAAGTCTGTCAGTACCAGTGGGTGGAGAAGTGTGACTCAACCAAACAGGCTAAGGAGCCAGAAATTGTGGGTGTGATGCGACTCAAGGCAATCCCTGAGATAAAATGTCTGCCTCTGCCACATCATAACAAATCCTTTAGGTCTTTGTTCCTCCTCATCACCACTAGATGGCGCCATCAACACAGCAAAGGACCCCATGGGCTCTCCCGCAACCAGAGACCTATTAGAGACCTATTAAAAGCCGTATCTTGTCCTAAAGAGGATGTCCCACCTTCCCCGGGAGATCTTTGGGTCCCTCCCTTCAAAGTATTTGCTATCAATCCTGGTGAGGTTTCTGAACCTTTGAGATTCCTGAACCAAAAGACAAGAGTCTGGATTTGGTTTTGCCACAAAATCAGAGGCTAGGTGCAGACTCGTGCCCACCTGGACCCCAGCCCTGCCCAAGCAGGGGCACCTGGCTCCCACCACTCACAAAGACCCTCCTTTGCCCCACTTTTGGGTCCACTCACTGCCTGGTCTGTTCGCGGTTGGAATAGGTGACATTCACCACTGCTGTCTCACTCTCGGTGTTCACTGGGGAAGCAAAACAGAGGTCAAGGTTAGAGCAGCGAGATCTGGAGATGGCACCAATGATGTAAACATTGTAGAAAGCTCAGCTTTGATGGTTACGCGATCAAGAAGGAAATACTTGAACGATGAAGCCTTTCCCCTATAGACCATGTTCACCACAACTCCTGGAATATTCAAATTAGACTTTACATGCCTTCCTTTGATTCCCCCACCAGCCCTCAAGAGAGACAGGAATACACAAGGGTGTGCAGTCAACATATTCAGCAGTTATGCAGCAGGGAGAAAAGACACACACACGCATGCACACACACACACACACACACACACACACACACACACACCTAGTTTTTTAAACTAGCTAAAAATCACACACCTAGTGAGACTGGACCAAGAAATGGTCTGCAAGGACATGGCTGAAGAGATTTGGGGAAACACCCAAAGCCGTTTTAGAGTATCCTCAAGGATATACTGATCAAATGTAGGTGCGTCATGACCTAGCTGAATGAGCTGACAAGAGTGGCTGCCATGGAGCCTGGGGGGAAGGATTTGGGAGCGGACCTGGGTCGGACATTAGAATTCCAGGCGATCTGGGCACATACTCTTCTCCCTTTGGGGACTGATAAAATTAACCGCTTATGCCTCGTCCTGTGATTATGGGTCGCCTAGGCCTGCTTAGCCCCTGGCATGGAGGACTTGGATCAAAAAAATCAAGCCGCCGCCCGATGACACTGAAGGCACTTAGCCACAAAACTGCAATGCAGACCACTCTCAGCCCTTCTGACCTCAGCGGTACAGCTCTCCCACCTCAGTGGAGAGGAATATTCTGAAAGAATAATCTACCAGAGACCTCCCTGGTGGCTCAGTGGTTGAGAATCTGCCTGCCGATGCAGGGGACACGGGTTCGAGCCCTGGTCCGGGAAGATCCCACATGCCGCGGAGCAGCTAAGCCCGTGCGCCACAACTACTGAGCCTGAGCTCTAGAGCCCATGAGCCACAACTACTGAGCCCCACGTGCCACAACTACTGAAGCCCGCACACCTAGATCCCGTGCTCTGCCACAAGAGAAGCCACTGCAGTGAGAAGCCCGCGCACCGCACCGAAGAGTAGCCCCCGCTCGCCACAACTAGAGAAAGCCCACACGCAGCAACAAAGACCCAACGCAGCCATAAACAAACAAATAAATGTAAAAGACACTGAGACAAAGGACTATTACACAGCCATAAAAAAGAATGAAATTCTGCCATTTGCAGGAACGTGGATGGACCTAGAGAACACTATGCTTAGTGAAATATCAAAGAAAGATACCTATATGGGGAATCTAAGAAATCCAAATGAATGTATGTGCAAAACAGACACTCAGACAGAAGGCAAACTAGCGGTTACCCAAGAGGAAGGGGGAGAACCTTAAGGTTCTTAAGGTAGGGGGGTATGGGATTGATTGACAGATACAAACTACTATGTATAAAATTAGACAAGTGATGGGAATTCCCCGGCGGTCCAGTGGTAGGGACTCTGTGCTTTCACTGCCATTGGCCCAGGTTGGATCCCTGGTCAGGGAACTAAGATCTCACAAACCGCGCAGTGTGGCCAAAAAACTTTTTAAATAAAATAGACAAGTGACAAAAATGTATTGCACAGGGAATTACAGACGTTGTCTTGCAATGACTCTGAACAGAGTACCATCTTTAAAAATACTGAATCACTATGCTGTACAACTGAAACTAATACATTATAAACCAACTATACTTCAATTAAAAAATAATAATAATAAAGTCATTCTCTCCCTGAAAAAAAGTAAAAGGGTGGACAGAGAGGACTTTTCTTAGAAAGTGGCATCTGATGGGACTTCCCTGGTGGCGCAGTGGTTAAGAATCCACCTGCCAAGGCAGGGGATACGGGTTCGAGCCCTGGTCCGGGAAGATCCCACGCGCCGCGAAGCAACCAAGCCCGTGCGTCACAGCTACTGAGCCTGCGCTCTAGAGCCCGCGAGCCACAACTACCGAGTCCGCGTGCCACAACTACTGAAGCTCACGTGCCTAGAGCCTGTGCTCTGCAACAAGAGAAACCACTGCAATGAGAAGCCTGCGCACCGCAACGAAGAGTAGCCCCCGCTTGCCGCAACTAGAGAAAGCCCGTGCGCAGCAACGAAGACCCAATGCAGCCAAAAATTAATTAACTAAACAGTGGCATCTGAGCAGACTAGAAGACTTAATTTTTACAAAATCAACCACTTCCCATTCTGTTCTCTCCAGGTAGCAGGTATTGCCCCCAGATTCGGTGTGTTATAGCTCCCTGGTGAGCCTCTTAACCAGCGGTGACTCCTGTTGGGCGCCCCCAGTGAGGCTCTCCAATGTGCTCCCAAGCCATTGCTGTCTCTTTGTCCAGGAGTAACTCAGTCATCAGTCTAAGCTGTAAGCAGGACTGGGTGATGGTTATCAGCGCTTCCAGCTGTGTCCTGGCGTTTATGATAAAAGGCAAGCTTCGGGGTCAGCAGGAGAGAACCTGTCTGATTGATTCAGCACTTCATACCTTTATGCAGGCAAGTATTTTAATCATTTATAATGATTTACAGCTTGCCCCTTTCCACAAAGAATTTGGAGATGAATACTTAAGTCTTGTCTAGGTTTCTTAAAGGTCTGCAAACTCAAACTATTTTGTCTACCTAATGACCAAGCTCTGCTTTATGTCCAACCCAAATCACTCCAAATTTTATTTTAGCTTATTTTCTCTGAAAATAATTTATAACCTTAAGCAATAAATTCAAAATTCGTACAAAACGTCTTATCATCTAGAATTCTTTTTTATTATTTCTCCTTCTTGAAAGAGAAGAAGTAATAAAAAGAACTTAAATAATAATAAAAATAAGTTCTTCTGCACTCTTGAAAGATTTTGCCTGCCCACCATCAATATGTACAAAAATCCTGTTATTTTTTTTTAATTGACCAAAGACATGTAGCTCACAATCAGAGGTTCTACCAAAAAAAAAAAAAAAAGACAACCCATTGATTACTCCAGACAAAACAAAGAATTGTGAAGCTTTTAAAGTAAAAGGGCTACAGATTTGCTCAAGCCGCGTGCACAGTTTCCATTCTTAATCTATTCCTAAAATCTTGGGACGTCTATTGCTACCTTGGTTGACCCCAGGAGCCTGGGGACCCCGTGCTTGGAATGAGTGACTGTTGAGTCTCTCATTAAACAGAGGAGAAACCTGTCCCGGAGAAGCAGCAGAGCTGAAGCTGGAACTCCATATCCCAGCCCCCACCCCAGCGTACCTCCCTCCACACCTTTGGCCGTCTCTGCCCCTCTTCCTCACCCACGCCCCCGCCCCCAACTCCAACACCCACCCCTACCCCACCGCCCCGCTCCTCTGACCACTCTTACCTTGCTCGCAGTTCTCCACTGTCCCATACTGAGCCAGCAAGCTGTCCAGTACCTGGGAGCAGGGAGAAGGGAATACGGCTGCTCTGGGCATCCCAGGAAATCACAAAGCATCACTAGACACTCCTCACCCCAAAGCACCGGGGTACAGGCAGAGCCTTTGGTGGGGATTGAGGACGTCACCTGCTCAGTCTGCCCTTTCTCAGGTACTAATGCTGACGGCAATCCGTCGGGGTGTCTTCGCAGAATGTACTTGAGCTCAAAAAGGCATGTAAGGGCCTTTTTGGAAGCAGACCTGTGCCACCTGAGTCCCTAGCTGATCCTCTGTCATCACTAAGTTTGGGGTTCAGAGGATACCCTTCCCACCTCCCTAAAGCCTCTCACGGTAGGGACTGCCCAAAGGACTAATACTGGAAGTCTTAGGTTAAGGATGCGATCCAACCAGCCTCCCCTCAGCACCAGCTTCTCTGGCCTAGCCCCAAACCCCCAGGACACCTCCCAGTCATCTCTGCCAACTCAGGCTGACCCAGACTTCTTTCCCAGTGCCACTGAGAGTTTCCCCCAATCACTTACTTCCCATCGAAGCTGGGGTGGAATATTTCGGATCTGTATTTTTCGACTCCTGAAATTAGAGAGAACAGCATCAGTGACAGCTCTGGACACTTTAGGCGCCTGTGACCTTTTGCATTTTTCAGTCCTGTTCCAGTCTATCTTCCTAAACTTCTGCTCAACATCAAAGACTTAAGAGTCTGAGAACGATAACCTTTGGGAATGGAGATTTATTTCGCTTCGTTTCAGAAAGCAAAATAGAGTGCTACCACAGGTAGGAAAGCCAAAATCAGATGCCCTAAGCACTGGGATAACACAGTTTCCCGCCCCCCCATACCAGTCACATCTGCTTTGTTTCTCTCTCTTAGGTTCTCCTCACCAGTTCTCTTACTCAGCAACCATCTACTACCACCCACTGTGTTTCAGGATCTAGGAATACCGAGCTAGCTATGTGAATTATTACACGAATCATTAACCTGATACCTTTTCAATCGGTGTCTACTCCAAGCTGGACTTTGTTCTGCATGCTGGGGACACAACGATAAGCCAAACAGACAAAGTACCTGGCCTCAAGGTGCTCACAATTTATTAGGGGAAACATATATGCAAACAAATTACAGCAGGTAAGTGGCAGCAGCTCTGCTCTTTCTTGGTACAGATACGGATTTAAACCTGTGCTCCACTTAACAGCACTGATCTTTAAAAGGTTATTTAACTTCTTTGAGGCTCAATTTTCTCCTTTGTAAAACAGGGATAATACCTATTCACAGGGAGGTATAAAGTAATGTCAGATAATATTATCAGGAGCTTAGCAAAGGGCTTGGAGTAAGTACTTAAAATGTAATAACAGACACATGTGTGGACGCTAAGGAGGAGTAATTAACACACACACGACCCAGCATTATGACCACCCCCTTCCCTCCTCCCAGTTTACTATGGTTTCTCCTTTCCATCTTTCCAATACCTCTTAGAAACGTAATTTTCCCTGAGGAAGGCTTTCAGGTTCAAGGTTGACTCCCACGGTGATTAACTGCTCACCACCCAAATCAATGCCCTAATCCCTGGGCTTAAAACATTTCAACTGACTTGATCTGCATTGGTCAATGGTCACTTATGTCTTTGCATATCCTTGATCACAAACTCTTAGTTCAGGGACATGGTCCAACAAAATTCTAGTGGCACAAGGGAAAATGAAACTAGGAAGCAAGAAAATCCAGTCCTAGCCCTTAAACTGCCCCTGATTGGCTGTTCTGACTAAGCCACTCAAGCTTCAGGCCCCCGTATTCCTGGCTGACATGCAACAGGGCCCAAGGCAGTTCTTGCCAAGCTAGGAGGAAGGGGTACTCAAAACACACGAGAAAAAAAAAAAAAAAAAAAAACACGAGAGCAAGGGAAGGGATGCTAAGCTCTAACTGTAAATGTTTTTGATCTTGGCTCTGTCCTCAGCCAGGTCACTCATTTCATCCCTGTGACCAAGTATCTTGAGATATAAAATGGAAGCAGAAGGGTCTTTAAGATCCCTTCTAGCTCTGCCGCTTTGAGGGCAGAAAGTCTTTATCAATGAAACCTTTTCCCGGGTTGAAATAACTTAAGGGAAGTGGAAATGTAGCATAAGTGTTGGAGAATCTATGTCCACAGTTCTCTACTTTGGGTGGTTCATGAACCTGATCTAAGGAAGTTAGATTATAGGAGGACAAAAGAACAAGGGTCAGAAACAAGTCCAGTTCCAGGTCCTCGGGTCCCACACCGGGCCGGCTTCTTGGGATCCAATTCACTGGCCAAGAGGGAGGAGCCTCGTGGCATCTGCATGACATGGCGTACAGGATTACCCATACACAACACATTTCGTGATGAAATGGGCAAAGAAAACGCAGGGGCCCTCCCATGAGGAAAATCAAACTCTTGGTGAACTGAAGAGATGATTATACCGTCGCAAGATTGAGAACACTGATCTACCTTAATGCTAGTGACGGGGGGTTACCTAAACTGAGGGAGGACCTCCCTCAAGCAGAGGCTTCTGGAAGAACTGCGAGGAGATGGGCGGTGCCTGCCTGGAGTTCAAACCAGTAAGAACTTAAAGCAGTCCCCTGCAAAAGTTCAGTTTGAAGAGCCCTCTTTCAAGATGGTCCTATAGCTTACTATAATCTCAGGTCAAGGGTCAAAAATACCCTCTTCCTACTTCAAACTCCCAGTTTTAAGGGCTTCCTTTTCAGGGTAGGGAGGAATTGGGAGGGGATGGGGAGGTGAAATCAAATCTCAGTTTGGGATGTTAATCCATATCCTGAAAGCAATGGCAGTCTGGAATGTCTGGAATGTTCCAGGAGGGGGAGGAGGGCAGGGACACCCAACCAATGGAAGAAAAGACATCCTGGCAACCCTCCCCCACCCCCAACAGGCAGGGACTCACCCACCCCTCCAGGGCACACACACCCAATCCTGGGAACCCATGCCAGGCCCCCTGAGGCCTCCAAACCTGGCCAGCAAAGCCCCCAACCCTGACAAAAACACAGAGACCAAGACGAACCTTCGTCTTTTAAGCCGTTGGCCTGGTTTGTGTTAAGTATGGTGCTACCTAATTTCTTTCTGGCCCAAAGCACATGTGACCATGCTGAGAACTGGACCCAGTACTCCCTTCCAGGAGCCCATGGGTAACTCACTCACCCTACAGGTATTTCTGGATGCCTAGCTCATACTGGGCCGGGGCAGTGTGCCGAGGGCTTGGGGGATCAGCACGGAAACTAAGAGACCCTAACTGCTTACTTCCTTTGCTCAGTACCTTACTTTCCTGTGGAAAGCTGACACGGCTTTTGTGAGGGCTTAAAGCAGATGGGCTGGGGGGGGGGGGGGGTGTGCCTGCCAGGCCGTGGTGCTCAATCCCAGTCCCCAGGAGCCACTACCTGTGATAGTGAAATGGTTAGGTTTCTGCACTGGTGGGGAAATAGCGGGAGATACCACAGCCTAGAGAGAGCCCCCGCACTCCCACCTCCCGTGACAACCAAAGAGCCCCACTCCAGCACTCCTGGGGATGGGCTTCCACTAGGCTCCAGCGGGAGCCTTCGCCCTACAGGCAATAGGGCACTGCGCTATGTGCAGGACCCTAAACTCTAGCAGCCGTTGTTTAGAAAAGCAAGGGAACTCCCAGAAGTTCAGGAGCCACCACCCACCCTGGAGCTGATAAACCTGTTGAGTGAAAGAATGAAGCCTCCAGCCCCTGGCAACGAAGGCAATGGTTGCGCCAGTCAAATGATTTCCCCAGTGGCCGATACCCGGAGGCTTCTTACCCCCTCTGCCTGCCCTGACCAGCAGGGCAGTTACCAGGTCCTGGGGCAGCTCCCCAGATACAGAGCAATCACAAGGGATGCTCCTTTGTAATGTTGCTGGGGACAAGCAGGGGACACCAGGGCCACAGGGACTAAGTGACCATTCAAGCCCAGGGGAGATTCCAGGAGAGAACGGAGGGAGAGAGAATCTGGGCAGCAGCGTCGTAAGGAGTTAAGTAAGAAAAACAAGAGATTCAGGAAGCACAGGAGCTAGAGGCACCCGGAAGGATGGCTGGGACTGCTCCCTGGGCAGGAAGCTCTCGTCCTTTTTCACCTTTTCAGAGAAATTCATTGACTTAGACTGAATGGGAAGGAAAAACAGTTCATTAAGGAAGAAGCTAACATGTGAGGAGTGCTTACCAGATGCCAGGCTCAGATTCAGCGCCTCCTATAAGCCTCCCACTACCCATGACCACGATAACCACGGCTCCACTTTACAGACTGGGGTCCTGAGATTGAGGGCTTGAGTATCTGCCAAGTCACACAGGTTCTAAGAGCCAGAGCCAGTATTTGAACCCAAAGACTGTCTGGTTCCAGGCTCTTTGCACAGTCCCCTGCGCTGCCTTGACGATGGCAGAAAGGAAACAAAAGCCTTCGCCAAAATATAGTCAGGTTTTGGCTTGAGAACGAGTTTAAAATACTCAGAGTTCACACAACAGAGTGAAGAGCGGGCCTGCTGAGTGGCTGCTGCTCTCCAATACGTCGAAACATCCCACCTATAACTCCTTAAGACGCATACTTCCATTGTTAGTGGAAAAGTGACTCTGTGCTTATTGAACACTGACTAGACATTTGATAATATTGTTAATATTTTTAAAATCAGGTAATTCCCTGGCAGTCCAGCGGTTAGGACTCTGCGCTCTCATGACGATGGGCGCAGGTTCAATCCCTGGTCAGGGAACTAAGATCCCACAAGCTGTGCGGCACGGCCAAAAAATAAAATAAAAAATAAAATAAAATCATACTGATTTCTAGAAATACATACTGAAATAGTTACAGATAAAATGTCATGTCTAGGACTTGCTTTAAAGTAACTAGGGGGAAAATTAATACAGATTGGATATGATTTGGTAATTTTTAAAGCTAGGTGATGAGTACATGGTGGAATTATTTAATTATCCTTTCCATATTTCAAAGTTTTTTTTTCCACAACAAAAAACTTTAAATAAAAAGATAATTCTGAGAAGATGCGGTACTTATATACAACGGAATATTACTAAGCCATAAAGAGGAATGGAATTGGGTCATTTGTAGAGACGTGGATGGACCTAGAGTGTCACACAGAGTGAAGTCAGAAAGAGAAAAGCAAATATCGTATATCAACGCATATATGTGGAATCTAGAAAAATGGTATAGATGATCTTATTTGCAAAGCAGAAACAGAGACACAGACGTAGAGAACAAATGTATAGATACCATGGGGGAAAGGGGTGGGGTGGGAGGAATTGGGAGACTGGGATTGACACGTACACATTATTCATACTATGTATGAAATGGACAACTGATGGGAACATACTTTATAGCACAGGGAACTCTACCTAATGCACTGTGGTCGCCTAGGTGGGAGGGAAGTCCAAAAGGGAGGGGATATCTGTGTGTGTGTGGCTGATTCATTTTGTCGTGCAGTGGAGGCTAACACAACATTGTAAAGCAACCATACTCCAGTAAAAAATAAATAAATATAAATAAAAAGATAATTCTAGCTCACCCAATTTTAAAGTCATCACAGATTCAAAATTAATGGGTCTAAGCCAATGAGGTTTTCCTCTTTTATTTTTATTAGCAAGAATCCAGGCCCTGGTGAGGAGCCCGCTGAGGGCAGGGAGAATGGGCCTCAGGTCCAGCGGAGAGCGGAACAGATGCATAGATAGGACACTTTTCAGAAGGGGGGGGGGTCCCCATATGACAGAATGCACACCTGGACGGAATGCACCCTGGGAACAGTCTTCAGGTCTTCCGGAAGACAGCTAAAAACTGCACCAGGGAGTGTTCTTTTCCTAAACGTTTGCAAACCAGCTCCTTCCTCTTTCCACCCCCATTCCCAGAGGGTAGCGTGCTGTCTTGATCATGCTCGTGGCCTCACCCTGCCTGAGAGGGAAGCGTTCCATTAAACCAGGGTGGAGCAGACCAGTTGTGAGGACAGAGGCAATAGTAGGTTTTGGAAATCTTTTCAGGCTTGGGGCCTCAACCCCCAGAGGCCACTATCAGAGTCAAACCTGGACTTTCATCTCTCCGGAGAACTAGGATTAAACCAGGATCTCCAGATTAGACCCTTTACCTCCACCCCCTCCCCCGGGGCCGTGATTCTCTGACTAGCAGTCTGCTTGCTCTAGGGCAAGTAAGGCCTTCAACTCCCTAGACCTCAGTTTCTCTCACATCAGGGACCAGAGGATTAGGATTAGTCCATTTTACTGGATCTTGTGTCCCCAGACAGAGATCAACCCTGTCCACCTATAGTGATACACTTTCTTAATTAGAGTGATTTTCTGTGCCTTAATGGTCTGCCCAAGTGGTTCTTAACCCCCTTCTTTTTCCTGGAGACTAGGTTCCCACTAGGAAATATGATAAAAGCTAAGAACACTCTCCACCAGAAAAATGCAAAATTCACTCCAGCCTGCAGACATCTCCTCGAAAATGTGGGAAGAAACTAGCCCAAGGCAATTAGAAAGCTAAGCTTGACTGGGGATGGAGCTGGGGTTATTACCTGGCAATTTTAAGAGTGAGCAACTAAGATTTTTCAAACCTGCAGTAACACCACACTCTTTCAATTCTAATCAGCAGTCAAGAAGGTCACTACCACTTCCCCAAGGTTTCTGGTGTCCAGCTGATGTGGAATCCTTCCAGATTTTCTTGCCACCTACTATGCACTGGGCCTGTGTTGTCCACCCTACAGTAGCCGTTAGTCTAGTCACGTGTAGCTACTGAGCACTTCAAAGCAGCAACTGGATTTTTTCTTAAAATTAAAATGTTTGTATAATGTAACTTTTTCTTCTGTATATTTTATGAACTCTAAATACAGATCAACTGTTTCCAATGAAAATTTAGCATATGAATCGGGACAGGCTCTAACAGTAAAAGAAAATACACACCGGGTTCCTAAGACTTAGCAGCCCCCCCAAAAGTAAACGATCTCATTCATCGTTTATATCGATTCCATATTGAACTCATAACCTTTTGAATTAACTTTAAAAGTAATTTTGAATTAATCGTCTACATTAATTTCACTTTTTTCTTTTTGAAGGTGGCTATTAGAAGATTTACACTTACACAGGTGGCTTGCCTCACATTTCTACTGGGCAGTGCAAGGCACTACACTGCAGTGCAGAACACGGAGGGATGAAGAAGCCAGGTAAGGCTCCTGCTCTCAGGAGTTTACAGTCCAGCGGGGGACCCCAGTTTGGTTTTTTGTTGTTGTTGTTGTTTTGTTTTGTTTTGTTTGGCCATGTTGCGGGGCTTGCAGGATCTTAGTTCCCCGACCAGGGATCAAACCCATGCCCCCGCAGTGCAAGCGAGGAGTCCTAACCACTGGACTGCCAGGGAATTCCCCTCAGTTTGGTTTGGGATGGGAGAAGAGAATAGACACGGTTAAGTGGGTTGGGGAGGTGGGCTGGCCACAGTACCCTTTCAGAAGTGGGTGATCCTGGGACTTCCCCGGTGGTCCAGTGGTTAAGATTCCATGCTTCCACTGCAGGGGGCGTGGGTTCGATCCCAGGTCGGGGAAGTTCCGGGTGCTACGCAGCGCGGCCAAAGAAAAGAAGTGGGTGATCTTGTTGACTCCTCAACAAGAGTCCCATGCGGCTGACACCGGAGAATAAGCACCGCCGCCCCCCCAAAGCTGGCTCCCATCCCAGTTTTTTTCCCCCAGCTGGAAATCACACATAAAAGATGTCCTAACGTGCCAACCTCTGCCCTTTCCATAAGATCACCACTGACCTAGTCCTTCCTCCCCACCCTGCCTCCTTATCCCTGTAGAGTGGAGAGGTGGAGAAAAAAATAATTGTCTAGGAAAGCTTCTGAAGGGGGCGGACCTGGCACGCTCCAAGCATGGCAGTAGCTGAGAAAGCGGGCCAGGCTGGGGAGGGGAGGAGGAGCTGGCCCAATGCCCAGGGCTCAATGCCAGGCTGATCCAGAGGCAGGGCAGCCAGACAGGCAGGCAGTCGGGTGGGTTGACCAGCAAGGTAGGGGCTGGAAAGGAAAAACACTGACCTACTGGAAGGTACAGAACCAAGCAGGGCAGATGCCACCACCAAGGGGTCAAAGTATTGGGGGGAGGAGCTGGAAAGCAGGGACACCACTGGAATGTATCTGTGGTCCCATGAACATGGTCTTTTAAAGGTATGAGACACACACACACTGTCCCACGTGTGCTCCTGAACTAATTCTGAGGATAGGAAGGAAAAGCAAATCTCGGGGAGAAACTCTGGGATGGACGATATTCCCTCTCTGGCAGGCTCTTGTACTGTGTTTAATGTGCTCTTGGCCTACCTGGAGTCAGGGGAGAAGAGGGGGATTCACTAGGCCTCTTACATGACCAAGGACACACACACCCCATTAACCTGGCAATCAGAAGTTCCAATTGAAGAAAATCAGATTCCTACATTGAGGAAATAAGATTCATACACCGAGGTCTGAGAGGGTCTTAAATAGTCACCTTCGTTTCATAGATGGAGAAACTGAGGCTCAGCAAAAGGAAAGAGACTTGGCAACTTTGAGGTAGGACGAGAACTCAGCTGGTTTATGCTGAGCTCTAGTCCTACCCGGTTTATGATAAGCATAAACCAGCCTCCTCCCAGGCTGGTTTATGCTCATCTCACCAAACTTCGCTTCTTTCTCTCTGACAAGAAGTGTTAACACAGCAGAAGTTGTATAGCCCCGATGTCAGCAGCAGGAAAGATGCCCATATCCTGTATGGCTAAGTGCATGCCAACTGGCTGTTACTGCATGCGGCTCCAATTTGGGCACAGGATTTAACTTGCAGAAGAGCTAACTGTACTATAACACGGCTGGATGACTGTCAGAGAGATTTGTTAGCAGGGGAAAAGTGTAGTCACCAAAAATTCTGTCTTGAAAAATTTCACGTTGGTTTGGGATAGGCAGGGCTGCAAAGGTGAGAGGCCGGTGGGAGGCGCCACCCGATGTTGGAAAGCAAGCCGAAGAGGAACAAATCCTTTTGCTCAATTCACTCATCTCGGAAATACACCGTTTGACTAGAGAGAGCTCACGGTTTTTTTTTCTTGCCCATCTAGGCAGTGCCAGAGGAAGCCAAAACAGAAGCTGAGACAGTGGAGCTCTTTCCAGTCAAATTCCAAGTCGGCCTGGGCCAACTGCCACTCCCTCCCTCCACCGTGCTCTCTCTGCCTAGAACCGTGCTTTCACCTGAGGGGCTCCTAGAGCTAGAGCTGGCCTCCTGAGCCCTACACAGTGTGAAGTGCGAGGTGTGATGAAGCCATCAGATTCAACCTAATGCATGGAGACAAACAGGAGAGGTGACCCGGTGTAAGCAGTGCAACCCTGTTGGTGCAGGCAGCGATGGTGTGGATACGAAATTAACCATTGGGGACACTGCTCACCTGCCTTCTCTGGCTGGCAGTGGGAAGCATTTCCAGGATCTTCTTCGGGGGGTGGGGGTGGGGGGGCAGCAGCGCGGGTGTTAATTCGCTCTGACAAAGGGGAAGGTGGAGGGGGCCTAGAAAGACCACTTCCTGCCCCAGCCTCACTAGAGACGTTGGTTTAGCTCACCCCCCAGTGGAGATGTCAGCATCTCTCCAGAAAGCTTAAGAGACAAAAGGTCTGGCACTCTGGGGCCCAGAGACCTGGCTGAGGGTGGAGCTGACACCCGCAGGAAAGCCCTGCGGGGCATGCCTCGGAAATAGAGCAAGGTGGAGAGGCTCTCTCCTCAGGAGGAACCGACAAGCTTGGAAGCACAGCTCCAGGCTAGGATTTGGAGGCAGAGAAGCAAAGAAAAGGATACTAGACCAGACTCAAGAGAAATCAGTTTTCTGCAACTCACAATTTGCACTGAGAAAGACCCTAGTGGAGTCTGGGTACCTCTTGGAATTGTTAGCGTTCCTGCTAAAGGATGAGAATGCATGCCAGCATATGCTGAAAAATACGAATTCATCCTACTAGTGGAAAGGCGCTCTGGTGTGACCCTCCAACAGGAGGTTTAACAACCTCACGGAATCCTTGTCTCCTCTCCACGGCTGCCAACACAGACCTGTTGGTGGCCGAAAACTTCAGGAAGCTGCTGTTTGTTTCTTTCCAGCGTGTAGGTCTTCATCAGAATAACTCTCTTCTGACATGGACACCTACCCTGAGTTCTGCCCTGGCTTGTGCGGGAGCAAAATGCCCTCTCTGTAGAGGTCTTTCTCCCCAGCCCCAGACTCTGCCAGGGCGTCACGACAGCACCATTCGAGACGGTTCTCATCCATCCAGGGGGGAGCAGGGGCAAGGTCTCTAACAGCCCAAGGGACGGCGAACACGGCCTTTCAGGAGGCCGGCGGAAAGCAGGCGCGGGCAGGGCAATTGAGAAAGAGGTGCCGGGGAAGGGCGGCAGCAGCTGAGAGTGGGGGAGGGCTGGCAGCAGCTGGGGGGGAGGAGGGGAGTCCTCATGAACGGGCAATTGAGAAGGGCCGAGCAGCTGAGCGGCCGGGCTGGCGTCGCCGGGCCTGTGCCCCACGTGGGCCGGCCCCTTCCCCCAGCCCCTCTCACCTCACCCAGGGGAAGCTGAGCGCTCGGCCCCGCACCCCGGCCGCTGGGTGGGCCGGGTCGGCAGAGCACAAGGAGGGGGACAGAGGATGTCCCCGGGGGCCCCCTCTGCTGCGGGGCCCGGCGGTCTAGAACGTTCTGCCGCCAGAACCCCTTCGGCGTCCCGACTCTCCCCTGCCCGTCCCACCCGGCCCAGGGGGCCCTGGGCTACGCGCGCAGCACCCGGAGGGGGAGGGGACACGCGCCGGGGGCTGCCGGGTGGGGGTGGGGGTGGGGACCAGGACTTTGCCCTTTGTCTCTCTCTCTCCAGAGCCACCGGCCGAAACCCGACCCCATCAGTGAGCCAGGCAGCCAGCGAGGGGCAGGCTCCCCCTCCGGGGTCCTTTAGTAAATCCAGACCCGACCTCCCCGTGGTCAGGGCTGACTGAGGTGGTCCTGTGGGGGAGGGGGCTTCCCGCCTGCGAACAGGCCTGCAAGCATTTAAGTGGGAACCGGCTGGGGGCAGGGGGCTGGGAGGGGGGCCGCAGAAGCAGAAGGGGAGAAAATGGCCCGGGAGGCGGCATTCCTTGGAGACCTCGGCTGGGCTGTGGGGAGGAGGCAGGACCCGGGCGGGAGGCCTCCCACTGAGAAGGCAGGAACTGAGGCCTGGGAGTGGGGTGGGCTGGGGGCGCGGAACCAAGACGCCTTCCGGGCCTCGAAAAAAAGACCCTCCCCTCCCAGGGCGTTCTGGGAGCCGCTACAGAAAATTTATAATCGAAGAGTCACACCTCCATGCAGAGTAGGGCACTTGTCTGGGGATGCGAATGACCTTCTTTTGTCTGCCCTCTTGGGGTGTCATCAATTACTGAGAGTCTTATTAATAACTCACGTTTACACAGTACTTCAGGGTTTACAATCCACACTCTCCTATGAGCCTAGAACACAGGTTGATTTGAGCCTCTAAACCACAGAAGATTGAGAATATTTTTATTTCCATTCTGCAATTCAAAAAGCAGCTCAGAGAGGTTAAGTGCCTAGTCCCAAGGTGACACTAGCCAGCCACTGTCACCACACCATGAAGCCGGCTGCTGCTCAGGGAAAGGTAACTGGGTTCTCGCTCCTCAAAAACATGTAGGAGCTATGAATTATGATTCTGCAGGCTTGTAACAAAGGTCAACTCTTTGTCCCTTCCTGCTAGGAGGAGGGGGGATGGGAGGGGAAGCCACTCGATCCCTGCGCCCTTCCCCCCAACCTCTCATTTTCCCCAGGTTTGAACCCAAACAAAAGGCAAGGGGAAGGGAAAAAAAATTAGCCCAAAGCGCCAGCCCTGGCACCTAGAGGAATGCCAAAGGATGGAAGCTCTTAGAACTCAAAATAGCTACCAGCTTTTTTTTTGCGGGGTTCATGGAGATGGGGAGGCTTCATATGAGGACACTAGGCCCAGGAAGATACTGACCCCAGATCCCACAGTGTGCACACATCTGGCAGAAGGGCAAACTGAGCTTGACGCCTGAATCCTAAACCACTCAAGTCCTTCTCCACTTCATTCAGCCCCCTTTCTGTGGTTTTTCACTAAAAGCAGAATTCCCATTTCCCACGATAGCTGCCCAGAGAAGGGGAGAATGTTCTTAGTTTTCTTCAACCATTCAAGATTGCCTGAAAATCCCAATGGTGAGAGGAAAAATAATGCAAGGCAAGTATGAAACACCTACGGAGGAAGGAGGCTCAGAGCAGGGAGAAGTTAATGTTGGGCATGTTTTTATTTGCTAGCCTTATGCTCTCCCCCCGGCAAAACATTCAACTTCTCTGAATGTTAGAGATCAGCTATTCCCACCTAAGAGAGCTCAGCCTTGAAGGTAGAAAGGCCTGGGTTTGAAACCCAACACCAGTATTCAAGGTATGACCTTGGCTAAGTTACCATAACCACTCAGAGTTCCAGCTTCTTCTTCGGTGGAATGAAGACTAATGCCTGCAGGGTTCTTAGGATTCAATGAAGGAACAGTGCCTAGCTCTGAGTAGATAGATACTCAATAAACGCTCCCTATTATTTTTTTTAAAGCATTTTAAAAATATGTATTTATTTATTTTTGGCTGCGTTGGGTCTTTGTTGCTGCACGTGGGCTTTCTCTAGTTGCGGTGCGTGAGCTCCTCATTGCGGTGGCTTCTCCTGTTGCAGAGCACGAACTCTAGGTGAGAGGGCTTCAGTAGCTGCCGCACGTGGGCTCAGTAGTTGTGACTCGCGGGCTCTAGAGCGCAGGCTCAGTAGTTGTGGCCCACAGGCCTAGCTGCTCCACGGCATGTGGGATCTTCCCAGACCAGGGCTCGAACCCATGTCCCCTGCATTGGCAGGTGGATTCTTAACCACTGCTCCACCAGGGAAGCCCTGTGCTCCCTATTATGGCAGAAGGAACTCGTCTTTTGACCCACAGCACGTCACACAGAGCTCTAGAGAAAAGAAGATGCTCAATAAGGGAAATTATGGACATCTGCCATACTTACCTGGGGGCCTCTCCCCACTAGGATGCCATCCCTCTCTTCCAGAAGAGTTGTCTTCCCACAAACATCTCCCTGCCTGTCCACAGTGCTCTCCTGAATCCACTCCTATTTTTTCTGCCTGTCCTTCAAAAACACAGCTTAAGCTCACTCAAAGCCTACCTCCTGTTAGTTCCTGAGGTTGTGTGCCTCTCATTGTAGTCTCTTAGCCTCTGCTGTCCCACAGCTTTTCCTGGATCCAAAGTGAAAACACTGGAGGGCAGGAATTTTATCTTGCACCTCTTTTGTGCAGCTCCTCCTCCCTATGTTTCCCTTCCCTGCCCTGAAAAAGACCCAATAATGCTAAATAAAAACCCAATAAATAATCAAATGTTTAATTCAGGAGAGGGGTCAGGCAAAGACCCATTTTATACAGAATGAGGAGGTGGCCACCATGTAAGAAACAAAATTGGTGATCTTTAAATATGGCCAGAGGGAGGTGGGAATGGGGTGTTACTGTTTACTGGGTACAGTTTCAATCTTGCAAGATGAAAAGAGTTCTAGAGACGAACGGAGAGGATGGTTGCACACCACGGTGAATGTTCTTAATACACCCGACCTGTACACTTAAAAATGGTAAATTTTATGTTATGTGTATTTTACTATGTAAAATTCTTTTAATTTATTTCACATTAATTTTAATTTTTAATATAAAAATTTAATTTTAAATTTAGGTGGGTTTTTTTTTGGCTGTGACATTCAGCTTAGCAAAATAAAGAATAAAAAAGGATAGAGGTGGAAACCTAAAAGCTCCTGGAGAAAAATGATCTGATAAATTGTATTTCTTTGCCATCTCCACTCTAAAGACCAAGGTCTTTTGTTTGTTCTTCATTATATTTCTATAACCTGGCAGAGGGCATGTCAGTAGCAGACTCTGGGGCTTCTCTGGTGGCGCAGTGGTTAAGAATCCGCCTGGCAATACAGGGGACACAGGTTCGAGCCCTGGTCCGGGAAGATCCCACATGCCGCGGAGCAGCTAAGCCCGTGCGCCACAACTACTGAGCCCACGTGCCACAAGTACTGAAGCCCTTGCACCTAGAGCCCGTGCCCCGCAAAAAGAGAGGCCACCGCAATGAGAAGCCCGGGCACCACAACAAAGAGTAGTCCCCGCTCGCTGCAACTACAGAAAGCCCACCCACAGCAACGAAGACCCAACACAGCCACAAATAAATAAATAAATACATTTATTAAAAATAAATAAATAGTAGACTCTGAATAGATAAAAATAAGTGGGTGCATGCATACATGTGTGAACGAATGCATGATTAGAAATACCAAGCTTTGGAGCAATATGCAAGCTATCAAATGTCTATACCACGTTAAATATTTTCTTTCATGATTTAGTTGTAAATATATATTTTTAAAAGTAACACCCCACTCCATCTCCAAAAAATGGCTAATGACTGACTGGCAAGAGCCCCACACCCCCAGGCTAAAGTGGCTGACCATGTGAGGTTCTGAAGAGGAGAACAAAGGAACGAACTCGGGCCTAGACAGGCATCATTCCTCTTCTAGTTAGAAGTGTAGGGAATTCCCTGGCGGTCCAGTGGTTAGAACTCTGCACTTCCAATGCAAGGGGCAGGGGTTCGATCCCTGGTCGGGGAACTAAGCTCCCCCATGCTGTAAGGCATGCCCCCCACCCCCGCAAAAAAAAAAAAGTTTAAAGGAAACTACTCAAGATGGTCAGGGGCAAGGGTGGGAAAGTGAAAGAAAGATGATCCGAGAGATCTGTGAGGTTATGAGGTTCGTGAAGATCATTTTATTCCACCTCTTGCCTCCCACAGCTTATTCTGGACAGATATCACTCCACCCTATTCTAAAAAGTCAGCAGAAGCGGCTTTGAATCAAATGGTAATAAACGTTGGGAGGAAACCTCTCTATATAAAATAACTTCAGTCAGCTAGATCTTCCCTTCTACATTAAATAAAAGGTTGCTGGAGTGGACACTCTAGAAGAGTGAAGAGATTGTTCTTCTTAACCCTGCCGTCTCCGCAGCCAACATCCTATTTACATCTCATCCTCGCTCAGAACACACCGGCTGCAGCCACCAACAGCCACGCCTGTGAAGGATCATCTTTGCCCTTTAATTCAGGGTTCTGTCTCCAAATCCTGCCAGAGCAACTGCTCTCTATTACAGTTGGACTTCTCCTCCCAAGCAACTTAGAGACCTGGAGGAGGAAGTGGCATAGACACGTCTAACTCTGAATAGATAGCCTCACCAAGCTTACTCCACCCAACAGCCCCACTCCAGTTCCTCTCTCCCCCCATTTTCTCCTCCTCAGAGTACCTGATGCAAAGGTGACAAGCCCCAAGCAATCCCAAATGCCACTCCAGAAAAGAGGCAACACACATCATTCCACATAAACTAATTGTAAAACCCTTTACAGTAACTGAATAAAGTCACAAGCCTGTTAAATGGCCTAAAACCACATCCGGATTGGAAGCCCTTCTCCCCACCCCACTAAGAGAAGATTCAACCTTCATTCCCTGGACTGAGATGTGGAAAGGGGCTATAAGTCTGTGGGTTTGTGAGTTTGTACCTCTGGGGCAGGGAGGGCTGAAAAAAGCAAGTGGACATCAAAGTGGGTCCTGAGCACCCCTTTGGGGACTGTTTCCAGACCAGGTAGAGAAACTGAGACCACTGTGGCTTTGCTATCTAAGAGGCACGGGAAGGGGAGCCGTGTATGCCGTCACTTCCTCCGCATCCAAGGGTCCCCAACTCCTGAATGCCTACTTTGTTAGCTTAAGCAAGAAGGGAACTTCAAGACAAACATGCCCATCTCCTACCAGATAGGGGAAGCTGCCCATTTCTTCTTCCTCAGACCCCCAAAAGGACTTACACAGTCCCCTTCATCCTGAATTCTTACCACACCTCATCTGCAGAATTAGGGTAGTTCTCCTCTCATCAAAGTCCTACCCTACATGCACTTTTGACAGGAGCACCAAAAGTGTGAAATTTCAGAGAGGAACCTGGCCCAGGTTGAGGGCATCAACGTTGCAATGCATGCTCCATTCTCCTAAGAGGATGGTTAAGAGACAGTGGTAGGGTCCACATCTAGGGGCTCTTGAGGGTTGGTTGCCCTGATGAGCTTCATCTCCTTCTCCCAAAAGGTGGCCTTTCCTTTCAGCACACAGGTGATCAAAAGCATCCTGCACGCAAATCCCCCTCAATATGCCTATCCATCATCGTTCCACATAAAATACACGCCATATTCACAGAAGTGTACCTGAACACCGTACCTGTTGCCTTAGATATATGGCCAAGCTGTTACACACAGTCCAAAGACAGGAGGCACAGGTCCACATGGGAAACAAATAATATCTAATGTGTAATAGCACCAGCTTACAGTTATAAGGTAATGACGGCTCAAGGAGGTTAAGTAACTTTTCCAGTTTCCCAGTCATTGCCTGACTCCAAAACTCTTGTTTTTGAGCACTGAGCTCTCCTGGAGAGACCTTTCCTCCACACTCCTGTAGGATTGAGTGAGGGACCTAGGGTAGGTCATGAGACTCTGACCTAATAATAGAGCTTCCTCCCTCCTTGAGCCTCAAGAATTCTGAAAATTATTCCTGTCCTCCCTGCTCCTGTTGCCAAAGAACTCAGACTCCACAAACAACCTTTACACAAAACAATTTTTTAAAAAATTTCTAAATTCTCCGATTTCTCCTCTTAAAGATTCTAACTACATCCAATCAACTAAACTATCCAATCACACCTCACTTAAGACTTAACATTTTCCATTTCAGGTGGCCAAAACATCTGGATGAAGGACTAATTTTTCAACAGAAACTAATGCAAAATGAATAAAAATTGAAGCCTTCCTTAACCCACTTTTCCTAAGGAAACGGTGAAAGGATTGACTGGAATCCACAAAACAGATACACTGGAGAGGGAAAGAGAAAATGAAGAGAGATCCTCCACTTCTCCCGTCTCCACAACCTTCCCCCTAAACTATGGCCAAAATTCCCACCCATCCTGATAGGTCACTTATACGCCTTTAGCCACCAAAATGCCACTTGTCTAATAATCAGACTTGTCCTAGGGGTGTTGAAAATATCTGGACAATCCAGTCAAAAATTCTTTTACTCATCCAGCTGCTTGCTCTGTATTTCATACAAAAGCAGTTTACTGGTGGGCTCGCCATGCTCTCTGCTCTCTGCCACACGACCAGAACATCAAATCCTGGAAGCCTGGACTTCTGCACTAGGACTGCATTTCTGGTGGTGTTTGTTCTGTATACAGTTACATTTCAGTGTTTCGCAATCAGGTTTTCTCCAACTATATTAAAATGATGAGGTCCAGACCTACTTTTCTCCTGTGATTTACCCATAATCAACACACGTTTTATTTCAGCAGTCTGCATTTAGGGTGAAAGCTTGTTCCAGCCTGTTGTTCCTTCATTCCATGATTATTTATTGCAAACCTACTGGCTGCGAAGGAGAAGCAGGTCTTACAAAGCGGGCTCTGCTTGTTCAATACTAGGATGACCCCTTGGACCCACTAAAAAGTACAGAGCCCCCTTTGAACAAACTCAAGTTCTTCTACTAGAATGCAGTTAACAAACTGGGGACTGGACATCTCCCTGCTGGCGATGCGCCCTTGAAACGGTTTGTGTTGTCACAGGCACTCTCCTGGTTGATCATTTTCTAGCTAAATCAAACTTTTATCAATAACCAAAAAAGCATACATTTTGATTCCACGTTTTTTGAGGAGAGACCTTTTCTTATTTGTTTTGACAGACATTTAAAAAGGTGTGGACTGGGCCCAGGTGGAAATGGTATTATGCAAATTTGACATTAACATGGAGTCAAACACTGGCTGAGACCCTGAGAAAGATCTTCAAAGCCTCACCAGTGGCCAAATGGAAGACCTGTTGTCAATCTTTTACAACATAAATAAAACCCATCGTAGAACCTCTGGTTACTATTACTCCCTTTGTTATTGTTTCAGTCAGCCTTTGGAACATGGGGACACACAGTCCATCTACTGAAGATTACAGATTATGCGACGCTGTTAACTCTCCAAGGTTCTATGCCCCATGGCCAAGGGGCCTCAGCTTCTGGGAGAGGGCAACAGTTAACATGGACTTCCATTTTCTCTCCACCTCTCCATCCTTACTTTCCCCTGACCTGCTCTTTTCCTCCCTTGCCTGACTCTTCACTCCACAATCACCCTCCAGCCTTTCTTTAGCTTTTGCCTTAGAATGTAAAGGGCTTGAGACAGCGCGGGCGCTGGAAGGTCTGCACCGCGGGGCCTGAGACCTCTCCCAGTGGGGAAGGCTGGGGAAGCCGCGGCGAGGTTTGGTATCTGGGGGCTCCCAGGACGAAGGCGAGGCTGTGGGCCGGCGCGCCGCAGCCAGGGGTCTCGGGACCCTGGGAAAGGAAGCCCTCGTCGGAGACCCAGGCCTGCGGATGTTCCCGGGCAGGGGCTGGTTCAAAGGCAGGCGAGGGCCCCTGCGCGGAGCGGGCAGAGATTGCGAGGCCGGGGCTGGGCTTGGTCT
Organism: Phocoena sinus; assembly: GCF_008692025.1. Taxonomy (NCBI): domain Eukaryota; kingdom Metazoa; phylum Chordata; class Mammalia; order Artiodactyla; family Phocoenidae; genus Phocoena; species Phocoena sinus. Next base: position 35,459,993 of record NC_045782.1, read on the forward strand.
GCGGCAGGCGGGGAAGGGCAGCGGGGCCGGCGCGGGCTCTCCAGGAAGCGCCTCCAGCGCCGCCGCGACTTTCTCTGTTTTTTGAAAAAGCGAAGGGTAGGCAGGCAACTCCGAAAGCAAAAATCGCCTTGCCCTGGGCTGAATCTACCACCCGTCTTCCAAACCTGGTGTCTGCGACCCCCTCTCCCGTGGGTCGCTGTGCGCCTCTAGCCGCTCCTCTTTAAAAGGGAAGCGGGCAATCCACCCCAACCCCCATCTCCCTCCCTCTCCCTCCCTCTCTCTCCCTCTCTCTCTCTCTCTCTCTCTCTCTCTCTCTCTCTCTCTCTCTCTCTCTCTCTCTCTCTCTCCCTCTCTCTCTCCCTCTCTCTCTCTCTCTCTCTCTCTCCCTCTCTCTCTCTCTCTCTCTTTTTTTCTCCCCGTCTGGAATTTCCAACCCAGGACTAACTCGTCTGATTTTTCCAGTCTCCCCTGCTGCTTTTTTCCTCCTCCTCTTTTCTCTCCCAAACACGCCCATCCCAAAATCTAAGCTGCACTTTCTGGAAGGCATTAGCCACATTTTAAGAATCTTTTAAGAGGATGGGGAGCGAACAAGACTGAATTTAAATTCTAACAGCTGGCAAAATGTCTGTTCTTCAAACGTCTTTGCTTCATACATTTATTCTAATAACAACATCACCAACACTACCACCCCCCCACACACACGAAAATCAACACAGGTACAACCAATACATATCTCTTCAACACAAAAACCCTTAGACTTCTACAAATAGCACTTAGGTCTCCCTCTTTTCACTTAACTAAAATTTTAATGTTTTAAAATTTTATACTCACTAGCCAATCTCAATGGTATCTTTGTCAACTGGCTGTTACACATTATAGAATAAATAAGCTCAAAAAATAAGCCTTAAAAGTACCAAACATAAAATATGATTCAAATGACATATATTAAGGTAATTTTAAAAGATTAGAAGCTCTGGACCTTTGAATCAAGATTCTTCCAATGGGAATGTCATGTATTTTGTCTCTAAAACGTAATTACAAGAAAGAATGTTTTGCTCTTGTTCCAGCAAAATCTATGCCATTAAAACACTTGTACATTTGAAACAGCTAACTATACTTTGAATAAATTAGTGATGGGAATTACAATTCTTCCCCCTCTTTACTCAAAAGTTCTCCATCTGGGAAACCACTGGAGTAAAATTTCATCTTTCTACTTTGGGTTAGAAAATAAAGTGTTCTGGAAACCTACAACTCTTCCAAAGGATAGTCATATACCACTGTCTTTAGGAAAGTCACCTTGAAATACTGAGCACTAAATAACAAGTTAAAGATTTCTCTAGCAGTGAAAAAAACTTAATTTATGAATTTGTATACATTTATTTTCTAGGTGAAAATTAAAATGGGTAAAGTGAATTGATTTCCACCTTTCCTCCAAACAGCGCAGAAAAATTAAGAATCAACTTACTTAAAACTCAAAAACTTGATATAAGTAAGAAAACCTTTTTACTAAAAGTGTCACAAACCGTTTCTACTTTAAACTTACTAGTTGATTATCTGGTCAGACGTATCTTTCAACCATAACCACTAAAGCAAAAGTGCCTGCAAGTACTCCCACCCTAGTACTTGTCCTCCTTTATAGTTGTTTTTTAAAGACATTCCCTTGTTTCTTAACAACCCCCATAATTAATTTTCAGCCCATAAGAACAATTTTCCTTAAAGGCAAACCCATTTCTGAAGGCAAAATTCTTGTCTGTTTTGAAAACATTTAGTGATCCAATTATTTCTTCAGAGTCTCCGCAAATCACTTAAAAATACTTTTGCCACTTACGAGACATCCCTTTGCAGAGATCTTTGAAGCAACTAACTTCAGAAAATTAAACCATAAAATCAGAATTAAGTTTGAATACCTTCTCTTCTGAGAGTTCTCACACTTAGAGGGCTAGGAGACCAATTTTTGTGTGCTTTTTGATATTTAAAAATTTAAGGGAAAGTGTTATTAGCCCACCTCATTTTAAGTCAGAGAAAACAACCATTAATCTGCCTAAGGAAATCAAAGTCTTTAACTTGAACACATTTCACCTACAGAAATGCAGTACATCTCTTCACTTCTTTTCTTAACAGCAACAACTTTTATTTTGCTGACACCAGTGGACAGGAGGTATGCTATCTTTAGGCCACATTCCTCTAGAAAAAGGCACACACAGTGGCAAATGAAACAAAAATTTAATTCCCTTTTAAGGAATTTTCTCCCCAAATACCCAAGCCTCACTAACATGATACCGCCTCTACCTTAACTACTCAAGTGTCTTAAAAACAAACAAACAAACAAACATACAAATCCTTTCCACAACTGTCTTAAAAATGCTTTTGGTTTTCCTCCTTTGTCCTAATACTTGACAGTGAATATATACAAATTCTCAACAATAAGCTGAAACTCTTGACCAAAATTCCAACACTAACTAAGAGGGTATTTGGGAAGGTGATCTCAGAGAAATTTAACGCCACCCATTTTAAAAATTCCACTTAATGTTTTCAGTTTTTCAACTTAAAGTTCAGTCTCTTCTTGAGTTCTTAAAAAGGAATAAATTATATTAAGCAATTAGATACAAGGTTAAAACAAAATATATTAATACTTCAAAATCAGTTAGAGTTAACTGCTAAAAAATATTTTATCATTTTCTTGATAACCCCCCTCTTAAAAAAAAACAAAAAGAGGAACATTTAGGTTGCCAGGTTTTTATGAATCTCTTAGAAATGTTTAAAAAGTCATAATTCATTTGCAACTGAGTACATCAAGAAGAGTTCTCCTCTATTTTAAACAGTAAAAACAATATATATATATACACACACACAAAATATATATATGCACCATTGTTCATTTTGCTTAAAATATATTAGTCATAATTAATTAACTAGTTCCGGTTCTATACATCATGAGACTGAAAAAGCCAGGAACAAACCAACTGAAGAAATACTTTCAGACAGACTAAAAACACATACCACAACATGCTTCCTCAAAGAACGCAAAATGATAGAGAGCAAACTGACTTCATGAAAACAAACTTTCTTTTTTTAAATCCTAAAACTTCAAAAATTGATTCATTCTAGAAAAATGAAGTGCCTCACCACCACTCAGAAAAAAATAAAACACAACTGACTCAATGTTTGTGCTCAAAAATTATTTCAGGAAGGGGGGGAGAATACACAAAAGATTGAATATAATATGGGTGTGGAAGGGAAGATTTTGTACCCACTCCTCACAAACCCCACCCCTTCCCAACTCAAAGGAGCCTTCAGTAATACATTTTGGAGGGAACAAGGAGCCTAAAAATGGCTTTAAAGCAAGCAGATGGCTTAGGGGAAAAGATCCATAAACACTGTGCACCATGAAAATTAAAATATAAATGTTTTGGGTTCCATTTCATCACATTTTGCTATTTTCTTATCACTTTATTCCCTTTAAAATTTAAACCATCCTTTAGAGCAAAAGAAAAAAATTCCATATATTTCAGAATTCCAGTTATTCTGGTTATTGTCCATCAACATGTTTCAAACACTTAGCTTTCAGGTCAAATATCCACTATCTTCTCAGTAGATCTACTGATGTCAGTGTACATAGTTCTCTCATTCCCATCTCCAGGAAATGCTTCCAAATAATAAATAAGACTTTTTTTCTTTCTTCCGATTTTATTGTCTCTTTACTCCTAACTCTAATTGCCTTTCCAATAACAGAGTATTTCAAGCACTTGAGGTTACATCACAAGCTCTATAAACATAGTTACAAGCCATATTGATCATCTATAGAAACAATAGTTCCAAGTTACTTAAATATCTCAAGCTAAACCACAGAACAGATTTTTCTCACATTAAACTTTCTAGACTCTCTTAACTGCCTTCAGAAAAACACAGCCACCCACCTGCACCTTCCCACCCAGAAAAGGCCAGGAACTATTCTAAAATGTAGCAAGTTTCCAGTTGAAATGAGGGGAGAAAGCGAGGAGAAGATCAAAGACTTACTGGAGGCTGCAACATGAGAGAAAACTCTGCACTGTCAACATGTTTAAAGTCAGGTCTGAGAAAGCAGAAAGACTGCCCTTATACTTCCCAGACAGAGTTCAATGAAAGATCTGAACCATGAATCAGCTTTGGGGATAACATGGTAAGAGTTACTCCCTTTGGGGAAGTGAGGATAGGAAGGTATTGGAACACACTCTCTCTTTCTCTCTCTCTCTCTCTCTCTCTCTTTCTCTCTCTCTCTCTCTCTCTCTCTCTCTCTCTCTCTCACACACACACACACACACACACACACACACACACACACACACACACACACACACACACACACACACCCCCATTCATCCAGGGAGTTCTAGACCCTCCAAAGAGCCCCAGCTCACAGCCTGAACACAAAGCTCTCACCCCAGATGGTCGGTCCCCTTGCAACAATGGACTGAAGGAGTGGGGGTGGGGGGCTCAGAAAGGATAGTACAGCCAAAGTATATTTGCAAAATCCAGTTGGGAGGGGAGGATGTGTGATGGGAGGGACTAGAGATAGCTGTCTGTGAAAAAATAACGTCTTTGCCTGTTGCAGAAATATAAATAAAGCACAGAATTCTTTGGGGGGCAGGAATTCATTCCACTTCCCCTAGGGAGTCAAAGGGGACCCCCTCCCAATCCACTTAAGAATTATGGTGAGGGAACGGGGGGAAAAATAGTCCTGCTAGAAACTTGCTGAATGTCCATGAGTCTCAACTCTCTAAAGATTTTTAGCTTCCCCACAAAAATGGTCCCACACACCTTGAACAAACTCCACAAGGTTCCTCCTCTATTGGTTTTTCTCGCTTTTACTTCTCCAAGTAACATCTCCTAGCCCACCCCAGCCTCAGCTTTTTTTTTTTTTTTTTTTTTACAAGCTGTAAACCACCCATTACAAGATCTTAGCCAATCTTCCCTCCCTGCCCCCAACATCCGGAGCTGGGGGTGGGAAGGCCAGTAATGGGTTTCTTCCACTGGAGACACTATGGACCCCTGAACACAGCCTCTCAGCGCCCCCAGGCTGACCCCCTCCCCAGAGAAGAGCTCTTTCCTACCTTTGTTTTTTGGGGACGGAGTGTTCAATCTCTAGGCGTTTTCCTTGCAGCTCCACTTTCCCTAAAGATTAAATTGAAAAAGACAACATGAGAGGTTGGACGGGGGGGGGGGGGGGGGGGGGGGCAAAAGGAAGGAGAAATCAGAGTAATTCAGGAGTTACTGGGATTTGAGATCTTCCTAGGAATCCAGGTAGTGGGTTCCGCAGCCGGATGCGAAAAGGTCGCCTGGGGAATGGTGGACTCTCTATATTCATTACCGTGTTTTCTGAATTTTTGTTTTGTTCTCTCACTGAGGTAGCCGAGTAGTGGACGGCTCTGGGAGCCGGATCTGGGGGAGGTGCGAGGGCGTCCGTCCGTGTGGGCCGGCTGCCTTTACGGCTCCCAGATGTGGGGAGAAGGGGCCGAGAAAGGGCTCCCCGTTTCTCCCAAAGTCTGTGGCGGGGGGTGGGGGTGGGGCTGCAGAATGAAACTTTATTTTCCTGTCGAACCAGGGAGAAGGGCTTCGGGCGGCGGGGTGGTCACCTGTCGGGGCCGGCCGGGAGGCGAGGTCCGGGGGAGGGGAGCTGGGCCCCGCGGGGAGGGTCCCCGGCGGCCGCCGCGCGCGCCTCTCGGCCCAGCCTGGGCGTCTCGGGAAGCAGCATGGCGACCCGCCGCCGCCGCGCCACCCCGCTCACGCCCCACTTTCAAATCAAAATGGCTCAAGCCCCGGGCCCTGGGCGGTAGGCGGGACCCCGCTCCTCTCAGGTCAGGCCCGAAGGCTGCCGTCCCCACGGAAACCCTGGAGGTCGGGAGCGGAGCGGGGACCCCTTCCCAGCCCGGAAAGGCCTACGGCGGAGGAAGGCGAGGGGGTGCGCACGGGGTGGGGGAGTCCAGCCTCGGACACCGAGGGACTGACGTAGGGCGCCCAGACAGAGTTCGCCTCGGTGGCGAGCCCCCCCCAACTCCTGCCAACAGGGGCTCCCGCCCCGTCGGTTGGGGACTAGGAGGATCACCTCACTAAAGCCTCCAGCTCTTCATCTCGGGCTAAGAGGAAGGGGCAAGGAAAGACAGATATTTCCGCGCGAGGGGCCAGCGAGGGGACGCAGGGGGCGTCGGAGAAGGTGGATGGGCGTCGGTACCGAGGCCAAGCCCCGCAGGCCGGGGGCAGAGAGGAGTTGGCGGGCAAGGAAATAAGAGGAGCAGGTCCCCGTTGTTCAGGCATTTCGCGGTGCTTTTTCCGGGGAGGTGGGTGCACTCTTACCGGAGAAAGTTTCGATGGCCTTCATCGCCCAGTGCTCGTCGGGGCAGTCCACGAAGGCATAGCCGGACTTGACCAAGAACTGGCCGCTGTAGGAGATCTTGTGCTCCGCAAACACTTTCTCCAAGTCCGCGGGGGTCACGCTCTCGTTGAGATTGCCGATGTACAGCTTGTTCATGGTGGCGGTCTCGGGCAGGACGCAGTCCTGGGCAAGGCCGAGCGGGCGGGCGCGGGCGGCGAGCCTCCTAGGCCGAGGCGGGAGGCGGCGGCAGCAGACGCAAACTTTCTTTGCACCCCACCCCTGAAGTTGTCCGGAGCCGAGGAGGGGAAGGCGGCCGGAGGGCGCGCAGAGGTCGCGGGAGAGTTCGGGGAGGCCCGGGAGAAGTGCCCGCGGCGCGCTGGGAGGCGGACGACGCGGCGCGGCTCCTTCCCTTCTGTCCGAAACCCCTCCAAGCGGGCTGGTGTGTCACGTTTCTCCGCGGCCGCCCTGGCGCCGCCTCTAAATAAAATCGACTTGAAAAAAAAAAAAATGGAGCGGAAAAAAAAAAAAAGGCGAAGCCACGTGGTGAAAGCCCCCACCCACCCTGCAGGGGAAGACCCCCGACGCCTCTGGGCCCTTGGGCCCTCCAACCCGGCCCAGCCCACCAAACTCCCGGCCGGGGGAGGGGGGAGGGTGCCTCTTAACTCACCCCCCGAGTAAGTTGGGCTGGTGGGGGCTGTTTTCCCGAAGCTCTACTTGCCCCCTCCCCCTTGCAAGAATCTGGCCCCTAGGGAGGCGCCCCGCCCCCCACCCATCCCCCTACCCGGGCCCTAGCTGGGGGGAGAGTGGTCCGGCCCAGAATCTCCCACCTCTTAATGGGTTGGATAAAATGTGCGGTTATTTTTTATTCGAGTGGCCGGGAGTGGGGGGAGTTTGCCCACCCTACCCCAGCTAACTGCTAGCGACTGACAGGCGGGGGACGGCCGAGAGAGACAAAGAGAAGCCGAGGACTTTGGGGTCTTCAAGAGGGGGTCGCGCGAGCCGGTGATTTCAAAAGAAAAGCGCTATTCCCCTAGATCTTTAAGTGGGGGGGGGTCTCGGCCTTCCCAGCCCCAGCGCTAGGAGAATCCCTCGCCTCGGGGATACAGGATCGAGGGGCCCTGCGAGCGCGGGACTGGGAAGCTGGAAACACGGGGGATCGTGGCTGGAAACCAGGGATCCACAGGAAATCATGTTTCGGGATTCCCCCGGGGTTCATACCGGGGGTTCGGCTGTCGAACTATAACGTCTCGTGGTCCTGGGGGAAAGCGCGGATCCGGCCCAAGATGACCCCGAGAGAGAGGGAGGGGTGGAGAGAAGGAAGAGGAGTGGTCGCGTGAGCGGACCCGGGCTAACCAAAGGGGGAGGTCTCAGGCAGGGAGTGACAGGGTGGAGATCTAAATGATCCCTTTCTCCCTCCCTGACGCGGGGGCAGACAGGTGGAGTACCCTACCCCCGTCCCACCCGCGACAGCGACGGCAGCTTTCCCAGCGCTGGGTTCGGGTCTCGGAACTTTGTTTGGGGTGCGGGATTTGGATCCCGGCGGGAAGGCGGGAGAGGCGCCGAGGGCCGGGGGCCGAGCTCTAAGCCCCGCCCACGTCCCCAGGTCAGACCCGCAGGGGGAGGGGGTAATTTCCGCTCGGCGCTCGGGGAAGCGAGGGGCGGGAGCTGTGCTCGGAGGAGGGGGCGGCGGCCCCTCCCCCGCCCGCCTGGGGAGGGGGAAGCGGATCCGCCCTGGTCCCTTCCCTCGCGTTTGACCAACTCGTTCCGGATCTTCTAGCCCCGGGAACCCGAGGGACGGACCCGACTGGGCAAGGGGCGAGACGTGGGCGGTCGCACCCCGTCTCGGCGGTGGGGGAGGGGGCAGTTGGCCGCGCGTTTCGGAGTCCCGGCTACGCTACGCAGAGCCGGGCGTGCGGTCCACGAGCACCCGGGATCCCAGGCCGAGGGACGAGCGAGGCCAACGAGTTTCTAGCGGCGGGGGCTGGGATGGCGCCAGCGGGTGGTGGAGAGCGCGGCCAGGGGACCCTGGAGCCCCCTTACCCAGCGAACCAGGGAAAGGGGCGGGGGTGGACCCCCAGTCATACCAGAGTCTCCTCGAACTGGGCGGAAGCTGGGGTTTTGCTCTGGGTTCTAAGGGAGGGAGAAATCTGTCGCGGGCACGCGTGCTGCGAGGGCAGGTGAGGAAGGGGGTCACTCTCCCTTTCCCGGTCCCCGACCCCATTGTCTCAGTCGCCTGCGGCCCGGGCCGACTCCGCAACACGTGTTGGCTGCACCGATAATGAATGCCTTAGATTTTTTTTTTTCTTGTTATTATTTTGTGTTTGCAGAGTCAGTGAGCCGATTCCGACTTCGGCGCACCGCCCTTCTGGCAGAAGATTTTCTACCGTTCAAAAGTCAGGAGTTAACTGCACGCTCCACCTTTTGTCCCCCTCCCCGTTTTCCCCGCGCGCTGAAAAGAAATGGGGCTTGGGGTGGGGGTGGGGGTGGGGGAGGGCTTCCAACTCGGTTTCTCCATCTCCACCACCTTAAAAACCCACCCTCCAAATCCGCGTTTTGTTCTTGCCAGCCACGTGTTTGTCGGATTTTTACTTTTGTGATATTTTTTCTTTCCATGGGTCTGCAGAAATTAAAATACCATAAGCCATCAGTTGCTGAGCAGACAAAAAATGTTTTCTCTCCAAGAAGGTGGGCGATATCTCTCTTCCACCCCCCACACCTCCTCCGACTCTACCCCCTGTTTCTAACTCTTAATAGTCAGTCAGCTCTTGACCATAAACAATTTTAAACAAACCAACGAGCTGGAAACTGCCTGCCACATAGTAGGTATTCAAGAAGTAATTTCTTAAGTGAAAAGCAAGCTAATACAAATGTTCTTTGTACTAGAGCAAAGAACATTCGGAGGAAAATTAAGAGGCCAGGGGAAAAAAATTATCTTGGCGAGAATGTGTGGGTCTGTTGCCCGGGGACTCTTCTTGGTGCTGTGCGTGTACTTTTGAAAGGGCTAAAAGATGGTCTCAGAAAGGCTGTTGTGTTCCTTGGCCTTTCCCTATATAGGAACCCCGATCTCCTGAAACCTTTTCTGTTATATCTGGGAACAAGGAAGAGGGTACTTGGGAGGGCATTCCAGTTCCCAGAAACTTTAAGTGCAGTTTGCTTCATTTAATTTAAATCTTTAGGAATTAATAGAAGCACCTCTCAGGTTTTCTCCCTGGGGAGCATGTCCACTACTCTCTCTTTATTCCTAAAACAAAAGCAAGTTACACCCCACAAAAATCTTCATTCAGATCTCTAGACGTCTGTAAAATGCAGCCCACCTTTTCTTATCCTAAATTCAAAGGGAAACAAATTTAAGTTAATAATTGAAATCGGTTCACTTTTATGTTGATTTTTTCCATTTAAAAATAGAAGTCTAAATGTTAGCTGAAATGACTCAGTTTCTTTAATGTTTTAAAATGACAGAGGAAAAAATATAAATGTATTAAATTAAAAATTTACCAACTACTGATAAATTGAAACTGATTAGTTCTTTTTAAAAATCAGCTGTTCACTGAATTCTAATCCTCCCCCCACCCCCACCAAGAGCTTCTGTGTATAGTCAGAGGCTGCAAGAACACAAGAGAGAGGAGGCAGCTGGGGCTGAGATGCAGACCCTTTTAGCCCCCAAATCAGTTTTGCCTCAGTGACCTGGCTATTTTAGGCTGAGGTTGGGGAGACTGAATGATGTTGACTGGTGTTTCATCTCTCCCCTCTGAGTGAGTCCAGCTCTAAAATTAACCTGAGAGAAGGGTTATTTCTTGTCAAGACTCACATTCCCAGGTTAGGGATAGGAATGGGATGACTTGGGATTCCATAATTTATCGTCATTCTTTTCTTTGGCTTTTTAAAAATTAAAGACAACTACTCAACATTTATTTGTTAATATTTTTTTTTTCTACACAACTTCTTTGGGAAAATTTAATCTTCAGTGCAGAGTTCAACTTAGTTTGTGAGAGTTAAAAATATAGCTGCAGGATACATTGTTTTCTTTAAGAATAATGATTTTTAAAAGTATTATCATTATACTTCTTGTTGTTCTCCTCCCCCCTTCCTCCTCCTTCTCTGTTTTTTCCTGGAGAACTGTTTGGTCTAGTTACATAATTCAATTCTCTGAATTCAGAAACACTGAAACTTGACTCCATTTTAAAGATGGGATTCTGATCCATTTTCCTTCATTGTGAACATACAAATACATGCAGAGAGAAAAAAAATTGAGAGAATAAAACAACTTAAAAATTTTAAATATAAAGTAAAAAAAAATCAATGTCTACCATTGTCATACAAAATTAATTTTAGTATTTTCAGTTGTTTTCCGTTTGTAATAGTTTTATATTTTGTCATCTTATTTGTATATCTTGATTTTTTACTTGCTGTTGTGCCATAAGTATTTTCCCATGCTGCCTCCAAGTTTTGATAATGATCATTTTTAGCCAGCATGTGTAAGTTAATCATTATTCTTAGATATATGTTACATCAAATTTTTTTTACTTTTGTCAGTGCTGAATAGGTATTTGAGGGCATATAACTTTTTCTTCTTTTAGATTAGCTCCTTTGGATAAATCCCCAAAATATATATTGCATTTTAAATCTAACAGTTATCAATGACTTTCTATTTTAAAAGGTTCACATGTTTTACAAAAAAGACACACACACAAACTGGAAAGCAGTTAGGAGGAAAATACATTAAAATATAATTTTTCCATTTTTTGTTTTCTAATGAATCATAATCAATATTGAAATAAACTTACGGTTTCTATGAAATATAGAAAAAGAAAATTTCACATTTACTGACATATGGCCACTTTGACTTCAAAGTGTTTGAAAGAATTTGTCTTTTGTTTGCTTGGTTTTTGTTTATTCTGTTGTTGTTTGCTTGTTTTTCATTGTTACTGTCTTCAGATATTTTATTTCTTCCTGCAACTTGAAGTCTTAGTGTGGTTCTTTTAAATGCCTATACACTTTGAAAAAGTGTACATTTGTCCCAATTTTAAAGCACATTCAGCATTTTCTCCTGTCAAATAAATAAAGGTAACTATGTGTTTAAGATAACTCATAAAATGTAAGAGAATTATAAGCAGAAAAGGAAATTTCCTCTTTCAAATTATTATGTAAAAGTGTTCAATGTTTAAAGCCTTAAATAGAAATGTATTTATTCCAGAGGTAGAAGAGATTCAAGGAGGAAAAAGAACTTGAAGAGCAATCATTTGTTTTTGTATGGGTCACGCAATGTGTGTGACAAAGCTGCTCAATTTTTGGTTTTGGCCCAGGTTTGCAATGTAGAAACTTGGATCAGGCGGGGAGTCATTTATTTTATTAACTTAAAAAAAATGGATATTTCCAAATTCAATTTGTTAGTCAATTAAACTGTACCACACTAGCCCCTATTGACACATGTAAAAGAGATGGTCGATAACATTCCTCAGATTACAAATACTGCATTTCACTCCAAAATCATTTGGTTAAAAGATAATGAACAACTTTGTTTAGTCCCTATTTTGCACAAAATGTAAAATAGATTATTGGTTTGTTGGGGGGGAAATTGTACAATTGAAGAAAAGACAAGGAAATAAATGTTACTTTTCAAAATAAAACAAATTGTAAAAAGCAACAAAAGTGAGGGAATACATACCTCGATATTATTTGGGAATAGTAGGAAGACAATTTTGTACTTGAAAGCTACATATCTTCTAGGTATTTAAATGATTTTAATTCAAAATGAATCAGTTACAACATCAAACTGCATGGAGTTAATTTGACTTTAGCTGCATAACTTCTATGTTTTTTAAGACTGAAAGAATTTTTCTATCTGGAAAGCAAAATATTTTTGTTTGCTTCATTAAAAATTTACTTCTGATGGTGAAATTAATTGATTTTACTCCTGTTTCTAGTTAGGACTTTTTTTTTCACGAGGTGTCTTAAATGTTTCTGAGTGCTTAAAAGGGGATGCTACTATTTTTTATTAAGTTGAAAAAAGTAATACATACACTATTTCACTAATATTTCATCAGCAAAATACTCATTAAAAACACTTCAATCTGTCTTTGTAAAACAAACCTTTCCTTTGTAAAAGGAAAGGGACCCAGCCTAACAGTATATTATTTTTTAAAAACTGTTTGTTTAACTAAATTGAGATACAATTCTAAAAGTGATTTCAATTTTCATGGGTTAACAATCTAGAAAGAGTTTTGGTCCACACACTTCTCCCATAAATGCTGAAAATTTTTTTAGAATTATTATTAACACAACTTCCATTCTTAAACATAACTGGAAAGTATTTGATTAGCATGTGTATGATAAATGATTGAATAATTTTTATGAATTTCTTTTCACTTCTAAAATCTGCTTACAAAGTGTGTAGGAAGCAATATTAGAGTTATTTCTAAATTGCTTTGAAATGAGGTTCAGGATCTCTTTCCCTATCTTCCTCTTCCTCCCCGCCCCTCCCCCCGCCCCTCCCCTTTTTCTTCCCCCCTCCTCTCCTTTTGTTCCTCCATTTTTCTTCCTACTCCCGACACTGTCAATTCCTTTCCTCCTCCCCCTTTACCTTTACCCTCTTTTCAATCTTTCTTTTTTCTTTGTTACTTCTCTCCCCCCTTTTATTATTCTCTGACTCTTCTGCCCCTCAACCCATTTCTTCCCTCTTTTTAATCCGTGTACCTATTCAAACTTTCTATGCTTTTCTTCACTCCTTCCCTCTTCCTTTTTCTCCCACTATCACTGACTTGTTGTCATTCAAACTGTTATTTCCGGTGAAGTGGAAGGATACAGAGATGCTTGAATTATTTTATACACCAAAACGGGAAACTTGTTACATCTTTGAGGAGAACTCCAGGGTAATTCAGACCCCAGAGCTCCTCCATCCTGTACTCCCAGCATGTGTTGTCTGAACATTCACTAGACACTTGTACTTCTTTGCATCATTTTCCTGTGTCTTGTGTTGCTTATAACTAATTTGGTTATTAGCATTTTATGTTTCATATCCCTGGGGGTAAAGACTATCACCCAGGGAGTCAGACACAGGTGACTGACATATATATATATATGTATATGTATATGTATGTGTATGTGTATATATATGTATATGTGTATATATATATATATGTATGTATATATATGTATGTGTGTGTATATATATAAAATAAGTATCTTTTGATACTACCTGAGAAGAAGATGAGGTCAGTGCGATTAGATAAAATGCTGTGCTCAGCCTGTAAGTGCTTTTTCTTTCCTTCCTTCTTTCCTTCCTTCCTTCCTTCCTTCCTTCCCTCCCCCCACTCCTTCCTTCCTTCCTTCTTTTCTTTCATTTCCCCTCCCCTCCCCACCTCTTCTTTTCTTTTTTAAATACAATACTCAACAATCATCGGATGAACCACAAGTAAATGCAGCCATCCAAAAAACGGACTGGTCTACGTCAAAAATAGCAACCAAGGGGTATCTCTGGGCGTGTCGCTCCCTAGTCTTGTGCCCATGACAGTACCCATTGCCCACTGAGGAACATCCTCTCTCCATGTCTGGTCAAAGGAATAGCCTCGGAATTATTCTCAACTCAGGGTTTCAGGCACTCATTGGCAACCATCAGAGTTAGTTGGCACATCTCTTTGTCATCCTGATCTCCCTTGATGCCACACAGCCAGCATGACAATCTCAAGGGACAGTCTACATGCACCTCCTGCCAAGAGCCCTCTTAGGGTCTTCCTCTGGGAATGCAGCTAGCACCCCATTAACCATGTAATGATTTGTTATTTTGTATGTCATCCAAAGCAAAAATGTCACTCCAGGACAGCCTTCCATCTTGGTGACTATCTCCCAGAATGTCTGGTAGAGTCACCCACCCATAGTAGATGTTTATTGAATATCCTAGCTATCGATACAGCTATGAACCCTCAAGGAGAAGTCAAACCAATTTTTATAGCAGGTTAAATTAAAGAAAAAATTAAGCCGGTCATGAAAATAGCAAAGTGCTTTGTTTTGTTTTTAATTTATAATACTCATTACTAGCAAGAATATAGTGAAATAAAACATTCCATATAACTGTGGAGGAAAACAAATTTAAAGCAACAAAAGCCTTTCAAAATTCATACCATTTGACTAAGAAATTGCACCTTTGAGTAACACTTCTACCAAAAGTCCAGTATATAAAACTTTTTTTTCAGCCTTAAAAAGAAATGAAATGAAATTCTGATACCTGCTACAATATAGATGAACCTTAAAAACATTACACTAAATTAAATAAGCCAGATACAAAAGGACAAATATATGATTCCACTTACATGAGATACCTAGAATAGTTAAATAATTCACAGAGACAGAAAGTACCAGGATTTGGGAGGAGCAGGTGGGGTGGATAGTTAATGTTTGTGGGTACAGAGTTTCAACTTAAGAGGATAAGAAAGTTCTTGAGATAGTGTGATGGTTGCACAACAATGTAAATGTACTTACTGCCACTGAACCTTACGCTTAAAATGGTTACAGTTATAAATGTTATGTTATATATATTTTACCATGATTAAAGAAGGCAAAAAATAACTTTTTCAAAATTAAAAAAAAAAAGAACATGGCTGTGTTATGTGCGTGTCAAGAAAAAAAATGTTGGCAATATAAATGCTTAAAAGTAGTGGAATCTTCAAGTAACTTTAACATAGCTACTTAGTAAAATATTATGTAGCCGTTAAAAATTATGTTCAAACAAGGCCAGTGGAGCTTGTGTTTGGGAGATCTGGGGGGTTGTTAGAAACAGAAACTCTGCTCCTGAAGGACATACACAAAATTCCACACTCTCTGAGTCACATTCTTGAATGGGGTTGTGATTTCCTGCGTGTATACACGTGTCAAAACTTATCAAATTGTACACTTGACCTATATTTTATATTTCCTACCATCCTTCACAATAAACTGTCAAGAGTTCCAGATCAAGCCTGAACATATATAATGCAGAGGAAGAAACGTGATTTACATTGAGTTTAAAATTAAAGTTTTAAACTAGACTAAATTTTAAAATAAAAATTTTTTTAATTATTAAATTTGATCAGTTTTTCATTAAGTGGTGTGAAAATGAGATTCCATAGATCATCACTGATGACTGTGATTAGAGAGGCATGAAACTATCTCATGTTACACTCTGCTTAGTTTACAAACTGGCCACATGAATACAGTAATGGATGTATGTCTGTATGTTGTTTCCTTAATTAAATACAACAGAGGTAATATCATTTCAAAGTGTAACCTCAGTAATATTAGTTTTACCGACAAAATAGATTATTTATTTCATTTTATTTTTTTTGGCTGCACCACACAGCATGTGGGGTCCTAGTTCCCCAACTAGGGATCTAACCCGTGCCCCTTGCCTTGGAAGTGTGGAGTCTTATCCAGCGGACCACCAGGGAAGTCCCCAAAATAGATAATTTAGCACTTGTTATAGAGTTAAATTTGGGGATATTGTTTGGACTCAGTATTTTGTATAAAATTCCTTGAATACATGTCTTATTATTTTGAATTTTCTCCTTTATCTTATTTTACCTGAGTATGCAAATTCTTAACTCAGTTACTAGCATAAATCTCTAATAAAATAAAACTACATTTGTGTTAAAACATCAAAAAAAATTATGTTCAAACAGAATTTAGAAAAACTTGGGGGAAGCTTACAAAAAATGCATGTCACAAAATTGAGTATTTGTGCTTATATAGTCTGTGTGATTGAAAAAAAAACTACATGTGCATAAAGACTAGAAATTACCTTACAGCAACTCTTGCGTGTGGGTACCCAGAGACACGTGCAAGAATATTTTACATCAGCGTCGTTTATAATAACAAAACCTAGAAATGCTACAAATATTCATCAACAGGAGAGTGGGTAAGTAAAGCCAGGTATAGTTATGCAATGGAATACTAGTGAGCAGTAACAGTGAATGAATTTTAGCAATGTGTATCAGTATGGGTGAATTTCGTAATGTCGATTGAAAAAAAGAAAAAAACAGAGACTGAGTAATATACACATTATGGTTCCATTTATATAAGTTCAAAAAAATATGCAAAACGAAACAATATATTGTTCAGAGATGCATCCAAAAGAGGTTAAACTTTAAAGAAAAGAAAGAGAATGATAAGCAAACTTCCAGAATGTGGTGAATTTTGGGAAGTAGCACAGGGATGATTGTAGCGAGGCTCATAGGGCACTTCAAAGATATTGGGAATGGATGTCCTAGTTCTTAATCTGAGTCATGGCTATGCAAGTGTTTGTTTTATTCTTGAAACCGTGCGTATATAGTTTGCATTATTTTCGTTAAGTATAAATATTTCATAATAGAAATTAATGGAAATAATAAAGTTTGGAAAAATTGTTAACAATACTTTTTTTCTTCCGGTTTTATTAAGATATAGTTGGTATACAGCACTGTATAAGTTTGTGTACAGCGTAGTGACTTAATGTACATCATGAAATGATTACAAGTTCAGTGAACATTCATCATCTCATATGATACAAAATTAAAGAAATAGAAAAAATTGGTTTTCCTAGTGATGAGAGCTCTCAGGATTTATTCTCTTAACCACTTTCGTATTTAGCCACTTTCGTATATATCACACAGAAGTGTTAGTTATATTAATCACATTGTACATTACATCCCTAGCACTTCTTTCTTTTATAACTTGAAGTTTGTGACTTTTGACCACCTTCTTCCAATTCACCCTCCTCTCACCCCCCCATTTCTAGTAACCACAAATCTGATCTCTTCTTCTATGAGTTTGCTTGTTTGTTTGAAGTAATGACATACAACCGTATGTTAGTTCCTGGTGCAGAACACAGTGATTCAATATTTCTATACATTTCAAAATTATCACCACTAACAATAACTCTTTGGTTTTGAGAATATGAGTGGATTTCTTTCTGTTTCCTCCCACCCTCTCTCTTTCTCTCCCCCCTGTCTGTTTTGCTGTCTCTTGACTCTGCTATATTTTCAAGATTTCTAGACTGTCTATTACATTTTTACAACAAACTTTTAAAAAAGGTGAAAGGGATATTCAAGTTAATCATCCCCAAATACCTTTAAAAGCTAGGGAATAGCTTTGGCTCATCCGCTTTTCCAAGATTTGATGCAGCCAGAAGTTCTTTTCCCATTAGCAGTCAGGGTTGAGGGTTAACTGCAACTCACCCTGATCCATCATGGATGTGGCTTGACTTTAGCTAAAGGTCTGATTAATTATACTTGTATTCATAATAAACTGAGGTGGTATGTGCTAAAACTTAGGACCAGCTGGTGAACAACAGGAAGCAAGCACCCAGATTCACACCTGCCCAGTCCGTCCTGGATCTTGCAGACACATTGCTCCTTTCAACTCCCAGGCTTGAGTCATTTTCGTTCTCATTTGCATTCACTGGAAACCTGTAAGGCTGAAGCTTATTTCTTCCTCATTAGTCTCGGAGTTTCTTGCTGAGGGATCTCATGTCCTTCAATACACTGGAAACCACATGGCAGGATCCATGTTGCTTCCTGTCTCTAAGTGAGTGGCTTCATTATTTTTACCACCTAAGATCTCCTTTATTATTCCCTCATGAGCCCAATATTTTGAAAAACGTTGCCTATCAAAAAATTCCATCGATCAAGTAATATCAAATATTGAGTGGCTAAGCAGAGCTTCCACACAAGTGGCAAGAGGTTATACTATTTCCACCAAAAGCAAAGGGACTTGGCATTGGCATTTACCCATAGAGCCTTGCCTGGAATAATGTCTGATTGGTTTGATGTCCTAACTGGCTGAAAATAGTTCATGGATATACTGTACCCATTATACCTTCCTTCCTTCTGTCTTAGAGCCCTGGATCTGAGGACCCTAGGGTTTGAGAAACATTAGTCAGGACGAGCTTTCCTAATTCCAGCACTTTGACTGGGAGGAGAGCAGAAGAGGAAAGAAGAAATGCAGAGAGAACATTGTAAAATGTGGTAAATACCTTGAGGTGGTAGTATCATTGTTTCTATTCTATTGCTCAGCTAGGCCACAGATAGGAAGCAAGACCAGGAGTCTAACCCAAATATGCCTGGACCCAAGTCCTTGCACTTGCCATTATACCAGTGGAGCATTTAAAAATCTCAGTGCAGGGCTTCCCAGGTGGTGGAATGGTTAAGAATCTGCCTGCCAATGCAAGGGACATGGGTTCAGGCCCTGGCCTGGGAGGATCCCATAGGCCGTGGAGCAACTAAGGCTGTAGCCACAACTACTGAGCCTGAACTCTAGAGCCCACAAGCCACAACTACTGAGCCCACGTGCCACAACTACTGAAGCCTGCGCACCTAGAGCCTGTACTCCGCAACAGGAGAAGCCACGACAATGAGAAGCCCGCACACCGCAACAAAGAGTAGCCTCCACTCACGGGAACCAGAGAAAGTCCACACACAGCAACGAAGACCCAACGTAGCCAAAAATTAATTAATTAATTTTAAAAACAAGACAACTCAGTGGGGAAATGATAATCTTTTCAACAAATGGTGCTGGAACAATTGAATATCCATATGCAAAAAAATAAATATCCTTCCATACCCCAACCTATATACAAAAGTTCACTCAATCATATACCTAAATGAAACCGCTTAGGTCATGTAATTAACTGTAAAACCAAAAACTATAAGAATTCTAAGAGAAAAATCCTTGTGACTTTGGGTGAGGCGAAGCTTTGGTACGACACCAAAAGCAAAATTCACAAAAAGCCAAGCTGATAAAGTGGACTTTATCAAAATTTTAAAAAACTGCTCCTCAAAAGATACTGTTAAGAGAATGAAAACACAAGCCACAGTCGTGATCATCTTGCAATGTACAGAAATATTGAAACACTATGTTGTGTACCAGGAGCTAATATAGTGTTGTAGGTCAATTATACTTCCAACAAACAAACAAATTCATAGAAAAAGATCAGATTTGTGGTTACTAGAGATGGGGGATGAGAGGAGGGTGAATTGGAGGAAGGTGGTCAAAAGTTATAAACTTCCAGTTATAAGAGAAAGAAGTGCTAGGGATGTCATGTACAGCATGATGGACATAATGAACACTGCTGTGGGTTATAGATGAAACTGGTTAAGAGAGTAAACCCTAAGAGTCTCAACATAATGAAAAAAATTTTTTCTTTTTTTAAAATTTTCTATCTTTATGAGATGATGGACGTTCACTGAACTTACTGTGGTAATCATTTCATGATGTATGTAAGTCAAATCATTATGCTGGACACCTTGAATTTATCCAGTGCTGTATGTCACTATACCTCTAAAACTGGAAGAGAAAAATAAAAATGCAAAAAAAAAAAAAGACACACCACAGACTGGGAGAAAATTTTTGTAAATCATATATCTGTCAAAGGACTTGTATCCAAAGAACTCTCAAAGGAACTCTCAAAACTCAATAACAAGAAAACAAACACCCCTCCCCACAAAAATTGGCAAAAGATTTGAGCAGACATTTCGCCAAAGAAGATATACAGATGGCTAATAAACCCATGAAAAGATATTCAACATCATTAGCCATCAGAGAGATGCAAATTAAAATCACAGTGAGGTACCACTACATACTTATTAGAATGGCTAAAATTTAAAAGACTGACCATATCCGGTTTTGGCAAGATGGTGGAAGAACTGGAAATTTCATGCAGCTCTTGGGAATATAAAACGTTACAACCACTTCAAAAACAGTTTGGTAGTTTCTTAAAAAGTTAAATATACCCTAATCCTAGGTATTTACCCAAGAAAAATAAAAGCATTATGTCCATACAAAGACTTGTCCACAAGTGTTCAGAGCAGTTTTGTGTTTTTTTTGCAGTACGCGGGCCTCTCACTGCTGTGGCCTCTCCCGCCGCGAAGCACAGGCTCCGGACGCGCAGGCTCAGCGGCCGTGGCTCACGGGGCCCAGCTGCTCCGCGGCATGTGGGATCCTCCCGGACCGGGGCAAGAACCCGTGTCCCCTGCGTCGGCAGGCGGACTCTCAACCGCTGCGCCACCACGGAAGCCCCTTTCACAATAGTTTTATTTGTAATAGCCAAAAGCTGGAAATAACCTAAATGTCTGACAACAGGTAAATGGATAAACAAACTAATGTAGCCACACGATCGAAGAATATTACTCAACAATAAAAAAGAATGAACATCCCGCCACAATGTAATTGAATCTCAAAATAAGTACGGTAAATGAAAGAAGCCAGACAAGAAGAGCACATACTGTATGATTCCATTTATATAAAATTCAAGAAAATACAGACAGATCTACAGTGACAGAAAGCAGTTCAGCGACTGGACAGAGTAAATAGTAAGAGCGAGAGGCTCAAGGAAACTTCTGAAGACAGCAGATATGTTCCTTACCTTAGCTGGACTGATGGTTTCATGGGAGAAGACACGTGTCAAAACAATCATTTGTACACTTTAAATTAGATATGTGAGTTAATTATGTGTCAGTTTTACCTCAACAATGCCATTAAAAAAAATCCCAGCACTGTGGAGGGAGCGGTAACTTGGAAAAATGACCATTTTCCATCGTCATAGTAAAGATAAGTTCACACAAGGATCATCAAAGGTGTTAAATAAGTCTGAAGGTGGGGGAAGTCTGATGAGGAAGAGGGTATGTGCATTGTCCTAACATGTCTCCGTGTACACTGCTTATTAGTTACAAGGAGAAAAATAGTAACCGTACAGTGGGAAAATCCAACAAAACTTTGGGTGATCAAAGTTATCGTCAGTTATGGGAAGGCGGAAGGCGGAAACATTGTTCCTCCAGATGCAATACCTCGAAAAGGACACACTTTCATTTTCTAGTGTTCTGGTCGGGATGCATAACCTGAGTCTCAGACAAAACCAAATGGAGAAACATTCTATAACGTAACTGGTCTATACTCTTAAAAATGTCAGTATCATGAAAGAAAGAAAGGCTGAGAAACTGATTAAAGGAGAATAAAGAGACATGATTAACTGCAATACATGAGCCTGGGCCTGATCTAAGAATGGAGGAGAAATACCTGAAAGGATGTTATTGGGATAACTGAAAAAATTGTAATATGGACTATATGATTTATATCAATGTTAAATGTCTCGAATTTCATAACTGTACTTATTGTGGTTAGATAAGTGAATATCCTTGTTTGTAGGAAATGTGGGTGAAAATATTAACTGGTAAAGGAGCATGATGTACATAACCTACTCTCAAATGTTTAAAAGATACATAATAGAATGATAGAAGAAAAGTGGCAAAATATGGAAAGTTGGTGAATCTGTGGGTACATTGGAGTTCTCCATATTATTTTTGCAACTTCCCTGTAAGTTTTAACTTATTTCAAAATAGAAGGTTTTAAAAATCTCCAGACAAATGACACAACAGAGTCTCTGGGAATGACACTGAGGCACTAGGATTTTAAAAATCTTTCCAGGTAGGGTTGCCAAATTTGGCAAATAACAGTACAGGATGCTCACTTAAATCCGAATTTCAGATAAACAGCAATCTTAATATTTTTTAGTATAAATACCTCCCATGCAGTATTGCTGCCTACCCAAGGAACTACGCTCTTGGAATGCAATTCTTCTTTTATTTCATTTTATTTTTTTTATTTGGCTGCGCCAGGTCTTAGTTGTGGCAAGCAGGATCTTCATTGCTGGCATGCGGGATCTTTTTTAGTTGTGGCATGCGGGCTCTTAGTCGAGGCATGCAGGATCTAGTTCCCTGACCAGGGATCGAACCCGGGCCCCCTGCATTGGGAGCGCGGAGTCTTAACCACTGGGCCCCCAGGGAAGTCCCTGAAATTCATTCTGATACCTGTCCTCTGCTAGTCTTGTAGCATATCAGAGACATTAACATGCATTATCCTCCTTCAATACCTAACATCATCTCCGTTTCTACTCTTGCAGTGAGATAGGGACTGAGATAAATATAAATAGATATTAAATGGCCAGAGTTTATGATGATGAAAAGAAACACTTAATGAATCTAACATCTTCTATACTAATGATAATGAAGGTCAACATTTTTTAACACTGATTATGCATATGGTAGCCAACCTCTAAGGTGGCCCCCAATGACCCCGCCTCCTGGTATTCACAGCCTTGTGTAATCCCTCCCACATTGTGCCAGGGTTGGTCTGTGTGACCAATAGCATACAGATGAAGCGATGGTATGTTGCTTCTGGATTTAGGTTTTAAAAGACATTTAGGCTTTCATCTTAGGTGCATGCCCTGCCTCTGGGGGAAAGAAGCCATGCGGTGAGCAGCCTTATGAAGAAGTCCACATGGTGAGGAACTGAAGCCTTCAGCCTACAGTCATGGGAGTGAGCTTGGAAGGTGATCTACAGCCCCAGATGAGTCTTCCTTTGAGACTGCAGCTCAGCTGACATGAGAGACCCTGATCTAGAACCACCCAGCTAAGCCGCTCCCAGATTCCTGATCCCCAGAATTGTGAGAAATAAATGTTCTTTGTTTTAAACTGCTAAAATTTGGAGTAATTTGTTACACAGCAAAAGATAACTAAGGTATCAAGATATAATGTAACATAATGTATCATCTAAGTATACATGCTTCCCAAAAGAATTCTTTGAAGCAGGAGCCATTACATTCCCCATTTTGCAGGAAGGTAAACTAAAGCACAGAAAGGGCACATTGCTCCAAATCACCCTACCAGGAAGTATAGATGGATCTGTCTCCAAAGCCCTCCCTCACCCCTACTCAGGAATTTCAGAGCCTTCCATGTTTCCGATGCTGGGCTGAATCAGCCTGACCTTATTATTTCATCTTATTTAATTCTCACCATAGAGTGAGATAGGGGAGGTAATTCCAGAGAAAACCACCAGCCAGCACTGGCAGGAAGCCCTCAAGTTAACAGGACACACACTTTACACTTACCTATAAGCTAGGCAGAGCAGATTTTGCTTTCTTACTTACAGACAAGTAAGCTAAGACTCTGAGTGGGTAAGGCCTTTGCCCAGACAAAGCCAAACAACCCCGGGAGTGGTGAGCAGGTAGAGCTGGGCTTGAATACTTCTACTCCTCTCTCCATCCTACCAGGCTACTCCCTAATCTAACTAATGAGGGGCATGTTTTCTGAAGTTGCAGAAGGCCCTCCCCATACACACTGCAGGAAAGTGTGTGTGTTGTGTTGATGGGAGGGTGGGGGGGCTCACTGGGGACCCTGGAAATGACTTCATCCCTCGTGTCCCCGTT
Organism: Phocoena sinus; assembly: GCF_008692025.1. Taxonomy (NCBI): domain Eukaryota; kingdom Metazoa; phylum Chordata; class Mammalia; order Artiodactyla; family Phocoenidae; genus Phocoena; species Phocoena sinus. The sequence goes on from NC_045782.1 coordinate 35,483,548, forward strand.
CAAGGAAAAGGAAGGGAAAGCTCTTACTTTTCACCCCTCTCTTCACTCTTCACCCCTCTCTTCCTTTCCCTGGGGTGTGCTCCCACCTGGGAGAGAGAGGGAATGCTGCTCTCTCTGGGAGGGCCAGTCCTTTGGCCTTTTACCTAAATGCCAATCCTTTCCCTCCCTGGAACTGAGAACCTGTGGCCACCCCCTCCCAATTCTAACTCTTCACTGCTGTTCTCCTGTGGATTAAGCTGCAATTACTAAGGACTGAGCTCTTTTCTCGACAAACAAAAGCAGACCAAAAACAAAACAAAACAAAAGACAAAACAAACATACAAAAAGCAACCCTTTGAAAACAGCAAGAGGGACTGGTGTTAAAACTAAGAGGGGACTTCCAAACCGATCCCCTGTAGCAGATGGTCAAGAGAGGCTGTAGGTAGTATTAGGTTGGCCAAAAAGTACCTTTGGTTTTTTAAGTAAAAATAAAAGACACATTTTTCATTTTCACCAAGAACTTTATTGAACAACGTATTCACCCTTTTGTTCCACTACCTTCTGCCATTTTTCAGGCACCTTCATAATTCCGTCTTCCCAAAACTTTTTATCTTTTTGAGCAAAGAACTGTTCCAGGTGCCTTTTACAGTCTTCCAGGGAACTGAATTTTTTTTCATTAAGAGAATTTTGTAAAGACCTAAGTAAATGGAAATCTGAAGGCGCAAAGTCTGGTGTATATGGCGGATGAATCAGAACTTCCCAGCCAAGCTGTAACAGTTTTTGCCTGATCATCAAAGAAACATGCAGTTTGCGTTATCCTGATGGAAGATTCTGCGTTTTCTGTTGACTAATTCCGGATGCTTTTCGTCGAGTGCTGCTTTCAGTTGGTCTAATTGGGAGCAGTGCTTGTTGGAATTAATTGCTTGGTTTTCCAGAAGGAGCTCATAATAGAGGACTCCCTTCCGATCCCACCATATACACAACATCACCTCTTTTGGATGAAGACCGGCCTTTGGTGTGGTTGGTGGTGGTTCATTTCGCTTGCCCCACCATTTCTTCCATTCCACATTGTTGTACAGTATCCACTTTTCATCGCCTGTCACAATTTGTTTTAAAAACGGAACGTTTTCCTTACGTTTAAGTAAAGAATTGTGTGCGGAAATAGGGTCAAGTAGGTTTTTTTTCCCTTAACTTATGTGGAACCCAAACATCAAAGTGATTAACCTAACCAAGGCGGTGCAAATGATTTTCAACACTTGATTTCGATATTTTGAGTATGTCGGCCATCTCCCGCGTGGTATAGCGTTGATTGTTCTCAGTTAATGTCTCGATTTGATTGCTGTCAACTTCAACTGGTCTACCTGACCGTGGAGCCTCATCCAACGGAAAATCTCCAGCGTGAAACTTCACAAACCACTTGTGACACTTTCAATCAGTCACAGCACCTTCTCCATACACTGCACAAATCTTTTTTTGCATTTCAGTTGCATTTTTACCTTTCTCGAAATGATAAAGCACGATATGCCAAAAATGTTGCTTTTTTCTTCACACAAAAATGGCTACACAAAAATTCACCAATTTTGATGTCTTTTTTAAAAAGCACGCTGATATGACAGCTGTCACATAAAATCTAACAAAATTGTTTTGAATGAAGTTAAAGACAACTAAGCACTCCTAGAGCCATCTTATGGAAAAAACTGAATGAAACTTTTGGCCCACCCAATACATACTTTCTTTAAGATCGTTCTGGAAAGTATCTCTCTTGACCAGAGTGGTACTGGAGGCTGAGTGGGTAAAAATGTCTGGGACTACCCCTGTGTTTGCGATGTGACTGGGGAGGAAAGATGGAGGTGGTCCTTCTAGGAATCAGGAGAGACCAGATGACTCGGCAGAGTTTGTCAGGGTTCCAGTCACCTCTTGTCTCCTCTTCAGGAGAAGAATAAAATCTGCCACCTGGTGTAAGTGAGCTCTGAGAGGGATGTCTGCTTTCTGAGTCAGCCGGTGAGCTCGAAGAGCAAGTGAACTTCTAAAGCAGAGTCCACGGCAGGGAGGCTGCAGCCAGCCCTCTGGATCACCTTGGCTTGGCTTCGGAGACTGGCCTGGAATGTCTGTGGTGGCCCTGTGGGCCTTGCGGGGATGGTGAGTCACCTCTGTGAGCTGGAAGAGCCAGCAAGCCTCCAAAGCTCTTCTGCTACTCCAGCTCCCGGGGCGCCTCAGTCCAGATGCCAGGAGGGTCTGGGAAGCAGCACCCTGGGTTCTCCTGCAAAAGAGCTGCCATCACCCGCTCCTGCACTGATAAAAACTGTCCCTGGCTCTGCAGACACCCCAGCCCCACAGACTTTCTCCACCTCTCCGGGCCATCAGCCATTGTGTCTGGGCTTCCAACCAGTGAGGGGCATTTCCTGCTTCCCCATCCCCTGTGTCCATCTGATCCCTCACATCCTAGAAATTCTCCTCTGTGGACTGAGGCTCTGCTCACTCCCTGCCCTGCCCCCACCCCTGCACTGCACTGGACTCAACACACCAGGGCACTGCCCATCGTGGCATCGACAGGCTAGTTGGGTTGCCAGTTGGGTTTATTGAACTATTTTAAGTCCAGCAGGCCCTTCTGATCCCCAGAAACTTCCCAAGGCCATCTTTCCCATTCCCTGGCCTCCCAATACGCCGTGCGGGGTCGGGGCTGTAGGTTCCCCTGGGAGTCTGGTATCTTCTCTGATCTCCTTCCCTGGTCCTCCCCACATCTGTCCCTTCCCCAGGACCCAGGCCACATTTCTCCCTAATTTGTCCACTGTTGGGCATGAGAGCCCCAAATCAAAGGGAAACAGGGAAGGGGGCTGCAGAGAGGTCACTTCCAAGAGGAAGTGGGCTAGGGACCAAAAGTGCAGCTGGCCTTCAGAGCAGCTCACCCCCAAACAAATCCCCAGAGCACCAGGCAGGGGTTCAGGGCTGCTGGGACCCATCCCAGAACGTTCCTTGACTCTGGTTTGGCGTGAGACTTAGGGGTCCCAGGGAATGATGTCCACACTTTTTGGATATGCTGTGCCTCCGGCAGTGGGGCTCAGGTTTCGCACCAACCCTTTTGAGCCCATTTACTGTGCCGCTCAGCAGGAAGCAGGATCACAAGCAGCCTCCGCACCCCCTTTGGAGGCCAAATCTGAATTGACGTCTAATCTCTGCCCATTGATAGCTAGGAGATGGAATCTGGAGAGCTTGCCCAGAGAGAAGTTTTTCGAGACGGTGGAAAGTGGGTGGTGGGTCAGTGAGGTTTCCAGGAAGCAGAGGTAAGTGACCATCCTAGTCAGCTACCTCTCATCCCACACAAGCACTTAATTTCATGCTGGACCGGCTCCCAGGCTGGGGAGTTGACCTGGAAAGGAAAGCGGCCTTTACTCAGCCCTGCAGCTAACAGGCAGGGCAGGAGCGGGGCTGTTTAGGGTTCAAAGTACCCACAGAGAGTGGAGAGGGAAGAGCCTGGGAAGGAGGCCTTGGGGGTCGGCCTAACGTGCAGGCTGTGCCCCGCCCTTTCCGGACTGAGAGCCCTTGGGGACAGAGCCATGCACTAAGTGCTTGGAGAAAGGCAAAGGGTGCACCTCAAGGAGTCTCCAGTCTGAGGGCCCCGGGTCTGATCGAGGCACAGCGCAGCCTCAGAGGCCCCACTCTGATGGCAGAACACAGGGGCATATACTTCTCTCTTACAGGAGAGCAGAGCATTGGAGGAGAGAGGCTTGGACCTCATAAATCTTTACAGTTAGAGTTGTAGCTGGTCCGCCTTCCTCTGCGTCCCCACGGTGTACACGTGCCTCTTTTCCCCACCCTGCCTGCCCCTCAGCAGGAAGGCAGCTTGAGTAGAAGTTCTCAGTTCACCAGCTACCACCAGGAAACCCCCATCCTTCATGTTCCCTCAACCCTCTGCTCCATCACTCTCCCGCCCTTTCCCCAGGCAGCTGGACACCCCCTAGATATCGAGCTGGAGACACTGCCACATTGACAAAGCCGCGGGTCACTGTGGCCCCTCTCTCTCTGACCCAGGAGTAGTCTAATGTCTATGGCAGTGCCCCCCCCCAAGTTAGTGTCACCTTACCCAAGCCTGCCCTCACCAAGGGCACCCATCCTTTCTAACCGAGGGCACCTATAAAAGGAAGTGGAGGAATACTGGGCTTCCCTGCCCAGAAGGGAGGAGGGGGAAGAAGAAAAGGGGCACTTAAGGTACCCTGCCCACAGGCCAGGCCCAGAGAGCAGCTGGAGATACCCAAATGTTAATTACCAATTAGCGCAGTTCAGGTGGAAAGGGCAACTTTATTACGTGTAAAATGGACTTAGTGTGGCAGGAGCTGTGGGATTAATTTCTTGAGATAAGATGCTTTTAGGCTAATCAGTAGGTCTGTGACATCTGGATATAAAGGAGCCGGGGCAGACTTTCTTGAGACAGGTTCCAAAGAGTCAGAAGGGAGGAGGAGACCCCTGCCCTATCTTTCTTCTGGGAGAGCTGGAAAGGAAGGCTGGTAAGAGAGCAGCTGGGATGGGGGTGGACGTGGACGTGGACAGGACACTGGAGAGGAGGTGGGTCTTGGCACCCCTGAGATGTTTGGCACCCTAGCCCCTCACTTTCTTTTCCTCCGTGAAAGAAAGAAAAGGTGGGGCTGAGGGTTCCTTTAACACCCAGGTGACAACGCAGGAAAATCCACACATCTGTAGACCTAGCTTTGGTGTTCAGGGCTTGGGAGGAAGGCTCCTTACTGTTCTTGGTCTCTGCTGAAGATGCCCTGATGAAACGGGGCTTGCCCTCGGTAGAAGCGTAGGACATCCCTAAGTGGGGATAGTGAAGGCTGGGGGGGAGGGGTTCTACTTACGGTTTTCACTCAGGCCAAGAGGGCTGCGAAGATTTAGGTGACAGCCAATCTGAGAGCTGGAAGGCTGGCTGGTATGAACTTTGGAGGCTCTGAAGGGAGAATCTTGCCAGTCCACGTGCCTGTGATGTCTAGCCACAGGGGCCAGGAAGGGGGTGTCCCTGCACACAGGCCTTCACTGCTTTCTCCTGCCAGGATCGCCCCCCTGCTGCCCTCCTCCCACCCCACTCAGACTCCACCTAAAAAACAAGAAGCAGGTCCACTCTCATCCAGGCTCCATATCCCTTCTAACGTCCCTTCTAACTCTAATGCCAGCTCCTCCCACCATCCCCAAGGTGTTGCTCTAGCCTCTTAGAAAAGCTCCAACTCCCAGGGCACAGGGCCCCCCAGCTTTCAGACTCCCCACAGGCTCTGGGGCACCGGGAGTGCGTGGCCATATTGCTTGCTTCCTCAGCACAGGGCTTCTACCTCATGCTGGTCCTTTTCTCTCTTAGCTCAGGAAGTAACCATTGGAAGGCGGTGGCCATGAAGACCTTCTCTCTGCTGCTGGTGTCCCTGCTCCTGGCATTGGTGCTAGGAGAGAAGGAAGAAGGTCACTCCAGGTTGGGGTGAGAAGGAAGGGGTCAGGTGCCGGGGAGGAGGCTTGGGGGGTGACTGGGTTCTATTTTCAAGGGGGAGATGAGAAAGGGAGGAATCCCAGGCCAAGAGGAAAGATGTTCGACGGAAAAAAACTTTTCAGCAGTCTGAGTGCAGAGTGAGGCTAGAACCAGGGAGTCTTTTTTTTTTCTTTTTGCGGTACGCGGGCCTCTCACTGCCGCGGCCTCTCCCGTTGCGGCGCACAGGTTCCGGACACGCAGGCTCAGCGGCCATGGCTCACGGGCCCAGCCGCTCCGCGGCACGTGGGATCTTCCCGGACCGGGGCACGAACCCGTGTCCCCTGCATCGGCAGGCGGACTCCCAACCACCGCGCCACCAGGGAAGCCCCAGGGAGTCTTTTTTTACGAGCTACTGTTGTAGCTGGAGAGAGTGTGCTTAGATCTCTGGAAGGACTTCTCAGTGGTTAAGTGTCTGAAGTAGACGATAGCATCTCCCTTCCTAATGAAAGCCTTAACCAGTCACTTATGTGTGCGTTTGATCAAATTTTACAGCAGGCTTCCTGTGTGCCAGGCACAAGGGATATACCTGAAGAGTGGTCCACAAATGCCACCTGCCCCCGTGGAGCATATAGGCCCAAGGGGAAAGCAGATGAAGAACCATCTAGGCAAAGCTTCAAACTGTCATGAGCGCTGTGAGGAAAAGGCAGGGAAGATTATGAATGACTATAGCAGGGAGCTCTGTTTGTGTGTTCGGGAGGCCGAGAGACGTGTCTGCGTAGAGTTAGGCCTTCTCATATGCAAGGACCAGCCATATGCCCCTGTCAACTTGGCTGAGTTTGAGATGCAGCTGTCACATATATACAAGGACAGACAACATCGTGCAGAAGTTAAAGACCGTAGACCTGGACCCGGACTACCTGGGGTAAACCCTGGATCATACCTACACTGTATGCTAAGTTAATCTCTTTGCACGGTGGTTTCCTCACTTACCAAAGGGAGATCTACATAGTGTCTGCCTCCTTGGGGTGGTGTGAGGATTTAGTAAGTTTCTGTATTAAAGGGCTTGTAGAGGACCTGACTCATAGTAAGTGCTGTTGTATGAGAGCTCACTATTGTTAGGAAACTGAGAACCAAAGAACTGAATCTGGTGGGGCCAGGGCAAGAGGAGCAAAGGAGAAAACTATGGCTCAGTCCTTAGGGATGAGGGGGACCCCTGATCTTTGCCCAGAAGCAGAGCCTCAAACACCGAGGATGCTGGAAGTGGGTGCTTGAGCTGAGGATAAAGCCCCAGGGGCTTGATGCATGGACAAGAGGGTGTCTCCATAAAAACTGACTCCCTAGAAATGGGCTGCTTCCTTTCCAAATAGCAGCCCCTGCTGGTGACAATCATTTATCTTCGCACCCTCTGCTCCTTCTATGGCATCCTAGTTTCCCTCTCTCTCCCCTCCCTGCCCCTCAGATTCCACACTAAGGCCAGCGGCTCCCAACCACGAGGCCCCAGGTACGCTGAAGGCACTTTCATCAGTGACTATAGCATCGCCATGGACAAGATCCGCCAACAAGATTTTGTGAACTGGCTGCTGGCGCAGAAGGGGAAGAAGAGCGAGTGAGTCATGCGTGCCCTTCCCTGCTCCCTGTGCCCCCGTGTGATGCACAAGGCCAGGTGGCACCTTTCGCTTAGGTGCTGCTGGGGAGCTGGACTGCATGGCGGCCCTGCCTGGGACCCTGGCTCAGGCAGCAGTCTGGTCGGGGGTTGGGGCAGGATTTGGGCAACTTTCCAATCCTTTTCTTCTAAGAGGAGGGGTCGGGAAGATGTATGGGACTCACAGAGGATCCCCGGGGGGCTGGGCATGAACCAGGGGAGCTGAATTGCTGCCAATGACTACTTGGTGGCGGCAGCTTCAGACTTTGGAAATAGGATAAACTGCTTTCATCGTTCTTCTCTATGCAAAATCTTTTCCCCTGCCCTCACTGTTTGGCCAGCATGGTAGCTCCTGAAAAGCTTGTCACTGATAGCTGAAGACAAGCAGCGGGGAGGCTGAGTAGAGAAAGAGTTCCCCTCTGCTCCTTGGGTTGAGGTACCAAAAGATTTGGAGCTTCTTTGGGCTGGAGAACATCTGGAGTCCCGCCTGGCCCCACCCACTCCCTAATCTTTATTTTACCAGCTGGAAACACAACATCACCCAGAGGGAGGCCCGGGCCCTAGAGCTGGCCCATCAATCTAACAGGAAGGAGGAGGCAAGGGCGCAGCAGGGGTGAGTCAGCCCACAGGGGAAGGGGTCAGCGGTGGGGGCGGGGGGCCTCTTGACCCCACCTCATTGTTCCCTCTCCCAGACTCCAGAGCAGGGCTAGGCCCCAGATAAGCATCCCCTTCTACTCAGAGTTCAAAGAGGGGTCTTCACAGAACTCCTGGAGGACAGCCCAAGCCTAAGGGAAAGCCTGGGAGGAAAGGGGGTGGGGGTCCTGGGAGGGAATCTAGGGCCACAGTTTCTAAGGTGGATGACCTAGTGTGCAGAGTCACCAAGTCCAGGAGTGGGGCACAAAAGAGACCTCAGAAACTGGCTTCTCCACTTCTGCCTGCCAAACTTCAGGAAGGCTTTTGTGAAACTGGGACCCTCTGAAGGCCAGTCCCCTGAAATCAGTTACCCCATCTCTGTAGGAAGCTGAGGAATTGATGACACAGATCCTTCTAAAGAGTGAATATTCCCAAAGTAATCTCTTGGGGTTTTGGAATGCACTCTGGGACACTTGGAGAGGTGGATGGGTGGGATGTCTCCCACCAGAACTGTTTCTCTTTGCCTGTATGGAAGAGCCTATATTCCCCGGCCGACAGGTCTGGGTGGAGCTTTGAAAGCTGAGACAACTGAGAGGCAGCTGTGTTGACTCGTACACCCCACCCCCACCCCACCTTGTCCCACCACGTTGGAGTCCCAGGTCCGGTATTTACTCTCTCTGGGTGGTGCCCAGGCTAAAGGCGCCTGCCTGAGGCTTTCTCCTTTGTAGCTCCCTACCCAAGAACCCCAGTGATGACGGTTTGCTAAAGGATTTACAGATTCGAGAGCTGCTGTCCTGGATAGTGGATCAGATGGAGCTCTGCAGGCTCAGGTGGGAGTTTGGTAGCTTTGGGCATCTTGCATAGTGGTTGTGAGCTCGCACTCTGGGGTCAGACACGGGTTCACATCTTCACCTCAACACATGCTGACAAATTACTTAGACTCTCTGAACCTTGGGGTTTTTGTGAAAATTGGGGCTACTTAAACCACTTCATGGGATTTGGTGGGGTTTAAATAAGATAATTCGAGGAAAAGGCTGAAATCAACATCTGCAGAGTACTAAGAGTTTGGTAACCTTGACAGTTATTAGTACCACTTGCACTTCTTCCTCAATCTCCTCCAGGTGGGATGCTGCTCTCACCTGCCCTACCCACCCGAGCCCATCCTAACCTTAGCTTTTCCTTGGTACCGTTGTGCCATGGCACCTTCTCAGTGATGGAACCCCTAGAGTTGGAGGCATGTTGCCCTTCTCTGTAGCTGCTGCTGGTCTCAATAGTCCTCAAATCCTCCTCCTAAACTAGGAAGTCTTTCAATGTATTATGTCTCAGAAACAAGGGGTGGCTCAATACCATGGAGAGATCCACCCACCCGAATGGTGAGACAGGACACTCATTTAAGATGCAGACACCGAGGCACAGAAACCAAAACAAATTCAGACTTTGGTGCTGGGAAGTTGAGAGACTGAGGGAACAAATCTGGGATGGCTTCCTGTAAGAGGGTTAGAAGGAAGAGAGGCATGTGACCTGAACAATGGAGAAGAGAGTATGAGAAAATCTCCACAGGAAAGTGGGTAACAGTCTCTGTGCTTTTTGGAATCTTTTTGATTACTTATAATTAGAGAGGTAATCTGGAGGTAGGAGCAGTTGAACTATGGCTGGGTGCCAGGATACATTTACTTTGCTGCCTTTAAGCCGATACTGACCCTCCTCTCCACTGCTCCACTCCTCTCTCCACTCTGCACAGGTTTCAGTGACTCTGACCAAACCCAGCTCAGAACTGGACTCTGTCCTTCACTTACTCAGCTCCTGCCTCAGCCCCACCCCAGGATACCCCAAAGAAACAAAACCAAGTTCAAGCTGAAATAAATCTTTGTGCCCGTTGTCAAAACACATTCACGTGTCTACAGAGCGCTAACTGTTCATTTGTCTTCGTGTGTGCACCACCCAGTGAAAAGCAGATATGGCTCTTACCCATCTGTTAATTCATCTATTGTTTCCACGAACACTTACTGGAAACTTAACACAGGCAGAGACTGCGCTGAACGCTGGGTATACAGCAATCATGGAAACAGACACAATCCTTGTCCCCAGGGGGTTTACAGTCCAGTGGTGGAGACAGACTTTAATCTTTAAACACACAAACACATTAATAATTACATAACATGCAGAGTTATGTGAAGAAACACTAGGGAGCTGTGAGAGGACAGAGAAGCCTCATCTAGATGGAGTGGGCAGTCAGGAGGGCCTCTCTGAGAAAATGACGTTTAAGCTGAGTGAGATTTGAAGGATAAAATGGCCAAAGGGTGACGGGAGCCTTCATAAATATTAGCCAGTGCTATGGTTGCATGGCAAAATGGGCAACGGTGAGAACGGCACAAGTAGAGACTGGGCAGGTGGGCAGAGGCAGGGCCTCAAAGGCCATGTTAAAGCTTTGAGAGTTTATCCTCAGTGCAAGGACAAGTACTTGAAGGATTTTAAGCAGGGGCAGGTCAGAGATGATCTATTTGCATCCCCGAACGGTCACCCTGATGATGGTGAGAATGATATTGAGACGAAGAGGGATGAATGTGGAAGAGGCTTTTGAGGGATTCCAGATTTCACACTAGGGAGTTGCCAGTGAAGGTGAAGGGAAGTGGGAGAACTCAGTTTGTCCAAAAGTCAATACCTCTTTCTTCCGGTGTTTAAATGTTTTCCCACCTCGGCATGCTGCCTTCTCCCAGGGCTCTGCATCCACGGAAGGCAAGGCTGTCTCTCTTTCCCGCTTAGTTTAGGTTACCTTTGCCTAATGTCCCCTCCTCTCCCCTTGATCTAGTCATATTTTAGCATACTAGAGTCAAACACACCTAGATTCAAATCACTCTCTAGGTCCGTGACTTGGCAAGTTAGTTCCTCTCTCTCTGAAGCTCAGTTTGCTGTCTGGAAAAGATTAAAAAGTACTCACTTCATAGGGTTGAAGTATTTTAAAATAATGCCTGGCACAAAGTAAGTGGTCAATAAAAGTTAACTTTTGTTATTATTATTCACACACTTAAACCTCAGTTTAAAAACACTGGGGTAGGGCTTCCCTGGTGGCGCAGCGGTTGAGAATCTGTTTGCTAATGCAGGGGACACGGGTTCGAGCCCTGGTCTGGGAGGATCCCACATGCCGCGGAGCAACTATCCCCGTGAGCCACAACTACTGAGCCTGCGCTTCTGGAGCCTGTGCTCCGCAACAAGAGAGGCCGCGATAGTGAGAGGCCCGCGCACCGCGATGAAGAGTGGCCCCCGCTTGCGGCAACTAGAGAAAGCCCTCGCACAGAAACGAAGACCCAACACAGCAAAAATAAATAAATAAATTAATAAACTCCTACCCCCAACATCTTCTTAAAAAAAAAAAAAAGTAATATATAAAAACACTGGGGTATTAGTTTAAAATCAGGGAGTGGCAAACTGGATTGGCTGAATGGCTGGGCCAGTAACCTAAATAAGCAAAGTGGGGAGTGTGTAAAATAAGGGGAAGGATTGGGACTGTGAAAATGGAAAAGAAATGTGCCCCTAAAGGTATTCTGATGACCAAACAAAACTCTTTGGAGAACTGAATTTGCCTGAGGGCTGCCAGTTTGCAATCTCTTCCAGTTCTTAACATTTTGGGCTTCCTCTCCTCTAAACTCCTAGAGTTCTAAGAGTGTGTACCACACAATTTAGAGCACGCCTTTGCTCAGAGGTTATATTTTAGTGATTCTCCATGATAGAACTGATTGTATTGGGGAGGAGTTCAGATCTATATTTCTGTAGTCTTGGGTGTCTCTGTGAATCAGTGAATCTGTTAAGTGTTATTTAAAAAAATGTTGTACAACTGTCTCACTATGGGCCAGGCATTAGTGCTCAGGACTTTCGAGACGCCATTTTTTTCCAACTTTTGGTTTTTTATTTTTTTTGGCTTTTATTCAGATTTAGAAACATCATTTAAAAAAAGTCATGGTGATCTCATTTAAAGCCTCATCACAGTCCTTCGAGGTAATGACAGCATCATAGCTGTCAACCGCGCACTACACTGCCTCCCTGAGGCAGAGAGTTAAAGCCCATGCTCTTAGCCACTCTGCCATAAGGCCAATGACTCACTAGTCACTTAAAGCAACTGAGAGCATCTGTGACGGTCACATTCAGTGGTGCACTGGGGCAGAGTGCTTCTGAGAGCCATTGTGAAATTGTCAGGAATTCTGTGAGCAGGCTGTAAAACCATCCATAGCTTGAAACAATAGCTCCAAAGGCTGTGGTCAGAGTATTTACACTATGGAAATTGGCAAATGATATAAATCAGAGCACCGCCCTCCCAACCTGGAGAGGTGATTGTTAAACATTTACCAGCACATTACTGGTCAGCATACTTTCTCTTAAATTATAGAGGAGAACAAATGTGTCTGAAGAAGGGAATGAACATGTCTGCTTGAGGGTGGCGACGAAGTTTATCAAGGGTCAATGTGTGTACCTCAGGGAGTATGTATGTGTGCATTTGAGGGTCTGAATAGTTAAATCTGAAGTCATGAGTGTGAGTGAGGGATCAGTGTGTGTACCTTAAAGAGCCATACAGTGTGAGTCAGAGAGTGAGAAGTGAGGCAGGTGTGTCTAGATGGTGTCAGTGGGCACCTAAGGGACGGAGTTTTTGTGTTAGGGAGTGGTGTAGTAAGAATATGAAAATATGAGGTCAGTATGTGCATACATGAGGCTAATGCATTTTTCATAGACAGGGTATAATGGAGGAAGTCAATGTGTATGAGAGGGTGTCAAATGTATGTGTTGGGCGGGGACAAATCTGTGTCTGAGAAAGTAAGTTTGTGTTTAGGGGGGCTTATGTTATCTGAGTTTAGTGTCTAAGGGTATGTATCGGAGTGGATCTGAAGGTAGGACTATGATAGCCTAAATAATTGTTTTAGCCTTGGTTATTCTTTCAAAATACAGAAAAACACAAATAACAGTGCTAAATATTTTTAGCAAGATAGAGCATTATTCCTCTTTCTTGTAAACACCCAGAGGCAGGCAGCCCGGAGCTGGTGTGACAGCTTTTGCTCCGTGAAATCCTCAGGGACCCAGACTCATTGGCTCATGGCTCCACCATCCCTCAAGGCCCCAAATGGCAACTAAATATCCTGCCACGGATCTCTCTGCTCCCATCCTCTTTTTTTTTTTTTTTTTTTTTTTACGTTGCATGGTGCAGCATGCAGGATCTTAGTTCACCCACCAGGGATCGAACTCCTTCTCTCACCCCCACCCCCCTGTCCCCTGCCACATTGGGAGCATGGGGTCTTAACCACTGGACCACGAGGGAAGTCCTTGCTCCCATCCTCTTTTTTTCCTTTTACTTGAAACCTCTCTGGTAACATTATTCACATCCATGGTTTTGCCTTGATCTGTAGCCCAGTACATCTGAATGACAATTGGCCATCTCTCCTGGGATGTCCCACAGACCTCAATTTCAACATTTTGAAAACCACTCTTATTTCCTCAGCTTCATCCTGTGGTCTCTTCCTACCTCTCTCTCTGAATGGCATCACGCAGTTGCCCAAGCCAGGACATTGAACATCCTGCTAACTTTTCCCACCCACTCTGCCCCCATCTCATCAGTTTTACCATCTCATTTTCTTACTTTGTCCGTAATCTGTCTCATTCTCTCTATCCTTTCTGCCACCATCTTAGTTCTGGCCCCCATCATTTCTACTTTGGATTGCTACAACTGACTTAAAATTAAGTCTAGGTTGCCACTAATTTTCCTATGACAAAATTTTGATATTATTACTCCCTGACTGAAACCTCCCTTGGCTCCTTTTTTGTAAGACTCAATAATGCTATGGAAATCACCTATGGAACTTCCTAAACACACAGATAACTGATTTCACCCCAGAACTGATGAATAACATAGCTGATACTTATTTCTGTGCCAGGCATTGCACTAAATGCTTTGTTATATATTTTCTGGCTTAATTCTCAGAATGACTTCATGAGTAGGTATTACTCTTTCTCAACTGTGGAAAATGGAACACAAAGAGATTAAGGTATTTGCCTTAAGTTACTGGACCATACGTAGTGGAAGTGAGCTATGGAACCAGGTAAACTAATTCCAGAGTCCAAGTTCTTAACTGTAAGGCCTTCCCCAGTCAGAAGCTCTACGTGTGATTCCAAAAGGCAAGCTCCATTAGCGTAGAACGGATTGTTTTATGTTTAATATGGAACGCTCGGCGCCCAACTCAGCGCGTCGCACGCAACAGACGGCCAGTGCGCAGCGGCGGGCCTTCACTTGCAGGCTGGGGTGGCGGTGGGGGCAGTCGCATGAACTCGAGAGGGTCCGAGGCGTCCACCTGTGTGGGGAGCGCTGGGCCGCAAACAGTTTCGCGGATCCCGGCTGGAGCACGAGGCGGGGACGCCCAGCCCCTGGCAGTGGGGGAGTTCAGCCCGGCGGCCGGAAGTCTGGGCGTAGCTTCCGGCGCGCGGAGATGACGTCCAGTTTGCGCATCCGCGTGGGGGAGCTGGTGGAGGATCCCGGGACGCGGAGACCCGGGGTCCCGGCAGCGGGGCGGCCCGCGGGCCACGGTGGGGATGCACCGCCGCGGAGTAGGAGCCGGCGCCATCGCCAAGAAGAAGCTTGCGGAGGTGAGGGGAAGGAGGCGGGCCCTACAATCACTCCAGACCCGCGAGAGACAGAAGTCTCTCCGCGCAGAGCTCTGTACCCTCAGATCGCCTCCCAACAGAATCTGACGCGGGTTTCTCGGTCCCAGGGAATTGAGTTTCTCCAGCTTCCGGTGTATTGGAATGTCAGCATCCCTAGATCCATCAGCCCTTTCCCCCACTTCCCCCAATTAGACTACAGTCGAGTCGTCTATTCTACTTCCTCACCCCCTCTCCCTAAGAAAAACCATTTGCGAGACCCTCTTAATACTTCTGCGGAGGCAGTACAAGTGGGAGCCCCCAGCACCCACTCTCTCAACTCATCCTGGTCTATTTGTCTGACAGGCCAAGTATAAGGAGCGAGGGACTGTCTTGGCTGAGGACCAGCTGGCGCAGGTGAGTGGGATGGAGGGCTCCAGGCAGCAAAGGAGATCCGACAAGGCTGGGCAGGACACCTTTGATATAAACCAGATTGTTTGGATCGAACTAAAAATAGGGCATTTGGCAAACCCCAGTTTCTGGGCTGCTCAGATCATTTAGGTGACTTGCTGATAACAATGATAGCTAACATCTTTGAGTGATTACCTGCTTGTAGCGTCCCAGGCACATGTCCGTTTTCTTTACATACACTGTCTTGTTCATTCCTCCTGACAGTCCTATCAGGAAGGAACTCTGTTCTTCGCACTTTCAAATTGAGGGCACTGAGGTGTTAAGTGCTTTATCCAAGGTTACATGGGTAGTAAGTGGTAGAGTTGTTTGATTTAGGTCTTTTGGGTTTTTACTTTAAATACCTAAGAATAACCTGAAAATATTGCCTAACCTGTGGCACCCACCACCATCACATCTAGGTGCATACCAGAAGTGTCAGTGATGGGGGTATGGCTCCTGCAGTTTCCTTCTCTAACACTTCCCTTTTCTGTACATGCCCTGTTGTTTACTCAGTTATTTTGCCTGGTGAAGAAGAGAAGGAGGCAGTGAGGCAGGGAAATGGGCCCTTGAACTGAGGAAAATAAATAGACACAGGGTGTGCTGTTCAAAAGCTCCCACTCAGGGGAGATAACGTGCAGGAATCAACTGGAAATGGTGATTATAATAATGTGTAAATTTCTAATATGTTGGAAATGAGGAGATGCTGGGCCAGGAGTGGTTATTCTTGGTGAGCTGAAGATAGGTTGTTAATTAGGGAAAGAGAAGGAGTAATGCAAATGGGAAGTCAGAATATCCCCAAACCAAAAGTATTTAGCTTTAGAATCTACTCTGGTAGAGCCACATCCCTTCCTCAGAGATTCTTTATCTATGGTTATCCCCAAGGAGGTTCTTGACTCAGAGGTTAAAACAACACACCTAATTCATGCCAGGCTTCCTTTCTCTCCTATCTAGCCTTTCTGTCAGTGGCTGAAGATTTCCCACCGTGTGAATGCTGCAGAATTATTAGGTGCCTCTTCAACTAATTAATTTCATTAGATTAAAAAAAATTTTTATTTTATTTTTGAGTATAGTTGATTTACAATGTTTTGTTCGTTTCAGGTGTACAGCACAGTGATTCAGTTATACATAAACATATGTCTGTTCTTTTTCAGATTCTTTTCCCATATAGGTTATTACAGGATATTGAGTAGAGTTCCCTGTGCTATGCAATAGGTCCTTGTTGATTGCACCTTCAATTTAATAACATTTTTTTCTTCTGGGAAAAAGAAAAGAAGCACTTACAACAAGCGAAATATAATTAATGCTGTTGTATGTTATATAATGAGAGTTGTTAAGAGAGTAAACCCTAAGAGTTCTCAGCACAAGGAAAAAAATTTTTTTTCTATTTCTTTAATTTTGTATTTTGTGATGAAGGAAGTTCTCTAAACTTAACTGTGATTCATCCTGCAGATGTCAAAGCAGTTGGACATGTTCAAGACCAACCTGGAAGAATTTGCCAGCAAGCACAAGCAGGAGATACGGAAGAATCCTGAGTTCCGGGTGCAGTTCCAGGACATGTGTGCCACCATTGGGGTGGATCCTCTGGCCTGTAAGTTGTCTGTAGGGGTCCAGTGTTCTTCTAGGGTTGCTAAGGGACAAAGCTCACCTAGTTGTTGTCACTACTGTTGGGGCGTCTTCTATAAGGGCCTACAGGGAGATCCAGAGGATGTTGTCTTCAGGGAGTCCCTGGCAGGATGGCTGAGTATCCAGTTTGATGGGAAAGATGGAGAGGTTGGAGTGCAGGCTGAGTAGCCGTGTACATGATCTTCCCTGGAATGCTGTGCTGTGGAATTTTTTATGACTATTTTTCCCTTTGTTAAAAAAAAAAAGTTTTGATAAAAGTAGCATGTATTCAGGCAGTCAGTCAACAAAGGAGAAAAAAGAAAACGAGAAAGTGGAAGTCTTCTGACCCTGCCCGTAATTGCAGAGATAAAGTACTGTTAACAGTTTAAGGTATATCTTTCTAGACACCTTCATCATATTTATAAACTGTTTTTTAAAAATATATGGGATTGGGCTTCCCTGGTGGCGCAGTGGTTGAGAGTCTGCCTGCCGATGCAGGGGACACGGGTTCATGTCCCAGTCCGGGAAGATCCCACATGCTGCAGAGCGGCTGGGGCCATGAGCCATGGCTGCTGAGCCTGCGTGTCTGGAGCCTGTGCTCTGCAACGGGAGAGGCCACAACAGTGAGAGGCCCGTGTACCGCAAAAAAAAAAAAAAAAAAAAAAAAAAAAAAAAAAATATATATATATATATATATATATAAAAATATATGGGATTATGCTGTAATTATTACTCTGTAACTTGCATTTTTTACTCAATAAAATATCTTCAATGGATTTTTGAATGCCAGGTCTGCATATTCTTTTTCTTAGCCTGTCTAGACCATATGTCCCATTATATTTCACTGCATGCTTTGGGAAAGGAAACTCACTTTTATAGTATCCTGAGCCAGAGTTAGCAGCCAAATAGATTGCCCACCTTTAGAACTGTCTGAACCTGTTGTTTAGTAGGAATTACCAAGAGTCAGATTGTGCTGAGGATCCTGAGTTGTAAGTGGAGCAGAAGGACGTAAGGCTGGGCAGAGAAGACTTCCCATAGAATAGATGTATTTTTTTAAGTATATGGGCTGCCGAAGCAAGCACTAGAATAGATGTTTTAATCTAACTTTGAAAGAAAAGATGTAACTATTGAATAACCTAGCTTTTGTTTTTCTGTCTTTTAGCTGGAAAAGGATTTTGGTCTGAGATGCTAGGCGTGGGAGACTTCTATTACGAGCTGGGTGTCCAGATTATCGAAGTGTGCCTGGCCCTGAAACACCGGAATGGAGGTGAGGGTGGCTCGGTCCTGGACTGGGCTTTGGGCTTCTCTGAGAGGGAAAAAATCTTGAAAGATGATCTTTCCTATCCTGCAGTCTGCAGGCCAGTAAGGTCTTGAGAAGCTGTTAGGTCCTGAGAAGTATCTTAGTGCTTCATGATGTTGAATCCATGACCAGTCTCCATGGCCAAGGGTAAATCTGAATGATTATCTCTATTCTCCGAAGGTCTTTGGCCAGGAAGGCTTAGCTCCTAGTTGTTACAGAACATACAGGCAGGTAGGAAATAGGCCTTTTTCCCTGATAGATGATGTGTCCGGGTTATGATTTTCTCATTAGTTACTATAGGCCTGCCCTGCTTCTCCAAGGTGCGGTGATGCCAATGGAGTCTCTGTGCTCCCCAGAATGTTAGCTTTAAAACGATCATTCAGTGATATCATCTTAATAAGAACACTGAATGGTCTGTGTTGAAGTTAAGAAATAAAACTTAAACCTAGTTAGAAATCATTGGCTATAGACAGAAATCATTGGCTGTAGACATAGCCTTGGTGTCAAGAGAGCATTTACAGTTTTTCAGAGATGCTGTCTTTTTTTTTTTTTTAAAGTCATAAAGGTAATCCTTCAACTGCTTTCTGTCCCCCTCTCCAATAGGTCTGATAACTCTGGAGGAACTACATCAACAGGTGTTAAAAGGAAGGGGCAAATTCGCCCAGGATGTCAGCCAGTAGGTTTTGCCTTCCAACCCCTTGGAGTATAGAAAGGTCTTTAAAAAAGGTGGAAATCTTTTCTCCTTACCACTCGTTCGTCTAGGCTAGTTTAAGAATCATTTTTATTCCTCTTCATGATCAGAAGAAATGTTTTTATTTTATAAATCTGAAAATAGAGATATAAAAAAACAAAAAACCCATTCTCAACTGAGATATTACAACTGTTAAAAGTTTTGGTAGATTTCCTTCTAAGCATTTTTTTCATGCATAAAAATAATGTGGGTGTGTGTATACACTTTTTTTTTTTCTTCTTTTTAAACGTACTCGGGGCTGTATACACTGTTGACATTATTTGTGGTCAAGGAGACTAGAGCTGGCACTGAGAAAGGCTGGGGAAAGGAGTTGGGCTCAGAAGATGGGGTGTAAATTGACCTGGTTCACTAGCCTTTGTGTGACTCCAATTTGAGAAAAGGTAAAAAAGACTCTCAGTATGTGGGCTGGATATGTGGTCTACACATTATCTTGTGGGTTTTCTTTAATTTCAGTTAGTTGTCAACTAAGAAATCAAAATCTGGCACTACTGGGCCTGAATTTCCAAATGGCAGTAATCAGCTGGGTTGCCCCTTTCAAATCTCTATTTTGCCATAGTTTACAGTACTCCCTATTGTCTCTTAAGTTCAGCTCACTTATTCACATTTCCTGATGGGCTCCTGGAAGCATATTTTTTACCTCTGTCTGGTATTGGAATGGTTTGCTAAGTGGAGAGCCTGACTCCTATACCATTTCCCTGGAATGTCCAAGCACCATTTGGTGCACTTTGACCCTGCCTTTTTACTGATGTAGTTAAATGTTGTGCGGCCTTTTGAGTCTTCAGTCATGGTATCCTGCCCAGGGCAGAGCTGAAACTGCATTGTTGCTAGGTCTGGTCTGCCAGGGGTCTTTAAGCAGCTCTTCCTCACCTCAGAGACGACCTGATCAGGGCCATCAAGAAACTAAAGGCACTGGGCACTGGCTTCGGCATCATCCCTGTGGGCGGCACTTACCTCATTCAGTCTGTTCCAGCTGAGCTTAATATGGATCACACTGTGGTGCTGCAGCTGGCAGAGGTACTGGTGGGCCGTGTGCGTGTGTGTGGGGGGGGGGGGAGGGAGGGAGGGAGGAGAGAGGGAGGGGGAGGGAGGGAGAGTGTATGTGCGTGTGTGCGTGTGTGGGGGGGGAGGGAGGGAGGGAGGGAGGGAGAGAGGAGAGAGGGAGGGAGAGTGTATGTGTGCGTGTGTGCGTGTGGGGGGGGAGGGAGAGAGGGAGGGAGGGAGAGAGGAGAGAGGGAGGGAGGGAGAGGGAGGGAGGGAGAGAGGGAGGGGGAGGGCGGGAGAGTGTATGTGTGCGTGTGTGTGAGGGGGGAGGGAGGGAGGGAGGAAGGGAGAGAGAGAGGAGAGAGGGAGGGAGGGAGGGAGGGGGAGGGAGGGGGAGTGTGTGTATGTGTGCGTGTGTGCGTGTGTGTGGGGGGGGAGGGAGGGAGAGAGGGAGGGAGGGAGGGAGAGAGGAGAGAGGGAGGGAGAGTGTATGTGTGCGTGTGTGCGTGTGGGGGGGGAGGGAGGGAGGGAGGGAGGAGAGGGAGGGAGGGAGAGAGGAGAGAGGGAGGGAGGGAGAGAGGGAGGGGGAGGGCGGGAGAGTGTATGTGTGCGTGTGTGTGAGGGGGGAGGGAGGGAGGGAGGAAGGGAGAGAGAGAGGAGAGGGGGAGGGAGGGAGGGGGAGTGTGTGTATGTGTGCGTGTGCGCGTGTGTGTCTGTGCGTGCACGCGCGCATGTGCGTGTAGAGGCAGTCTGGGAGGGGATTTTCTGATCTCCCCTCCATCACTCAGGTCTTTTGCTGAAACTAACGGATGCACTACTCAGACCTGTGCTTATTTAGCAGACGTTTATTGAGCAGCTATAGTGCAAAGCACTGGGCCAGGCTGTAGGAGCATATAAAGATGGGTACCATATAGTTCCTGCTCTCAAGGAGCTTACAGTCTAGTGTAGACAGACATGCAGACCACTAACTGAATTTCCTTGGTGGACAGATTTTTTGATGTCTTCATAAAACTACTTTATGGATTCTTTGAAAAAATGTTTAATCTTGTTTGCCATCCTCCTGTTCCTCAGCAATGCCTTAAGCTATATCATCTTCCTCGAAATCCTTATCATGTTTTTAGGGAAGACATGTTCAGTTTTCTCAATTCTGTAATGTAGAATAGAACTAAACGAGGGAGGGGGCTTTTCTGGATTGGGGAATGGTTAGGGTGAGGCAGGACAGGGGCTGAATACTTAAATATTTTAGATTATGAACAGTTTATGATGATCACCATTTCTTCCTATCAGTTAATCATTCTGAATCTTTCCTTGTCACTTTAGAGTTCTCTGGTAAAGTCTACATTAATATTTTAGTACCAGGGACTCAACTCTACTTTTTAGGACTGAACCCCTCAACCTACCTCTGTCATCCTGAAAGTCACTTCTCTCTTGCTGTCTACTGGGACCTCTAAACATTCTTCTGTGCTCTCTTAGGCTTCACCCAAGGGCAGTTCCCCCTCCTGCCTGGGTAAATTAATTGTCCCTGGGCAGATGCTGGATTCTAAGGGAAAGGACACTCTTAACTGACACAGCCTCCATTCCTCCTTCCTTCAGAAAAGTGGCTATGTGACTGTCAGTGACATCAAAGCCAGTCTTAAATGGGAGACGGAGCGAGCGCGGCAAGTGCTGGTATGTGACTTTTGGAATGGCCCAGAAAAGATGGGCCCCAGATGGGAAGAGGAGGGTAGACAGGTACCACACAGGCAAGCGCTTTGGCCTCTCTCTCTCTGCTGACTTCTTGCCTGGAAGGCTGCTGCTGCCACACCAGAAGTAACCCCAGCATTTCTCTGAAGATGGCACTGAGAGGTAGAACTCACAAAGGCAGGCTTCCAGCCCTGGCACATGGGTACAGCCAGGCTGCCACTGCCATTGGGGAGTCACCAATGCCTCTCTCTGCTGACCTGGAAAGCCTGGTCAGATGGTTACTGTGGCTTGTACTGGAAGTAACACTGTTAGTACAGAGTGAAGGGGATTATTAACTGCTGGTAACTACATTGCTGTAACTATATACTATTGTAGTGCATGTTACATATAGTTTTATATATACACATTTCATGGTACTGATGAAGACTGATGTGAAGAGGGAGTGCATGAGCACGTAGGAACCCTGGCTTTCAACACCTTTCTCCTCATGCAGGCAGTTGAACTATAGACCTAACTTCATCTGAAGTGGGGATAACAAACATTTAATGATATTGGGTAGAACCAACCCATCTGGAGCATACTTCCAGCTATAGGAACTGTGAGTCCATTCTAATACTAATACGGTTTTTCCGTTAACTTTTCCAAAAAGGTTTCCCCCTAGCTGTCTGTTACTCCATAAGTTAACTGAAAGGTACTGCTCTCCATTTTGTTTTAGGGAATGGAGTTAGTGATTTGCTCAAAGCCATATAGCAAATATTTCTGTAGCCCTTCCTTCCACAACATCCCACTTTGTCGTTATCCTCTTTCCCAGCAGCACAGATTAAGCAACTTGGTGGCATTTCTCACACCTCAGGCAAAGACCTAGGCTAAACAAATCATTCTAATTTGGCTGTGTAAATATGTGAAGGCACTCTTGTAGATTTAGTTTGAAAACCCCACTGAAGCCAAGATAGGTTTGAGGATTATCTACCCTACATTATGTAAACCCCCCTTTCTCAGTTGATTTTTCCTTTTTCTGCCAGGAACACCTGCTGAAGGAAGGGCTGGCTTGGCTGGACCTGCAGGCCCCAGGCGAGGCCCACTACTGGCTGCCAGCTCTCTTCACTGACCTCTACTCCCAGGAGATTACAGCTGAGGAGGCCAAAGAAGCCCTCCCCTGACTGGGAATGCGGAAGGGGGCACAGCAGCAGGCAGGGAGAAGAGGGAGGAGCTGGTGGTGAATAAAACCTCAACAACTTTGTTTTAAAAAAGAACCAAAAAAACCAAAAAAAATTCCAATTTTTTTCTTCCCCCAGTATTCTTCAGCCATTACTTTTTTTTTTTTTAAAGTGCCTTCACATTGCATCTTTATGGGAGAAAACCTTTTTTATCCGCTAAGGATAACCTGAGTAACATAGATAACAGTGAACATGTATAAAATGACTTGCACAGGTCATCTACAAGTTCATGGTAGAGCTGGGCCTAGAATGAAGGCCTTCTGTCTCCTGGCTAGACAGTCTAGTTTCTGTGGCCCTGAGACATAAATTATAGCCTCTGTTAATTCAAACCCCTTCCTCATAAAATGTTCCTTATCTCAAATGAGCAGACCCTAACGGACCAGTAAATAGTCACCCTTTCAGTCTCTTCCAGCTTCCTTTGTAGAGGTTCCAGGTTATGGCAGCAGGGTCAGCTACGAGTATGAAGGAAATAGAGGTCAATGTTAAATGGTGGTTACAGAAAAGAAAATTTAATTTGAGGGGAGTTAACCAATAGTGGATGCAGTATTCCTCAAATTCCTTACTACCTTTTCCTCCTATAGTGATCATCAGGTCATCCCTCTAACCTTAGGGGTGGGAAAGGGAATCATTTATTGAACACCTACCAGACACCCAGTTTTATATACACCTTGTATAGTCCTCACAACCTTAAAAGTTAAATAGGTGTCCTTAACTTTGGCAGGTGAGGAATCTAATTGACCAGAGGCCACCACCTTAAGCAGAGCCAAAGCTAGAGCCTGGGCCCACGCTTTCTTGTATGCAGCTTTGCGTGGCACAGGCTGGCAGGACATTTTGTGTATAATTTCTTCCGACACACATGGTCAGCCAAGAGGAAAAGCCTCTGTACCAGAAAGCAAGAGCCTTCTATGGCAAGTAGAGAAGGTGATGAGCTGGGAGGCCAGCATTAAGCCCCATCTTCATGGTCTGAATTCTGAATTCCTAAGAAGGGGTAGTTTGGTATCGGAAAACTGAAAACCCAATGGTTTGGACTATCTATACTAAGACACCTTTCCCTTAGCAAGGGGAATATATAGCCTGAGCCCATCTCTACCTCTGCCTGTCCTTGAGGACAAGCTCACTTCCTGAACAGGTATTTCTTTCGAAGCAGCCGAGGCTAAGATGGCATTCCTTTCCTGACTGCCAAAGTTACAGCCTCAAAAAAAAGGACCCTATTTCTTAATGATGGGAACTTTTGCCACCAGTAGTCCTGCTTCCACCCACACCACATAACCCAAGTTTTTGGCTTCCACTGAGCACTATCTTTATCCCTGACAGTTTCAGGCCTAGGTGAGAGGTGTGGCTGTCAAAACAATCCCGTTCTTCCTTTTACACAAACCCTCCCACACCCATAGGCGCTTCCTCCTTCTGCCAAAACAAACTTTATTGCACCAAAAAGAAAAAAAAAAAAAACAAAAAACGTCATTTATGTACAGTCAGATATAAAGACATCTCTTTGACTCCTGTGCATATAGTTCCTCAACTCAAGATTAGGACGTGAAAGTCAGGCTGGTACGCCAGACATGCTCTGCCCATGGCAGGACCAAGGAGAGGATTGTCACTTGAAAGTGGGAACACTTAAATGTATGACAGGTAACACTGGACCAACAGACCAAGGGCATTCTTCCAAGCCCTGTACTAGCTCTGGGAATGGAAGAGGGAAATTGGAAGCAGGGCCCCTTCTTCAGTCTTCTTGTGAAGAGGCCCAGCCTTCAGGTTTCAAAGCTATACTTCTGTCCCCCAAGCCCACTTCCTGTCCAGTTCCTTTGCTTCCTGCCCTCCCAAGTAGGACATTCTCCTTTGTGCCCAACCCCCTTCCCAACTTCCCCAGGAAGTCTCATGACCCACAAGGCAGAGGCCTCTCTAGCAGCGGGCAGAGCAGGTACAAGTTATCCTCTCCCTTACATGTGGCTGGATACTGACTGAGGCCCTGTGTCATGTGGTTCACCAATACCCCCCTGGGAGACCTATCAGTAAGAATCTGGAAAGTACAGGAGAACACATCAAAAAGGGGAAGGATGGGTTCCCTTGATGCCCAGTGTCACAGGGCACCTAAAGCACATTTTTCTGAGCCAACCAGATAAAGGATCACTGCAGCTAAATAGATAGAGAAGCGACACAGCCAGGCAAACACCCATCAGAGTCAGTGACAGAGCAGCTGGGGGTGGGGGGGCAGGGAGAAGGAGAGGAGTCTTCACAGAGTCCCAGCCCCAATCCCCTCTGCCATTGGCCACCCTTGCTCCCCACAACTCCCTGGGCCTTTTTTTTTTTTTTTTAAGCGGTACACGGGCCTCTCACTGTTGTGGCCTCTCCCGTTGCGGAGCACAGGCTCTGGACGCGCAGGCTCAGCGGCCATGGCTCACGGGCCCAGCCGCTCCGCAGCATGTGGGATCTTCCCGGACCGGGGCATGAACCCGTGTCCCCTGCATCGGCAGGCAGACTCTCAACCACCACTGCGCCACCACGGAAGCCCCACCATCATGGAAGCCCCCTCCCTGGGCCTTGAAATGAGGAGGGGGACTACAGGCTGAGGTGAAAACACACAAGGATAGCCAAACAAAATACAATAGGACTAGCATCAGCCTCCCCCCTGTACCCCACCCCCAGGAGTAATACCCTCATTGTGACTAGTATTTATGAAAAATCTGTAAGAGACTGTTCTATGTAGTGGCTCTAATCCCAAACACACAACAGTTGTCTGCATTGGGAACTTTTCAAATCGGTGATTGCGGGAACGAACGGCAAGTCAGCTTCTTATGGTGCCTGTGCAGGCTTTCCCAAGACCTCGGTTCAGGCCCAGTCACATTTACCTTCTGTCTTAAATCTAGAGTGGGTGAGGGAATGGGGGGCAGAGGAGAAAGGTGCTCAGGTGCTGGTAAAGCTTACTCGTCAGCAGCCTAGACTCCACCACTGTTCCTTCTCTTTGGTCTGTCTAGAACAGTGACTATAAATTAGGAAAAACAAAATTAGGCTGGCCTGTGGGAAATAATGGGGGTAAAGAGACAGGGAGGAAAAGGGCATTGGGAAGCCCTGCTTCAAAACTGAAGACAGACAGACAACCACCCAGACTGCTTAAGTGTCACAGACAGCTCCCCACCCCAAGCTCCCTTCCAGATATCCCCATAAATCGTTTGGGCACACTCCCTCTAGGAATTGCAATTTCTGTCTCCACCTGTCCCTAAGGACCTGGCCCTGTGGAGAGGTGTGTTGGTTGTTTTGTTTTTGCCAGAGGCCCTCGCCCTAGGTGCTCCTGCATAGGTACCTTGGCCCCTGATATGGGATGAACACAGCCCCAGATGCTCGAGAGCCAAGGAGGTCAGATCGGGAACAGCCTCCCCACTTCCACACCCTGGGATCCAAGCTTGCTTGGTTCTTGCCATCTTGCAGGATGATGTCACATTTGGAGGGAGATACACAAGTGCCTCTCCATCCCTGGGGTGGGGGGAAGGGACTTTGCTGGGACTCTCGAGTGGGGGGAGGGGAGAGGGGAGCAGGGTCTAAACCCTCAGGCTCCCGTGCAGGTCTGTCTCTGTCCCAGACGAGCTGCTATCAGAGTCCATTTCGGCGTTCTCATTATGGAGCCTCTCCAGCACTTTCTGACGAATCAGTCCCAGGCGCATCAAGAGGGACTGGTAGTCAAAGTGGCCCCGCTTCTCTCCAAAAGGGTCCTGTGGGGGAAAGGAGACAAGCGGGAAGGAAGATTCAAGTCTGGGTGGCTCACCCTAGACAGAGCAGCTTTAGGCCCACGTGAAACACACGCTCAACTTCTGAGCATGGGGACAGAAGGGGGCATAGCACAGAGAGTTGCCAACAGCAGACAACATCATCTTTGTTTAGGAATATTGTGGCACGTTCACCACCCCAGATAGGTCTGGCTTGGGCCAACATTAAAATGTGTTTGCATTCCCCCAAAGCAAGCCACTGTGCAGAAGGGGGGACACAGTAACGGCGAGATAGATAGGGAAGAGAAATTCAAGACCAGGACTGTAATCATTAAGTGTGCTGGTGTTTTCAATTAACCTCATACAAACTATATAAGGGGAAAATTATCCTTCATTCCCTATACTCAAAAAGGGTAATTTGCTTTTCTGAGATCACAGGCAGGTCTAGAATGAAGGAGTTCTGACTTCGGATAAGCACCTGCCCTCCTCTCCACGGACCAGTCATCACATTCCTGTCCAGGTTTCTGGGCATCACTCCAGTCCTTGTCATTCGAGATCAAAGATAACCAAACATTACGTGGAAAGGGGTTAACTGTCCTTAAAGTCTCAAAAATAACTATGGGTGGGGTGAAGGGTGTAAAAAAAGAAATTTAAAATGCTAAATAAGGATTATGGCAGCAAAGTAGCTTGCCCAGCGTTCAAACAAGTGGAGACCTCTTTCCTTTTGGCTGTTACAAAAAGTCCACGATTTTCCCTCTCACATAACGTCTGCTTCTCCCACCTAAACTCCTTCCACACTTCTGCCCACACATTACCATCATGATCAAGGGCCAGTGGATGTAAGTCAGTCTCTTGTGACTACAGCCCATACTTTTCACATTTGAGGGTTATGTTCTCCCAAAACTGAACTCCACACTTACTCTGGAGCTGTTAATTTCCCAAACCTTCCTCCTTCCCTCACTGGCTCCATTTCCACCCATTCTCCACCTTCCCAGATGCTGCTCCTCCCTGCCCTTCCCTTGTCATGAGTTGGTTTTCCTTCACAGACTGAATATTAGAAATGCTGCTAGATACCAGCAATGATAATTCCTGATGGGGAACAAGCTACAGCATGCATCATCCTCGGTATGTTCTCAAAAAAGGTTCAGGAGACAAGTCAGTCTTGAGCTGGTCCTGCCCTTTGAGTTTAAATGCGGGACGTAGGAGGGAAGTCCTTGAAGGGAGGACAGGGAAGCTACCATCTCTGAGCAGCACCTGAGGAAACAGTTACTCCCACTGCTGGTGGTGCTGGCTGGGTGGGAACATAGACCAAAAATAACTGGAAAGAACCTGAAGAGGCTTTAGCCACTTATCCAAGTCACCACTTTTCTAAGCAAGTAAATGGTCCAACAGACACAGGACTGGCCCTTCAGGACAGGAAGCTTCTCAACCAGTTGCTTATATTGGATCCTATTTACAATTCGGTTTAATAAGAACCTCTTCTTTTAAGCAAGCCTAAATTCTGCATTTTTATTGGAAGCAGAAGCACATTTCCCCAGTAGAGGCAGAGAATGAACAACTGGTTACCATCCTTGTATTAGGTTCTTTCAACAATAATTGCACACCCAATGTTTCCCTAAGCATTCCTTCTCTTAGCACCCCCCTGAGCTAGGGATGGAATTCCAACAGATGACTCTCATAATCCCTAAGTTCTGAGAGGGCCGAATGTTCTTGGTTTGAAAAGACTACTGACCAAGAAGGGAAGGAGTTCCAGGCTAGAAAGCAGGAGGATTCAGATTCTACTCTTGAGTACCTACTTTATGCCAGGAACCTAGAACCAACTCCATATGACTTCAGTCTCTCTCTGGGCCTCAGCTACTCAATGCACCAGGTTCCTTTTGGCTCTGAACTCTATGAGAGATGTGGATGTCACCCTTGTGAGGGGGGTTTACATGGTCTGTTGTAAGGCCTCTGGAGTCAGCAGCAGGGGCTCTGTTACCTGCATAGTCTGGCCTTGAAGGTGCAGACGATCTTTGCAGGCCACCTCATAGAAGTCATAATACTCCAGGAAGGACTTCTCCATCACCCCTCTGGAAAACAAGCAAAGAAGCTTCACTTAGGAACAAGAGGGGAAGGCACCACCCCTTCACCATCTAACCTTAATGCCAAATTCAGCAGCTAGAGTTCCCAAGACCAGATTTGGTTTCCTACAAAGATCTTTCAATGGAAAATGGAAAAAGAAACAGCTGACTGCCCATGGTTGATTTCCCTTATACCCTAAGGATTATAAAATGAGAGTGACTGTTAATACTGATCATTTGAACTCCAACTTCAACTCATGACTTCGCTCATTCTCATTCGTTTTCCACAGGCCATCCCTAATCCCAAACCTTACTCAAAATTCTCCTAGATACACCTGAAACATTGTAATCAACTGTACGTCAATTAAGAAAAAAGAAAGAAAAAACCGTTGCCCCCCCACTTCCTAGAAAAGTTTGTTTCATTAACTCTTTGCTCATCTAGTTTTTAACACCAAGAAATAAACTTGAACCCTAAGAAATGGGTTTATTATGAAGTACTCTACACCTCATTTGGCTGTATAACAGTTAAGTGTCTTTAGTCAAACAGGGGCTCCCTGAAGGCATGGACTATGTCTTTCCCATCAGGCTCGGCACTCTCCAAGAACCGAAAAGCTCTCTGAACTTCCTTTTGGGTAACCCCTTGGTCACTTGCTCTTTAAAAGCATGAACCACATCTTTCCGCAAAGGTTCTCAAATGTACGAACAAGCTAAATATCCAGAAGGAATACCAGAAGGAATACCAAATAGCAAGTGGGCTCTCTTCACACATACCGTAAGGGTTCAGGGCAGGGACACTTCCCTTCCATCATGTCACAGACCGCCACTCTGATGGTCTCATGCCGAATACATTCATTGTAATTTTTGCTGTCTCCTGGATGTCTCTCCTATAATGTGACAGACACCACAGTATCCAAGTACAAAATTTAGGTGAAAAGAAAAGCCAATGGGAAGAGATCTTAGGATTAGTATGGGGTACGTGACCCAAGCAAATGAACTAAGAGGATACCTTTCCCACTATATGTCAGATCCATGAAGAGCAACTAAGTCCTTGAGACCACTCACCCCGCACCACCACCCCCCCGCCACACATACCAGTACCCATCCTCTGTTATGGGTCATTTGACCTATAAGCAGCAAACCACATCCATCAAATTTCCCTAAGCCTGAAATGAAAGGCCTCGCAGGAAGGATTAAGTGGGAAATAACCATGTATAAGAATAATGGTGGGACAAAAAGGTATAAATGATGCTAGGAGTCTTAGCCTGAAAAACCTATAGATATCAGGATGCTTCCTGGGTAACTCCTTTACACATCTGTGGATTCCACCATCACTGAATTCAACTATTGTCTATCAGAAGTAGAACCTGAAGTTTTCAAAAGAAAAAACTCCGAACCTGGTCTGGAGAGCTGATAGGAACATGTGGGCGTGAACAGACGGGAGCATGGCGTTCCACCCTTTAACTCTTCCCTTGTTCCCCCCTCCCACCACCAACTCTAGTCAATCAGAGCCTTGGCTCTGATCAAAACATGTAATGAACAGGAAATACACACATGCCTTCAGCCTACCACCACGTTCCCAACGTGCACCACAGCGAAATGAGAAGGGCACTATGGGATACTGTAAACTTTTTGAGGAAAACCACAGTATTCAACACCTGTGAAATTCCATGCAAACTACTACCTTGAGATAGGTAGTTCAGTTTTTTGTTGTTGTTGTTGTGGTACGCGGGCCTCTCACTGTTGTGGCCTCTCCCGTTGCGAAGCACAGGCTCAGGAAGCGCAGGCCCAGCGGCCATGGCTCACGGGCCCAGCCGCTCCGCGGCATGCGGGATCCTCCCGGACCGGGGCACGAACCCGCGTCCCCCGCACCGGCAGGTGGACTCCCAACCGCTGCGCCACCAGGGAAGCCCTAGGTAGTTCAGTTTTAATGTTGAACTGTATTACATTCCTTTTGATGACATATTGTTTTCACAAAGCTGGATTTTCAGTCACTACTTTAATAAATAGCAAGTAGCATATGAAAACAGGAGGGAACAGAAATGAGGGTGGTGGCTCTGATCTGATTCCAAGATTTTAAAAGTCGTATGGCACTGAACAGGTGTACACATCCTATTATTAAGTCAGTGTAGTCATCTGAGAAGGAAGTAAGTTGTTTAGACCTAACTACTTAACAAATGGAACAGTGTGGCATTTCTTTCTGCCTAGGGAACTGTGAAAAAAAACTACCAAGACAAGGGGGTTCTGTGAACCAAGAATGTTTGGTAGTTTTAAGAATAAAAGTCCCATCTCTTGAATTTCCAAACAAGACGTAAAAATCAGGTCCTTGGTTAGCCAATGAGGTCCGTTTCCATTTCCACCTACTCCTGAAATCACATTCACTATTTGTTTGAAAGGATGGCTTAGGGAATAATTTTTGTTCCTTTTTTTTTTTTTTTTTTTTACCGTACGCGGGCCTCTCACTGCTGTGGCCTCTCCCGCCGAGGAGCACAGGCCACGGACGCACAGGCTCAGCGGCCACGGCCCACGGGCCCAGCCGCTCCGCGGCATGTGGGACCCTCCCAGACCGGGGCACGAACCCGTGTCCCCCACATCGGCAGGCGGACCTCCAACCACTGCGCCACCAGGGAAGCCCAATTTTTTTCATTCTTAAAGGGTATTTCCCTTTGTTTAAGACTACAGAAGAATCACCAATGTTAGTGTCATCTCAAATAGTTTCAAAATGAATTAAGCTGTTTTAATCATTTAAACTGAATTATTATATCTTTTGATAATATCACTGGAACTCTTTTCCTGTGCTCATGAGTAATCTGGAAGGGGCTTTGAAACAATGGAAGACTTTGGGCTCCTGGGACTACATCCTGATCTGTGTGTCCTTGTGAAAGTTAACTAACCTCTCCGAGTCACCATTACCTCAGCTGAAAATGGGGATAACATTTATCTTGCAGAGTTAGTATGAGGATTAAATGAGAAGTTACATATAAAAGTTTGGAAGGGGCTGGCATATAGTACACCCTTGGAAATTATGAGTTTTCTCCACCTTCTATTTGGCAGCACTGACTAAAATATTCTTGCCCTAGCCAATGACTGTTCCTGTGGTTCTGCAGGTAACAGTACTTCGTAACTCCAAAAGAAAGTCTGGCTCAGCAGTAGTCACTAGGGAGCACCTTAAAGGGATACTGGGGAATGAAGGCATACAGAAGAACACACTGGCTCCAAGAGCCCCCAAAACAGACGCAGAATCAATTTCCAAATGACTCCACTGACTTTAATCCAAGTCAAATGGAAATAACTTGACAATGTTATTGTAATAGGGAAAAAAATTCATTATTAAGGCACACACATGCCAGCTCCTTTTTTCTCCCACAGTGACGAGTTTAATACATGGGGCTGAGCCAGGTCAAAAACAAAACAAAAACCCTCAAGTAGATCTTTCAGATCTCTCAAAACCCAATATTCTACACCCCAAAGCTGGGCCCACCTGGCCTTACCTGCTCAAAGCCAGGTTCATTGTGATAAGGGTTCTCAGTCATCAGGGACTGGATGGAGATGAGCACGGAAGAGATGCTCTGGGCTGGGCTCCAGGCAGGGCCAGTCCATGTACTGCAAAACACATCAGAGGGAAGGGAAGAGGGTGAGGCAGAGAGAGACGGGAAAGGCCCTACAGAAAGACCAGTGTACGAGTACCCCGGGGCCTGGAAGCACCATCATAAGTGACTCACTTTCTCTTTCACTATTAATACTCTGGAATTTCCCAGCCTCCATCTCACCCTCATTCACCAGAGATCACTCAACTGCCTAATCCTCTTATCAAGTGTCACAAAAGAGGGCAAAGCAAGCAAAGTAACTTTGAAGGGATTTTCTTTGGGCTAGGAGAGAAACAGTAGCCAGGGAAGGTTCCCTTCATCAAAATGAAAGAAATAAGGTAAGAAAACAGCTCCAAAGGCAAGCTAAATGTTAACCTCTATGGATCTTAAAGAGCTTATTTATTTATGGGTGGTGATGGAGTCAGAGAGGAGAGAGAAGTAGAGCACAGAGGCAGAGAAGGGACTGAAGCTCCCTGGTTAGAGGCCATGTGGTGGGGTTGATGATCGGGGATCCAGCTCTCTATCAAACCCCCAAAGAGTGTCAAATCCTCTGAAAACTACAGAACTCTGCCAAAGGACAGAAAGGGAATAAGGGGCACTTCTAGAGTGTGGAGGGTTTGAAAATAATACATGAACAACATCTTCAACAACAGAGAAACACCAAAATTGCTCCTCTCTTTCGTATGCCTGATGGAATGCTGGGAGAAGGAGGGAAGCTTGGACATTAAGGACATTTATTTTTAACTCAATTAATTGAAGAGATGGCACCTGAGCTGGAAGCTGAACACAACCCGAACCAGGACTGCCTTGTTCAAGTTAACTCGCCACTTCCCTTTCCCTGCTGGCCTTGAGGGAAGGTCAGTAAGTAATGGGGAACAGTAACTTCCTCAGAGCTCGCTCTTCAGTGCCTCTCAACCTCTCTTCTCAGCTTCGGTCCCCCAGGAACCCTAGACCTTGTGCTCTCCGAAGCATCTAGTATTCGGGCATTGAAGTCAACAGGGTAAACTCATTCAATTTCTTTTGTAAGTCAGCCCAATATTTTTTTCTAGGTAGGGAGGAAAGGAATGCAGCTGTTAAAGTGAATAGTCAACTAAGTACGCATGGGAATTTTCTACTCTGATTCTTGACGGCAAATTTTCAAAGTCAGAGTAGCTTCTCCTTTTCCACCCGATACTTCTGCCACTTTTACCCCACCATCTTACTTCCCCTGTTTCTACCGTGAACTGATGTTTGCTCGAAATAGTTTTATATTGGCCTAATGAAGGAAAACCTAATACAAAAACACAAGAACAACTTGCATACAGAAACAACAACTAAGTTTCCTTACCACTGTGGTTTATATATACCACTATCCTTCCAGCACAGACAATCCTATACCCTAACGAGATAAAGGACTTCTTTAAGGACAACCTCCTTCAAAAGACTTTCTCACTGCCGCAATCACAGAACATATTCTTCGATCTGAGAGAACTGGGCAGAGGGAGAAGTTTGTTTCAGCTGCCTTTTCCCTACACAAACCTAATATATTGGATCAGACAGGAAGAAAGAAAACAGTATCATCAGTCTGGGCAACTTTCTTAACTTCAACTTTTACTTGTTCTATGCCCCAGGGAAATTCAGACCACACTAAAAAGACCAATCCAGAATATGCTAGAAGATATTTCCATTCTGAATTTTTAACCCCGAAGGAGATTAAAAGGGAATGGATGAGAGCCACATGAAGCAAAATCTTGGTAGCACCCAGAAACAAAAATGTACTCGAAACATCTGTGTTTCATATCTGATGTGACTTCCAACCTCAGACATTTTTCATTCAGTTGCTAAAACATAATCATCATCATCACCACCACTGCCTCCAAAGCCACTCACGAGAGACTCAGGAATAAGACATTCACAGCCTTGAATGGCACAGGATCTGCAGCCTTTCTCAACCTGCTCAGGAGAGAATTAAGCCCTGATGCCCTAAGGGAGTGGTTCTCCAACAGTTTGCACCAGAATCAACTGGAGAGCCTGTAAGACACAGACTGCTGGCCCTACCCCCAGAGTTCTTGATATAATAATTCTAGGGTGGGGGCCCAGACTCTACATGGCTATAAATTCCCAGATGCTACTGCTGCTCGGGGTGAACCACTTCACTAAGGCATCCACTGTACGTCACGAATTAACTTCTTTTTCTGCATCTAGAATGACAGTAATCAAGTACCATCCGGGGGAGAATTGAGGAAACAGTCACTCCCATCATTTTCTGTGTCCTGTGATTCAGATGAGAAACCCTGGTTGATGAAGGCTGGCCTAGAGTAATATTTGCTAACAACCAACTTGGCCACTTAGAAGTCTCCTCTTACCCTAGAATACTCAAGCAGACTTTCCCATTGCGGTAGAAGTTGGGGTTAAACCTCACTGTGTTATTGCCCGTTGTCATCAGTTTGACCCGAGGTGGGTGGATGGGATAGTCGGGCGGACACCGAAACACGAACAGGAAGAAACCCCCTTCATAAGGAGTGTCAAATGGGCCTGTGATCAATGCATGAATCTGCAAAATAAAACCCCATCTCAAAATTGTGAGGTGATGTCCCATCCCAAACCCTCCTGGCTTCCACTTGCTACCCACGCCAGAAGCAGGACCTTCATCTGAATCCATATTCCATATCCTCACCATGAAAAATGAATAGCCTGTGCTCACTCACACCAATAAATATTTTTGGAATTTTAAGAAACCCCATTACAGTGTAGTGGCATCTTACTCAGGGGTTACATTCTAAAGTTAGAGCCCAAGGTGAAAATTGAATCTAGCCAGAATCACCCTTGAGTGTCCCTTAAACTCCCTTAAAGCATGTTTTTTGTTCAGACTTCCCTGATCAGTATTTTATATAACAAATGGATAGAACACCAACGTGCAAAACATAATATACATCTGTAAAATATTGTCCTAGCATGCTTAATTTTAAGAAATCAATACATATTTTTACTGAGTACGTATGTTTGATTTGCCTAGGTTAAACATGCGTACGATGCAACTCCACCCTCCATTTATGTGGCACAAAGGGGAGGAGATGAATGGAAAAGAAGAAAGGGATTGGAGGCCACAGCACCGGTGCCAATCACAGGGCAGAGCTGAGGGTTGTGATGGAGGCCTACGGTATCTGTCTCCTCCGCAGAGGCTCAAACCTACTGTGGAGGATGTGGCTCAGGCAGCATCCAGCTGTGTGAAAGATACAAAGAAAAATGGGGAAACTCAGGGTCCACTCGGAGCCATAGACTATCCCCAGAACTTTCCCCAACACTGTAGGTTAATAATAATATAAAAAAATCAGCAGCACTTGAAACAAAATGCTAAGTTCTCTTCCTCCAGCTGTGATTTATTGAACAAGACTTCCCTTCTTGAAGGGAAGAAAACCTAACTGACTCAGTTATATTTCTTCATCTACAAAGGCTCCTAGGCACTTAAGTCTGCTCAGAATTTAAACAGCAAGAGGAAAAAGGACCTGCAATCCAATGCCTCTGTCTATAGTCCCCACCTTGCCCTGGTGGCATCCTGTTATCTTTTACCCTTCAGTCATTTGGAATAGCAAGCTCAAATGGTATCAACATGACATCAATTCTGGGACCCCAGGGACTAGCATATTAACACTAATACTTGACTAAGAACAATATGTCCCAGGAAAAACATTTCCAACCACATAAAAAGAAAAAAATCAATTTAAAGGGAAACCTATTCAAAACAAAACAGACACACAAATAATACCAAATCTGAATTTTTACTATAAGAAATTTGACACTAAAAGGAGTTTTCATTTAAACAACACTAGATTTAGGTAATATGATTTCTTCCCGGTATCAGTTTAAGTAAAAATTCACTTCTCAGGGTAGAGCAATCAATGACACAGAAGTCTAGGTATCTATGCCAGAGGAATTTAAGCTTTCTCTTGTGTCTGTGTGTGGACAAGAGAGGAACGGTCTTTGGGGTGGAAAGGATATTCAAAAGCAATCAGTAAGGACAGGAGCCTAAACAAGGCCCTGTAACTACAAACACTGTTCACTCAAGCTTGTCCCATCCCCAACCTTCTTGGCATCTGACTTACAGCACCACACTTAAAGGTCAAGAGTGGCAGGATGGGGGAAGAGCTGGCTAGTACAATAGGGTGACCATATAATTTATCATCCTAACTGGAGCACTTTTGAGAGGTAAAGAGTGCTCTGTTAATAATTAAGCTTGGACAACAGGCATAAACTGGGCTTTTCCAAGCCAACCAGGACCTTTTGGCACCCCAAAACAGATACCTGTTCAAGGCTCCGTTCCACCTCACTGTGTGACCTTGGGCAAGCCACTTACTCTCTTGGGGTTTTGATTTATTCATCTGTGTAATCAGAGATGTGAGCTGGATAATCTCTTTTAGGCTCTTTCAACTTTATGGGCCCAATTTCCCAATAACCCCCAAACCCCACCAAGGTACATACCTTAGTCATGTCAACAGTATCAGGTACAACGAACATTCCTGGAGGAGGCTCCTTATAAATGGACATGATATCCCTGTATAACACCAAGAGGAAGTGGGGGAGGGAGTGAGGGAGAGGAGAAAAAAGGGGAATCCCTTGAGCAGGACAGTTGTTATCACCTCAGTGAGGCCAGGGTTCGAGAAAGTGGTGCTTGGTACCACAAATGTTTGCACCGTCTTGTTGGCTGAGAAATCTCAGCTGAGTATTTGTCAGGCAAGCAGAGAGCAAATTATCATCAAAGGGGCATTGTTTCCTCAGGGGGAGGGAAGGGAGAGGGGGAAAAAAAAAATCAGAGATCCCAATGGTATCCAATGTCACCCTGGAAAAGCCACATCCCATTTACTCTCACTTCCTCCCACATGGCACTTCATTCACTCCCCACCTCCGAGATTCCCAGGTACTACGGCTGAATGCTAAATGAAGATTTCTCGGTAACTGGGATGGCATAATCAACTCCACTAAAAAACTAATTCCATAAACCACACAGTGGACCGTTGCTAGCACGGGGATTATATGAAGCAAGTGAGCTAGCAGGGAGCAATAATGGCCTTCTTGCCCAGGAGACTAATAGTGTACAGACCTCTTCATGTTGGGATGGGGACCCTCTGAAACTGCTGAGAATCTCACAGGTGGAGGATGACATGAAGTCATTACTATAGAAGATGAGAGGACTTCTAGGTCATAGCTCATAAACTAGAATGGATCAGTTGTGAGCAAGGGCCTATAGGTGGGAAATCTAGGGACTTGCTACGGTACAGAGGGACATAAAAAAGTGCAAACAAGTGACAGAGTGGAGGAAAAGAAGTATTGGCAGAACTCAGAGGTATGTTAGGATTGGA
Source organism: Phocoena sinus (assembly GCF_008692025.1). NCBI lineage: Eukaryota > Metazoa > Chordata > Mammalia > Artiodactyla > Phocoenidae > Phocoena > Phocoena sinus. The sequence continues at coordinate 35,520,522 of NC_045782.1, forward strand.
AGACTGAAATGGCTGAAGGAGTACAAGAGTTGAGGAGTGCTGAGTTTCTTGTTAGAGGTGGCAGCCTTGATGGAGCTGGCAAACTGTGTCAGGCACTGGGCCAGGTACTTTACACACAGTATGCTGTTTAATTTTTAGTACAACCTTGAAAGTAGGTAGAAACATCTGAAAGAACTTGGAATGTGGGGAATGTGATTACCTAGATGAGGATGACTGTGATGGTGGCATGGGGAGAGAGTCTGGCTATCAGCAAACAGGTTTCAGGATTAATAGCAGCTAAAAAGCATTCCCTTTTCCTATGGGATAGGTACTATGCTAAGCAATTTCACAAAAACATTATCTATTAAATGATATGATCTGAGATCAGTCACCCAAGAAATAAGCACAGAAGGGCCTTGGGCCTTTGTTCCTATATTTCAATTGGGTACATTTGCTTCAGAAAGTAAATCACATGACTCAGAAGAAAGAATACAGAAAAGAAAGTCTTGACTGGGATATCACAAGCCAATGTGAGACTGGGTGGGGGGGCGGCGGGGGGATGGAAGCTTGAGTTCCTGGAACAGGTGTGAGAGTAGAGAGCTTTGGGGTTCTGGAAAAGTGGTTCAAGAGAAGGCTGCTGGCATGCGTGGGAAGCGACCTAGACTTGGGTAGGGGACTCTGTGGAGGGGGTTGAGGAGGCCGGGAATAAAGCCAGGATGGCCTGACGTCTCAGGCCGGGCAAAGCAAGCTGTGTGTGTGTCTTACAAATGGGGCTCGGGAGGAGACGACGCAGGGGACCGCTGGGTGGGGCCTCCGGGCTGCATCTAACAGGGCTGGGGTGAAGAAGGGGGGAGAGGGGCGGTGCGGAGGGCGGGAGGGGGTGTTACTGAAGCGCCAAAGGGTCGGGTTTCGGGCGGGAGGTCGGGAGGTGTGGGGGAGGGTGTCCGGACTGGAGACTGAGGGCTCAAGGGAGGTTACCGAGGGGCGGGGTCGGACCTGGATACGCGAGGAGGGGCTTGGTGCGTGTGGGGCTGGGGGCGGGGGGAAAGGGGACTTGGATCCCGACGCTCCGGGCTGGCAAGATGTGGGCTTGGGAGCTGGGCCACCGCGAGGGCAGTGGGGGTGGTAGTGGTACAGGGTGGGGGCGGCGGGGAAGGTCGAGCCCCGGAGCTCGGGGCTGGGGGAGGAAAAACCCCGGCTCACCGCTTGATCCGGAGTAGACACTGCGGCGCGGTTCGCTCGCCGTCCCAGTCGGAGCTGAGTGTGGGGTCCCAGTGGCTAAGCAGCGCGGCCCCGTGGGCAGCGGCCGAGGGCGGGAGCCCGGGCAGCGGAGCCAGGCCGCTCCCTGGCCCCCCGGCCCCGCCCGCTGCCGCCGCCGCCGCCCACACATCCGGCAGGAAAGGCGGCCCGAACCCGCCGCCGCCGCTAACGCCAACAACACCGGCGACGCCGCTCGCCCCGGGGCCCGCCGCCCCGGCGCCTGCTGTCGCCGCCTCCTCAGTCGGACTCTCCGCCATCGCTCCTTCGCTTCCGGGACTGCTCGGCAGCACGTCCGCCGACCAGAGCGGCCGCTGCTCCCTCCCGCTCCCCGCACCACCGAGAGCTGGGCCAGAGTGTCCCCACCCTCCGCTTCCCCGGCCTGGGCGGTGTTGGCTCCGCCCACCCCCGCCCCGACCAGCGAGAGGCGCTCTGCAAGAGCGTCCACCCACAGTCCTCCAGGGCGGGCGGGGGTCGGAGCTCGCCGGCCAAGCGAGGGTACTGGGCCTGCGCGGGTTCCGTGCTTTGCGGGAGGAAGTTCTGAGGCGGGTACGGACTCCTAGGTGCAGTTGAGGACCCAATTCCAAGGAATATTTTAGTTTCAAGCGTTGAAAGGGGAGGAGAGGAGGACCATTTACCACATCTAGGAAAGCGACCCTCTGACGTGCCCAAGGGGTAGGACTGGGGATCCAGCTTCCTTGTGGGGAGGTGCTGAGTAGAGTTGACCCGCTTAGGGCCCTTCCTGTCCTAAAGTCTCTGTGATTTATCCTTCCTGCACCCTCACCCACGGAGGGCAGGCTGCCATTGCCCCCTGCCTGCAACAGGACCAAGAGGAAGGAAGGAAGGAATCAGGAACTACGAGTGAAAAACTACCTCGTTTTAGAGTTTATTCGATATATATTTATGAAGGGCTTGCTAAATGCCAGGCACTTTTGCTAGGCGTTGCCATAGGGATAATAAAACAAACCTAGAGAAGCTTGGTAAAAAGAAGAAAATCAGGCCTCCTGACTCCAGTCTCAACATTTCTTTCCACAAGGCCTTGAATATGCAGGAATCAAGGGGCTGTGAGTTTAAATCCTGGGAGGATTCCTCAGGACTTTACTGAGATTAAGCTGAAAAAATACAAGCCATCAAAAAAACAAAAACAAGCCGTCCAAAAAAAAAGCTTTCCCTTTTTTCCCTATCCAGAATACAGGATCGGGACTTCCCTGGTGGTCCAGTGGTAAAGAATCCGCCTTACAATGCAGGGGACATGGGTTCGATCCCTGGTCGGGGAACTAAGATCCCACATGCCACAGGGCAACTAAGCCTGCGTGCCACAACTACTGAACTCGTGCACCTCAACTAGAACCCCCGTGCCGCAAACTACAGGGCCCATGCGCTCTGGAGGCCACACGCCACAGCTAGAGAGAGAAAACGCGCCGCCACAACTAGAGAGAAGCCTGCGCGCTGCAACGAAAGATCCCACATGCCTCAACACAGATCCCGCGTGCCGCAACTAGGACCCAACACAGCCAAAAATAAAAAAAGTAAAAAAAAAAAAAAAAGTACAGGATCATAATTTAACACTCCCAGCAAGACCTGGGGCAGCACTCAGTAACCAAACATACTGATACTTCTGTAGCAAAGCATATGAATATTCATATTAATTTGGGTACACTTATGAATATTCATACAAAATCAGACGAATAGCCTAACTTTATTTTTAAACTTTTTTAATTTCTTTAATGTTGTACCTATTTATTTTTATTTTTGGCTGCATTGGGTCTTCGCCGCTGCTCGTGGGCTTTGTCTAGTCGCAGCGAGCGGGGGCCACTCTTCGTTGCGGTGCGCGGGCTTCTCATTGCGGTGGCTTCTCTTGTTGCCGGGTGCAGGCTCTAGGCGCACGGGCTTCAGTAGTTGTGGCACAAGGGCTCAGTAGTTGTGGCACGTGGGCTCTAGAGCGCAGGCTCAGTAGGTTGTGGCTCACGGGCTTAGTTGCTCCGCAGCATGTGGGATCTTCCTGGAACAAGGCTCGAACCTGTGTCCCCTGCATTGGCAGGCGGATTCTTTTTTTATTATTATTTTTAAAATTTTATCTTATTTTTAAAATTATTTTTGGCTGTGCTGGGTCTTCGTTGCTGTGCACAGGCTTTCTCTAGTTGCGGCCAGCAGGGGCCACTCTTTATTGCGGTACGCGGGCTTCTCATTACAGTGACTTCTCTTGTTGTGGAGCATGGGCTCTAGACGTGCGGGCTTCAGCAGTTGCAGCACATGGGCTCAGGAGTTGCAGCACGCAGGCCCTAGAGCGCGTGGGCTTCAGTAGTTGTGGTGCAAGGGCCTAGCTGATCCGCGGCATGTGGAATCCTCCCAGACCAGGGCTCGAACCCGTGTCCCCTGCACTGGCAGGCAGATTTCCAACCACTTTGCCACCAGGGAAGTCCCTGGCAGGGGGATTCTTAACCACTTAACCACTACACCACCAGGCAAGTCCCGTGCCAAGTGCTTTGTATGGCTTATTTATTCCTTTCAACAAACCTATGAAGTAAGTACTATTATTAGTCCGTTCTGATAGATGGAAAAAGAGAGGCTTACAGAGGTTCAGCCATTTACATGGGTCACAGTGACAGCAAGCCAAATCTGTCTCCAGAAAAAACGTTCTGACCACTATGTGATACTGTCACAGCTTGGAAGTCTCTCTCACACTTATCACATTGTACCTTGTACTAATTACAGTCCTTTGGTACCTGTTGCTTCCACCCCATACTCCCCCCTGCTCCCCGTTCTTCAGACTCTAGATCGTGTATTATCTATGAATCCAGCATGGGGCCTGTCACAGCTTAGGTACTTAACATGAAGCAAAATGAATCGATACAATATTTTATACAGATTTCATGTTTTATTGGTATAGCGTTTTACCACTCTATAATAAAGAAGCCTAAATATCTCTGAAAGGATATGCAAGAAACTGGGTAACAGCGGTTGCCTCTTGATTGCAGACAAGATGGGGCAAAGGGCATATATATATATATATATATATATATATATATATATATGTATATACACACACACAAACACACTTGTACCTTTTAAATGTTGTGCTGTACATCTATTGCCTATTCAAACTATATATTTCATTCATTTTTTAAGGATTCTAGAATTTTTCTTGGGTATTATTTACTTAGTAAGATGGTCAAAAGTCATTGGGTAACCTCATGCAAAGAAAAACACTACTTCATAGCTTCTCCATGGCTACAGACTGCAGAGGCCCATAGGGGGCCCATGGGGTGAGAGGACTCCTCAATGGGTCCCTTACTTATTACTGGACCATTGTTTTCAGGTACAAGGTCCATTAGAGATGGGACAATGAACAGAAAACCACTTACCTCAGAACCAGAAAAAAGAGGTTCAACCTTTGATGTGTACCACTCCGCAAATATCCTCTTTGAGCCTATTTCTGCATCCATAGAATGGTGATAATTACTACCTCTCAGGGTTTTTCTGAGGATTACGTGTGGCATTTTTAGAAGTGTTTTGCAAAGTGGTAGGCACTGTCCAAATAATCGGCACCTCACTTGCCCATGTGCCTTCTCTCCTCTGGGCCTGTGCTCATATTTTCTCTACCTGGAATACGCTTTCCCTTTATTAGGGAAAATCCTAGTTATTTAAAGTCTCTAAGCGTCTATTCTTCATCAGTAATATTGATTAAAAAAATAGTAGCTATAAAGAAGAGATAATGTGATGACGACTGTGCACGATACCTGGCCAAAGTAAGTGTTCGATAATAATAATAATTATTATCTTAAATTTTACTTATTTATTTTTGGCTGCATTGGGTGGCTTCTCTGGTTGTGGAGCATGGGCTCTGGGTGTGTGGGCTCAGTAGTTGTGGCACATGGGCTTAGTTGCTCCGCGGCATGTGGGATCTTCCCGGACCAGGGCTCGAACCTGTGTCCCCTGCACTGGCAGGCGGATTTTTAACCACTGCACCACCAGGGAAGTCCCAATAATTAATAACTCTTATTATTCTTACCTTCAAGCCTGGCTGTAATATTACTTTCTCTGCCAAGCCTTAACACCCCCAGGCATATTATTAATATTATTAGTCATTTTTAATTACTCCATCCTCTGAAGTAATTCATACCTTTATTATAGCACGTACTGCTTTTTTTAAAAAAATATATTTATTTATTTTTGGCTGCGTTGGGTCTTCATTGCTGTGTGCCGGCTTTCTCTAGTTGCGGTGAGCGGGGGCTACTCTTCGTTGCGATGCGCGGGCTTCTCATTGCGGAGGCTTCTCTTGTTGCGGTGCACGGGCTTTAGGTGCGCGGGCTTCAGTAGTTGTGGCACGCAGGCTCAGTAGTTGTAGCTCACGGGCTTAGTTGCTTCGCGGCATGTGGGATCTTCCCGGACCAGGGCTCGAACCTGTGTCCCCTGCCTTGGTAGGTGGATTCTTAACCACTGTGCCACCGGGGAAGCCCTGCTTTTTATTTTAGTGGTTTGGTTACTCATCTGTCTAGCTACTACATATGACGTCCTCTAGGGCAGTAAGCATGGAGCACCTATCTTGTATCTCCAGGACCTGACGTTCAGTGAGTATTGCAGAAATGGTAAACACAATGGAAGTGTTTGGTAGCCAGGTGCCCTTCCCCTGGCCACGGATCTTTAAGATTTCACCTCCTCTTCCTCAGAAATGCCTATTTTCTTTCCAAAGGGCTGGCCAAGCTTGTACAAAGAATCTTCAACTCAAGGTCTAAAGGGCTGCAGCTGCTTGAAGGACCAGCTCACCAACTCCCAAGGGAACTCCAGAAGGCCTCTAAACTGGGAAGAGGAAGGACCAGGGAGAGGCTGGCAGAACTTTGTGAACTGGCATTGCTTAGTCCAGTGCTCACTGACTTTTTCAAGGCAACACCTGGCTGCTTTTCCCTGGTAGCTTGGCCAGAGAGCAAGACTATGCCTTCTGAAGCCACTCCCACGGCCTCTAGGGATGGATGACACAACCAAGCTGTGTTCCGACAGGAAACTGGATCCAAGCCTCTCTCTCCTCCCCAGCACACTGGACTGCATCGAGCCATCTCTCAGTGCAGCAAAGTTTGGTAGCACCTTGCTCATGGCAACCTGGCAAGCACTCTCCCCCAGGACAGAGACCAGCAAGTATCCTGATGTCCCGGTCACTGCTGTGCTTCAACCTTCTAAATAGATACATCGTGAAGATCCTTCTCCTCTTCCCCAAGGTCTTGTGTCCCACTGCTCTCTGGAGCAGTCCTTCCCCTCCAGGGCCTAGCCTTTTGTCTTGGGCTCAGTGCCAGGAATAGATGAAGAGTTCCCACCCAGGTCACAAATTGGGGGCTAAAAGGAAAAATCAGAACTTGGACTGGGTGTTGGAGGCTTCTGATTATAAGTAATAGCTCTATTAAAATTTTTAATAATACACGTGTTATGTGTTATCTCATTACATATCTCAATACATCTTTATATTACATATAATTAATACTGTACATGTACATTAAAAATACTGTACATGTATACATTACATATATTATCATTATTTGCATACATTTACCTGTATTATCTTACTTTGTTGTCACAATCACTATGAATTGTTCTCATCCCCATTTTACAGATGGGGAAATCAAGACTCAAGAGAGATAATTAAAAAAAAAAAAAAAAAAAAAGAGAGATAATTAACTTCATAGTTAGGAAATGGCAGGGCTGAGATTTGCACTCCCCTCTAACTCCCAAGTTCATGGTCTTTGCCACCTTGCTGAACTCTTAAGGCAGTGGTTACTCAGTGTTTTTTTGGTCGTTACCCTTCTCCCAAGAACAGTGCACCTCTGTATGCACTCACAAATATTTTGCGGTAAGCAAAATGGTCCCATCCATGGGCCATAGAGCTTAGATAAAGAATCTCAATGGTAATGGACTAATTGCCTGCTTGCAGGTGGGAGCACATTCTCTCTTTTTTTCCCTAGTATTTCTTTATTTGGCTGCTCCTAGTTGCGGCACCTGGATCTTGTAGTTGCAGCATGCGGGACCTAGCTCCCTGACCAGGGATGGAACCTGGGCCCCCTGCATTGGGAGTGCGAAGTCTTAACCACTGGACCACCAGGGAAGTCCCGCACATTCTCTCTTGATTCTAGAGTTCTGTGGGCCCACCAACCACATTCCCAACCCCGCTGATTTGGATTTGAAAGCCCAGCAATCCAAAGCTCTTTGGAACCCATGATGAAGGGAAATTCTTACCAGCCCCTTGGGAAAAACATAAGTTCCTGGAGCTTCACAGGAAGGAAAAGGTAACCATCTTCCCTGGGGGCTGCTCCTTGATTACCACCAAAGGGTAGTGACCTGGCAAGGATGCCAGCCCGACATCCCAAAAGGTTACTGCATTCCATTTGCATAACAGCATTACCAGTTAATCCATTGCTCCCTTGGTGATACCTCAGCTGCCACTTCCACCTCAGTCTGATTCCTTCTCTTTGGCCCTAAGATTCCTGGGCTCTGCTTCAGGTTCTATCACCGGGTTGCTGTGGACAATCTTGAGAGTTACTTAAGGTGAACAGACTAAGAGGACAAGTAGCAGGTTACAGTAGACCAACAGTTCTCAACCGGGAGTGATTTTGCCCCAGAACTAGGAGACATTTGTCAATCTTACATTTGGCAATTGGTTGTCACAACTGGGGGAGGGGAGGTTGCCACTGGCATCTAGTGGGTAGAGACTAGGGATGTTGCTAAACATTATCAGACAATGATTTATCTGGCCAGGAATGTGCCAAGGGTGAGCGATCCTGTGGAAGAAGAGCATGGTTGTTGAATGTTAGGTGGTCTCGGATTGAACCATTGGCCTGCTGTACGACCTTGAGCATGTCACTGAATCTTGCATGAGTCAGCACAGTGATTAGAACACAGGTTCTGGAGTTTGAATCCCAGCTTTACTAACCAGCCGTATGACCTTCACAGGATTCCTCACCTCTCTGAATCTCCCTCATTTTCCTTACCTATAGAATGACTTATTTCATAGGGAGGTTGAAGTTATTCATTGAAAATGCTTACCACCATGCCTGACATACAAGTGCTCAAATGTTAGCTCATGTTATTACAATCAACACTAGCCTCCTTGCTTTTCCTCTTCTATAGCACATAGCTTCTGTACCCACGTATTCAATAATGTATGGCATTGTTCAGTATTGCTTCCACTCTTGATTTTTCAGCAATTCCCAAGACTCCTGGGAGGATGCTTAACACCTAAATAACTAAATAACACCTAAATAACTGCACGACTATCTTATTTATTTATTTTTGGCTGCATTGGGTCTTCATTGCTGCACACGGGCTTTCTCTAGTTGCGGCAAGTGGGGGTTACTCTGTTGTAGTGCATAGGCTCCCCACTGTGGTGGCTTCTCTTGTTGCGGAGCACAGGCTCTAGGTGCGCGGGCTTCAGTAGTTGCAGCATGCGGGCTCAGTAGTTGTTGCTCGTGGGCTCTAGAGCGCAGGCTCAGTAGTTGTGGCGCACGGGCTTAGCGGCTCCGCGGCACGTGGAATCTTCCCGGACCAGGGCTTGCACCGGTGTCCCTTGCATTGGCAGGCGGATTCTTAACCACTACGCCAACAGGGAAGTCCCATAACTGTCTTTAAATTGCATTAAATTGAATCCATTCTTATTGACTCACATTTTTTGGTGTTTTAACCCTACTAGCTGCCCTTCAGCTGGAAGGTGTTAACAATTATTAGGAATTTTATTTTGGTTTCACTAGTTCAGAGTTTTGCAATAAGTTGAAGTATTGGGTTTTCAAAAAATGGGTCCCATATTTGAGACAGACCATGCCTACTAGCACCCCTGAGTTCATTCTGTGGATGTATCAGCTTAGCTTTCTCTTACCTGGGTTATCAGTCCCACGTCAGGCCAAGTGGGGGGCACCTGCTGGGCACAGACTGAGAGCACAGGATGACACCGTGAGGAGCTCTCTAAGCAATTCATTTGTTGGTTCACTACCCCGCACCCCCCAAACACCCTTTTCATTCCTAGCAAAGCTAAGATTGTAAGTTCTCCAAGAACACAGACCATGTCCCTCATCTGCTTTATTCAAGAACATTTAGGCACTCTAAGAAAGGAAATGAAACTTACAGGTGGAGCTAAGTGCAGGCAGATGGAGGCCCACCTCCAACTCTAACGTGCTATACAACTTCTTTGGGACAAAGTTTCCCTATCTGTGCCACCTTAATTGTGTGGCCAAAATGAAAATAGATGGCACAGCACAGCAGGTAAAGGTTTAGGCTGGCCCGAGGCGGGGGTGGGGGTGGGGAGGAAATCTCCAATTCTGCCACTTTCCAGCTCTGTGATGATGGACAAGTTATTTTGCTTCCCTAAGCCTCAGTTCCCTCATTTGCAGAACAGGTATAATAACTGCACTTACAATTCATAGTGTTGCTGAGATAAAAAATGCAAAACACTTGGTAAAGAGCTTGGTGCAAATTAAGCCCCTCAAAAATGTTACGTATTATTACAGTAAATTTGAAGGGAAAAAAGCACCAATTATCATTAGACAAATCCGTGTTCCCTCCTGTGGGAGACGTTATTACAGTCATGGCAGTGCTACTTCTCAGCCCTGAGAAGTTCCTAATCACCAATGGTTCCTGACCCAATCCCATTTCCTTGTCCCACCTTTCTATGAAGGCCCTCCCCAAGGGCAAAGGACAGAGGCGCAGGCATACGAGTTTAGAGAAACATTGTGTTTAATGGTAAAGCTTAGCACACTCTAGCACCGGGCATGGCCTGGAGTCGAAGCAGCAGGGGTGGATAGGTGACCTTCATGGAGCCTCACATGGCAAAGAGGATGAGGAAGGCGACCATCAAACAGAAGAGCCCCATAGCCTCAGACAGGGCAAAGCCCAGAATGGCATAGGAGAAGAGCTGCTGCTTCAGAGACGGGTTCCTGCCGGGGACAGAGACAGGGAAAGGAAGGGGTGAGGGTATGGGTCATGGGTGGTGGTGGAGGACTCAAGTAGGTTAGATGAATGGATAGTGCTGAAACTGGGAGAGGGCCTAGCTTGCATATATCCTGGGAATTGGACAGGCAAGCAGAGTACCAACATGGTAAGTTTAAGTGAGCCAGATTGGAAACTTATATTTAAATTCTGAGAAAACAGGAGGTAGATGAAATCAACACAAAGCTAGAAGGATCTCTTGCTGAGGCTTCCTCCAAATAAGATGGAATTTATAGTAGAAGACACTTTAGGCCACCCCACAACTTACCTGGCATAGCCAATGATCAAACTGCCAAACACTGTTCCAATGCCGGCCCCTGAACCAGCCACACCAACTGTGGCAGCCCCAGCGCCAATAAACTTGGCTGCTGTGTCAATGTCCCGGGAGACAACACTGGTCTGGAACTCCCGCCTGGCCACCTGGAGTGGGACACTGCTGTAGGAAGGCTAGAAGGAGGGGGAGAGAGAGGGAAGTAGAGCAGGAAAGAGAGGAAGAAGGGAGATAGGCTCAAGGACAGGTGGCTGACTCCACCCCTCACCCCACCCACCTGAGCTCAGAAATTGTTGGCAAGCTCTTAGCAAGTACAGAACGCTCAGACTGCAGAGCATGCTTGGAATTAGTCTTAGGGTCCGTTTCCAGACAGGACTAGGGAAATTTCGTGGGGTTCATGATAAACCCAATTTCACTTTTGCAAGTTTCTCACCTACAATGCTCACCTTGAGGTACTTAGAACTATTAAAGCACCACAGACTCTCCTCCCACTTTGGCCTAAAGGCAACTGAACAAACTTAAAGGAACTTAGTCTGGGGAAATTCTTAAGAAGGCCCAATCTCCTTTACCTGTTCAGATGGGATCTCTGGCCTACTCAGGAAGGAGGCACACACAGGCCTGCTCAGACCCCTGGTACAAGAGTGGATCTATAAAATCAGAAAGACACATTTCTCTAAATCAGGCAAGAAATCAAAACAAAACAAAAAATCCCCCTAACTGCTGAGCTTCAGTCAAAAATGACTACAAATATTATAAACAAAACAAGGTATTTCAAGGTCAATTAACATGTTACTGTTGCTACCAGATATGCCCACACCAGAGACAGCTGTTCTGAGACCCTGGTGTAGTCAGCAGTGGCAACCCTTCCATTTAAAACTGGGTAACAAAGTTCACTTCTATGAGCACAGCCCTTAATCAATATCCCAGAATGGAAAAAAACAAAACCAAAAACCCACACTAACATCAAACCAAGTACAGGAAGGGTTTGTACCCAGACCACCAAAGGAATCAGAAGGGGAAAATCTTATTTTGCTAAAACTGTAGTCACTGTTATACACCCTGAATGGAGTGAGCCAGTAAGCCTGGTGAGGCTCCTGAAACAGTCACCTAAGCAGAGACTCCTTTAACAAGGCTTTCTTGAACTATTTCAAGAAATATAATGTAGCAGTTGTGAAACTTGGTCGAACATTAGAATCACCTGGGGAGTTATAAAAAAAATACAGATGCATGGATTCCACTCCCATAGGGTGCAGCCTGGGCATCAGGAGTTTTAAAAGCTCCCCAGATGATTCCAATGTACAGCCAATGTTGAAAATCACTGTTTCAATGGGCTAACTATGGCCAAGTCAGACTGGGGGTAAAGGTCAGATCCAGACTGACCACATTGCAAAGCCAAGATAGCTTGGTTTACAGGCTTAAATAATTATTCAGGGGTTAACTGCATCCATCCTACTGCTTCGCTAAAGGGGCAACATCATCAGAATGCCAAGCTCCTCTCAGTTCATTCATTAAACACTGATGGTTCCCACACCTGGCGCTACAGAGCACCCGGGAGCCGCAGCTTACCAGAGCAGGAGGAATGAGTAGTGCCCTGGTGGTCTGCATTTTTTCGGTCTGCAGAGGAAAAAAAAAAAAAAAAAAATCCACTGACAGCCTGGTTGTTTGCTTACAGTCGCGACCTTCGGTCGTCCCCTTCACCCCGCCCGTCCTCCCTGGACCACGGTCTTCCTCGAACCATGCCCCAGCTGAGGAGACCATTAGAGGTCAGAGGGACAGCGCAAATTCCCTCTCCACCACTTTCTGCGCGACAGGTCTTTAAAGGAAGGTCACGGAGATCGGAAGTAAAGGAAGGAGGCCCGAGCCCCAGCCGGGAAATGATACCCAAAGAGGCTGATCTGCCGGGAAGACTGGGGAGGCAGAAACTAGGCAGGTGCCGTTCAGGGTCCTGCCCATTTCACACAGCAGTACACGGCCCGCCTCAGCCGGGACAGTAAATTGCTCATTACCGTTGGTAACTAACATTAATTGTTAAGGTTACAGACGGCCATTGCCTTTCCCGGCCCTAGGGGCAAATGCCCCACCACACAACCCAGCCACATCCCTGCCGATAGTTGGCTTTCGGCCCCAGGTCACCTGCACTCCCACTGCCCCGCTGCCCCTGCTCGGAACACAGCGCTCGCCCGGCTCAAGGTGACTGACTCACCTCCGGGCTTTAGCTCTAGGACTCAGCGTTCAGCTCCCCGGCCCACGTGTCCGGGGGTCCCCCCACTCTCATTGGCCGCAATCCCCCCGCGCCCTCGTTGGTTAACATCCTCGAGTCCTCCTTTCTTATTGGTCTTCCGCAGCTTCTTCCTCTCTCTCCACAGGAGCTTCGTGGCAGTTCCCGCCTCCGTGCGGGTAAAGGCGGGGTTTTCCTCCGAGATCTGGCTTCCGATTGGCCGATCCCTGAAGGGCTCGATCACAGAGTCGGCTTGACTCAGAGGTTCTATAACCTCCCGCACAAAATGGCGGCCAAGGTGGAAAGCAGCAGAAAAAGGCGTGGGAGAGATGACCGGTCGCCTTACACAGACAGACACATGACCTTGGACCTTAGCCTTCATTCGAGCGCTCGGGCCCTGAGGCGCGTTGCATGTTGGGATTTGTAGTCGGGTCAGAGGCCCTAAGGGCGGCTGAGATCCCGCGAGACGTTTCTCCCCAGGCTGGGAGAGCCAATGCCTTTGCAGCAACTCCCGCCCTAGTGTTTTGTGGGAGTCTTGCTTCCGCCGACAGGCGTAAAGGCTACCTGCCTCCATGTAAGTTCTCTAGTGGGTGAGCGCAACTTTGTGGGCCTCTGCCAGTGTTGAGCAGTCATGAGCTAGCAACCAGTAGTTTGTTTGCTTGTTTTTTTTAAGTATTTTTGTATTGTTAAAAACAACATTCCAAGGACAAAACGCGTAACACCCTGATAAACAAGCAAAGGATGGGAAACAGGCAGAAGAAATACAAATTGAAGGGAAGAATCTTAAACTATAAAAAGAAATAGAAGTTTAAACGCAACTTTTCTCACTAAATCAAAAAGCAGAGTTCTTTTTACTAATGTGAGCCAGGCATTTCTGTACTGCTGGTGAGAAGTATGAATTAGAACTTTTCTTGAAAGTGATTTGGTAATGTTTGTTGAAAGGTTTTGAATGGTCCATCCTCTTTGACTCAGAAATTCTCGAGGAATTGAGAGCCTTTAAACTCTCTATCCTCTTTGACCCAGGAATATCACTCATAGAAATCGGTCTTGAAGAAAAAAATCAGAAATGCAAAGATTCCCTTCAAAGGGTGTACATTGCAGAATTTGTTGAAATTGGAAACAAGTAAATGGTAAACGTTAAATAAATTGTGATATTTTCACTTGATGAAATAAGCACTGTAAATTTCCTTCCTTCCTCCCCCCCTTTTTTTTTCAGCTTAAGTAATAAAAATTTATTAAGAATTCCTGGGATGGTGGTTGTGGCTTCCCAACCTCAAGAGAGGAACAACCAACACTAGGAAATCACTGAGAAATCACACAGTCCCAACACCCCTGGCCAACATAGGGAGGAAAGTCATTCCCCTGAAAATGGGTCAGTTCTCATTATTCCAAGAAGTGTTGGGAGGACAGATGCTGAGGGGACCATCACATGTTGCTGGGGGCAGGGTGGGCGTGTGCTGGACCCCGAACTGGCTCCTGAAAAACCAGGGGAGAAACAGATCCACTTCTTCTCTGGGGGCCGAGTTCTGGGTCACCAGGCTCATTTCTTACCCTTGATGAGGTTGTCACTTCCCTGGGTGTAGGGAAGTGACCTACACTTCATGTTGTAGGTTCAGCACAAGGCTGTCAGCAGTGAGATAGATACGATTCTGTGACGTGGCGATTGTCTTGGAGATGTTCTGTGCTGCCCAGATCTTGTGCAGTTTTGATGTAGCCTGGGTTCTTGCTCAGTGCTTCTCCGAGGTGAGCACGGTGGGTTCAACAAGACCAAGTCTCAATCCCTGACCCCACCCTTACTACCCCCCTCTCCCCAGCCATCCTCTGGGCTCTCAGATCCAAGGTTGCATTAAGGTGGCTCGTGCTTAGCCCTACTTTGGTCCCTACCTGTGAACCCTCCCTGTGGGCAGCTGCCAGGAACAGGAGGCAGCATCAGAAATTGGGGCAAGGCCTGTAAAACCATGTTTCTGGTTTTATGTTTTATACTGAGAAAATTTTCATGATGTAAGACAAATTTTGAAGATTTAAAAGCAGAGCTGTATAGCATTGTGAAAAAAATGGAAAAAAGATTAAAAAAAATAAAACAATAGTTAATTCAGTATGGTATAATAAAGTTGATTTATATTTTTATGAGTATGTATTAGTTTTTTTTTTTTCTGGTTGTGTTGGGTCTTCGTTGCTGGGCAGGCAGGCTTTCTCTAGTTGCAGTGAGTGGGGGCTACTCTTTGTTGCAGTGCACAGGCTTCTCATTGTGGTGGCTTCTCGTTGCAGAGCACGGGCTCTAGGTGTGTGAGTGTCAGTAGTTGCAGCACGTGGGCTCCGTAGTTGTGGCTCGCGGGCTCTAGAGCACAGGCTCAGTAGTTGTGGCACACAGGCTTAGTTGCTCAGTGGCATGTGGGGTCTTCCAAACCAGGGACCAAACCTGTGTCCCCTGCATTGGCAGGCGGATTCCTTTTTTTTTTTTTTAATCTGACTTCAGCCAGATGTACCTTTATTTATTTAAAAAAAATTTTTTTTAATTAATTACTTTATTTTTGATTGCATTGGGTCTTTATTGCTGCACGCAGGCTTTCTCTAGTTGTGGCGAGCAGGGGCTACTCTTTATTGTGGTGCACAGGCTTCTTATTGTGGTGGCTTGGCTTGTTGCGGAGCATGGGCTCTAGGCGTGCGGGATTCAGTAGTTGTGGCTCACAGGCTCTAGAGCGCAGGCTCAGTAGTTGTGGTGCATGGGCTTAGTTGCTCTGTGGCATGTAGGATCTTCCCGGACCACGGCTCGAACCCGTGTCCCCTGCATTGGCAGGCGGTTTCTTAACCACTGCGCCGCCAGGGAAGTCCCTGTATAAGATTTATAATAGCAGTATATTAACAATTATGCTAATCTGGAAAGTCTGAACTTTGGACTCTTAGAAAAAATACTTTAAGATTGAGATTTAAGGTATCCTGCAAGAATGGTACAATGGAAAGAATGTGGAGTTTTGAAATCACACAGACTTGAGTTCCTATCATGGCTCTATCATATAACTAGGTATGTCTGTCTCCGAGCAGATTACCACATCTCTTTTGGCTTTAGTGTAATAAGGTACCATTTACCATACGGCAAGCATTGGATTAGGTGGATTCACCTGTTATATGATTTAAGCTTGACAACAGCCTTTTTTTTTTGCGGTACGCGGGCCTCTCACTGTTGTGGCCTCTCCCGTTGTGGAGCATGGGCTCCGGACACTCAGGCTCAGCAGCCATGGCTCACAGACCCAGCCGCTCCGCGGCATGTGGGATTTTCCCGGACAGGGGCACGAACCCGTGTCCCCTGCATCGGCAGGCGGACTCTCAACCACTGCGCCACCAGGGAAGCCCAACAACAGCCTTTTAAGTGGATATTATTATCCCTATTTTACAGATTACCCCCATGTTACAGAGCATCTTTTTTCCAGTTTGGAATATTTGGTAAGAAGTCAGTATGTGGACCCAGGTCGGTCTGGGTCCAAAGTGCTTAACCATCAGCTCTTGAGTCTCCCTAAAACTGGGGAACCTGTAAAACAGGGTTAATACTACTTACCTTATAGAAATGTGAGGTAAAATAAATGCCAGGCCTAGGTTGGTGAATAGTCCCTGTCTGTTACTACTCTAGGACAAGTTATATTTTCGTGTGGAAATCCCTAACTTTGTCTACATGTTTTAATTTTTTTTTCACTTCCAGATTTGTCACATAGCTCTACTCATAGCTTAACTTCAACATTGTCAAGTTTATCCTGTGACCTGCTGGGAATCAGGTATTTCAGTGCCATGTTTAGGACATGAATTTTGGAGTTAAATAAGCAGGATTCAAATCCTGGCAATGCCACTTACTGCTGTGTGATTTGGGGCAAGGCTCTTAACCTCTCTAGTGCTCTGTCATCATCTATAAAAAGGAGATACCCCTTTTTCAACAGAATTGTTATGAGTAAATGAGATAGTACATGTAGAGGTGCTCCTTTAATTATTGAAGTAAAAAGTACTGGTAAACCAGGAGAGGCTGTAGGAAGTGGAAGGAGGTTGGGAAACCTCAAACCCAGACCTGACATCTTGGGGGTTGTACTAGCTGGCTTGGAGGAGGCCCAAAAACTTCTGTGGGAACTCTGAGAGGATTCCTGAGTAGGCAAAAAAGCTTTTTTCTTATGGTTACAAAATGATTTATTAGAGATATATTTTCTTATTGAATTATAGTTGACTTATAATGTCGTGTTAGTTTCAGGTGTACAGCACAGTGATTTGGTTATATATATATATATATATATATATATATATTCTTTTTCAGATTCTTTTCTCCTATAGATTATTACAAAATATTGGGTATAGTTCCCTGTGCTATACAGTAGGTCCTTGTTGGTTATCTATTTTGGTGTGTATATGTTAATCCCAAACTCCTAGTTATCCCTCCTCCCTACTTTACCCTTTGGTAACCATAAGTTTGTTTTCTATCTGTGGGTCTCTTTATGCTTTGTAAATAAGTTCATTTGTATGGCAAAAAAGCTTTTGATGAAGGTGGCAAAGGGCAAACTTGTGGATAATAATACCAGCAGGTCCCTCTTTCCAAAGGCATTTCTGACTCCTCAAATCTACCTCTTCCACCCAGAGTCTTATCTCAGATCGTCTTGCTTTTCCTCTTGCTTTTCACTCTTCCTTTAGGAATTCAGTTCAACAAACATTTTTGATCACTTGACAGCTCCAAGCAGTGTACTTGGTGCTGGGGGAACACAGATGAATAGAACCAGTTTCCACACTAAGGAAACTCAGTTAACAAGAAAATAAATAGGCAAATAAATACTAAGAACTAGTATCTTAAGGAGCACTACAAGAAAACTTCCTGCAAAGTATAGAGAAGGGAGGTGGAGAGAACCAAGGAAGAACTTTTTGGAAAAAAAAATTTTGGGCTGAGATTTGAGGATAAACATATGTTAGCTAGATATATCAAGGGAGAGAGTGAGAATGGATGAAGATATTCCAGGCAGAGTGAATGAGATGTAGAAACCCAGGAGAGTTGGTGTGGCCAATTTTAGACCAATCAGTCATGGCCATGGGACAGCAGAAATATGACTGCTATACTCCATTTCTGGCAATATGGCCAGACTAAGTATTCTGAAAATCCTCCTGCCACAACACCTAAAAATGCTACATAAATATAGCACACATATTTTAAAACGCATAGCCTTGTTTTTGACAGCTAAAATAAAATATATTCTATATTATATCCAAATTACCAACTTCCCACAGTCTGAAAATAATATCTCCTCTGCCAAATGACCCAGGTGGTGATGATATATTCTGTAACAACAATAGTAACAAGTATAAAGGGAGGGGTTTTTTTGGGTGGGGGGAGCTTTTGGCATAGATGATTCATGGTGATAAATCCTAGCTTTTAAATGCATAGCTGAGCTCACAAGAAAGTAACGAGAGTCCCTAAGGACCCAAAAGAAAGAGAGAACATAAAATTAGAGCAGTAAACATGTAATATTAAACTGAAACTGCCATGACTGGGAATATAGTGGGATAGGGAAAGGGGTATCAGCCGCAGCAATTAAGTGGCTTGGCTTTTAATCGCCCATGGGGATAGAAGGATTTGGGGTCTGTATAAAATAAGGAGTTAAAATTGAAATTTGCGGATAAACCTAAGATCCTCAAAAGGCTACACCCTTTGAAGGGTGGACTTCAAATGTGCACTACCATCCACAGGGAGGTAACAATGAAGCTTGTGTGCCTATTCCTGGCTCTCAGTGGGAAAGGAAAAACAAACAAACAAACAAACAAAAACTTTCCTGAGAATTTATAGTGACAGGACTATATGTTGGGATTTGGATTCAAATCTATACCCTGGGTCCAGGAATGTCCAGGCTAAGGAACTGATATTGAAAGCTGTTCTAGACAGGGGATGTCCCTGGGATGAAACAATGTCAAACTCCTCTGGACCCATGCAGGATTCTCACAATAACTGAAACATAATCTCCATAAAGAAACAATCCACAATGAGCGAGGATCAGCAAACATAACAAACAGCAAGAATTTCAGATAACACAATATTCAGATTACAACTCAACTATAAAAGAGGCAGTAAAGTGTAGTGATTAAGAATGTGGACTTTAAACCCAGACTGCCAGGCATTCTAGTCAAGGCATTCTACTTACTATCCAGGTGATCTTGGGCAAGTTGACTAAGTTCTCTGTGCCTCCACTTCCTTATACAGGGTTGTTATGAGGATTAAATGAATTAATATTTATAAAGTACCTAGAACAGTGCTTGGCACATAGTGTCACAGAGCATTTGTTATTATTTAAAACTAAGTATGTTTACAATGATTAGGGACATAAGAAAAAATCAAGATGGTATAAAAAAGAACTTGCAGATTTGAAAAAGAAATAAATGGGGGGCGAGAGGGATAAATTAGGAGTTTGGGATTAACATATACACACTACAATATATATAAAATAGGTAACCAACAAAGACCTACTACTGTATAGCATAGGGAACTATACTCAATATTTTATAATAACCTATAAGGGAAAAGAATATTATATATATATATATATATATATATATATATATGACTGAATCACTGTGCTGTACACCTGAAACTAACACAACACTGTAAATCAACTATACTTCAGTAAAAAGCAAAAATAAGTAAATAAATAATAAAAAAGAAATGAATTAAACAAAAAATGAAAAATATAGTACTTGAAGTTAAGAAAAAACTTAATGGATAGGTTAAACAAAAGATTAATGAGAGCTGAAGGAAAAGTCAGCAAACTGGAAACAGGTCTGAGAAAATTATTCCTATTGAAGCACAAAGAAATAAAAGATCAAAAATATGAAAAGGAGGTTAAGGGCCATGGAGGGCAAAATGAGAGCTAACATCCACCTAATTAGAATATTAGAAGGAGAGAACAGAGAGAATGGGAAATAATAAATATTGAAATATAATGGTTGAGACGTTTACAGACTGATAAAAAACATGAGTCCTATAGTTTAGAAATCTCAACCAATCCCAAGTAGGATAGCTATAAAAAAAGAAAAATCCCATTTCCCATTTTAGTCAAACTACAGACCACTCTACAAAGAGAAGATATTAAAAGTTACCACAAAGAAAAACAATTTGTCTACAATAGAAAGTTTCACTGAGAAGGTAATATTTGAAAAAGTCTTGAAAGAGGGGCAATAAGGTATGAGGATATCTGGGGGAAACATATTCCAGGCAGAAAGAACAGCAAGTGCTGTGGCAGAAGAATGATTAACACATTCTAGGAGTAGAAATAGACCAGTTTGAATAGAGAGGAGGGAGCAAGAAGGAGTATCACTGGAGATGTAATGAGAGAGATACTGGTGGTGGGAGAGGAGGTCTTGTAAATGTTAGCTTTGTAAGAATTTTGACTTTTACTCTGAATGAAATGGTGACTCATTAGAGGGTTTTGAGTAGAGGAGTGACATAGTCTGACTTCTGTTTTAAAAGGGTAATTCTGAGAAAACAGTACTGACCAGGATAGGCAGGGACCCCAGTTGGAGGTTATTGTAATAATCTAGATGAGAGATGATGTGGCTTGGACCAGTGGAAGTGGTAAGAAATCATAGGATTCTGGTTTTATTTTAAAAGTAGAGACAACAATTGCTATTAATGGATGATGAGAATGAGAGAATGAGAGCAATTAAGAATGACTCCAAGGTTTCTACCTTAAAAAGCTGGAATAATGGAGTTGGCATTAACTGAGATAAGGTTTGACTATGTTTAGAGCAGGATATTTTTGGGAAAGTGGGATTAGGATTTCAATTTTACCATATTAAGTTTGAGGTGACTGTTACACATTCAAGTGAGGACAAAAAGTAGGCATTTGAATATATGAGTCTGGGGTCCAGGAGAAGTCTGGGCTTGAAATATGTATTTGGAAGTCATCAGTAAGTAGTTAGCAATTATCACACCTAGACACGTCAGAGCCAAACTGTAAAAAGACAAAGACAAAGAGAGAAACTTCAAAGCAGCAAGAGAAAAATGACTGATCATGGACAAAGGAATCCTCAATAAGATTAACAGCTGATTTCTTACCATAAAGTATGGAGGCCAGAAGGTAGTGGGATGACATATTCAAAGTGCTGAGAGATCCAGTGGTTAGGATTCTGTGCTTTCACTGCCAAGGTGTAGATTCAATCCCTGGTCGGGGAACTAAGACCTCACAAGCTGCGTGGCATGGCCAAAACAAACAAAGAAACAAACCCTGTTAGCCAGGAATTCTATGTATAGCAAAAATATCCTTCAAAAAGCATAGAAGGGGGGCTTCCCTGGTGACGCAGTGGTTGAGAGTCCGCCTGCCGATGCAGGGGACACGGGTTCGTGCCCCGGTCTGGGAAGATCCCACATGCTGCAAAGTGGCTGGGCCCGTGAGCCATGGCCGCTGAGCCTGCACGTTCACAGACTGTGCTCTGCAATGAGAGAGGCCACAACAGTGAGAGGCCCGCGTACTACACACACACACACACACACAAAAAAACCATAGAAAAAATTAAGACATTCCCAGATAAAGACTGAGAAAATTCACTACTAGCAGAATTGCCTACAAGAAATACTAAAGGGAGTCCTTCAGGTTGAAATGATAGGAAACTAGACAGTAATTCAAATCCACATGAAGAAATAAAGAGCATTAGCAAAAGTAAATACACAAGTAAATGTAAAAGTATTTTTTAAATTAATTAATTAATTATATTTATTTATTTACGGCTGCGTTGGGTCTTTGTTGCTGCGTGTGGGCTTTCTCTAGCTGCGGCGAGCGGGGGCTACTCTTTGTTGTGGTGTGCGGGCTTCTCATTGCGGTGGCTTCTCTTGTTGCAGAGCACGGGCTCTAGGTGCGTGGGCTTCAGTGTTGTGGCACGTGGGCTCAGTGGTTGTGGCTTGCAGGCTCAGTAGTTGTGGCACGTGGGCTCAGTAGTTGTGGCTTGCAGGCTCTAGAGCGCAGGCTCAGTAGTTGTGGCGCATGGGCTTAGTTGCTCCATGGCATGTGGGATCTTCCCGGACTAGGGCTCCAACCCATGTCCTCTGCATTAGCAGGCAGATTCTTAACCACTGCACCACCAGGGAACTCCCATAAATGTATTTTTGTTTGTAACTCTTTTCCTCTTTTACCTGATTTAAAAGACAATTACATAAAGCAATAATTATAAAGTTGTGTTAATGGGGTTTATAATATCTAAAGGGAAATTTGTATGATAATAATAGTACAAAGGAGGGGGAGGGAATTAGGCTATACTGGAGTAAAGTTTTTGTATGTTATTGAAATTAGGTCAGTATTAATCTGAACTACATTATTTTAAGCTAAGATGTTAATTGTAATCTCCAGGACAACCATTAAGAAAATAACCTTAAAAAATACTGTAAAAGAGACAAGAGAATTCAGATGACATACTAGAAATATCTATATGATGCAAAAGAAGAAATTCACAAATATGTGGAAATTAGAAAATAAACTCCTAAAAAACCAGTGGGTCAAAGAAGAAACCACAATGGAAATTAGAAACTACTTTGAGATGAATGAAAATGAAAACACAATGTACCAAACTTTATAGGATGCAGCTAAAGCTGTGCTTAGAGGTAAATTTATAGCTGTAAGCACCTATATTAAAAAATAAGGAAGATCTCAAATCAATAACCCAATCTTCCACCTTAAGAAACTAGAAAAAGAAGGGAAAACTAAATCCAGAGCAAGCAGAAGAAAGGAAATAATAAAGATAGTATGGAAATAAAGGAAATAGAGAATAGATAAAAATATCAACAAAACTAAAGATTGATTCTTTGGAAAGATTAACAAACCTTCAGGTAGGCTAACCAAGAAAAACAGAAGATAAATTGCTAAAATCAGGGGTGAAAAAGGAAATGTCAGCACTGACCTTACAGAAATAAAATGGATTATAAGGGAATACTGTGAACAATTATATGCCAACACATTAGATAACTTAGATGACATGGACAAATTCTTAGACACAAACTATTATAACTGACTCAAGAAGAAACAGAAAATCTGAGCAGACTTATAACAAGTAAAGGGACTGAATTAGTAATAAAAAAAAAATCCCCAAAGGAAAGCTGAGTGCCAGATGGCTTCACTAGTGAATTCTACCAAACATTTTTAAAGTTTTTATTTATTTGTTTGTTTGTTTGTTTGTTTAGGCTGCATTGGGTCTTCGTTGCTGAGCGCAGGCTTTCTCTAGTTGCGGCGAGTGGGGGCTACTCTTCACTGTGCTCGCAGGCTTCTCATTGCGGTGGCTTCTCTTATTGCGGAGCATGGGATCTAGGCACGTGGGCTTCAGTAGTTGTGGCACGCAGACTCCGTAGTTGTGGCTCGCGGGCTCTAGAGTGCAGGCTCAGTAGTTGTGGCACATGGGCTTCGTTGCTCCGCGGCATGTGGGATCTTCCTGGAGCAGGGATTGAACCCGTGTCCCCTGCATTGGCAGGCGGATTCTTAACCATGGCGCCACCAGGGAAGTCCCTCTACCAAACATTTAATGAAAAACTAACATCAGTCCTTAACAAACTCTTACAAAAGATAGAAGAGAAGGGAACACTTCTCAGCTCACTCTATGAGACCTGTATTATCCTGATACCCAAACCAGATATTAACATCACAAGAAAAGAAAACTACAGACCAATATCTTTTATGAACATGATTCAAGGGCCCTCAACAAAATACTATCAAACCAAATGCAGCAACATATAAAAAGGATTATATGTCATGACTGAATGGGAATGTAAGGTTGGTTTAACATACAAAACCATTTAATGCAACACAGCATATTAATAGAATAAAGAACTACATGACCATCTCAATAGATATAGAAAAAGCATTTGACAAAATCCAACATCCTTTCATGATGAAAATATTTAGTAATCTAGGAATAGAAGGGAACTTCCTCAACTTGACAAAAGATATCTATTAAAAACCCACAACTAGGACTTCCCTGGTGGTGCAGTGGTTAAGAATCTGCCTGCCAATGCAGGGGACACGGGTTTGATCCCTGGTCTGGAAAGATCCCACATGTCATGGAGCAACTAAGCCTGTGCACCACAACTACTGAGCCTGTGCTCTAGAGCCTGCAAGCCACAACTACTGAGCCTGCGCACCTAGAGCCTATGATCCGTGACAAGAGAAGCCACTGCAGTGAGAAGCCCACGCATCGTAACGAAGAGTAGCCCCCACTTGCCGCAACTAGAGAAAGCCTGTGCAAAGCAATGAAGACCCAATGCAGCCAAATAAATAAATAAAATTTAATAAAAATTTTTTTAAAAAAGAAAGATCTTGGCCTATTTATTTTAATAAAAACCTCACAGCTAACATACTTAATAGTGAAAGACTGGATGCTTTCCCCTAAGATCAGGAACAAGACAAAGATTTCTGCTTTACTGCTTCTATTCAACATTCTATTGGAAGGTCTAGCCAATGTACAGAAATTAGAAATGAAAAAGAAAGAAAAGATATCCATATTAGAAAAGAAGTAAAACTATATTTGCAGATGACATAATCTTGTATATAGAAATTCCTAAGAAATTCCCCCAAATCTATTAGAACTAATAAGTTCAATAGTGTGGCAGAGCCCAAGATCAATACATGAAAATCAATTGTATTTCCATACACTAGCAGTGAACAACCAGAAATTAAATTAAGAAAACAATTTTAATCACCTGAAACTAACACACATTGTAAATCAACTATATTCTAATAAAAATCTTTAAAAGAAAAAAATTTTATTTACAATAGCACCAAAAAGAATAAAATGATCAGGAATAAATTTAGCAAAATAAGTATAAGACTTGTACACTAAAAAGTACAAATATTATTGAAAGAAATTAAAGAAGACATCCCAGGTTCCTGGGCTGGAAGACTTACATTTTTAAAATGACAATATTCCTCAAGTTGATCTACAGATTCAATGCAATCTCTATCAAAATCTCAGCTGGCTTTTTTTTTGCAGAAATTGAAGAGCTGATGCTAAAATTTATGTGAAAATTCAAGGTTCCCAGAACAGCATAAAGAATCTTGAAAAAGAAGAACAAAATTTGAGGACTCATATCTCCCAATTTCAAAACTTTTACAGTAAAAAAAAAAGAGAAAAGCCCAACTGCAGCAACTCAGCCAAAAAACAAAACTGCAATGAACTACAACTTTACACTCACTGTGATGGCTATACTCAAGAAGACAAATAATAAGGAGTGTTGGTGAAGATGTGGAGAAAACAGGGCCCTCATGCACTGTCGGTAGAAACAACATGGTGCAGCCACTTTGGAAAATAGTTTGGCATTTTCTGAAAACACAGAATTGTCATATGACCTAGCAATTCCAGTTTAGGTATACACCCAGAAATGAAAGAGAAATCAAAATGTATGTCCATAGAAAAACTTGTACACAAATGTTCATAGCAACTTTATAACCCCAAACTGGAAACAACCCACATTTCCATCAACTGATGAATGGATAAATGAAATGTGGCATATCCATACAATGGAATATTATTTGGTCATAAAAAGGAATGAAATACTGATAAATTTTACAACATGGATGAACCTTGAAAACATTGTTCTGGGACTTCCCTGTTGGAGTGGTTAAGAATCTGCCTTCCAATGCAGGGGACATAGGTTCGATCCCTGGTTGGGGAACTAGGATCCCACATGCCATGGGGCAGCGAACCCATGCACCACAACTAGAGAGAACCCCACGCACCGCAACTAGAGAAGACTGTGAGCTGCAATGAGGATCCCGCGTGCCGCAGCAAAGATCCCGCATGCCGCAACTAAGACCCAACACAGCCAAATAAATAAATATTAAAAAACAAAACAAAACGTTATGCTTAGTGACAGAAGCCAGGCACAAAAAGCCACATATTATGTGACTCTGTTTATATGGAATTTGTCCAGAGACAGAATCTGTAGTGGTTGCCAGGTGCTGGAGGGAAGAAGGTGTGACTGCTAAAGGGTATGAGGTTTCTTTCAGAGTGATGAAAATGTTCGAAACTTTTTGTGGTGCTGATTGCACAACTCCGTGAATAAACTAAAACCTTTGTACACTTCAAATGGGTGAATTGCATAGTAATTGAATTATGAAAAATTTTAAAGAGATTTAAAAATATATATTTTAGGTTGCACAACAATGTGAATGTACTTAATGGTACTGATTTGTACATTTTTAAATGATTAAAATGGTAAACTTTGTTATGTACATTTTATTTATTTATTTTTTTTGCGGTACGCGGGCCTCTCACGGTTGTGGCCTCTCCCGTTGCGGAGCACAGGCTCCGGACGCGCAGGCTCAGCGGCCATGGCTCACGGGCCCAGCTGCTCCGCGGCATGTGGGATCTTCCCGGACCGGGGCACGAACCCACGTCCCCTGCATCGCAGACGGACTCTCAACCACTGCGCCGCCAGGGAAGCCCTGTTATGTACATTTTACCACAATTTTTAAAATATGTGTAAAAATTAAACAAAAATTGTGTATCAAAACACACACACACTACAATATGGAGGAAAATACATCCAAGTGATATGTAAATACTATTAAAATTTTTTTTAATTGAAATATAGTTGATTTACAATGTTCTGTTAGTTTCAGGTGATGTAAATACGTTTGTTTTCTTTTTTTTTTTTTTTTTGGCTGCGAGGCATGTGGGATCTTAGTTCCCCTGCAGTGGAAGCGCTGAGTCTTAACCACTGGACCGCCAGGGAAGTCCCCAAGGTGACGTAAATACATTTTAATGGCATTTCACAACTCCTAAATAGAGAACCTAATAATCTGAAAAATACATTTGTTAACAATGGTTGCCTCTGGGTTTTTAGTTTATAAGTAACAATGCCTCAATTAATCTTTTTCTTTTTTGAATTTTTAATTGTATATAATGAATATATATTACATTTACTTTGAAAAATCAAATATATAAATTAACAATAAAAACATACCTTTCGGTTAAAGTTGAAAAAAGAATGAGTGTAGATAGAGAAGTCCAATCTTAAGAGGTCAGGGAAATGAGGGGAACTAGCAAAGGAGTCTGAGAAGGAATGGCTCAGGAAGTAGGAGGATAATTAGGCAAAGTGGTGTCTTGAAAGTAAAATGAAGAAAATGTTTCAAGGAGAGAGTGATCAACTGTCTCAACTGCTGCTGACAGGCGGATCAGTGAGAACTAGGCTTTATTTCTGGGTGGAGCAACCTGGAGGTCATTGGTCAACTTAACAAGGAAAGTTTTGTAGATTGGTGGGAGTGAAAGATGATTAGAGTGGGTTTGAGAACAGAGTTATTTGTCATAATTTTAAATGACTGTTTAACTAAAACTTACTTTGAGGGACTTCCTTGGTGGCCCACTGGTGAAGGCTCTGTGCTTCCACTGCAGGGGGTGCAGGTTTGATCCCTGGTTGGGGAACTAAGATCCTGCATGCCGTGAGGCATGGCCTAAAACAAACAAACAAACAAACAGTTACTTTGAAAATTGGTAATTAAAGGAAAATAAACAAGCATTTGTCTTGCCTTTCCAGTAGGAACTGTATTTTGGGATAATCAAACAGATTCAGTTGATAAAGAAAAACTTTCCTGGGCTTCCCTGGTGGCACAGCGGTTGAGAATCTGCCTGCCAATGCAGGGGACACGGGTTCGAGCCCTGTTCCTCTGGGAAGATCCCACATGCCGCGGAGCGCCTAAGCCCGTGCGCCACAACTACTGAGCCCATGCACGACAACTACTGAAGCCCGCGTGCCTAGAGCCTGTGCTCCTTAACAAGAGAAGCCACCGCAGTGAGAAGCCGGGGTAACACTTCTCAACAACAAAGAGTAGCTCCCACTCGCCGCAACCAGAGAAAGCCCACGGGCAGCAACGAAGACCCAACACAGCCAAAAATAAATAAAATAAATAAATAAATAAAATAAAGTGTATACATCTAATAACATGCATATAAAGTGAACATTGACATAATTATAAGGGGAAATTCAGAAATTCAGCATCATTTTGGGAGATAATGCATCTCTGTCGGTAACTGACAGATCTACAGACCAATAATGAACCAGGATATAGAAGATTTGAATGACACAATTAACTCCCTTCATTAAGTGAGCTTATATAGAACTCTGCACTCAGCAGTTAAAGAGTACACATTCTTTTCAAGCACACATGGAACACTTATTGACCACTTACTAAATAACAAAACAAACTTCAGTAAATACCAAAGAATCAATGTCACACAGACCACATTCTCCGACCACAATGTAATTAAATGAGAAATCAAAACATTACAAAACATGCATTTAGACATAAAGAAACCTTTCAAACGTGACTGTTGGAGTCCATATCAAGAAATGAAGGGCAGTAACTAGAGAAGAGGAAGCTAAGACCCCCATTAGCCAGGCAGATACCTTGGAAAGTCTCCACTACATTCTAAACCCTATCCCCCCACCACCTTTCTCCCAGTACAGCCTAAGATGAGCCCTCTAACATGACCTAACCACTTCAAGAATAACCACTACTCACCTTCTTCCCAAAGCTAAAATCATCTGTGTCCAGCTAGTAGCCAGAGGCACCATAATGAGGCAGCTATTCCCCAAGTGTATTACCTCCCACTGATGTCTATCTAATCTTCTAGTTCAGGTTCGATCTTACCTTGGTGTGGCTCCACATCATCCTGTTATTTATGGACTAAACAATAGATAGAGCCCCACCTTCTGCACACTTGGGCTTCCTTCCATGCAGCAGAGGTCTCAGATGGTGCAAGGATCAGGACAGATTCATGGACACTTGGTTCATTTATGCAGGTGCAGTGCCAAGACCTTTTGGAGCACTAGACGGATTGCATTCCATTTTGTCCATAACTTAGACCTTCAGTTTAAAGATCTCAGTCATTATCTTTGCACAAAATTCTTCCACTTTCTAGCCCAATGCCTCCCTCTCTCTTATGATTTAAAAAAGTCAAATGGTACAATTTATTTTTTAAATCAGTTTTGCATCTCCCAGCATTTTGCTGACCAAGACATGTTCATATAAATTTACTGAATTTTTTCTAACACAACGTATTCCTAAACATACACGCTCACATTAGCATCAATTATAAGGTACATTTCCCTACATATTACTGACCATACAAAATCCCAATTTTAATTCTGATTAGTAGTACCTACCAGTAACCACTACTCATATGCAATAGTGGGAAAGGGAAAAAAAAAGGAGAATCACATTAGCTATTCTTAAGAAAAGGGTTTAGTGGAGGCCTCCATGAAAGCACCATACTTGGCCACCGGCCCAGGGGCTGTGCTGTATCTTGTTGGACAAATCTGTATAGGTAAATGATGCAACAGCAAATCACATTGGCGTCATTGTATAACTCACTTCTTGAGCAGTGGAGTGACTTCCTTGGTTCCTATGATCTACCTGTTTGGAGGACTTCCTTTATATTGATATAACCAGCATCCTTCAGGACTGCTTCAAAGAGGACCAGTGGGTAGGGTCTCCTCTAGGGAAACATCTACTTCCTATTATTGCTGGTACCATTTTTATGAGGTTTGGGATCGAGTCTTCCTGTAACTTGGTTTAAGAAAATCTCAGGCCTCTATTTGCCAGCATTACTTTTTTTTTTCTGGTACTACAATTCCCATAAAATTTTGGTGACCTGAGCATTTCCTTTGGGAGTTCTCTGCTACAAAGTCCAAACTAAGAATCTTGTCTTTCTTTGATAATATCCAGGCCTGGTGAAGATTCAGAGCTGGGCCTGCCTAGGGGGTTCTGCTCAGCTATACCAATTCTCCAATTCATGCTTTAGCTTCAGGGTATGGATGGTGAATAATGAGGGTGGAGGTGTCTGACTTGCTCCTCGAATCTGCCCTCGAAGGTCAGTCATCCCTGCAACCTCGCGTTCCACTGCCATGGGGAAGGTCTTTTAAGATGGGAGGCAATTTCACATTTGTCCAGCAGAGGGGGCTCAATGAAAGATGGTTTGGAGAGATCTGAGGTTTGGTGGTGGTTTTTTTTTTTTTCCCAACAAAGCTGTTTTCTCTTACACCCTACCTTTGATCCCAGGAAACTATGCTGGTTCTGCTTTCAAAATTCGTCCAGGATCTGACCACTTAATCACACCTCCAATGGTACCGCTCTAGCTTGAACCGCCTTCATTCTCTCATCTGAGTTACTGCAGAGACCTCCGAACACTTGCCCAGCTTTTACTTGCTTCCTTATCATCTATCCTCATCCGACCCAGCAGCCAGAGAGATCCTTTAAGATATAAGTATACTGTGTCACTCCTCTGCTCAAAATCCTGCAAAGGCTTTCTCATTTCTCTCAGAGTAAAAGCCCAAACTCCATCCCACTTGGTCCCCCACTACCTGTCTGACCTGTCCTACAAGTCCCCCCACCCCATACCCCGCTCCAGCTCCCTTAGCCTTTTGGCTGTTGCTTGAACTCCCAGGCATATTCTTGCTCTTCCCCTTTTATGTCCAGGTAACTCACTCCCTAGTTTCTTCCACGTCTTCACTCAAATCTTGCCTTTTCAGTGAAGCTTGCCCTGACCTCTCTATTTAAAATTGCAACCACCATTTCCCTATTCTCTCTCCAAATTTCTTAGCCTGCTCTATTATTTCCTCCACAGTACTCAGCACCTTCTAACATACTGTTCTGTACTGACTGTTACAGACAAATGTAATTGTTATGTTTACTATTTATCATCTTTCTCCCTCCTACATGAGCTCCTTGAGGGCAGGGATGTTCATTCACTGTGCTTAGAATAGTACCTGGCCCAGAGTAGGTGCTCAACAAACATCTGTTGACTGAATGAATCGATCAATACCTTCATTCCAACAGCTAAGATCTTACAGTTTCTCTAATCAATGCTCTAACTTCATTCCTGGGTGTGGGGAGGTATAGAGAATCAGAAAATCTGACACAGCAATTCAGCAGGATTCAAGGCTAATTTGTTTGTTTTTTAATTTTCTGTATTTATTTTCTTTAATTTATTTTTTTGGCTGTGTTGGGTCTTCTCTTTGCTGCATGCGGGCTTTCTCTAGTTGCGGCGAGTGTGGGGGAGCGCTGCTCTTCGTTGCAGTGCGCGGGCTTGGCATTCTGGTGGCTTCTCTTGTTGCGGAGCACGGGCTCTAGACGTGCGGGCTTCAGTAGTTGTGGCGCACGGGCTCAGTAGCTGTGGCTCACAGGCTGTAGAGCCCAGGCTCAGTAGTTGTGGCGCACGGGCTTAGCTGCTCCGCGGCATGTGGGATCTTCCTGGACCAAGGCTCGAACCCGTGGCGCCTGCATTGGCAGGTGGATTCTTAACCACTGCGCCACCAGGGAAGCCCAAGGCTAATTTCTTAAAAAATTTTTATTGAAGTATAGATGATTTACAAAGTTGTGTTAATTTCTTCTGAACAGCAAAGTGACTCAGTTATACATATATTCTTTTTCATATTCTTTTGCATTATGGTTTGTCACAGAATATTGAATATAGTTCCCTGTGTTATAGAGAATGACCTTGTTGTTTATCCATTCTATATACAATAGTTTGCCTCTGCTAATCCCAAACTCCCATTCCAAGGCTAATTTTTTTTTTTTTTTTTTGGCCGTTCCATGGAGCTTGTGGGATCTTAGTTCCCTGACCAGGGATCAAACCAGGGCCCTCAGCAGTGAAAGTACAGATTCCTAACTACTGTGCCGCCAGGGAATTCCCCCAAGGCTAAGTCGTTTTTTTTTTTTTTTTAACATCTTGATTGGAGTGTAATTGCTTTACAATGTTGTGTTAGTTTCTGCTGTATAACAAAGTGAATCAGCTATATGCATACATATATCCCCATATCCCCTCCCTCTTGCGGCTCCCTCCCCCGCTCCCTATCCCACCCCTCTAGGTGGACACAAAGCACCGAGCTGATCTCTCTGTGCTATGCGGCTGCTTCCCACTAGCTAGCTATTTTATATTCCCCAAGGCTAATTCTTGATCTTGACTGCAACGTCAGGTCGCCTGGGGTTTTACCATCTTTGGTCAGCTGGGCCATTGCTGGATAACAGCTTGTCTCTGGCTGCACCTTACTGAAGTCCACAAACAATGGCCAACACACTGTGTCTTGCTATCAGGTCATCTGAAGCCTTGGTCTTAGTGGACACATGGACTGAGCACCAAAAGACACCAGGGAAGGGGTGGGGGAGATAAATTAGGAGTTTGGGATTAACATATACACACTACTATATATAAAATAGGTAACCAACAAGGACCTACTGTATAGCACAGGGAACTACTCAATATCTTGTAATAACCTATAATGGAAAAGAATCTGAAAAAGAATATATATATATTCATATATATATATATCTGAACCATTTTGCTGTACACTTGAAATTAACACAGCATTGTAAATTAACTATACTTCAATAATAAAAAAAGAGAAACTATCAAAAAAAAAAAAAGACACCAGGGAAGAGCTTAACCAACCACTTCACTACCACGTAGCAAGGACTGCCAGCTCCCCTTTCTGTGGTCACATATTCTTTCTCGCACCCCTCTGCCCAACTCAGCCAAGTGCACGGTATCTCTCAAGTTTTGTGAAATGAACCCTACTCTGGATGCTCCTTTCTATGTCACCTAGGACTCTTTGGTTGCAAATTAGTTTGTTTTTAAAATAAGAGGACTTATTATAAAGATATAGAGGTGTTTCACAGGGAGTAAAAGCTTAAATTTCATAAAACCCAAACTTTGCTCCTTATACAATGTGTAGCCCAAGATGTAAGCGGATTACTTCCATTCTTTCCCAAGAGTTTGACTTGCTAGGGCGCCCCTGTTGGTTTGATTGCCTGACTAATAACCATGTCTTCCTTTTCTTCCTTCTGAAGGGCAGTTTGTACTGGTGTTTTTTCTCCACGGTGTTACATGTGTCAGTGGAAGGGGACCTTATCCCAACTCCAGTGGCAGAACCTGAAGTGAACCATGGCAATTCCATTGCCCTTGTCGTTGACTGGCTTAGCAATGGTTGAGTGTCTTCTGTTGGGTTCACTAGAGCACAGCCTAAGACAGGGATGCTTGACTGTTAGACGGACTGCCCTCGGGACAAGGGAAATGAGGGAATCTGGGAAGCAAGGACATGGTCTCATTTGGAGATTAGCTTCAATCTGAGTCCATGGGGAGTTCTGGAGTGCACCACACAGTTCCTCCCATCTTGGAACCAGGGGCCAACCTTTTGTACCCCTCATCAGTTAATCACTGGCTACAGGCTCCCCTGAGGAGGGGCTGTGGTGGTGATGGTGTAACCTCCACAGCAAGGTGGCTCTGGTTCAGCTGAAGGCAATTCTTTGGAGTTGGAGACAATCTGTGGGTCATTAGTAGTCAACCCTCAGGGGAATCCCCAGCCCAGCAAAGGGAATTTGAGCAGGACACCAAAGACATGTATTATAGCATGGAGCTAGGGTGATCAACTGTCCCAGTTTGCATGGGACTGTCTTGGATTTTTTCTTTTCCTTTTTTTTTAATGTGGTTGACATGCAATATTATGTTAGTTTCCAGGTGTAGCACATTGTGATTTGACATTATGAAACAATCACCATGGTTAGTCTAGTAACCATCTGTCCCCAGACAAAGTTGTTGGAATATTATTGACTATATTCCTCCTACTGCCTATTACATTCCTGCGGCTTATTTATTTCGTAACTGGGGGTTTGTACCTCTTAATCCCCTGCACCTATATCACTCAACCCCTACCCCCTCCCGTCTGGCAACCACCTGCTTGTTCTTTGTATCTATGAGTCTGTTTCCGTTTTGTTTTTTAGATTGCACATATAAGTGAGATCGTACATTATTTATCTTTCTCTCTCTGATTTATTTCACTTAGCATAATAGTCTCTAGATCCATCCATGTTGTCACAAATGGCAAGATTTCATTTTTTATGGCTGAATAATATTCCATTACATGTATGTATATATGTATGTATATGTGTGTATATGGCCCTACATCTTCTTTGTCCATTCATTTATCAATGGACACTTAGGTTGAACATAAGGGTGCATATATCTTTTCAAATTAGAAGTTTTGTTTTCTTCAGGTAAATGCCTGGAAGTGAAATTTCTGGATCATATGGCAATTTTATTTTTAACTTTTTGGAGAACCGCCATATTGTTTTCCATAGTGCTTGCACCAGTTTACATTCTCATCGACAGTGCATGAGGGTTCCCTTTTCTCCATATCCTCACCAACTCTTTTTTTGTTTGTGTTTTTTTTAAAATTTAATTTAATTTATTTTTTTATACAGCAGGTTCTTATTAGTCATCCTTTTTTTTTTTGCGGTACGCGGGCCTCTCACTGTTGTGGCCTCTCCCGTTGCGGAGCACAGGCTCCGGACACGCAGGCTCAGCGACGATGGCTCACGGGCCCAGCCGCTCCGCGGCATGTGGGATCTTCCCGGACCGGGGCACGAGCCCGTGTCCCCTGCATCGGCAGGCAGACTCTCAACCACTGCGCCACCAGGGAAGCCCAGTCATCCATTTTATACACATCAGTGTATACATGTCAATCCCAATCTCCCAATTCATCACAGCACCACCACCACCCCACCGCTTTCCCCCCTCGGTGTCCAGACGTTTGTTCTCTACCTCGCCAACTCTTGTTATTTGATGTCTTTTGAATGATAGCCATTCTGACAGGTGTGAGGTGATATCTCATTGTGGTTTTAATTTGCATTTCCCTGATGATTAGCAATGTTGAACATCTTTTCACGTGTCTGTTGGTCATCTGTATGTCTTTTTTTAAAAAATATCTATTTTTCAATAGGTCCTCTGCCCATTTTTAAATCATTTTTTTGTTTGTTTGCTTTTGTTTTTATGTTGAGGGCACTATCTTGGTTTTAGCATGAAAGACCCACAGCCCAGAAAACCCTCAGTCCTAGGCAAACCAGGATGGTTGGTTCCTCTACATCAAACTCAAGTTTGGCCAATGATATATGAGGGGAAGTCTGCCAGGGGATTTCTAAGAAAGAGATACAAGAAGGATAACTAATCGTTTTTCTTACTCGGGACGTTGTCGTCTGGATTTATGCCTGGAACTGCTGTACTTGCCTGGCGGCTGTGACAGAAGAGTCTTTAGGCAAAGCTGACACCATCAGGGGGTGACTAACAGTTACTCCACCTAGAAATCTGGGCTAGCTCGACAGAAGACCCCTGTAAAGTGATGTCCTGTCTTCCCTTCATGAAACACACACCAGGCAACAATGACTAAAGGAGCTGAAAAGACCAGTAGAATATGGGAAAAAAGAGCATTAACTTTGTTACGTGTTCCCTCGCACCATAAAAGGGAAGGGTCTTCCCATCCTAAGCCTTGGAAACGAGGGTGTTTAATGTGGGCGTCCCTCTCGCTCAGCTTTCTCCGTCCCCTCAGCTCTCCCCCCTTTCCCCTCTTATAGGACGCACGGTACAGTGCATCCCAGCCCCTTCTTGAGAAGCTTCACCCCTGGCCAAAAGAAAAGCAGAAAAAAAAAAAAAAAAAGAAAAGCAGACAACGCCAGTGTCCCTCCCGTATCCCTTCCACATTCCTTCCACGTCCGCTCTCCCCTCATGTACCTTCCCTTCCACACACATGGTTCTCGACATCACGCTCCTGCAGCTTCCCACTTGAGGCTCTGCTGTTAAAGTGAGGAGGAAACGGGGCAGCTGGTGGGAGTTAACAGCTCTGGGGGTGGCCCTCAACCAATGGTGGGTAGGAGTTGGTGGATAAATATCCCAGCTTTCTCACTCGTGGTTGGGACAGCTCTGAGGTGGGTTCTGTAAGGACTGAGCCCCAGCTGCCCACAGCAATCATCTGCTGTGGAACACATCTTGTGTTGTGTTCCTCCCCTCACTCCCCCACACCCATCTCTGCCCATGCTTCCTGGGATTACCACCCAATAACACTATTTGTCCTCAAAAACAGACTCAGGGTCTGCTTCTGGGGGAACCCAAGTTAAGTCCTTTGTTCTGTTTTTAAAACCCAAACATCTCAGGATTGGGTCAGATAATTGCCAGTAATATTCCCCTGTGTGCGGTCTTTGCTGACATCAGAGGGATAGAATGTGGTTTGACCAAGTGAGAACAGAAGTGGGTTCCCCAGTTCCCTTCACGCTCTACTAGCTTTTACTGCTGGTATGGAGTCTCCTGTTCTTAACTTTTCATTTATTTTTTTTAAGTGAAAAACATGTTTTTGAAGTCAACATAATATATTTACACCATTTAAAAGCAAATGAGGACTTCCCTGGTGGCGCAGTGGTTAAGAATCTGCCTGCCACTGCAGGGGACATGGGTTCCATCCCTGGTCTGGGAAGATCCCACATGCCGCGGAGCAATGAAGCCCGTGAGCCACAACTACAGAGCCCACACGCCACAGCTACTGAAGCCTGTGCACCTAGAACCCATGCTCTGCAACAAGAGAAGCCACCGCAATGAGAAGCCTGTGCACTGCAATGAAGAGTAGCCCCTCATTCACCGCAACTAGAGAAAGCCCACGCGCAGCAACAAAGACCCAACGCAGCCAAAAATGAATGAATGAATGAATAAATAAATATAAAAATTTAAAAAAGATATTAAAAAAAAGCAAATGAGACTAAAAGGCTTATAATGGAAAATATCAATTCCCTGCCTGACCCCTCCCTACTTCTCAGACGCCACTATTTTCATCTAACATTTCTAGCTGTTTCCTCTGGTATTACCACCATATTTCTAAGTAATATGCTTATACCGTTAATGCCTAATTTCTCAACATTAGACATTACCCATTTTACTTATTATTATGGTAGATGAGCATAGAGCTCCCTTCAATTCCTGGTTTCTCCTCTTGTACACCTCCACACTTCACATATCATAATTTTTGGTTAATTCAACATTTACATTTTATGACTAAATAACTATGACTCCCAGCTAAGCCATATATTATACTATAATTACATTTCCTTTCTTATGCAGTGTTTTGGTTTGCCTGGAAGTAATTGTCTCATTCTTTCATTTGTTTAGTTTTCTTTGAAGCTAATACTAATTCTTCCCTCCCCCTTCCTTAATCCCATTTGTGACTGGGAATATTTCTTTTATACGAAAGGTAGTCTTCTATACATATACAGGTTTCCCTTGCTATCTGAAAGTAGAGTGTTCCTGTGAAATCTTTCATAAAATAAAATGGCGTGAAGTGAAGAAACAATTACCTTCGGACGCATCTTGCTAATGGGATGCACAAAATAAACTGAGATAAATCACAGATGCTCACAGACTCGTTCAAAGCTACAGTGGCTTGATGCTGAGATGCTGAGTGTAGTTCCCAGGGAAGGAGCCTGGTGGCGCCACTCCCGCTGCCCAGCTAGCTGCAAAGCTGAGCGCTTTTCTTTCTTTCTTTTGTTCTGGCCGCTCCAGGCGGCTTGTGGGATTTTATTTCCCTGACCAGGGATGAATCCATACCCTTGGCAGTGAGAGCACTAACCACTGGATCGCCAGGGAATTCCCTTTCACCCTTTTTTTTTTTTTTTTTAAATATTTATTTATTTGGCTGCTTCGGGTCTTAGTTGCAGCATGTGGCATCTTTGTCGCGGTGGGTGGGCTTCTCTCCAGTTGCAGCTCGCAGGCTTAATTGCCCTGCAGCATGTGGGATCTTAGTTCCAAGACCAGGGATCGAACCCCCGTCCCCTGCATTGGAAGGTGGATTCTTAACCACTGGACCACTAGGGAAGTCCCCCCTTTCACCTTTTTTCTTAAAGCAAAAATCCTCTTCAGATTTCTTTTGGTTAGCAAAAACAGATACTAATGTAGGTCTTCTGTAAAAGCAAAGTGTAAAGTGAACTTTTGAGAAGCAGGGGATATCCGCATACTCTTTTGTATCTTGCTTTTTCCACTTAATGATACATCCTGACCGTGACTCTGTATCAGTTCAAAGCAAACTTTCTTGTTCCTTTTTTATAGCTGCTTTAGTACTCCACTGCAGGGATGTACTAGAATTTCTTTAGCCAATCTCCTATGTTTGGGCATTTGTTTCTCATACTTTGCTATTACAAATAATGCTGAAAAACCTGTGTGTATTTTTTTAAAAAATAGTGTTGGAGAGTTATATTCAGGGTAAATTCTTGACGTGGGATTGCCAGGTCAAAGGGTCAATGCCTATTTTGTTAGATATTGCCAGATCCTCCTCCATAGGGGTTGTACCATTTTGCACTCCCACCAGCTAAAGGAAAACTGTTTCCTCTAAACACCAACAATACTTGTGACACCAAATGTGTGGGTTTTTTTCCTATACCAACCAATTCTCCAATTCTCTGCAGACATCAACTGGGTGTCCTAGAATTCAATTCACACACTAACTACCCAGAGTTAGAGCAGACCCCAAGACCCCACAGGTTAAGAGCTCAGGCCCACAAAGCTACTTCCTCACTTCAGACACCAGTCGTAAGTCCAGGCCTCACATACTTCTGACCGACCAGCTGTAAATCAGGGCTTCCCACATTTATTTGTTTTTATTTTTGGCTGTGTTGTGTCTTTGCTGCTGTGCGCGGGCTTCTCATTGTCGTGGCCTCTCCTGTTGCAGAGCACAGGCTCCAGGCGCGCGGGCTTCAGTAGTTGTGGCTGGTGGGCTCAGTAGTTGTGGCTTGCAGGCTCCAGAGTGCAGGCTCAGCAGCTGTGGTGCACAGGCTTAGTCGCTCTGCGGCATGTGGGATCCTCCCAGGCCAGGGATCGAACCTGGCACACTCCCAACCACTGCGCCACCAGGGAAGCCCTCTCAGGTTCAATAATTTCCTAGAATGGCTCGCAGAACTCAGGGAAACACTTTGCATACTCTTACTGGTGTATTATAAAGGATGTAACTCAGGAACAGCCAGACGGAAGAGGTTCACAGGGCAAGGTATGTGAGGAAGGGGTGCGAAGCTCCCCCACCCTCTCCAGGTGCACCAGCCACGCAGCACCTCTACATGCAGCTCCCTGAACCCATTCATTTAGGATTTTAGTGGAGGTTCCATTACACAGGCATGATTAATTTAATCATTGGCCATTGGTGATTAATTTGATCCTCAGACCTTCTCCCCTCCCCAGAGGTGGGCGTGGGATGGAGCTGAAAGTTCCAACCCTCTGATCTTGTGGTTGATGCCTCTGGCAACTGGCCCCTATCCCCCAAGAGTCACCTCACTAGCATACATTCAGGTAAAGTTGAAAGGGGCTTATCACCCCTGCACTCAGGAAATTCCTAGGGCTCAGTGTCAGGCAACAGTGGCAGAGACCAGATGTATTTGTCTTATGTCACAGCAGCAAAATATGAAAGTGTGTGTTTCCCATACAGCCTCGCCAACAGAGTATGTGGTCAAGCCTTTGAATTTCTGTCCATCTGATAAATGAGAAATGGGGTTATGGTGTACTTTTAATTTGCATTTCTCTTCTTCATGAGTAAAATTGAGCATACTTTCATCTATTTAAAGGCCAGTTTTAGATGCTTTACTCTGATGTATGTGAGTAAACTAACTCTTTGTGCCTCTTGCCCACTATTCTAACGGGGAAGGATTACTTTAGAAAAAGATACTGCATTCATTAAAGGTATACACTAAACTGCTGTAACAGAGGCCCCTATTACAGTGGCTTAGGTCCTAATACAGTGGCTTAGGTAAGACAGAAGATCAATTCCTTCTCATGTAGCAGTAAGAAGGGAGCAGCCTGGGGCTTTTGGAGTGCCTCTGTCACCTTCAGCATGTGCTTCCGTCTCTGTGTCTAAGCCACTTCTCATCAGCAGGAAGGGGAGACGTGAAGGGCAAGCACCTTTTCTCCTTCTAAGGACGGGATCCAGAAGTTGGGCACCTCAGTACTGCTTGCCTCCTATTGGCCAGAACTCGGTCACGTGGCCATGGCCAGGGTGATGAAATCTGGTCTCTGACTGGACTACCACTTATCCTTGAGGGTGGGGTTTCCATTACCAACCAGAAGACAGGGAGACTAGGTAGTGGAGAGTAGTACTTCAGGGGATACTTCGGCCTCTCTGCCCCAAGGCCTGTATGAATCATAATAGAGAATGTTAATTGAGTGGCTCCTATGTGGACATTCTATTTCAAACACAGGACACGTGTGAAACTTGTAATCTGCACAAAAATGTATGAAATGGGCACTAGTATAGAAAGGAGCCCAAGGCAGAGAGCAGTCAATTACTTAATTTCCCCAGAATCTCATAGGTAATAAGCGATGCAGCCAGGCAGCCTGGTGCCGGGACCGATACTCTTAGTCACTATTTTATTCTGCTTCTGGACCATGTTTAGGTATTTTGAGATATTTTTTTTGTTTTGCTCCCTGGGGCCAGAACTTTCTTTCCTCTAACACACGAATCTATTGTTCAGCTTTCGGACATATCACTCTCATACACTTTTGTAGGAATGTGTCATGTTTGCCAGTAAAGGACTGTCTCCCTCACAGCTGTATTGCAGCCTTCGGGATTGCTCAGTTGCCTTCCAGTCACTGCACGGCCTGGTTGTTTGGTGGCTGAGACTCCTGTCCTCCTGCCTTCCTCGTGCAGCCTCGTAATAAACCCCCATTATGTAAAGAAATTTCTCCTTGAAAGAGCCCCAAACTCACCCCCTTGTATGTGAGGCTGGGAGTCTGGCCTTTGCCCTGTGCCTGTTGATGTGCCAATGGAGAGGTTTAAGCAGGCAGAAATCAGGAGCAACCTGACTGTGATTTAGAAGCATCCTTAGGCAGTGATGTGAGGGGCAGGGGAGAAACAAGGAGGCCAATGCAAGACCTTAACCAAACCCATGGGAATGGAGAGACATTCCTCCCTCTTGTTGGGCACAGGGTCCTGGCCAGAGTAGCATGTCCCTGTTTTTCAGACGGCAGCTGCGTCACCATCTGGCGCCACCTGCCTCTCTAGGCGGGTCTTGCACTGTTCCATGCTATGCACACTCCAGCTGCAGGGCACCTCTCACTGCCCCCCAACAAGCTCACAGTTCTACAGTGCGTTGCCTTGGCTCATGCGGTTCCCTCTGCCCAGAATGTCTTCCCTGTCTAGCGCTGCCTGGAAAATGCTTACTTATCCTTCGAAGTCCAAGTAAAATGTCACCTCCCCTGTGGTGACCCTTCCCCTACTGTCCCAGACTTATTCATATCCCCCCTGTGCTCCCATGGAACTTGGTACACACATATATTACAGTAGTCATTGCACTGAATTGTAATTGTGTTTGTGTTTGTAGTCACCGCTACAAAATGGTGACCTCCCAGATGACAGGGATGAACTTTATTCCTATTACCCTTTGTTCCCAACGTGCGTACAGGACACCTGGTATAGGTAGGCGCTCAATAAATATGAGTGAGTGAATGGTGGGGTTGATCTCAGCCTGACGGCTGAGGGGACTCCCCACCTGCACCTTCCTGGAGCAACCTCTAGAGGGCAGTCTCACACCACATGCGGCTTTTCTACCCTCTGTCCAGCTGCCTTTATTACTTTAGGCAGCCTACATAGATGATGATGGATAGATAGGTAGGTAGATAGATGCTACATAGATAATAGATAGTTGGGTGGATAGATATGGTCGGGCGGTCCAGATGGGCCCAGGAATTGACAAGCACTGGGATTTGGGACTCTAACCAGGCACTGCCGGCCCATACCTTAGACATAGGCTTAGGGCCTAGGGACTATGGTTGAAAGATGGAAAAAAGTTTTTGGTTTCAAAATGAACAAAGAAAATTGCAAAATGAAAATTCGTATTTAAATAAATGGCTATAAGACAAAAACATCAACCAGTTAACTGCAGTTCCACTTGTACATAGTTTATGTATAAATGACATTTCATGTGGCATGTGAGTGCATCTTAGTTTTTGTCATTATGTGGGCAGTCCTAAAGCATCGAGTGCCCTTGGTGCCCTTGAAAAGGCCCTGGGAGGGAGTAAGCGGAATGGAATGTTACTTGGAAGCCCAGACTCCCCACCAGAGGGCTCAGGGTCCTTCTCTTTAGCTCAGCTACCCAATGAGTCTGAGGCTGAAGGCCCGCACATCCACATCTGCCTCCCCCCTTCCTGCTGGGGGCTCTGGAGCCATGCCTACCCAGGCCTGGTCAGTAACAAAGGCTGACCTCAGCCAACATCTTTCTTGGTCTCAAGGTAAGATGGCAGAGGGGTGGTTTAAGCTTCTCCACTGGGAAGATATTGAACAGGAAGAGGTTCTGTCCCCTGGGACTTCTGGCTCAGTGGGTAGAATGGGCAGGAGACAAGAACGGGACCACGTGACTCTGAATTCAAGTCAGAACCAGTCAGGGGCTCTAAAGCACTAGGTAGGGGCCCAGGAAGGCTTCTGGGAAGAGGCAGTATTTTGAGTTGGCTTTGACAGGTGAGTGAGTGTCACACAGGCAGTAGTTGGAACATCCTAAAAGAGCAGGAGAGAGTGGAGGGGAAACTAGATGGCATGTCCTTCAGGCTTCACAGAATTCATAGGGCAGTGGTGTCTCCAGGTCATACATGAAGGGGCTGAAGTTCAGAGTTAATAATAATAGTAACCAAGGCCAATCATTGAGTGCTTACTTCCATCCAGACCCTGTGCTAAGCCCCTTACATATATTGTCTCATTTAATCCTCTCAACAATCCTAATGAGAGGTAGATGTTATTAGGTTCATTTTACAAATAGGGAAACTGAGGTTCAGAGAGGTTAAATAAGTTGTTGAAAGTTAGGATTCAAGGGCAAGGTTATCTGACTTCAAACCAAGTGCTCTTAATCACGACATCATGCCCTTTTTCAAAGTGGCCTGCCCAATTTTACAGGGCTATGAATCACACGGAAGGGTGGAACATTTATTGTTCCCAATCAATGTGTCAGACCCTGTTCTAAATGCTTTGAACATTTTAACTCATTTACCACTCATAAATGGGGAAACCAAGGCCAAGAGAGGCTAAGTAACTTGCTGAAGGTTGCTGCCAGGCTGTCGTGGTTCCAGAGTCTGGGCTCTTTACCACAAGCCTGCCTACTCTATGGGGTCATAAGGTATGGGGCTGGGGCAGTGACGAGCCCAGTGGAGTAGAGAATGAGGGAGGGATGTGGTGGTCTATGTGATGTGTGAGGGAGAACCCAGCCACAGGAGCTGATCACAGTGTTTTACTCTGCTGTTTCCTCAGTTGGAATTCAATGCTGAGTTCCTACCAAAACTACTGAGAGCATAATGCCTTCCCAGGTATCTTTTCCTTATGGCATTTTGTTGAAGTAATTTTATTTATTTTATTTTATTATTATTTTTTTTTTGCGGTACGCGGGCCTCTCACTATTGTGGCCTCTCCCGTTGTGGAGCACAGGCTCCGGACGCGCAGTCTCAGCGGCCATGGCTCACGGGCCTTGCTGCTCTGCGGCATGTGGGATCTTCCCGGACCGGGGCACGAACCCGCGTCCCCTGCATCGGCAGGCAGACTCTCAACCACTGCGCCACCAGGGAAGCCCTGTTGAATTAATTTTTAATTAGCAAATACAGCTGCTCTGCAAAGAGGGGTTTATTTTCCGCTTGTGACCAGAGCTCCTGGTCTGTTGGAGCTTTCCTGAATGGCTCACAGTCCTCCAGTTAGGCTGAGGAACCACTTTGTTAAGAAGGATATTAACAAGATGGGGCCATACAGGGGAAAGGCTGGTGTGGATGTGGTCAGAGATTGAATTAGGAGATGGAATGGAAAGCTTCCATGGCCCTGGTCCCTAATCTGACTCTATTCAGGGTCTTTGGGACCAGTTCTAGGTTGCCTGCCTCAAGGGGAAATATTGTGGACAGGTATATATGCAGGTGGAACGATTCCATTTGGGGAAAGGAAAATTGTAGGGAGATACGGAGCATTAATTATTAATTAAGCACATGGGCCCTGAAGTTGGGACTATCTGAATTCAAATCCCTACTCTGTCATTGGATGATGTTGGGTAATTTACTCAACCTAAGTCTTGGTGCCCCATCTGTAAAATGGGTATATTAATGATACCTTTAATCATTAACTGTTTATACAGTAATGATTAATGGCTTTTTGTGGGAATTAAAATGACCAAGTACAAAGTGCTTAATACAATGCTTGTCATACAAACGTTCAATGCCTATTATTTTATTCACATTAAATGGGGGACAACAACAAAAACAATTCTATTGTTCAGAATATCTTAACAGGGACTGAAGTTGGCTATAGAAAGAATTTCCTAACAACAAAGGGTGTGAAGCCTAAGAAAATTGTAAAAGCCCCTCCTCAGTTTCTTTCCAAGAGTGGATTTCAACTCAGGGGTGGTCATTTCTGGAGGCAGGGCCTGGGGATGCCCTGGTGATGGGCAGGTCTGTGTGGCTTCCTGAATCCATGACAACTGATAAACAGACACTCCGTATGGCATTGCCTGGGGTTTACAACCAGGAGATGGAGCGCCTGCATTGCCAAGATGCCCTTTATAGCTGTTTCCTGAACCTGAGTAAATTTCTGTTTAAAAAGTACCTCCCGGGCCCCTACTTAAGTCTCCTTACTGCTTAACATTAGCAGTTGCTTCCCTTTGGCTGAGTGAGAGCTGAGCTGCAAAAACCCCCGGAAGGAAGGAAGGAAGGAAGGGATAGTGGGTTGGGTGGGGTGGCAGGGATGGGTCCTCCATAATGGGGGATGGGCCTGAATCCGAGCCTGGATGTCCCTAGGGCCTCTTTAAGAGAATTTGTCCTGACTTGGAGGTAGCTGGAAAGCCTGACTACTGGCAAAGGAAGAGTCACTAAGCATCAGCTGAAGGGATAGCGAGTGGTGAGTGGGGCCCTGGCCAAGCAGTTTTTATCTTCGGGAAAGTTTCAGAGTCATTGTCACTTGCAGGGGATTTCCTGGACTATGAACTTTATTGCAAAGGGCAGAATGGGTGGGCTAGAGGAAGTTGGCCTCAGGCGCCACACCCACCCCACCCATTCCCCCACAGCAGGATTCTGTGTTACAAACCTAAACCCCGGTCCAGCTTGGCCTCCTGCAGCAGCGCCACCCTCGTCCAGTCCTCATCCTCACTAAGCCCTGGCTCCCTCCTCTATAAAAGGGGATGACAAGAGCGCTTAACTGGTAGTAAACA
The DNA here is from genome assembly GCF_008692025.1 of Phocoena sinus. Taxonomy (NCBI): domain Eukaryota; kingdom Metazoa; phylum Chordata; class Mammalia; order Artiodactyla; family Phocoenidae; genus Phocoena; species Phocoena sinus. The sequence goes on from NC_045782.1 coordinate 35,565,205, forward strand.
CTCAGTGTATCTTGGATTTAAATAATATGTGATGACTCCTGAGGTCAGAGATTTGCACTGAGGGGAAGGAACAGAGAAGAGAGTCTGTCCCTTTTCTTGGGAGCTAATTAGAGGAACAAGCCAGGCATAAATCAAAAGAAATGCAATTGGAAAATGCCTTTTCCAGCCAGTGGTGGGGAGCAAAACACAAACATTGGAAAGAATTTCTAGTTACCCTCTGCAGTATATTTTGTTACACCTTTGCATTGGTTTTCTCAGCCCTGTCTATCTCGACATGCTGTTCAAATAAAAGTGTGTCCTCTGGGCTCCCACACACTGACAGCAGGAAGCAGCAGTCAGGAAGCACATGGTGGTGAGCCGGACATTTGGTCAGAATGTGTTCTGGGCCCCCTGGCAGATTCTGGGGAATTGACTTGGGGAATCGACCATTTCACTACAAAAGCACAGAGGGGATGGCAGGGACTAGATTGTGCTGGCTGAAGACTAGGCAGTGGTCACCGAATTCAACAGGAGGCAACAAGCATCTACCAGGCACCTGTGTGTTCAGTAATCAGAGAAGGCTTCCAGGTGGAGGGGGCTTCTTCTTGTAACTGGCGGGAGATTATTGGCTCAGGCAAAGGGTATAGGATTCAAAAAGGAGAGGAGGATCAACACCAAGAAGCAGTAAGGTGGAGAAAGCACCTCTGCCTTGGGGGCTTGTAGAGAGACCAGGTGGTATCAGAGGTATCGGAGCAGAGAACAACACCCCAGGGACCAGATGTTGAGAAAGGATTAGCCTCTGACAACGGATGTGAAAACACTGACCCAGAGAAAAGTGCAGCAGCTTCTGCGGGAGGAGGTGCAGGAAGATGGCCCGGGTCGGGAGGCCGAGGCTCCTGCAGCTCGCCCAAGGTCTAGAACTCAGTCTCCCTACCTGGAGACAGATCCTCCAGGAGGGTTTAGAGAAGGATCCTTATGTTTGAAATCAAGGCAGGTGGCTATGCACACACAGGAGCACACACGTATAAATAATTAAATTTTTTTTTTAAGGTCACCTATGCATAGAAAGAACTGGATGGAAATGTTAATAGTGATTGCTTGATGGAACTATATTTCTTTTATTTCTATTTCATGCATTTCAAATGTTCTTTCATGAGCAAATACTGGTTTTTAAAAAGAGAGAAAAGAAGCGCATCTGCCTGTCAACGTTTAGTTCCTGAAATCAAAGGTTTCTTTCTAGCCCTGCTGATATAGCTAAAACTGACTCAATTACTTAGGCCTCCATCACCTTATACTTCACTTGCACGTCTTCTTTCCATATGTTTTTCTTTTCCTTTGTTAATGATTCCTTTGCACCTAATTTACCTGCTAGTATTTGACACTATTGAACTCATTTCCTGAAGCTGTTTCACCCCTTGGCTTTCAGGTGGCAGCTTTCTTCTGCTTCTTAGATGGCTGCCTAGCCCCTAAAGTTGATGTTATTCAGGGCCTGTCCTCAACTGACCCTCCACGTTAGCACACTCATTCCCATGGCTGCAGCTACACCGCCCTGTGTCGGTAACAACTTGCAGCTCCAACCCATCTTCTTATTTGGCTGCATCAGGTCTATAATTGTGGCACACGGGCTTTTCTCCAGTTGTGGCGCACGAGCTTGGTTGTCCCGTGGCATGTGGGATCTTAGTTCCCCCACCAGGGATCGAACCCACGTCCCCTGCATTGGAAGGCGGATTCTTAACCACTGGACCACCATGTAAGTCCCCCAACCCATCTTCTTGCAGAAACATTTCTCCAATCATCTACTGTCTATTCCTGCAAGTTCCTCAGATTCATTTTGCTTAAAACTTAAACTCTCTGCCTGAGAGCAACTCTTCCTTCTGTATCGTCTATCTTGGTGGTCTGGGTCAGAATCGTAGTTATCTATTCTTCCCTACCTCTCTGTAGCAGGTTGAAAAGAGATGTCCATGTCTTATAATTACTACCTTATATGGATAAAGTATACTGCCTTATAAGAAGAAAGATGGGATTAAGGATCCTGAGAGGTGCTCATCTTGGATTATCTAGGTGGGTACTAAATCCAATGAGGAGTGCCCTTAAGAGACACTTGGAGGAGGAGACACACTGAGAAGAGGAGGTATTGTGACCACGGAGGCAGAGACTGACATGACGCTGCAAGCCAAGGGATGCCAACAGCCACTCAAAGGACAGACTGTCCCCTCCAGCCTCGGGAGGGAGTGTGGTCCTGCCAACACCTTGGTTTTGGACTTCTGAGAGCCTCCAGAATCTGCCACTGTGAAAGAATAACTTTCTGTTGCTTTAAGGCACCCAGTTAGTGTTGTTATGGAAATTAATATAACCTCATTCTTTGGCACCTAATTGATCACAAAAGTCCTGTTGACTTCAACTCCTAAATAGCTCTGGTTTTCCCTCCCTTCTGCATCTCCACTGTCTGGTCCAGGCCCTCCTGAGCTCTCTTGAACCACTGTAGTGGTCTCCTAACTGGTCTCCCTTCCTCCCAGCTTCCCCTGATTATTATCCCTACAACCAATCCATTCTCCACAGTGCTTCCACAACCTAGAACCACAGGGATCATTCTAGAATATGTTTGACTACATCACTCCCCTATTAAAAGACCTCAAAAGCTCTCTATTGCCTTTAATAGGACCAAGTCCAGATTATTCCTCAGGATGGTATACAAGGCCTTTCCCAGGCTGGATTTAACCTTCTTTCCAGCCTCCTCCTTTCTCACTCTGCCCCACTAGGAACGCCGTGCTCTCATCACACGGATTGTTGCAATCTCCTTGTCATGACCTGCTTTTTGAAGCTCCTGCTCTTTTTTAGAAAATAAACCTTTACTTTTGTGGTAATTGTAGATTCATGTACAATTGTAAGAAATAATAGAGAGATCACACGCACCTTTTTTTTTGTTTGTTTTTGTTTTTGTTTTGTGGTACACGGGCCTCTCACTGTCGTGGCCTCTCTCGTCGCGGGGCACAGGCTCCAGACGCGCAGGCTCAGCAGCCATGGCTCACAGGCCCAGCCGCTCCGCGGCATGTGGGATCTTCCCGGACCGGGCCACGAACCCATGTCCCCTGCATCGGCAGGCGGACTCTCAACCACTGCGCCACCAGGGAAACCCTCACATGCACCTTTTAATGCAGCTTCCCTCAGTGGCAACATCTTGCAAAACCTTAGTACAATATCACAACCAGGATATCAACATTGATGCAATTCACCTACCTTATTCAATTTCCCATTTTTCTGGTTCTCATTACATAGTTGGTTCAATGCATTTTTATCACATGTAGGTTTGTGGATCCACCCCCAGAGTCAAGATACAGCACAAGGACCCCTTCCTCACATAGCCCTCACACCCCAACCTCCCTTCTACCTAACCCCCAGCATCAGTAGCCTAGTCTCCATTTCTATAATTTTGAAATTTCAAGAGTGTTAAGTGAACAGAATATATAGTATGTAATTTAAAATGCTTTCAAATTTAGCTTAATTCTGTGGAGATTTCAGTCAAGTTATTGCATGTGCCAGGTTTGCTCCTTTTTATTGCTGGGTAGTATTCCATCCTTTGCCTTTAAAAAAGAAATTATTTATTTATTTGGCTGTGCCTGGTTCTTAGCTGTGGCATGTGGGATCTTCGCTGCCGTGTGCGGGACCTTCATTGTGGCATGCGGGGATTTTTTTTTTTTTTTTTTTTTTGCGGTACGCGGGCCTCTCACTGTTGTGGCCTCTCCCATCGCGGAGCACAGGCTCCGGACGCGCAGGCTCAGCGGCCATGGCTCACAGGCCCAGCTGCTCCGCGGCATGTGGGATCCTCCCAGACTGGGGCACGAACCTGTGTCCCCTGCATCGGCAGGCGGACTCTCAACCACTGCGCCACCAGGGAAGCCCGGCATGCGGGGATTTTAGCTGCGGCATGCGGGCTGTTTTAGTTGCAGCATGCAGGATCTAGTTCCCTGACCAGGGATCGAACCTGGGCCCCCTGCATCGGGAGTGCAGAGTCTTAACCACTGGACCACCATGAAGTCCCCATCCTGCGCTCTATTATGGCATCCTCCCCAGTTTTCTCCACCTAAAGGCCACTCATCCTTTAATCAGATTTGAATCCCATCCTCCCACCCGCAGCATTTGTTATAAATTATTGCAATTATCTGTTGCATGCTCAGCTCAGACCATCTTCTCCGGTACTCTCCTCTCCCCATGCACCCCCCTTCCCATCCCTGCAGTGACTCAGAGCTGCCAGGTTGGTGCAGGGTGACCGCACATTCTGGCCACAGTTGACTGAAAAAGGAGTGAGTGCATTGGTTCACCCTAGCAGGGCCAAACAAGTCCCTCCCTGAGGGAATCTAGAGTTGGACTGAGATTCCCATCCTTTCCTTTCACAACTCTTTTTTTTAAAGCAGAGTATAGCCTAAAAACTCAGATAAGCAGCAACCATTTTCCATCATGCAGTCTGGGAGGCAGAGAATCAGACTGGAGTGAAAGAGAAGGTTTGACTCAGAGGCAGAGAAGCAGGGTAACAAATGGCAAGGGATGATGTCTCTGTATCACCTAGCACTCTAGCCCTGAGGGCTGGGAATCTTAAGCCTGGGGCTCTGAGACAGTCCTATATCCTTAAAACTGACACCCTTCGCCACCCTCCCTCCTGTCCCTTCTGAGCTCAAATGAGCTTGTTAGATGTGGTTCAACTAGACTGGAGCGTCTTTCAGGACAGAAACTTGTTTCTTTTTATATGCTAGTACTTTTGCTTAAAAGTTCTTTGCATTCTGGAGCGGCTTCTCTCTCCCCCTTTGTAGAGACCCTCAGGATACCCTCCCCATTTTGGTCTGCCATTTTTGTCCCTCAACCTCTTCCAAAGCACACTCACGTAAGACATCATTAACTTGGGCCTTGCTCACATCTTAATTAACACTCAGGTCCCATAGCCCTCGTGTCTTCAGTTTGCGAGATGATGTCCCTTATCTTTGCGTCCTTAAATTGGGCAGTTAATCTCATTTCCCCAACAGATTAGGAGACCCCTGAAACCTGAGAATCTCTCCCCCAGCAGTTTGAGGGCTCCCAGAGGGCAGACAGAATGTCTTCATTAATCTTGCAGATCCCTCGAGGGAAGAACTTTTCTATTAAAAAAAAAAAATCCTGGCCCTGTGTTAGCTCTGCACACTGGGTGCTCACTAAACGTTGACTGACTGGGTAAACGACAGACTTAGTTCCCCAGTGTCATATTCTTTCTTTCCACAGGGAGAAAGTAATAACACTAGGCAGAGCAGGCTGGATCCCTTAATATGATTACCTGGGATTTGTGAGCTGGTGACTCTTTATCCCAACTTTATTGGGTCCGTTCATCTCCACAAAATAGATATTCCCAGAGACCACCAATGCTGCTGGCCAGATGGTAGGCTACCATTAATTGGCCTGACCCTGCTAATCACAACTGAAGCGCTGCCTCCAGCCCGAGAGAGGGGGAGAACCCAACACTGCTGAGGCAGGGGTTGTACTGACAAGTGTGATTTAACCAAGGTCAACAGTGCTGAACCTGCTCTGTATCTGTATTTAAGACATCCTAGGGACTTCCCTGGCGGTCTGGTGGTGAAGACTGCACGCTCTCCATGCAGGGGGCACTGGTTTGAGCCCTGGTTGGGGAATTAAGATCCCGCATGGCACGGCCAAAAAAAAGACATCCTTTTAACCTTTTAAAAACATACCAACTTGAGATATAACTCACATAGCATGCGATTCACCTGTTAAGGGTATAATTCAGTGGTAGTTAGCATATTCACACAGCTGTGCAATCATCTCTGTAATAAATTTTAGAACATTTTCTTTACCCCAGAAAGAATCTCCATACCCATTAGCAGTCATTCTCCATTTCCCCCAACACCCAGCCCTAGGAAAACACTAGTCTATTTTATTTCCATAGAATATTTTCTTATTCTGGACATTTCATGCAAATGGAATCATACAGTATGTGATCTTCTGTGACTAGCTTCTTTCACAGCATGTTTTCAAGGTTCGTCCACGTTGTGACATCTCAGTACTTCGTTCCTTTTTATTGCCAGATAATATCTCGTTGTATGGCTATACCATATTTACCCACTCATCAATTGACGGGCATTTGGGTTGTTTCCACTTTTAGCAGGTTATTTCTCCATGTTTCATCTTTTTTTTTTTTTTAAATTAATTAATTTATATTTTTAATTTTTGGCTGTGTTGGGTCTTTGTTGCTGCATGCAGGCTTTCTCTAGTTGCGGTGAGCAAGGGCTTCTCTTTTTTATGGTGTGTGGGCTTCTCACTGTAGTGGCTTCTCTTGTTGCGGAGCATGAGCTCTAGGCATGCGGGCTTCAGCTGTTGTGGCTCAAGGGCTCTAGAGCACAGGCTCAGTAGTTATGGCACACAGGCTTAGTTGCTCTGTGATACGTGGGATCTTCCCAGACCAGGGCTCAAACCCGTGTCCCCTGCATTGGCAGGCGGATTCTTAACCACTGCACCACCAGGAAGTCCCATGTTTCATCTTATTCATCTATAAAAATGGGAGTTAACAGCTGTTTCAGGGACTTCCCTGGTGGCGCAGTGGTTAAGAATCTGCCCGCCAATGCAGGGGACACGGGTTTGATTCCTGATCTGGGAAGATCCCCCATGTTGTGGAGCAACGAAGCCTGTGAGCCACAGCTACTGAGCCCACGTGCCACAACTACTGAAGCCCGCACGCCTAGAGCCCATGCTCCACAATGAGAGAAGCCACCGCAATGAGAAGCCTGCGCGCTGCAACGAAGAGCAGCCCCTGCTCACCGCAACTAGAGTAAGCCCGCCCGCGTAGCAAAGAAGACCCGATGCAGCCAAAAATAATTAATAAATTTTAAAAAAGCTCTCTGTTTCAAAGGGTTACTGAAAGTATACATGGACTATATGAAATGCATTCTAAACTATAAAGCACTACATGCTTATAAAGCCATTATTTTAATATTTATATGAGATCAATTAAGGAGATCTCAGTGTAATTTCCCCAAGCTTGTGGCCTACTGTTGGTTAACTCAGGGGAATTAGGTGCTATCTCTTCGGGTTTGAGCTCTGTTATGCCGAGTCCACTTTGCTTTTTTCCCTAGGTAATGGACGGCATCTTTTTGCCACAGCCTACCATCTCATTAGCATTTGTTGCTAGGAGACCAGGTTAGAGAATGCTTAGCTCAGTGCAATCCACAGCCACTGTAGAAAATCACTCGAATCACAGGATCATATTTAAACATCAAGGCAGTTCCATTTCATCCCAATTTTTAGCAAGATGAGGCAAAAGGGCTGAAGCTACAGGTGTTCTTAGGGGTCTAAGTTTACCATATATCTTGCCAACTCTCCCTTCTCTGATTTTAGGTTAGCTTTCCTTCACCACTCACACTCATGTATGCCAGGGTGACTTTTTTCCCCACTGCTTAGTGAGTGAGTGTGCTAAGGTAACGCAAAAACATTTTAATATTAGAAAAGAGAAAATGAACTAGGAAGGAAAACTTGTTGCCATAATAAGTACACAGATTCTCAAATCCAATTTGCTCCCACAAGCTGTTATTTCTTGCAGGAATTTTCCAGCTTTAAAATCTGTGGGTGTAAGAGGTATAGACGAGAAAGGCTGGGGTGATGATTGGATTATGTAAGAATGACTGTTTCCTTTACCACTAGTAGATGCCTGGAGCGTAATTTCCCCTTCAAAGCCTTGGTAAGAGCAGCTGGGGATAATGAACAGTGGTTAAAGATGCTTTGTTTTACATCCAGCAAAAAGGATCATTAACACCTCAACTGCTTTTTTGTACCAAGCCTGTGGAAGGGCTCCTGCTGCTGTTGATAATCACGGTAACCCTCAGGGTAGCAGGGGCAAAGGGGTAGGTAATTCACCAGAAAATGGTATTCGCTGATTTGGGTTATGTGCACCACTGCTCCTCTCCATTCGTGTGCTTAATTAAGAGCTGACTAGTATAAAATAAATGAAACTGCAATTCTTCACTGGAACTGTCTGGGGAGCAACAGAAATTTTGCAGGAAGGGTATCTGCCAGAAAAACTGTGTTACCGTCTCCCCGTTATATTTCTATTCATTCATTTTTTTTTTGGCTGCGTTGGGTCTTCGTTGCTGCGTGTGGGCTTTCTCTAGTTGCGGTGAGCGGGGGCTACTCTTCGTTGCGGTGCACGGGCTTCTCATTGCCGTGGCTTCTCTTGTTGTGGAGCACGGGCTCTAGGCGCGCAGGCTTCAGTAGTTGTGGCATGTGAGCTCAGTAGTTGTGGCACACGGGCTTAGTTGATCCGGGGCATGTGGGAACTCCCTGGACAAGGGATCCAACCCTTGTCCCCCTGCACTGGCAGGCGGATTCTTAACCACTGCGCCACCAGGGAAGTCCTATATTTCTGTTCTAGACTTTGTCTTAATGTCACATCTGATTCTTACAGGGCAAAGGCGTATGAGTCTAAGAGACATCATATCGAAATGGTGACACGGGAGAAGCAGTGGGAGTACAGTCTCATCTTCATTTTATCAAAGGAGAAATAAAGGTGAGGAGCTGTGACTAGGACAATACAGTTAGTCTAAGGCCTAACTTCAGTCACGTCAGGGAAAACCGCAGAAGGAATGCAGAGCTATAACTGGCTCAACCTGGTGCACAGCATCGTGTTTCACATCATTGAGAAGTTTCTGTAAAAGTCTCTACGGTGACCAGCTGGCTGACTGCCTGGGAGTCATTTCCATTTGTTCAGTCCCTGGGGTGGAGAAAATGGAATTGCTTTCTTATAGTTCAATTAGGCAGATCTGGATGGAGGGAATTGAAGTTAGTTCACAAAAGGTGCCCAAATCCACACCCTTTCAAAAATGCACAGAAAGTTAGAACAAGAAAGTCAGGGCTCCAGATTTCTCAAGCTAATGCTTCGTCACCTCCCTCTCCACCTCAAGATAATGACCAGGACACTCTTTTGTTGACTAGTTAAGACAGGTGAAGAGGAATCCTTGGTGGGGGTCTATAATTCCGACAATCCTTTTATTATACTTTCCCCACAAGCTTAAAAATAAAGAAAACATGAACTCAAGGTTTATTTTAAATTACCAAAGTCCCTGAAGTAGAAGACTAGTTTATTTTTAGTATTAAAGCGATTAACAATAGTTCTTATTCTAACTTATCCATATTCAAACTCACCTGCTCAGAAAGTTGCAAACCCATACAGTTTCTAACAAGTCCCACTAACCATTAAGAAAGGACTTACAACAATAATAGTTATGTGCACAGGAAAAAACCAGAGTAGAAAATGCCAGTCAGAGGTATCCAGAGAGAAAGCCTTTCTGTGAGTGAAATATTTCATGTCCATTGTTCAGGAATGCTTCCGTCGGGAGCTGGGAAATCAAGATGAGAAAACCTTGGTATCCAAATTGGATGTCTGGGTTCTCTGCCATGCCTTTTTTGACTATTCTAAATTAGTTGGAGAAGGAGGCCTGAGGAGGAGGTAGAAATTCTCAACCTCTGATCAGTCACCAGCCCCAGGGTTAGGACTGAGGACTGAGTACAAACACACTCAAGGCCTGACCTTGAATGGCAGTGGGACAACCCGGAAAACTACTCACTTAGTACTCGAGTCAGGCCTCCTGTGAACAGCCAGGTCAGCTCCATCCCAGGGCCTTTATGCTGGAGACCCTCGCAAGAATGGGCATTTTAGTTGAGAGGCTGACACAGCTGGAGTTATGTGACTTAAAAGGTACTAAAACCCACAAGGATGGAAGTAACCGCCCTTAACACTATGCTTCAGATAATCGACATGACTCCACCTATAGGGCAGCAGGACTAAGTAAATCCCTAATAATTCAGGTTAGGCAGGATCTTGGGTCATAACTCATAGTAGAAGCTTCTGCTCTATAAAATCCATGTACAGTATAGATCCAAGAGGCTGGGACACTTAGAGAGTGTGGCACAACACATGGTCTTCAAAGATCTGCTTCTCTTTTGCTGGGAAGGCCTTGTCACAAATTGGACAATTCAAACTACAGGGCTGCATGTGCTGCTCCAAGGTGTGGTCAAACAAGTCATCAGGAAAGTCTGACTTGCAGGTGGGGCATTTCTTGATGGAGAGCTGGGAGGAAGAGCAAAGAGGTCAGTCCGAATGTAAGTTATATGCGGCAGAGACTGTGTCTGACTTTCTACTATATCCTCAGCACCTAGCATCATGCTTGGCAGATGGTAGGTGATCAAGAAATAGAGGATGAATGAACAAATTCACATTGGGAGACACTCACTGGGGCATTCTCTAACCCCAGGATTGAAAGGATGTAATACTGCCTGGAAGGGGCACTGGACATACCTCGTTTGGCTACCTGCCTGGTTCATATCTCCGCCCTAGTCCTTCTACCAAACTCAATTCACAGGTGAAAACTCTTCAGCGGAACACTGACGGATGAACTGTGTTTTCTTCTCCCCGCCCTAACAGGCTCTCTCAGCTTTCGGCACTGACCAAATTGACCCTGCTGACTTGGATTATCACGGTGAACCAGTCTCCCTACGGTTCTCCCGTGAACTGGATGGAGCAGGAAGGGAAATCTTCTCAAAGATTTGCTGTGGGCAATCTCAGGAATCAAATACTTACCAGGCTGGGGGCAGGACTTTCTTGGATACCTGAAGGTAATAAAAAAGACTGCACTCAATGAAATGCATCCTTAGGATACATTCTCCAGCTGTGTTCTAGCAGCTGTTTTTTGTAACCCTCATTGTTCCCCTTCTGATTCTTTAGCTCTCATATATACCATCTACTTTGATAGAGGGGATCTAGGTCAAGGATAGTGGGAAAAGAGGAAAAAAATAATGAAGTGGCATTTTCAGTAGCCATTATATAATCAGAAAAAAACAATAAACCTATTTTCAGTGTGGAGAAAATGAGATTTTAATGAAAACAGTAACAATTTAACACGGAAATAGTCTGAGAATAGATTTTAAGACCAAATCCACACAGTCATTTTTTAAATGAAGTGTTTAAAAATACTTGTAAGGAAAAATATACTTGTACCCCTGCCTGTTGCAAAGATCAGACTGTGACTGTTAAGAGAACAGGACTGGGCTTCCCTGGTGGCGCAGTGGTTGAGAGTCCGCCTGCTGATGCAGGGGACACGGGTTCGTGCCCCGGTCTGGGAAGATCCCACATGCCGCGGAGCGGCTGGGCCCGTGAGCCATGGCCGCTGAGCCTGCGCGTCCGGAGCCTGTGCTCCGCAACGGGAGAGGCCACAACAGTGAGAGGTCCGTGTACCGCAAAAAAAAAAAGAGAACAGGACTGCTTTAAACTGTCGCAAAAAAGCAAATGAGGTCTCATATCGCTTTGGAGACACAAAAGGAGGAAAGTTCCCTGTTTGGCAAAGACATCTGACCCCGGGTCCTTCAATTGCAAGACTGGTTGTCACCCCATTTCCTGTCCTCCAAACCACTCAGGAGTCTCTGTTGAGCACATCCCTGCTACCCTTGGTCAGGCCACGGGGGTGGCTGCCTAACAGCCCATCCTGGGTGGCACAGTCCGCCTCTTGTGCTTCCACTTCCAAATCTTAATTAGCTTCCTCAGCTTGAGATGTATATATCTTCTACACAGAGACATTTCTCTGACTCATATATTTGGAATATAGCCACGGGACTCAATTTGTGTCTGCTGCCTCTAGGCGAATGATCTTATTTGTGTCTTCTAGATTCAGATTTATTTCTCAATTAATACTTCTTGCCTGGCAGTCTTTCTGTTGGGTACTCAGCTTCTGCCCAACAAGTCTTAACAATGAGGCTGGTCTTAATTAGCATTTCAGATAAAAAAAAAATTTATTGGAGGACAGGGATGCAAGCAGGGGCCTCCAGCTCGAATGGCAAAGTTGTCTTACCAGAATATGGGTTTCCATAGACAAGTCCTGGGTTTTGTCTCGCACCTCCTTGATTCGAAGCAGGCGCTTGATGCGGCAAAGAGTCATAATTCAGACCCATGTAACTCAGCAGTGTGCTGTTCTCCATCTTCAAAAGCTAAGGATAGAGTATTTACAGAGACATGTTAAAAGACAACAACAAATGGCCACAAGGAACTGGCCAGGGATGCCCATTACAGGTAGTTCTCAATTAACAATGTGGCACTGGAGAAGCCCAAGAAATGATAAACCATAATTCTTCAAAAGGGGAAGCAGCAGCCTCAGTATTCCAAAGATCTGAGTTCTTAATATCTGAATTTAGATATGTATTGAATTTTGTTTAGAATGAATGCAAAAAGGAATTTTAAATCTTTAAATACACACCAGTTGAAGAGGGTACAGAAGTCGTATGGATATGTGAGGGTGGTGGGAGCTATATTAAGACTGAAATTGTTACACATTATTGAGAGCAGAATGCTTTTTAGTCTCCTTCCTAGAACAATTTTCTTACATAGTGTGAATATTCATCTGATGTAATTTTCCCTCTTCATGTTTTATCCCATTAAATGGATATGCCAACAGAGAGTGAGAGGGAGGAAAAAAGAGAGGGAGGGAATGTGAGAGAGAGAAAGAATGTAAGAGATCAAGCCACAAGGGGGACAGGCAGCATTTAAAGTTCTTAGAAAAAAGAAAATCAGTAAATTTCCTCTTAACATCTTAAGAGGGTTTTACTGTAGTTCCCAACAAAGCTCCCAAATATCAGGTCTTTCTCTTCTCGCTGCAAGTTGTGTGCATTCTTCCTCCCCATCCGCTGCACACCCTTCCCCCACCCCATCGACTATTTCCAAGTCAAGGTACCGCTAACTAAATCAAGAGGATGAGAATGACAGGACCAGAAACAGACCCCAAAGTCTTTCTGCAAAATTGAAACACATTGGCATAAATGATATAATCAAAGGTAGAAATGATCACTTGAAGGCACAGCCCAGAAGGGTTATGGAGAGGGTAGAGATGGAGAATGGCTGGAGGTGTAGATCGGAGGAGCAGCCAGAATGCATGGACACCTGCTCTTTGATGCCAGCAAGCACGTAAGAATGACTTCAAGTTCAACCTTCTTATTTGCTGCCATCATCCTCAATCGATCAATAATAATGTGTTTAGCATACAGCAGAAAATAAATACTGGTTGGATGAAAGAATGGACAGATGAATGAATGAATGCACAGTATTTATTTGGGGCCTACCATGGGTCCAGCACTGGTACAGACCACCACTTCTGCTCCTGGCTTGGCAGCAGAGAAAAAGAAAAAAGTTGTGCTGAAGGAAAAGGGTCCCTCAGCTAGCACAAAAATGATGTAGGATATTACTCCCCAAAGACAATACTTAGAATAGCTGTGGAGTTAAAAGCAAAAATAATAAGTTAGATCTTCATCAAGGCTGCTCCTTTCAAGGTCACTACTGCCATGCCAAACAAGCTTCAGTTACAGAACAAAGAATGGGTTTTGCGGTAGATAAGGAAACCAGATGAAATGTACTCTTTGTCTGGGAGCAACTGTCTCATCCAATGTCCCAGAAAGGGCTCTTTTGTTTAACTTTTTATGTTATCACCACATCTCTGGGTCACCCTGCTCCTTCCCTTAAGAAGTCTTTTACACACTTACACCGTTTTCTTCTTCCATTCTCTCTTTCTCTTTCTGCAGAACATTACATAGAATCTTGTTCTCACTCAGTCTTTTTGACAGGTCAAAGTTCTGGTCCTGTCAAAAAAAAAATTAGGATTAGGACCACCTATTGCAGTCTGGATCCAAGGTGGGGTAAAACAAGATCAAAGAGGATCTGGCTGTCCAAAGTGGTGGGACTGAGGTGGTGGAGAAGGAAATGGGGGTAGGGAGGAGTGGTACCATGGAGGTGATGCTGACTTACAGAAAAATGACTTAACACAAAATGCCTGAAGGCTTGGGCTGGCATCAAGATGCCAGTTTCGTTTGGTTTAGCTGGGAGTAAGTGACCAAAGAGAGAAAAAGTTAGCTTGGGGGAAACCTCAAGACTGGCTTAACAGAATTAGGGATAAACTGAGCTTTTTTTAAACCCCACGCAACCACGGAAACAATCATCATCTTTGTCTTGAATAAACATCTCACCCAACACAGCGTGAAGCACTGAGTTAGGCTGGTGTGACTCCCTCCCAGTGTGAAGATAGGCATATGGACTCAAGTTACACTGAGGAAGAAGGAACCCTGGAAGGCATTTATCCAAGGCTAAAAGGAACCCAGACTGCGGTCCTGGGCTTCCCAGTACGATGGGTTCACCTGACTAGTTTCATGGAGCCAAAACTCATAGGCATGCTTCAGCGCTTCCCGACACCTGCCTATATACACACACACGCGAATACCTCATAAAAACACTTTAAGCTAATCCTACCAGTTGTGGGGTTTTTTTTCAAGATTTTTTATTTGAATGCTGGTGCCCAAACTGCTGTGCACTTCTAGCCGACCCTGAGGTAGTAATGCGAAAGGGGGCTACCCGATGACAGTACTGACTGCAGGCCCCTGGTTCCCCACCCCCAATGGCTCCTGCTGGCTCTTCTGGTCCTGGTTCACTTCCTCAAAAGGCAGAAATAAGAAAGCACTATCTGAGTCTGTACAGAAACCTGCTCAATGGTTATAAAAACCTTCCCTGAGGGCTTCCCTGGTGGCGCAGTGGTTGAGAGTCTGCCTGCCGATGCAGGGGACACGGGTTCATGCCTTGGTCCAGGAAGATCCCACATGCCGCGGAGCGGCTGGGCCCGTGAGCCATGGCCACTAAGCCTGCGTGTCCGGAGCCTGTGCTCCGCAATGGGAGAGGCCACAACAGTAAGAGGCCTGCGTACTGCAAAAAACAAAACAAACAAACAAAAAACCTTCCCTGAGACCCATGGCTGAGCTGGGGCCTCTATTTCTGGGGATCTCCAGGCTGGTTTCTGGCCCCATACTCCATACCTCTTTTTAGCAGAGGGTGTATTCTCCTTAACAAGGATGTACAATCCTCTGGGCTTGGTCCAGGAGCCACAAACCTTCACACCCTTTGCTTCCTGGGCCCCTCATCTCTGTCACCTACCCGTGCGGCAGCCCTGAGTTGCCTGATCTGTTTGTGGAGCCACTGACACTCTGTACTTCTCTAAGAAACAGGCTTTCCCCGCCTCTACCTTTGCCTTTAGGCGTTCCACCTCTTGTACTAGCTGTTCCTCCACTGCTGTTTTCTTGTTCTTAGGCTCCTGAAGCCTAAGATACACAGTCCTCAGAGTTAGGGGACTTTTGGATGCATGAGGAATAAAGAATTGCTATCAGACAGCTGGGGAGCCCCTGGATCTTTCAAAGTATTCCATGAAAACCAAGGAGGTTCAAACCTTTGAATGGCTGTAGATTATTTAAAGCAGATTTCTTTGTTACATCAGAGGTCACAAACTCAAAAGTGCCAATAGGGGCCTGGCAAGTAATGGAACTGAATGAAGGAGTGGGATGCAACAAAACAGTGAGGACGGCAGCCACATGGGGAACTCATGACCCATCTAAAGGGTCAGCAGCTCCAGCTCCAGATACTGCTACTGGGCGGGAGTGTCGGCTCATATGTTGCCAGAGCCTCTGATTTTTCAAGAAGCTGGAAATACGAATTTCTTTTAACGGGAAATGTTCCCATTTTTAAGTGCTGTTCACCAAATCAGTTTTTTAAAAAACACCATCTAGAACAAATAAAACATTCCTGTGAGCTATACTTAATCTGTGAGTTGATGATTTTCAAACTTTGTTGCATCTATTCTTTATTATATAAGCTAAAATACACAGTATCTTATATACAGTAGGTACTCAATGATCAATTAGATAATGACTGAATGAATGAATGATGCATAGAGGATATGAGTTACATTCCCAATAACTGGATATTCTCCACACATCAGGAGTTCTCATGTCCTTACAACAGTTCAGAAAATGGAGCTTCTAGGTACCTGTGATCACCATGAGGCCTTGTTTCCAACAATATATTATAGGAAATTATTAGTCAATTAGGCTTTCATTATTACTATATTACATAGCTTAGAACAATTTATAATGATGATAATTGCTAACATTATATTAATTATAATAAAATTTGTTTGACTACTATAATATCTTCTAATTGTAGAGCTCATTTGACAATCATTAATTTGTCTGCCCCGACAGAAACTCTTTAAGAAGGGGATAAGGGTTATTCTGTGTGATTCCTAGCCCAAGGCTCTATTTACTACAACCTCTCGTGAAGTTTAACTTCCAATATTCCTTTTCACTCGTCACATATTAGAAATGCCCACCTCTCCTAAACAGTCTATAAATGGCAGATTCTCTGTCCCTTTGGATGGAGAGAAGAAAGTCCAGAGGTAAATGCTATTCTAATCTGTGTCATTTATCCTGTCCATCCCCTGAAAATAGGCCCTATCCCTTCCTTTCTTTAGGCTGCGTCCCACATAGCCATCCAAAGACAGACATGCCGTTAACTCCTGTTCTTTCTTCGCTGCAGTAGTTTCTTTCTGCTTCATCTCCTCCACTGTCCGTTCGAGCTCCTTCCGGTGTTCCCTCTGCACAAAAACAGATTTCAGTACCACTGCTGGGAAAACACACGCACACGCACACGCACAAGCACATGTGCGCACGCACTGGGGAAAGGCCTGCTAAGCTAATGAGCGAGCAGGGTGCAGAGAGAAAAGCAAGTCTTCTCTTATTAGTTTCTGAGAAAAGCTGTTAGATACCTCATTTCAGATGGCTTCCCCCGAGACCTTTCCCACAGCCAGTGACACCCAGGTATATGATAGAGCAAAGAAAGAACAATGTATATATTTTTTTCACAAATGCCTAAAAATATTTTGTTCCATGACTCTACCTGTTCAGTTAAACTGAGAAAGAGCTGGCCATTTTCCTTTTTCAGGTCCTCCAACTGCTCTGCTTTATCTTGAACTCCCTGAACAAGCTTCTCTATTTCTTTCTCTTGAGTTGACAGCTGGGCCTAAAGCAAAAATAGTGAATATAACCAAAATAAAAAAGAAGGAAAACTAAACAGGAAGAAGGCTTTTAAATGTACAGTAACATAAGGAGATGTGTGTTCCCCAGCAACTCCCAGCTGCCAAATATCCCTAAGAACTTCTTCACTCTTCAGCTCTACCTTACACCTGAGAATCTAAGACTCAACTGAGTAAAATCTGACAAACCACCCTTTAAAGCCCCTCTTCAAGGCACAGCTTCCTAAAAAAGAGAGTTCTGCTGCTACCTGCTTTACATTCCAGGCTTTTTAGTAAGATTTTGCTTGAAAAGATTTTGTAGCTAAAAGAAAAGTTAAAAAGGGTGTGGAGGGCCAAGAACGGAAAACACACACACTGAAACTGTAGCGTGATGCTCTGAGAGATCCACCACTAGGCACTCAGTACAATGAGCTGTATCTTCCTGGGCCACCACAGTGGAGTGGTGGCAAGGCTAAGAAAATATACTTTGGCAAAGGTTTGGCATTACCTACCTGAAGCTGATCCACTCTGACTCCCATCTTTTCATTTTCTGAGCACATCTTCTGGTTTTGTTCTTTCAGTCTGTGGAAGTGGAGATGACTAAGTGAAAAAAAATACTGATTCTAGGTCAGCTCCCCCAGACCTTAAACGATTTAAGGCTGCCTTGGCCCTAAGCCTGCAGAGTTATTTTTAAATCCACTAGTCTCTTCTTCAGTCCTATTTTGGCTTCCTGACCTCAAACTGCAAGTGTTCAATACTCAACGCTAATACTTGAATTCAGGTCATTTGTCCTTACAATTCTGATACTAATTCTCTAACCTAGAGTCAAAGAGCTCATGAATCAACGAGGGAGAATCATACCTATCACTGTCGTAACAGGAAGACTGTTCTAAAGTCTAATCGGACCCTGCCTAAGGGTGCCTATAATACAACAGCTCCTCCCATTCAAGAGGCACACTCACTGAAGAAGCTCTGTCTCCCAACAGTCCTTCTGCTCTTTCATTGTCTGTTCCAATTTCTTATTGATGCTCTTTAGGGTTTCTAGCTCCTCCTGTAGATTGAAACATCAAAGGGACTTAACATTTCTAAGTGTTTAGTATCTCAGGCAGCCAACAAATATTTATTGAGCACTTATTATATGTCAGGCATATAGCATGACAGAGCAGTGAATGAAATATCCAAGTAAAAGGATTTCTATATTAAAATGTTCTTAATATGTTCTTTCCATATTAAAAATACATCTACCTTAGGAGTTTGGGATTAACATTATACACACCACTATATATAAAATAACCAACATGAACCTACTGTATAGCACAGAGAACTATACTCTATTTTGTAATAACCTATACGGGAAAAGTATCTAATATATATATATATATATATATATATATATATATATATATATATATATATATAAAACTGAATCACTTTGCTGTACACCTGAAACTAATACAACATTGTAAATCAACTACAACTCAATTAAAAAAAGGAAGAAAAAATACATCTACCTAATTTCTCTTCTAGTGGAGCTCATATTTGTCCATTAATTCATTAAACAAATATTTAATGAGTGCCTATTACACACCAGACACTGTTCTGGCACTGCAGACACAGCAGTGGGCAAAATAAAGGTGCTTTTCTCCTAGAAACGTGCTGTCCAATTAATTCATGAAAGCCACATACATAATTTAAAAATTTTAGTAGCAACATTAAAAAAAGTAAAAAGAAATAGATGAAATTATTTTACTAATAGTATATGTATTTAATTCATTAAATGAAAATATCATTTCAATATGTAAACAATAAAAAGGAAATCTCCAATATACTAAAATCTGTGCCAGATATTAGTATAAGGGCGTGAGATCACAAGAAAAACAGAAAATGATTCTGATCTCCAACCTCCAAGTTCACCTTTAACCAGCAGCCATACCTGCTTCTTCTGGAGCCTAGCGTGCATGTCTGCGTTCTGCTTCTCGAGGCTGACACAGCTGTCCTTCAGCTGCTTGTTTTCTCTGCAGAGCTCCTCGTTGTGCTGCTCAATCTCTTCCACCTCACCCTACGAAAGAACGTTCCATAAGCTCATGTTTGGCCCTTTATAGCTCAATGGATATTCAAGTCCCTCTAGCAGAAAATTCCCATAGGCTGGGATGGTTAGGGTCTAGCTGATTCCCACTCACTGTAGTGACATCTGTGTACCCCAAGTGGAAGCAGCCCCTCAGTATGTAGGGAAGCGGGGTAAGAGAGGTGTGTCTGTATAATTGCAGCATTGAGGCTGCCATTACCAAGAAAGAAAGATAAACAAAATGAAGGCCACAAAAAGTTAAAAGGCGTAATTACAAAAGAACAGAGTTTTTTCTTGCAAACACTTAGTATTGTTTGTCTCTCCTCTCAGACTTAGCTCCTTGAGACTGGGACAGGATTTTAATTGATTCTTCACTACATCCCTAGTGCCTACCAGAGTGTTGGATGGAAGTAGGTGTCCTGTTAAATAACTGAGTAAGCAAATGAATCTGAGAGATACAAAGAAGAATATCTGCTGTGTCTCTCCTCAAAGGAGCTTATAAAATTTACTATGGTGATAAGATGTGCAGATGACAAAAATTACGTAACTGGGAAAGTTAAATAACTGAATGTCACCTGAGTTACAGAAGTTTTAGAGAAAGGAGAAATCACTTATTGTTATGATTCTTGTTAACATTCCTAAGTCATTCCCTTAGGAATGGTGGGTTTGAATGGGTACTGTATAAAATTTTCCCAACAGTTAACTGTTAGACATTCAATAAAGGCTTACTGACTAAAATTCTACCCTATCCTGGAATTGCTACCCTTAGCGGCAGGAAGGGATTGAGATGAGATGCTTACAGACCTGAGTGGTAACAACCAGGATGTCCTCCTCATTTTCTGGACAGAACTGGAAAGGGATACTTGCCCCCCGGACCACACCATCCTGATCCACATAGCAGAACTGGTAATACTCATCATCCTTGGGCAGGTAATAAGCTGAAAACAGAACATGATTTTTAATCCAAAATAAGGTCTATTCAGAAAACTAAAAATCCCGAAGTCTTTTATCTACCCAGAAAGCTCAAGCTCAAGGGAATTAATTAGTCTTGGCTGCTAGCTGTCTTCTACCTTTGATCCAGTATTTTTCTCACCTTTGAATTGGACCTCCTGCTGTTTGGGAGATTTGCTGTTTAGGTCAACGGGCAAAGTAACCCACATGAAGGTGTAGTACTCACGGGTTGTCTTCCATCCCACCTGCAATGACAAGAGGCTCTTGTTCAGCATCTGAAAGTGCTCAGGTTTGGGCCGTGTCTTCGTAAAATGCACTTTTTGTTATGTTGATTTTACAATAGAGTAAGTTCATTATGATAAGATCTACCCACAATGGATCAAATCTTGTTTTTTGACTTATGATAACTATATATACAATTAAAAACTGGTACGCACACACACAGTCTAAATTACTTGTCTTAGAAGGAAACAAAAACTGGCCATTCAACACCCAGGACAAGAGTTCCAAATATTGTATCTCCAAGTCAGACATAGAACTGAGAGTGATCGGGGAAAAAAGTTGTGGGATTGTGAACCTTGATCCCGCTATTTTCCTACAACAGTGTTCTTGGAACTTCTTAATCAGAAAGCACTTCTGATCTGCCCTCTCCACTGGTTCGTTCTCTCCTGTGTCCAATTCAGTCTTGTCCCCTATACCAACCCGGTTATATCACTGCGTTTAAAAGTGCATTTTATTTTTATTTTATTATTTTTTAAAATTTATTTATTTATTTTTGCGGTACACGGGCCTCTCACCACTGTGGCCCCTCCCATCGCGGAGCACAGGCTCCGGATGCGCAGGCCCAGCAGCCATGGCTCACGGGCCCAGCCGCTCCGTGGCATGTGGGATCTTCCCGGACTGGGACACGAACCCGCGTCCCCTGCATCGGCAGGCGGACTCTCAACCACTGCGCCACCTGGGAAGCCCCTAAAAGTGCATTTTAAAAATAATGTGTGTGTTGGGGTTGGATGCAAGAGTGTTCTTAGACTATGAGGTACCAGATAACTGAGTCCAATCTGTAGAGTTTTCTTTCTTCAGTGTTTTTCTTAATGCATGTTTAATGAAGGCTTTTTGGTGATAAAGATAACAACAACAATCTGGTAGTCATAAAGGCCCCTTCTAGGTATGGAATGCAGTAACTCATAAGATGTAAGGATACTGTAAAATATGCCTCAGAGCAGAAAGCTGGCTAAGTGGAAAATATTCTCACTAAATGTGAAGAGGGGTAAAAGACGGCTCAAATCCTATCTGGAAGATAAGAGTATACCGGAGAATAGAAAAGGAGCCATTGTGTCTTCAAGGGGAGAATACTCAGCAAATAAGCAAAATTACATTTATTGCCATATTGTGACCCTGCCTGAGCCCAGTGGGAAGAAAAAGAACTAAAAATAAATTCCATGTTCATATACTAAGGAATCAGAGCAGGGTTGAAAAGGCTGTAAGTGCATCACACATACTAGGGCATGTTTTAGTGTCTCATTAACACCCACACCATTGCTGTAAGCACCTCTGGGCCACTGAAACCTGTGGAGGTACAGGAAGCAGGAATTTTATGGAGTCTTCATTCACATCCTGGAGTTTCTTAATGCACTGTGACCAAAATATCATCTAGGAAGGCCTAAGAATTACTGCTGCCTTGGAACAAGGAAGCAACTTCTAGCCACTGCGATTTCTGTCCTTGGCTCTTCCATCTGAGCAGTCCTAGTCGCAGCCTGCCTCTTGTGCTATGACATCTCCCCTCCCCGGAACCCTGGAACATCGCATAAATGCCCGGGTAAAGGAGAGTATGGAGCGCAGGGCTCTACGTTGAAGGAAGAAAAGCTAACTCCCATCCACTTTAGGCTTTATCACTGGTGGTAGCTTTCACTCTATGGAGAAGATGTAGCATATTGCACGTGCAGAAACATTTTGTGAGTGTCTACTTGGTGCTGGGAACCAGTGGTGTTAGGGCAGATGAGGAGTTGAGGGGTATGATTAAGACTACACTGCAAGAACACCAGGAGCACTTCAGAAGTGAGCTAGGAAGTACACAACTTTACAGTCAGCCCTTAATTCTCTAACTGACCATCTGTTGTTCCAAGGAATTCAGCAGAAAAGAGGAAGAAAAGCAGAGGTTTGGGAGTCAAACAAACTTGCTTCACCGCTAAGAGACCTTGGGAAGGTCACCATCTTGAGTACATTCACTTATTCATCTGTGCACAAGCAATACTGCTACTTACCTCAGGGGGCTGCTGTGCTGTAAGGATTAAATTAGAAAACACAAACACACACACACACACACACACACACACACACACACCCCTCATCAAAGACCTAGCACATCATATGTTCTCAAAAAGTTTGTGTTCTCTCTTTATTAGTCTTAAACTTTGCTTGCACACTTTAGGGTAGGTGTTCAAATCAACAGCTTTGTGACAATGAACATCAGAGGCCATTCTCTGGGTTAACCACAATTTCCTTATTGTGGTACGCAATACCTCTGAAATGAATGAAGTATAGATGCATTTAAAAACAATGCTTTTAAACATTTGTTTTTAAAAAGAATAACACTTTCGGGACTTCCCTGGTGGTGCAGTGGTTAAGAATACACCTGCTGGGCTTCCCTGGTAGCGCAGTGGTTGAGAGTCCGCCTGCCGATGCAGGGGACGCGGGTTCATGCCCCGGTCCGGGAAGATCCCACATGCCGCGGGGCAACTAAGCCCGTGCACCATAACTACTGAGCCTGCACTCTAGGGCGCGAGAGCCACAACTACTGAGCCTGCGTGCCACAACTACTGAAGCCCGTGCACCACAACTACTGAAGCTCGCACGCCACAACTACTGAAGCTCGCACGCCACAACTACTGAAGCCCGTGCGCCACAACTACTGAAGCCCGCGTGCCTAGAGCCCGTGCTCTGCAACAAGAGAAGCCACTGCAATAAGAAGCCCACGCACTGCAACAAGAAGTAGCACCCGCTCACCGCAACTAGAGAAAGCCCTCGTGTAGCAACGAAGACCTGACACAGCCAAATAAATAAATAAAAATAGGGCTTCCCTGGTGGCGCAGTGGTTGATAATCTGCCTGCCAATGCAGCGGACATGGGTTCGAACCCTGGTCTGGGAAGATCCCATATGCTGCGGAGCAACTAGGCCCGTGAGCCACAACTACTGAGCCTGCGCGTCTGGAGCCTGTGCTCCACAACAAGAGAGGCCGCAATAGTGAGAGGCCTGCGCACTGCGATTAAGAGTGGCCTCCGCTCGCCGCAACTAGAGAAACCCTCGCACAGAAACGAAGACCCAACACAGCCAAAAATAAATAAATAAATAAATAAATAAATAATAAATAAATAAATAAAAAGCATAAGACTCTCATCTGGTTTAGAGTGAAGTCCTCACTGGAAGTTGCTCCGGCTGTCCCTCCGGTTGTCCACTACCCCCACCTCTAAACACCAGCCTTGTTACCTACAGCTTCCATCGTTCTATCACTTAGCTTGGAATTCCAAACAATTAAGGAAAAGGAATTCGATGAGGAAATGTGAATTAGCATCAGCTCCTACACAGTGCACTCGAGAACGATGTCTGATTTTAGGATGGACAGCATTGGTAAACAAGCACATGACATACTGAGGTGTCAAAACAAAGGTCACTTATGTTGGGACTCAGCAGTGTAAGTTACTTACGTTTGACCTTTATCTCTGTCTCTGTAAATAGGACGATTTGTCATTATGGTGTGTGAGTGAGTGAATGAGTAAGAGTGTGCATGTGTGTGTTTGTGTGTGAGGGGATGTCAGAGACAGAGATACAGAGGGGGAAAGAAGAGGAGCTAGACAGTAAGTTGACTATAATAAAAAGTACCATTTCTGTACTTGAACTGACAGGGCGATTAGACACTGGAAGAGGACACCGAGGGAGCTCTTAAACTTTCCGTTCTTGGAAATCTTCACAAAGAAGCAAGACACGCTTATTCAGGAACAAACTTCTTGGATGCAAGATATAGGACAAGGTAAATTTTCAACATCCTTTCCAGATTTGTAATACTTATATTAAAACAAATTAAACATTGTACTAAGTAAGCAAGTGACGTTTAAATTCACAGAAATTATATATGGGGCCACCGACCCCAGTCAAGTCATAGATGAATATTTCAAAATAGGATAATTTAAAAAACATTTACATCTGGTCTTTGAAAGTAGAATAAAACTTGTGGATTGTATGATTTGCTATCTTATTTTAGCTTAAGACTGAAATTAAAATTTGAGTCCTACAGCACACGCTGGTGTGTGTAGGGAGAAGTGCTAGGGAGCTTAGTTTAGGATTTTAACATTGGCCACACATATATGCAAAATGCTTATAATACAGAGACAGACACACACTCAGGTAACTAAGATGAACCTCTAGTTCCCAGTCACTTGGTACTAAATTAACCACTTACTCTAAAGATGCCAATCCAATCCTTTCGACGGGGAATGAAATGCTGGGTGAGGGTGTAATAGCATGTGATGTCCCCTCCAGGGACGTAGAACTTCTCCACACTGTTAAAGATGACCTGAGAGAAATGACAGTGGTCCAGCAAGACAGCTGATGTGGGGGGATCTTCTATTGTCTCTTCCATGGTAGGGGTCCTGTTATGAGATATGGGATAGAATAAGGCTCAAAAAGGGTTGTCTGAAATGCTGGAAATTTCTGGGCTCTCACCCAGGGAACATTCAGTTCGGGGCAAGTCAGTTAAAGCAAAAGCCTGACAAGTATTGGGATCACACAACTTGCTTTCGGTTTCACTATGAGCCACTTTGCATTCATAACTTCCTGTGCTATGAGAATTTTCTGAGTCTCTGTGACCTCTTCACCACAGGCACCACCACCCTCACATACCCTTGTTCTCTGCTCACATCTAGTTTGCTCCCCTTCCTCTAAATACCTTAAGTAAGGCAGCCTAGAGGTTCCTGAGCTGGGAACTGTTAAGACTTAGATTCTAGATTTTTCATTCCAACAAGCCCTGTGACTTTTGGAATGTCAATTTCTCTAGATTTCAGCTTCTCTATTCAATTTCATTTATCCTGTAATTATCGGGTCCTTCTATACATTAAGGCACTCTGCTAGGAGCTGGGGATGGGTGCAGAAAGAAAGATAGGGATGAGAGAAGGGGATTATTTGACATGCAGTGGTGATGAGCATGGGTTCAGAAATCAAAATGTTGGAGTTCAAATTCCAGCTTCATCACCTATTAAACGCATGCCCTTGGGTAATTTACTTAACTGGACTCTGCGCATGGTTCCTCATTTGTAAAATGGGGCTAATAACATCTACCTCATTCTTTTTTTTGTGAGCATTAATTGAAACACAGGCATACCTCGGAGACACTGCAAGTTCAGTTCTAGACCATCTCAATAAAGCACATACCTCAACAAAGCAAGTCACAC
The DNA here is from genome assembly GCF_008692025.1 of Phocoena sinus. NCBI lineage: Eukaryota > Metazoa > Chordata > Mammalia > Artiodactyla > Phocoenidae > Phocoena > Phocoena sinus. The sequence continues at coordinate 35,590,534 of NC_045782.1, forward strand.
AGTGTTTTTGGTTTCCCAGTGCATATGAAAGTTATGTTTACACTATACTGTAGTCCATTAAGTGTGCAGTAGCATTATGTATAAAAAAAGTACATACATTAATTTAAAAATATTTTATTGCTAAAAAATGCCAAAAACTTCCAAAAGTAACATCAAAGACCACTGATAACAGAGCACCGTAACAAATATAATAATAATGAAAAAGTCTGAAATATTGTGAGAACTATCAAATGTGACACAGAGACATGAAGTGAGCAAATGCAGTTAGAAAAATGGCGCCAACAGACTTGCTCAAGGTAGGGTTGCCAAAAATTTTCAATTTTGTAAAAAAAAAAATAGTATCTGTGGGCTTCCCTGGTGGCACAGAGGTTGAGAGTCCGCCTGCCAATGCACGGGACATGGGTTCGTGCCCCGGTCCGGGAAGATCCCATATGCCGCGGAGCGGCTGGGCCCGTGAGCCATGGCCGCTGAGCCTGCGCGTCCGGAGCCTGTGCTCTGCAACGGGAGAGGCCACAACAGTGAGAGGCCCGCGTACCGCAAAAAAAAAAAAAAAAAGAAAAAATAGTATCTGTGAAGCAGATAGGTATGCCTACAATGTGCAGTGTCTAGTCCTTAAATCAGTACCTGCCATAGAGTAGGCAATTCACACAAAGTAAAGGCGGAGTGACAGAATAAAGCACGTGCACAAAGTCTGGATAAAGAGAGGGTTTAACAGATGTTAGTGACTATTACGTTTGTGTTTTTTTTCTTTTCTGTCAGTCTTTGCCCTCAAAAGAGTCCCAATCCGATATGGAGGTTAGATGAGAATTTAAGTGACTGCCAAATAAGTGCAAAATGCTCTTGGGTTCGAGAGAGAGATGAAACTGGTTAGGAAAACGAAGAAAAGCTTCGAGGAGTGAGTAGAATCCTAGATAAGCCCTCAAGGAAGATTAGAATTCTGACAAATGTGTTTGGGGGTGAGGAAATTCCAGATGAACGAAGCAGCATGCATAAAAGCAAAGGAATGGAAAAATGCAGCCCATGGAGGACAGCAAGCAAGTTTGGATTCCTATCTATAAAATGGGGATAGTAAGCTGTATTTCACCTTTCTAGGTCATAGTACAGATAAAATGTGATCAAGGATGGGAACTATTGGGGAGATAAAAACAATACACAAAAGAAACAAAGTGTTTCGAATTGTCGGGACCTCAAAAGCCACATGCCCTGTCTTCTAAATGCATTTAGTGAGTCTATGTTTCTCAACCCAGAGTTCTACTGGGAAATGAAAACAATACTGCAGCTCTACACAGCAGATGAAGAAAGGGCTGTACATTTGCAAATACTACTACATGGTATCTTACAAATTCAGCTGTTAGAACGTGTTGGAAGATGTACACACACACACAGAGACACACACACACACACACCCTTAAAAAAACAGTAAGTACAATAACCAGAAAAACACAGTAGCTCTTCTAGCTCTGCCCCACCCCACTTATTTCCTGGTTTTATTTTGAACTCTAAGCAAACAGGCCTCCTCTTCCAGCTCCCCCAGAAGTCAATTTTTTCACAGAGAAGGTAAGAGGACTTTGAGGCACTGAACTGTCTGTTCTGGAGACTGAGCTAAGGAACTAAGAAATGTACTAGCTTTCTGGTTTGTGACAGTTTGGCCACATCCTCAACCTCAAACCTCAGATCAGTTTTTCTAAGGAAGAAAGAGGTCACATTCCAGTCTAGGCCAGTACTTGTTCCTCAAGATAAGCCGTTGACTACTGATCTGTTGGAGGCTGTGGGAGGTTGGGCAGGGAGATTTCTCAGCTCGCAGACCCCTGTCTTTCCTAGTGGTCTTCAGTCACACTGAGGCCAGCATAGCCCCTGTGTCCTAAGCCTGGAGCACCATTTATCTGAGCATGTGACTTAATCTGTCCTTTACTGTGGATCATGAGAACACTCAGGTAAGAGTGAATTCAGGGCCTGTCTCTCAATTAACCTAAATACCACCATACTCCCTGTTCTTTTCCTTCGTAACACTATCACCACTACATACACAACAAAACACCTAGCCCATAGCAATCACTTATTGCTAAGTACTCACTGAATAAATGAACGAATAAGATACATATGCAATTCATCAAAAAGTGAAAGGAAGGGGCTTTGTAGGTAAACAATGCTGTGAATGATGGTGGGGCTAATTATTATCTTTAGCCCTGCTCTTAACTTGTTGGGTACCTTTGGAGAAGCTGTTTCTCAGCTTTCTCTTTTCTAAAATAGGGTGAGGAGGGAGTTCCCTGGTGGCCTAGTGGTTAGGATTCTGGGCTTTCACTGTTGTGGTTCGGGTTCAACCTCTGGTTGGGGAACTGAGATCCTGACAGAATCTCACTGAAGAAAGGACAGCATACACACACAAAATGACACGAAAGAGCTCATATTCTGAGGCCTGAGTGCACAGCCAATGGAACCTTCATCTCTTGTCATTCATCTGAAAACCTAACATCTGTCTGGAAAAGTCAACAGCCTTGGTTTCTTGCTTATCAAAAATATAAGAGACTCCATGAAGTTTTCCATTTCAGAGACCTCATCACATTCCCAGAAGGACTCAGGGGACACCCAATGGCACTCCGGGTGTTTGGAACTCAATCATTCTCGAAATAAAAAACTCTTCTGCCAAGACTGCAGAAGGGTTTGAGGAGGTAGAGTGAAGAAAAATAGTGGCTTTTCTGCTTCTTACCAAAGCCAACGACTTTTAGAAAAGGCCATGGGTAAACCTAGAGCATAACCATGTCAATCTACACTGGGTCAGTGAGGAGGTATCTCATTCAACTTTTCCTGGAAGGAAGCTATCTACTGATTTTTAAGGTCAGTGATCCTTAAAGCTTATCCTCCCTCCCAGCGATAAAATTCCCTGGGAGAAATGGGCTCCAACAACAGCTTGGGAAATTGTCTTTCTGACAAAGCAGTCTAGAAATGACTGTTTGTGGCGGGGGCAGGCAGGAAGGATGCGGAAGGAAAATTAGAATGATTTAAGCATCAGCTCCCCTCTTTTAACCACTCTTCCCACTATAGAACCTGTCCACCATCCACTTCTAATTCTGGCAATATCCACAGAGACAAGGAAGAGAGAAGAAATACAAAAAGAGCAAATGTTAAATTTAGAAACCTAGAGTCATTAAAAAGCAGTGGGATGAATTAGGCTCCCTAGAAGTCATGGAATGGTATTCCACTTAATTCCTTACTCCTACCCTCAAATCAAAGACTGGCCATATAACGGGTGACCAGGGAAAACAAATAGAAAATTTTAAAAACAAACCATCAGGGCTTCCCTGGTGGCGCAGTGGTTGAGAGTCCACCGGCCGATGCGGGGGACGCGGGTTCGTGCCCCAGGCCGGGAAGATCCCACATGCCACGGAGCGGCTGGGCCCGTGAGCCATGGCCGCTTAGCCTGCGCGTCCGGAGCCTGTGCTCCGCAACGGGAGAGGCCACAACAGTGAGAGGCCCGCGTACCGCAAAAAAAAACAAAACCAAAACCAGAAAACAAACCATCAAACGTGGGAAAATAATGCAGAGATTCCACAAACTGTCAGAGGCACTTTACTTGGACTCTGACACAGTTGTTACTTTTTCCTTTTTTTCAGCTCAGTTTCCAAAATGATTAGGGTCCTCAGAGGAGGCAGGCAATAATAGGCAATATATCTTAAAATGAGTCTCCTGAACTGGCTCCTGGCTTCTAAGAAAACCTGACACATTTTCATCTAATGAGCTTCTCAAGTCTAATACAGTACTCCCAGGACTGTTCCATGAGGGCATAGATTCTCTTATATTCTCCTGAAGGAACAGAAAGCCAGTTCTACTCCTGCTCTTTCTTGAATCTGTAAACAACGCTGATATGCTTTTTAGCAGAAAAATGTTAAGCTTTCTGTCGTTTTTTTTTTTTAAGTTTTCTGGTTTAGGTTCTAACAGTGCAAATATTCAACCAAATCAACTCACCAATTTTCCTAAAGATTTTTCCTCATGTGTGCTGAACCACAAAGAATAACCTTATAAAATGACAGCAACAAAAACTAAAATTCTAGCACAAAGAATGCCCAACATTTTTACATTAGCCTTTTATACCAGTGGGCACATGTTTCAAGAGAAGTGAAGACTACAGATTATAAGTTTCTCTGAATCAGTTCAAAGAAGGAAACCAAATGAATCCACAGCCGAGAGAGAAATGCCAATCAGTTCTTCATTTGGGAATAGTAAAAACAAAAATAAGTAAAAACTAAACACACATTCAACCTAATCCCTTCATCCTTCTGCTTACTTAAGTTTCTAAACTACTAGCAATTAGCAAAATGCACGAACTGATTTGAGTTCCACTCCCCCTGGCCCCAGAATAGATGCTTCCACAAAACTACCCTTTAGAGAACACTGACAATAGATATTATGGATGTGTAGATGGCCCTGAGATGGGGAGCAAAAGCACAGACACATAGTCACTGGTCCTCAAATTATGAGAGACACTTGCTCTAATCCAAATGTTCCAAGTTCATTCCAGTTCCTTACCTAAAATCTCTCTAGTGCCTTAAGTAAATTTTGTACCCCCAGGAGACTTTTAATACCTAATTCAGTAACAACGTTTGGATTAGCCGCCCGGCTTATTCTAAGCAGCCTTCATCCCACATACCACAACACCACAGTGCCAACAGTACTAGGGAAGAACAGAAAAACTGTTCTGGGCAACCAGGAGAAACTGCGAAAAGCTCCAAGCTGTGGACTAAATCTCCATTTTATTCCATTTTACTTTACTGAGATTTTATACTTTTTCTGTGAAAAGGGTGATTCTGCTAACCCTTGAAGTGACCTGGGTAGTGACAGTGTTTGAAGTGTAGTAGAAAGGGGACTAAGCTAGGAGCCAAGGGACCTGGGTTCCTGTCTTAGTTCTGCCACTAACTAGCTCTGAGATCTTGGCCAAGTCACATTACCTCTTTTTAGGCCTCAGTTTCCTCATCTGTAAAACACATGGATCAGGCAAGAAAATCTCTAAGGAACTTTCCAGCTATAATGATGATCCCAAGTGAAGGAAAAAGGAAATGAAAGAGTTTATCTTTTCATCTAAGAAAATGAGGAAGCATGGTATTATATTAATAAGCACAGTCAAAAATTTTAAAGAGCCCTATTTGTACTATCTGACTCCAAAGACCACATGACTTGTGTTATGTAACTCTTACTACCTTTCTTAGGGTCCTTTCCACTCCACAGCTGTCATTTCTGCAAAAGAGTAGAGTTTCAAATAGAGGCCCTCTGAAAGTATCTGTGAAAGTGACTCACCTGGATATTCCTTAATCATGTGCTCTACATAATCTACAAAGACCTATTGTATTAAAAGTCTTTTGCTTTTAACAGTTTTTGCAATAGTGGAGATGTTATAATACATAGCTTTTGTATTATTCTACTCAGCTCCAACCATGGCCACTTGTTGGCTTACATCAGAAGCAAAGAATCCAAGTGATAGAAAAAAGTTTAAATGTCCAGGAGGGGTTGAAATCATAATAAATTAGAGTGGGAACATTAGCCCCAAACTAAATTGGAGGGAAGGTGGGGGGATGGTGGAGAGGGAGGGGCTACCGGAGATCAACGGTAAAGAAGCAGGTCACCGCACCCCAAGTGCTCTTTCTTCTCGGTCGTCTAGAACATCTCCTCCAATTACAAACGGCCTCAACTGAAGGAAGGGGGCTTCAGGGATCAAGACTGGGAAATTGAGGCCCAAAGAGAAAGTAACTTGCCTAGGGTGACGGGGCAAGGTCCGCCCTCGGCCACAGCCACCAATTACGTCAAGCACGGGGATTAAGGAACCAGCACGACCTCGGCCGGAGAGGCGGGGGCATGACATCGTGACTTCAAGACCCTCAACCGGGTCAGAGGGTTCCTTCTGCCCCAGGAGCCGCCCACCCGGCCCCGGGCACTGAAGCCCTGCCCTACTCGGGGAAAAAACTGCCCTCAACCCTCCAAGGCCGCGGAGGGGCTCCAGGGGCCCCATGACGCCACTCTCCCTTACGGTCACCCTAGAAAGATGGAAGGAGGTGAAAACCGAAACCAGCCGCACCACTGCCCGCCCATGGCCCTTTCTCAGGACTGGATGTGTGAAGTCGGGGAACCCGAGGGCCCAACTCTCCCTCATTGCCCACCTTCACTCCAGGGACTCACCAGGGGCTGCAGCCAGCGGCGGCGCCACAGCAACAGGGCGGGGAAAGGGACAGGGGCGGGGCTGAAAGCCCAGGGCAGAGCGGTCCCGTCTGACCCCGCCCGCTACGTCGAAACGGTCAGCAAGCCCCGCCCTCACCGCGGTGCTTTTGGGGACTTGTAGTGTTTAGGTGACTGGGCCCCAGGGTTGCTCCGCAGCCCTGTATGGTTTTCCCCAGTCTGGAGCAAAGATCACATTCCAAGGAGCCTACTTCTTTCCCTAGAAAGAGCCATTTACCTTCCTTTAAAAAAAAATTTTTTTTTCTTTTAGACCTGAGTGAAAACTCCATACATTTGAAGGACCATTGAGAGGTCATCTTCATTTTTCTCCTGCTCCACGTAATACTTCACTAAGAATCTTATAGATGAGAATCTCTTTGTCATTTAATCGTGCCTCCCACTTGCCCCTAAAGGAGACCCAGCAGCCTCCCTGGGTAGCCCAGTTTGTGTTTCATCATTACCCCTCCAGAAAGAAATTATTCTTTAGTGTTAACTCTGTTAATGTAGTGCTCTTTCTAATCGGAGTAAGAATAAACTCAGCAAGAATCCTGCTAAGTCAGTTTAGAGAAAATTCCCCACCCTTGATATCTGATCAGACCCTGGCCTGCCTTCAGCAAGAATCCTGTAAGTAGGTTTAGCAACAATTCCCCCACCCTTGATGTCTCCTCTTAGTAATTTTCTATCCACTTGTCCTTATTGTATTTGGAGTTGAGTGCAATCTCTCTCCCCTATTGCAGTAGTCCTGGTTAAAGTCTCTTTTACTGTTTTATCAAGTGTCAGGATAATTATTTCTTTTTAAAAAAACTATTATTTTTATTTTTGGCTGCATTGGGTCTTCGTTGCTGCACACAGGCTTTCTCTAGTTGCAGGGAGTGGCGGCTACTCTTTGTTGCAGTGCGCAGGCTTCTCATTGTGGTGGCTTCCCTTGTCGCGGAGCACGGGCTCTAGGCGCAGGATTCAGTAGTTGTGGCTCGCGGGATCTAGAGCGCAGGCTCAATAGTTGTGGTGCATGGGCGATCTTCCCAGACCAGGTCTCGAAGCCATGTCCTCTGCATTGGCAGGCATATTCTTTTTTTTTTTTTTTTTATAAATTTATTTATTTATTTTTGGCTATGTTGGGTCTTTGTTGCTGCGTGCAGGCTTTCTCTAGTTGCAGTGAGTGGGGGCTATTCTTCATTGCAGTGTGCAGGCTTCTCATTGCGGTGGCTTCTCTTGTTGCAGAGCATGGGCTCTAGAGCACAGGCTCAGTAGTTGTGGCGCACGGGCTTAGTTGCTCCACAGCATGTGGGATCTTCCCAGACCAGGGCTTGAACCCGTGTCCCCTGCATTGCCACGCAGATTCCTAACCACTGCGCCACCAGGGGAGACCTGGCAGGCGTATTCTTAACCACTGCGCCACCAGGGAAGCCCAGGATAATTATTTCTTAACACTGAACATGCTGTCTATGGAAGGTTAAATTCAGAAGTGCCCCTTCTCCAGGGAGTAGCATCTGTCTAAATCTGGAGAGAAAGTTTTCCATGTCATCTAACCAGGGATTTATGCCCCTGAAGCCACTTGAGGTTTCAGGCAGGAGAGTGAGCATTCTTAATCCTGCCTTCTCACAAGACTGGTGGCACTCAACTGAGATGAAAGGATGGTGGGCAATGATGAGTAAACCTGGGAGTGGGGTTTCTACTGAAAGTTCGGATCACCTTCTGAGTTACCAAAATAATACTCTTCCCTTTAAAACTCTATCTACAGGGGTGACCTTAGAATCTTGGATATATTTCCATTAATTTTACTTAGCTTTCTTTTTTTTTTTTTTTATTACTTAGCTTTCTTAAAAGCACTGAGAACTGACACCTCCTACACACACGCAGCTTACTGTCTATGTTAATATGACAACTATTAACACTCTTGCCTGGAAGTTAAAAATGCAAATAAATCCATTGTTCATTTTAAGAACTTCCTAAAAGAACCATCAGCTTTTCAATAGGAAGTATCACTTGACAATTCTGTACACTCCAAGACTCTTAGAACCGCTGGCCTCAAAATCCTTGCTGTGCCCTCCAGTCCTAAACTATTATATCATGACCCTTGCCCAATTCTAATCAAATCCTGCGCCCCCCGCACCTGCACTGAAAGATTCCCGCCCCCACCCCCACCCCGCCTCCAACCAATCTTCAAATTCTCAATAAATACTACTACTTTGTCCTGCCACCTGTCGGCCACTATTACAACTCTGTCAAGATACTAGTCTTCCTTACTGCAGTAAGAATAAACTCACTTTTGTCTTATCAATAGGTTGTTTTGTTGATAGCTTGGAGAGCTAAATTTGACAGCACAGAATAAAAAAAAAGGTTAATTAGTCTGATTTACTTATTTCCAATAGAAGTGTCAAGGGAAGCCTGCAAGTACAACCCTTTATAACTGAATATTGAAGAAATGGGAATTTACATTCAGACCTACAGAGAAAATCTTCCACTTTTATCTTCAACTTCCAGGTATGGAGTCGAACAAAGACTGGGGTTTGGGGTAATTTGTCTGTGCCTGACACAGTGGGTTATCTCATTTAATTCTTATAAGAGAAGCACTTTTATTATCCCCATTTTAGAGATGATAAAATTGAGGCTTAGAGAAATAAAGTTACTTGCCCAAGCTCACACAGCTAGTAAGTGCCATTAGAAGGCTATGAACCCAGCATTCTGACTCAAGTGTACTCTTACTATACTCACTATACTTTTCATGAGAGTTCAGTAATCCATAAGGGACGAAAAACACATAAATGAGTTTAATACCACGATATTGGCTTTAGAAGAGGAATTGACGTGGTGCTAAGATAGAAGAGAATTAATTTTTCCTAGGGGCAAGAAGGAAGGTTTCATAGAAGAGGTGTTAAAGAAAAAATTATTCTGAAGCCTGTTAAATGGTAAGGAAGACTATTCAGAACTGTTACAATAGGAACATTAAAACAGGGGAGAGAGATTGTGCTCAGCTCCAAATACAATAAGGACAAGTAGGAATTTATAGCCATTAAGCAGAGTGAGGGGGTCAGTAGATGAAAAATTACCAAGAGGACACACCAAGGGTAGTGGGGATTCTTGCTAAACTGACTAAATAGGATTTTTGCTGAGGGCAAGCTAGGGATGGATCAGATATCAGGGGTAGGGGATTCCCTCTAAATTGACTTAGGATTTTGCTAAAACTGGACTTGGCAAGGATTAGACACAGAAGCCAATGTTGAGACCAAGTTGAGAAAAGTGCTCAGAGGCACCTAACTGGAGTTTGGTCAAAGAGACAGTCTTTGTCAGATGCTTGATTATTTGAATAACAAACGTGGCAGGCAGAAAAAGTGATAGGAGAGAAATCTGAGATGGAAGGAGGGAGTGGTCATCTTCAGTGGTGCAGTCCTGTAGAATTCTCTGCGATGATGGAAATGTTCACTACTTCACTATCTGATCCAGTAGCCACTTGCCACGTGTGGTATTGAACACTTGAAATGTGGCTATTACAACTGGAAACTGGATTTTTTCTTTTAATGTAAGTTTAACTAGGTCTTACGTGATCATTGTCCTGGCTAGTGCAGATCTGCAGCATCTGGGTGGCAGGGGTGTGGACTTTGGGAAGGAGAAGGTGCCCAAGTAGCTGCTGCTACTTTCACCTTTGCCCTCAGCTCCAGCCCTGCCCAGTCCTGTACAGTAGCAATGGCTCCTCTGGCCTTTGGACTCTCGACTCCATGGAAAAGGAAGGTGAGAGGAATTTTTATCACTAAAGCTTGCTGTCTCTGTAACCATTTAGAGACTCTGCAATTTGACGACTTGCAAAGCAGAGATAGCTTGTATGCCCAGGTTTGAGAAAGAGAAGGAATGAGTAATCAATTGGAAGAAGGAGACTATTAATTAGGTCAAGTATGGTATTTTATAAACTTCAGGAGAACGAGGAACCAGGGACTCCCCTGGTGGTGCAGCCTGGGTTTGATCCCTGGTCAGGGAACTAGATCCCACATGCATGCTGCAACTAAGAGTTTGCCTGTCACAACTAAGGAGCCCACATGCCGCAACTAAGACCCGGCGCAAACAGATAAATAAATAAAATTTTTTAAAAAAAAGAGAGAGACAGAAACAGGAGCCAGGTATGCCTCAAATTAACCATGCGTTTCTAAAATGTTCTCTGGCAAATCAAATCACCTACTAAGCACTTCAGGGGGTGTTAATATTTAAAGTGCTTTGGAATGTCCTGTTAAAAATTTGGCAATAAAGATGTTAAAAAAAAATTGGGGAGAGATATATTTGTTTTTTAAAATTACATTAAATAAACTAAAAAAAATTCTATAATCCCACCCATGTTTTTAAGGACTGCCATCGTAGAGAAAAATGTGTGTGTTGCACACCCTTCCTTTAATTAGCTGATTCAAATTGATTTCACGGGAACTATTGTCACAATTCGGTAAATTTTAAGTAATTTGTGGACAAGTAATTTCTGACTTGTCTGACAGAGGCTTGATGTGTTTTCCCTCCTTTCCTTGTGGAAAAAAAATCAGTTTTACCTCTGCTTGCAATTCCTTTCATATATATTTTTTAAGTATTTATTTATTTATTTATTTGGTTGCATTTGGGTCTTAGTTGCGGCGCACGGGCTCTTCGTTGTGGCGTGTGGGCTTCTCTCTAGTTGTGGCGTGCAGGCTTAGTTGCCCAGCATGTGTGGGATCTTAGTTCCCCGACCAGGGATCGAACCTGCATCCCCTGCAGTGGAAGGCAGATTCTTAACCACTGGACCATCAGGGAAGTCCCTCCTTTCAATACTCTAATGGAAGAAATTTTCACATATTGTGGTATGGGGAAATCATTCTGGCTTGTAGATGATTGAACTTGAATTTTATGCTAACTACAACAGCCTGTTTGTGGCCTATCGAACATATATTATACATCTGTTTTAGTCATCAAAGAAAAGGTTATATTGACCAGAAGTAAAAAATGTCCATGTTAAAAATAAAAAGTACACGCCTCCCTTCCTGGGACACCAATGCTGGTACTCCTTTGATAAGACTCCCTTCCCAGGTGTCAAGGCCATACTGCTTGCTGTGTATGTGCTGATCTGGTGTTTTTTTTTTTTTTTAAACCTTGAAGGAATGTATTCCTGACTTTTTTGATGTTCTTTGTTCTGACAAGATATAAAACTGTGTTGAAAACCATGCTTCTCCCGAGCAGTTCCTCAGAGATATCTGAGGGGCTGTGTCTGTCCTATGCTATAGTCCTCAGTTTGGCTGAACTACAACTCCTTTCTATTCCTATTATAGTTTGGTTATTAATTATTTACATCGACAATGCTTGGAGTTCTTGGCAGGATATCAGAAAAACTGGCCTGAGGTCACGTGGATGCTACTTTGTGCTGGTGCTTGGTACCAAGCCCCCTGAGGAGACTCCCACCCTCCACCCCTGCTTCACAGCACTCTTCAGATGCTTTGGTGAGTTTTTCCTGATGTCTGGATATCCTTTCATTAAGTAATGGTCCGTCACTTTTATTTGAGCTGTTATCTTAAGATTCGTAGTCTTAAGGGGGTAACAGTTCATTTTCTAGGTGAAAGTAACCTAGGGAGAATTCCTAGACAAAAGGACCTAGGGGAAAATTCCTAGGCAGGGACCTAGGGAGAATTTCTAGGCAAAGGACCTAGAAAGAACTTTGGAGTGAACTATGTCAGCTGACCTTTTTAAAAAATGTAGCTTAAAATTGGAAAGATGTGTACTTTATAGTAAAATTAAACTTTAAAAAAAAAGTGGGAGGGCTTCCCTGGTGGCGCAGTGGTTGAGAGTCTGCCTGCCAATGCAGGGGACACGGGTTTGTGCCCAGGTCCGGGAAGATCCCACATGCCGCGGAGCGGCTGGGCCCGTGAGCCGTGGCCGCTGAGGCTGCGCGTCCGGAGCCTGTGCTCCGCAACGGGAGAGGCCACAACAGTGAGAGGCCCGCGTACCGAAAAAAAAAAAGTGGGAAACTATGCTTCTAAAACCTATCAGCTCCCAGACAGACAGCGACCCACTGGAACTGTTGGCTTCATGTACAATTACGGAGCCAATACTTGCAAGTACTTATCTAACCCTAAAATGGCCAGGATGGAGCTCTTTTGACATTCCAGAACTGCTTTTTGCATGTGCAGTTAAAGAAATCTGGCTTGATAAAACATCTTTTCAAAATTCTTACCCTGAGAGAACAAAAGTACTCCTAGGAGAAACTTGAAGTTATAACTCTTATCATGTCCTTGAAATGCAAACACAGCCCACATTGCCTGAGACTACAGCCTTGGCTCAATTACTGGAAACTAAAATTGAAAACAAAAGGCAGGTGGGGAGAAAGGGAGGAGAGAGGCCTTTTAAACTCAAGCAAGAAAACTATGAGATCTCTGTGTGTGTCTATCTGTCTGTACGTGTGTCTTGTGTGTGTGTTATAAATATGATGTTTCTACCTTCAGATGATATTATCAAAATTAATTTGTAAAAGAGCTCTATTTAATTGACTTAAAAGTAAGCACTTACAAATCAAATATTTCTACATGTAATGAAAAACTAACCCCAATTTTTAAAGGATCACATGATCTAAGATTAATCTTTAATGAATGAAAACAAGTTTAAGTTATTGGTTTTATTAATACAGGCATGTCTTTGGAGTCATCAACATTAAGTATAATACTTTTAATGTGCCTGGGTTTACTGAAAGTCAATAAACTTATGTTATCTCTGTTATAAAACTTGTCAACAAGAAAATTAACTTGGTATGATGATATTTTCATAAGTAATAAAATAGAGACAAATAGGATAAGAGTTTTTAGGTGATTAAGAATAATTACATTTTTAAAAATTAATTAATTTTAAATTTTTATTTATTTATTTTTGGCTGTGTTGGGTCTTTGTTGCTGCTCGTGAGGTTTCTCTAGTTGTGGCAAGCGGAGGCTACTCTTTGTTGCAGTGGACGGGCTTCTCATTACAGTGGCTTCTCTTGTTGCAGAGATCAGGCTCTAGACACACAGGCTTCAGTAGTTGTGGCATGCAGGCTCAGTAGTTGTGGCACACAGGCTTAGTTGCTCCATGGCATGTGGGATCTTCCTGGATCGGGCTCAAACACGTGTCCCTTGCATTGGCAGGTGGATTCTTAACCACTGTGCCACCAGGGAAGTCCCGAGAATAATTACATTTTATGGTATGTCTATTTTTTTTTTTTTGGCCACACCACACTGTTTGTAGGATCTCAGTTCCCTGATCAGGTCACAGCAGTGAAAGCCCAGAATCCTAACCACTAGACCACCAGGGATCTCCCTGGTATGTCTACTTAAAAATAGGTTCTCCAGATTTTTGGGTTTTGCTAAATTAATTTAAATAATGGAACTCATTGAATATTCAGATCATTTCCAATTACGATAAAATACTAAAACATTAATTGCTAAGCAAGTCTAAGTTTACCTACTTTGTCTTCTTAGATGTTTGGGTTTATTGGAAGAGAAAATGTATGTTTCTAGAGGTTTGGAAATATATTCATAAGTTCACCAATCAGGAAATGTTGGTATGACAAACAGTTCACAGTTGCTTGCTTCTTGGTTTCTTAATCTAGCAACTAAGGTTTTTTAAGGGCTAAAAATTATAATACACATGTAATTAAAGCTACTAGAAATAATATGGGAAACGTTTCAGTATACAAGGAAAATATGTGTGTGTTTTAAGTAAAAGAAGGTATGAGGAGGGACTTCCCTGGTTGCACAATGGTTAAGAATCCAGCTGCCAATGCAGGGGACATGGGTTCGATCCCTGGTCCGGGAAGATCCCGCATGCCATGGAGCCACCAAGCCCGTGCGCCACAATTACTGAGACCACATGCTCCAACTACTGACGCCCGCGTGCGTACAGCCCATGCTCTGCAACAAGAGAAGCCACCACAATGAGAAGCCCGCGCACCTCAATGAAGAGTAGCCCCTGCTCGCCGCAACTAGAGAAAGCCTGCGTGCAAAAACAAAGACCCAATGCAGCCAGAAAAAAATGGTATGAGGAATGGAAATGAATTTTGTTAAGGGAAAAGAAAGTAATTTTGTCCTAAAGTGTCTCAAAGGGAGATATTAAACTAATTGGGCTTATTTGTTATGTTAAATTACATGGGAAGCATTGTCAAATAAAAGGTAACATTAAGCCTCCTTTATGTTATGCCTATATAAATATATATTATAAACATTCCAGAAATTATGTGAAATTCCTGGAAGTGTTTTTTTTTTTTGGCTGCTTCAGGTCTTAGTTGTGGCATGTGGGGTCTTTGTTGTGGTGCGGGGGCTTCTCTCTAGTTGTGGTGTGTGGGTTTTCTCTCTCTAGTTGTGGCATGTGGGCTCCAGGGAGCGTTGGCTTTGTAGTTTGCAGCACGTGGGCTCTCTTGTTGAGGCGCACAAGCTCAGTAGTTGTGGCTGGCGGGCTTAGTTGCCCTGTGGCATGTGGGATCTTAGTATCCTGACCGGGGATCGAACCTGTGTCCCCTGCATTGGAAGGTGGATTCTTTACCACTGGACCACCAGCGAAGTCCCTCCTGGAAGTCTTATATGTCCTCACATAAAAATGTCATTAGTCATCAAAATTGAGGCTCACACTAAAGGGACTGAACCGAAGTATTTGGGAAATGCTCTAGCTGACTTTCATACAAAGGCAACAACAACAGAATCTGTAAAGGTTATGGCACGTGTAGATAAAGTCCATTCTGCTTTTGCAAAAATGAACCCCTTGCTGTCAGACTTTTGCCATCTTGATGTCTTTGTAACATGACAACAGTCTGCTCCCAAATCAGAGAAATTAAGATGGGTAAACAATAGCTGTAAATTAAACAGTTGGGGCTGCTATGGGAAACCCAATACAGCTGCTTGGCTCTTCCTGGCTCCCTGGCAACCCCCTTTTTGTTTGATGGGTTAAAGCCTTCCCTTGCTGCAAAGCTGACATCCTCCCAAGGACAAAGAAACTGTTAGAAAATGTATTTTCCGTGTGGGGTATGCTTTCCACAGTCTCCGGTGATCGAGGCACCCATTTCACTGAGCAAATCATAGGAGTCTTCTTTTTATCTTTTAAAATAAATTTTTTTTATTTTTAATTTTTTGACCATGCCACATGGCATGCAGGATCTTAGTTCCCCAACTGGGCATCGAACCTGTGCCCCCTGCAGTGGAAGCACAGAGTCCTAACCACTGGACCTCTAGGGAATTCCCAATCATAGGAATCTTTAAAAAAATCTTACAAACTTCTTAAAATGATTACTGTCACCATCATCCTCAATCACCAGGCATGGTCAACAAATCTAAAGGAAAAACTAAACTCAAGCAGAACAAACATCAACTACGTGGGATTTGACTAATTGGTAAATGTGATTATGATTTTTGTGACTTTTTATCTGAAATACTACTGGCTTTTGGGCTTCCCTGGTGGCGCAGTGGTTGAGAGTCCGCCTGCCGATGCAGGGGACACGGATTCGTGCCCCGGTCCGGGAAGATCCCACATGCCGCGGAGCGGCTGGGCCCGTGAGCCATGGCCTCTGAGCCTGCACGTCCGGAGCCTGTGCTCCACAACGGGAGAGGCCACAACAGTGAGAGGCCCGCGTACCTCAAAAAAAAAAAAAAAGATTTACGATCAAAAGCGGGAAATAATGGAAGAAATTTTCACATAGAGGTATGGGGATGTCATTCTGGCTTATAGATGATTTAAGTTGAATTTTATGCTAACTAATACAGACCATTTGTGGCCTATCAAACATACATTATGCATCTGCTTTACTCATCAAAGAAAAGGGGACATTGACCAGAAGTAAAGAATATCCATGTTAAAATAAAGTTCCTGGGACACCAGTGCTGGTACTCTTCTGATGATAAGACTCCCTTCCCAGGTGCTGACTTGCAGCCATACTGACTTGCTGTGTACATGTTGATCTGTTTTGTTTTGTTTTTTCCTGGAAACCTTGAAGGAATGTATCCTTGACTTGTTTGATGTTCTTTGTTCTGACAAGATATAAAACTGTGCTGAAAACCATGCTTCTCCAGAGCAGTTCCTCAGAGTTATTTGAGAGGCTGTCTCCTGGTTGGCTCCAATACAACTCTTTTATATTCCTATTATAGTTTGGTTATTGATTATTTGTGTTGGCAATTCTTTTCATCAGACAAATTGTACTGCTTTTTTTGAACCAGCTGAACGATCTGACTATCTATCTTCAGTGAATAAGTTAAATAACATCTTTAACATGCATTCACTTTTATGCCAGTATGGGTCATGGTTTAACCTTTTTTTTGTTTTTGTTTTGTTTTTTAATTAATTTATTTTATTTTGTTTATTTTGGGCTGCATTGGATCTTTGTTGCTGCTCACGTACTTTCTCTAGCTGTGGTGAGTGGCAGCTGCTCTTCGTTGCAGTGCGCAGGCTTCTCATTGCGGTGGCTTCTCTTGTTGCAGAGCACTGGTTCTAGGCGCCCAGGCTTCAGGAGTTGTGGCTCGCAGGCTCTAGAGCGCAGGCTCAGTAGCTGTGGTCCACGGGCTTAGTTGCTCCGTGGCATGTGGGATCTTCCCGGACCAGGGCTCGAACCCATGTCCCCTGCACTGGCAGGCGGATTCTTAACCACTGTGCCACCAGGGAAGCCCCGGTTTTACCGTTTTTGGTGAACATTCTCTTAGTATTTCAAAATTTTAATGCAAACAAATACATGTTTGACATAATTATAGTCACAGCCTTTATAAAATTATTTTTCACTTACTACTATTAGGTAAAAAATTCTTTTATACTGCTGTAAAACTTCATAATGATTGGTTTTGGGGTTTTTTTGGTTGTTGTTACATAAGTGATTCTACCACAGTCTACTTCCCCATTCTCTAACCATTGAATATTTAGGTTATGCATTAAACAAACTTTATTTATTTATTTATATTCTTTTTTGGCTGTGCTGTGCAGCATGTGGGATCTTAGTTCCCTGACCAGGGGTTGAACCCATGCCCCTGCAAGTGGAAGCACAGAGTCCTAGCCACTGGAATGCCAGGGAATTCCCTAAACAACTTTTAAAAAGCAAAGATTCTACATCTATTTAACTGCTTTGTAATTCTTGAATTTGACTATCATTACTATTTTTACCCTATAAAATGACAGCAATGTGTAAGTGAGAGGAATCCATACTATATACCCATGTCACACACATAAATATTGTTTGGCCCACCAAAAAGGAGTGTTGGTGGGAAATGAGTGTTCCAAGCACTTTGAAGAAAAATAAAAAGGCAACTTTGCAGAGGATCCTTTGCTACATGCAGTGCACTTATAAGTGCATGTGTCTGGGTGTCTCCCATGGCACCCAGCAAACTGCCTTGCTCATAGAAATTGTTCAAGTAATGTGCCTGTTATTTCAGCTGCAGTCAGGGCACTTTCTATGGAACTTGTTTCTAAGAGCATCTATGCCAAGAAAAGGGTGCCCTAAAAACAACCATGAATAGCTCCTTTCAAGGAAAGCTGTTTTCCCCAGAAGGCAGAGGGAAGATGAAGAAGGACGAGATAAAAACAGAAGCCTGGAGAGCTTCCCTGGTGGTGCAGTGGTTAAGAATCTGCCTGCCAATGCAGGGAACATGGTTCAAGCCCTGGTCCAGGAAGATCCCACGTGCCGCGGAGCAAGCCTGATCACAATTAGTGAGCCTGCGCTCTAGAGCCCACGAGCCACAACTACTGAAGCCCACGCAACTAGAGCCCATGCTCTGCAACAGGAGAAGCCACCGCAATGAGAAGCCCGTGCACCACAACGAAGAGCAGCTTCTGCTCGTGGCAACTAGAGAAAGCCCGTGCAGCAACAGAGGCCCAACGCAGCCAAAAATAAATAAAATAAATAAATTTAAAAACAAAACAACAAAACAAAAAAACCAAAGAAAACCCAGAAGCCTGGAAGCTCCATTGCCCTCGTCAAGTAACCCCATTCCCAGGGGCTCTCTCAGCCCCACCAGATACATACCAAAATGGGAGGCATCAAAAGAGGTGCTGGACAGCAACTTCTTTTTCTGTTTCACCAATAACAGTACTAAGAATGTGTGAAGGAAGGAGCAGTTCTCTATGAAACCCTGCAAGGCCTTGGCCAAGCCACCATATTTTTCCGGGCCTCACTTTCCTCATCTGAATACAAGAGAAATACCAGGGTCTTTGAGATCTCTTCTGATTTAACAAGACTTCTGATTCTGTGATTGGACACAGTTCTATAACATTCCCTAATACATGGCAGCATTTCAACTCCCTACTTCCTCCCTGGTACATATACCAAGACTTTCTTTTGACTGGCACAGGAAGAGAGTGATTCGAGGCGGGACCTTGGTTCAGGGGAGCAAAAGCAGGACTCTCTCTTTTTTCATTAATTACTTAAAGGAAGCATCTCAAACTGAGAGTGTGTGTCAACTGTAAACAACCTTCTGAGGGGTTTGTTATTGTTTTACTATTTATTTAGTCAGGTGGGTGCCTTAGGCACAAAAGTGAAAACAAAAGTTTCAGACCTGTATTTTTTTCACACAATCTTTCCTCTGAGTTGGAGCTCAGAGGAGGGTACATAGTTCACATTTTGCAACGACCAGAAGGACCCTCCAACACACTGCTTCAACCTTCATACCCAGGCTCAGAAAACCCCTCACTTATTTGTCACGTGTATTTTTCTGTTTCCGGTTTGTCTGCTACAAATCGCTGATGCTCTCAGATCTCCTGGCTGTCACTCTCTGGCCCTGGAGAGGATGCCCAATGGGGTCGAAGCCTGCTTTATTCTACAGTGGGGGCAGCTCTACTATTCATCCTGTGTTTGTTCTTGTCATCAACCCTGAAAGGACAGCAGTGCCAGGCTCTGGCCTATTAGCTCCCACTGCAGCCAACCCTCTCATAAATAACCCGTTGTCAGGGATTTTAATGGAAGCCCTCTGGAAGCTGTAAATCTTTGCAGCTCCCTCCTGCATCCTCTCCCTCATTTCCATCACAATATCACTCCACAGGAACCAGAGACCAAAGTGTGAGCTTGCCAGAGCAGATTGGTAGGACACTGGGGAAAGAACGAGGCAGGATGGGGGGAGGGGAACCAAGCTGGGACAGTTGGTCTTAGGGAAGCATCTGCTGAGTGACAAGTCAATGATGGTCACCTGGGTCCTCGAGGCCCTGGAGAGGGGGAAGGGCAAGATGGCCTAGGGCCACCTGGAGGGAAGAGGGAAAAGGGAAGAGGGAAGAGGACAGGATGGCAGAGAGTTTTCTGGAAGAGCAGCAGATGGGCTGCTGGTTCCACCTCGGGCCCTACAGTGTGAATTTAAGTACCACGTAGCAGGATTTCAGTGTCTGCTTCGGGTTAAGCTATGCCTTTGCCTCTATCCTCCTGCCTGGGCAGATCAGCAGGTAAAGGGGCAGTGTCCTGTGTTGGCAGGAAATCTTTTCCTCTACCAATTTAGGTCTGAAAGGTAACAGTTTATATGCATACGAGAGCAGTCTAGAGTGAGTAACTCCCCCGATAGCTAGGAATTAAGGTTTATACATCAGTTTAATAAGGGTGTGTGTGGGGGTGTTCAAGACTTCAAAGGATGGAAGGCTCTGATGAGACTTATTTAGACAGTTTGTTTGGAATATCCGTGTATCCCGGGATGGTGCCTCCCTGACTGGAGGTCTCCCTGGAGGGGTGGGGGTGTTGCTGGGTTGTAACCGCTGGCTCTTGTAAACCTCTGCATTATTCAGATAAGGAAAGTTCAGATTTCTTTTTGCATCTGCTGTAGCTCAAATGTTTCCACCTTAAAGTAAAAACCATCCTGAAGGGTTTTTTTCTAGTCCCTTCACCTGCTGTTTCTCCAGTATCCTATCACAGCATAGCATGAAGTCCTGGGCATAGTCACTGACCAGAATGTTCCCAATGAATCTGCTAAAAGCTCACATACTCTAAGAAACACTCCTGGACTAACTCCAACATGCTTCACATCAGAGATGTGGACTTTGCCTCTTCCCTTAGTTGTTTCGACTACAGGTTTTCTGAGATGGCCTTGTTTCTCCTTTTTACATGTCTCCCCTCAACTGCTGGAAAAGAGCTCTACCCTCAGTGGAGAGTAATGATACAAATCTTACATAAATCTTACTCCTTGGGACTAAATGATTTTTTTTTTACAGGAGCGGTTACATTTCAGTGGCATCAAGTTAAGCATCTGGAAACATTTCAAGAATGAAGAGGGATGGACACAGGCAGCAAGACTCCTCGGCTCAATCCGTAAGGGAGTTTCTCCAAATCACTACGGTTCAAGACCTTAACATCTATCCTTTGTTCAATCTTTCACCAATCCTGAATCAACCCAGGCAGAAACGGCCCTACTGGCTGCCAATCCTTTGCAGGCAGGACTCTGAGCTTAGACAGGTGGAAACGTTAGGAAACCACAATTATTTAAATCCAGTCACTACTCTGATTCTCCACCTAAGGACAGTCAAGGTGTTGCTTCGAGAAGCCAAGACCCCTGAGCCCTGGGCGGCCCTCTCTTATTGGCCAGTTCAGTGCAAGGGCCAGGACCCCCCACGCTCTGAGGAGATGTCATGATTCAATAAGCCTGAGCTGTTCATCACAGGTTTGTGATACCCATTTTACTGCTAAAGAAGCGAGGCCTCAGGTCACGTCAGCTGCCTGAGGTTACACAAGCAACCTGAGATCTTGACTTAGATCTCAATCCAGTGCTCTCTGCAAGGTGCCTCCTGCTCCCGGTTTTGGCTTTTTATCCTCCGCAGAGGCCCGAAGGGCAAGGCGCCCCTAGCTCGGCGCCACCCGCGCCGCCGGAGCTCCGGAGGTAGACTTGCTGATCTGCGTTAGCCAGGACGTTCCAGCCGCGCCTGCGCACGACGCCCCGACGGCGCGGGCCCGGACCGACGCGGACGCGGGGGCGGGGCGGACCGGGGAGGGCGGGGACCTGTGTAGGGTGAGCGGTAGTCGCGCCTCGCGCGCTGGGAGCGCGGCCCGGCGTCCCCGCGTCCTTGGCGTCTCCCGGGGCGACCTCGGGCGCTTCCTTCTTCGAGCGGTTAATTGGGGAGCGGGATGGGCGCGCATGTCAGCCTACCGCAGGGGCCAGTCGAAGGCCTGGAAAGCCCTATATGCAAATAGGAGGGCCGGGCAGACCCCAAGTTAGGAGGGGCGCGGGTTGGGGTTACGGGTTGTCTGGCAGCCAATGGGAGCGTGTCTCAATCCTTCGAGCAGTGGACCCACAAGTGTGGTTGCGAGCGGTACGGGTGGCAGAGCGGGGCCGAGACGGGAGAGTAAAAATCGCGGGTAAGAGCGCCCTAAAGCTCGGTGCTGTCCCCAGGCCGCGGCTTCCTAGTGCCTCCCCACTGAAAACCAGGTTCTACGTGTCCCCGTTGGCCCCCACGGTGCCCAGTGCCCCAGGGCTACCCCCTCTGCCCTCCCTGGTGGCGTTCTACCAGGTGGCAAAAGCCACCCGCACCGCACCCGCTTCCTCTCGGCTCCATAGCCCACCGCTTCTCAGCAGGTCTAGGTATCGCTCACCCTCTTCCACGCCCCATATTGAGTTCACTGCTAAAATATTCTCACACCCTTTTCTCATTCTCAAGACCCTCATGCCAGGACCTTTCTCGCACACCGACCCTTCTTTTCCCAGCTCCTTACTCCCCTCCTGTCCTAGCTTTTCTCCCGAACCCGGGTCGCCCTTTGTGTGCACCCTCACTTCCTGGCCTCCCTCGATTTCCCAAACCCGGTGCCCCCAGGGAGCAGTCCCTTAGATACAAGAGATCCCTGGGAATCGCACAACCCTCTCCACCTCCCCCTTCCCCATCTTTGGATCCTTCTCTTGATAACCTTTCTTCCTTTGCCTGGAGAATCCTTAACAGAAAGACACTGCTGTTTTTCTTGGCAACACAGCCCTCTGCAAATAACCTACCCCCTTTCCAGCCTCTTTTTCTTTCATTTCCAGATGTTATTTCTCACCCTCCTGAAGGAAAACTCTTCTAGGCTTGAGAAAAGTTCTTTGGGATATGAACCCTAGGGAAAAATGTAACTTCCATTTGGGGATGACGCAGGAAGGGAGCCAACAGTTTACTAAGCACTGGTATGTGCCAGGCACTTAAATAAGTTATTTATTGTATACACCAATGCCACCATTATATTTTCATTTTACAATATAGCCCTTATTTTGAGCCAAACACTGCTTTAAGAGCTTTAGAAATATTAACTCATTTAATCTTTAAAGCAACCCCATGAGATGAATATTATTATCTTCACTTTACTTATGAGGGAACTGAGGTACAAAGAAACTCAGTTACTCACCCACAATCGCCCTTGTAGTAAGTGGTAGAGATGGGATTTAGATCCAGAACCATCTGTCTTTGTTAGTTATGCACTGCGTTTTGTGGAGAAAATGCCTGGGCATGAGCCTGCTCTGAAAACTGCATCTTCCAGTTTTGCAGAATTCCTCAGTTTCTAGCCGAATAAAAGGTGGCATCTGAGTCAGCAAGATTCTTATTGTTCCCAGGGAATGTGGTCAGTCATTCTCAGCACTTACTGGCAAAGCCCTTGAGTACCTGAGTGTCCCCTCCCCTCCCTTGTTAGTCCACGTTTTGCTAAGGATCCCTTCAGGCCCTGTGCTGAAATTCAAAGGGTGGCTAGAATGAAAAGCCAAAGACCATAGAAGGCATCTTATTTTATCCTGCCTGCTTCAAAGCTCAATGCACTTTTCTGGATATGAAGCTTTTATCTTCCTGGTGATTCTGTAATGATGGAGAAGACAGGGAATGAGGGAGGAGATAAGTACTGGCTTCTTGTGACATACTATGTCAAAGAGGCAAAGCTGAAAGCAAGATCCAGGGGTCCTACCTCCACACCTTTTTTTTTTTTTTTCCCTATCTACTTCGACCTTTTCTAAGGGCTACCCACTGAAAACCTTCAGAGGATGCGTCTAGGAGGGGAATGAGGACCAAAAGATGAGAAGGGGAGGGGAGTGCAGGAAAGCCTATTATTTGGGAGAAGAGAAGGAAAGTCACAGGCAGACACAGTAGGAAAAACTCTTCAGTGCCATATGAATTCCTACAGACTGAAAGAAAAGTCTAGGCTGTGAAGGTCAGGGTGAAAAAACTTGGCGAAAACTTGAAACACTTAACTACCAAATGATTCTTTTCCTCCCATTTACAGAACACCCATATTAATTCAGCCTTGCAAAGGAGAGCACTAAACATTTCCCACCCTTCTGCAATACCCTTAGAGCCAAGAAGAGTAGTCAACATGAGTAGTCCTTCAGAGGTGGAAACGAGTCCCTCCAAGTAACCTGCAAAGTGTTCGTTTGCATGGAGCCATCCCAGTGCTCATCCCCTCCCCCTGGTGGCCAATGAAGGTCATTTTCATGCTGCCTAACCCGGCTTTAGTTGGCAGCCTCTGACTTGGAAGATCCCAAGATCAAATCCCATACCAAAATGGAAGGAAACATCAGGGTTTCTTCACTGTCTTAACTCTCCTACTTGGGAAGGTGAATTGAATGTGTCTTGTGTCATCAAGAAAAACTGAAGATGGTATTTTCTATGTTTGCTACATATATTTGTACAACATAGTGTTCTTTTTTGAACTCCCCAAATCCCTTGGTCCTCATTGCCTGCTCACCTACCTGGCATAATGGAAAGCTATGTAGAAGGGCAGGAAACTGGGGCTTTGATCCTGGCTCTGCAGACTTCTCTCCGGCTTTGTGCATGTCCCCTCCAGTAGCTGGGAGGGGGGATTTCAAAACCTTTAAAAAGCAAACAGATTGAACTAGACACACTCCAAGGTCCCTCCCAGTTGTAATATTCAGGACTTCCACCAGAAAATGTTCTAATTACACTCCAAATAAGAGCCCTGGTACAGCATGGATACTGGTGAAAAGAAGGGAAAGAAACAGAGTGAAAATAAATGCGAAGTAGAAACAATAGGGCTGGTCCCAGGTTATGTCAAACCTGAGGAGACCTAGGCCCCTTGTTGGAAGTGGGAATTTAGAGGCACTTGGCTTTAAGGAAAACAATGTGGGACCAGCTGATTCTTAAGGGACTAAAGTCATCGAGACTGTTTCTGGGAGCTAAGAAGTAAGTTGCTTCTCTTTATGGTCACGATCATTTATAGGTGATCAACAGAGAGGAAAAGGCAGTGCATGGAGTATAGAGGAGAGACAGCTGGTGGGGTCAGACAGACATGGCTTCTAATCCCAGCTCTGCCTCTTAACCTCTCCATGTTTCAGCCTTCTCATCTGTAATAGAGGGAAGAGAGTATCTGTGATATGATATTATGAGGATGAGATGAGACAGTATGTATATAAAGTGCTTTAGTATAGTTAATACCTGTTACTTGGTAAGTAGGTTGTAAATTGTATTTACTATTATAAGTGAATGAAACTAAGTGTTTTAAGTGCCTGCTATATGAAAGGATGCAAGGTCGATGCTTTAAAAAATGTTTTTTATTTTTTAATGCTCACAGCAACATTTCTATTATATAAATGAGGAAAAAGAACCTTAGTTAGGTGAAACTAGTTCATGCATTTATTCATCCTTCCAGTCCATTCATTCAAGAAGCATAGAAACCTCTGCTATGCGCCAGACACTGTGGTAGGAGCTGAGAATTTAGACATAGCCTCTTCCATCAGGGAGTTCACAGTCCAGGGCCACACAGCTGAGAATGATAGGTAGCAATTAGTGAGCACCTACTATGTGCCAGGCACTGTTCTAAGCACATTGTATTAACTCAAATGAATTACCTCATCTAATTCCCATGGCTGGGGCAGGCCATTTTACAGATGGGGAAACTAAGGCAGAGGGCTGTTATGATAAGTAAATTGCCTGAGGTCACACAACTAGGAAGTGGCAGAGCAGGGATTTAAATCCAGGCAGATAGACTCCAGAATCTTGAGTTCTTAGCCACGTCACTACAGCTGCCTCTTAGCAAGTGATTTAAAGCCACATCCCTGACTGCAGAGGCCCTTAAACTGGGAAATATAGTATTTCAGGATGCCAGCAGCAGCCCCCTTCTCTCTTTTGTATTCTCCTTAGCCTTGTCCTTTGAATCTGTGGCCCCACCTCTTTTGATTCCCCGAGGCTGCAAGACTGCTTTTGAACAAATTTTAAGGCAGGAGAGGAACCCCCAGGTTAGCAGGGAGCAGTTGTTGAGACTGGGAAAGAGAAGTAGAGATGCGCAGGTGGAGGATGGGTAAATTCAGATGTCTGGGGTCAGGCGTGTAGCCTAAATGAGAGAGAAGTGATCTGAGGCATATGAAAATGTTCCCTCTCTCTTGATGCTACTATATGGAAGATAATAGCACAGGGACAGCTGTCACTTGGCTCCTGAATCACGGAGACAATAGGGAAAGACGGGGACTGGGACAGGCTGGAAAATGGCTAAAGAGGGAGCCATTGCTCAGCCCTAGTTGATTGCTGGCGTGAGGCAGTGGGGACCTGCTTTTCCAAAGAGGAATGGAAATCTAGATTTTTATGAGAAATCTACATTTCCTAGTTATTGGCAGCTGTTTTTATGAGAAATCTACATTTCCTAGTTATTGGCAGCTACTTCTAGTTTACAGCTATAACAACTACCACCACCACCGTGGCCCAGTAAACATTTCTGTAGGCTAGATTCAGGACGCAAGCCCTGGTAGGCAACTTTTTCTTTTTTGGCGGTACGCGGGCCTCTCACTGCTGTGGCCTCTCCCGCTGCGGAGCATAGGCTCCGGACGCGCAGGCTCAGCGGCCATGGCTCACGGGCCCAGCCGCTCCACGGCACGTGGGATTCTCCTGGACCGGGGCACGAACCCGTGTCCCCTGCATCGGCAGGCGGACTCCCAACCACTGTGCCACCAGGGAAGCCCGGTAGGCAACTTTTGAGAGAGCCGTTCTCTTTCAAGGGTTGGAGAGAAGCCAGAAGGATTTAGCCTTGGGGATGAAACAGGAAGGAGAGAGCTGGGAGAAGAGAAAGCCCCCAAACAGAAAGCAAATATAGTTACACGTGGCACTGACTGTTGTCTGCCGTCTTGCACCTGTCTCGGGTACCTTCCAAGAGGCTCTCGTGTCATAGGTAGCCTAGTTTACAGGGGAAGGTGGGCAAGGCTGCCGTGATGAACCAGCTCCTGCAGAAGTATCAATACATGGGCTCCATCTCTTCCTTGCTTACGTGCCTGAGGCCCTCTTGTGCGAAAGTAAACAGAATTTGACTGTTTTTTTGTTCTTCTCTTTGAGGCAGACAAATATAAGCGGCCACGGCTTGTTTATACCACTTGGGCAAGGATTCGAAAAAGGGCAAAGACAACTCACAACTCCAGAGGCCAAATTCAGGGTCAGTTTTCTCTCCTCAAGTTAACATTAACGTTTAGGTAAACGGAGCCAGTGCTCCTGGAGGGCTTGGTAAACAGGAGCTGTTGTGGAGGCCACAGGAGGGGAGCTGGCCCTTTACCTGGCAGGAAGGGAGCAGCCCAAGGTCAAGATCTCATGTACTGTAGTCCTCTTGAGCTTTTGCCAGGAATGTGCCCGTTCACTAAGGAAAGCTGACTCACAAGACCCAGGTTTCATCGTTAATTGTGCTGAGCACAACCCTTTCTCCCCCTGTTCCGGTGTCACCACAGAGGCCTTGGGTGTTAAGGGACAGCCCTCTTCAGCAAGAGAGAGAAACAAGTGGCAATCCCTGGCCATTAAAAAACTCTGCTGTCCCTCTGAGAAGTGGCTACGAG
Organism: Phocoena sinus; assembly: GCF_008692025.1. Lineage (NCBI taxonomy): Eukaryota > Metazoa > Chordata > Mammalia > Artiodactyla > Phocoenidae > Phocoena > Phocoena sinus. The sequence goes on from NC_045782.1 coordinate 35,617,401, forward strand.
CATTCAGTGAGATCGTATATGTGACAATTCTTTGGAAAGCTTAACGAATGATGCCCATGCAAGGGTTTATTATGAAATTATTCATAGGTAGCCTCTGAGTTAGAGCCCCCTTCCCCATTCTGGTTTGAGAAAGAAGCGGAGAGAGGTGGCAGGGTGTATTCATGTTAAAAAAAAAACCTGGCCGTAAGGTATAAAAGTTGTCTAGAATTAGCACGGTTGGGTACAGGGGGGAGATGATTCCCAAGAGATTGTGTGACTCTGGTGAGCCTGCTATAATTGCACGTTGCTGGTGGTAGTCGAAATTGTTGGAATCCCTCTGGGAAATAACATGGTGATATAAATAAATAAATAAAATATCAGAGGCTACGTAATTTTCATATTCATTAACTTAGTAATTCTAGTTCTGGATAAATATCTTAAGAATATAATCCTGAAGAAATACAAGCTCTTCTGAACATGAAAGTGAGCATTTTAGAGCTATTTATGTAACAGCAAGATTGAAAGCAACTTACATTGCCAGTAATAGGGCAATGGTTGGTTAAATGCAGACACGTTCCTTCAATGGGATATTATTACACAACCATTAAAAATTAGAACTATGTAAACTTTGCCACAACCAAAAGGATGGTTATGTTATGATTGTAAGTGGGCAAAAAGCAGATACAGAATTGTTTATCTATTATGGTCACAATCATATAAGAATAATTATGCTTAGAAATTTAGAATAAAAAAGAATACACAGTAGGGCCAAAGTTGCTATGTTAGCTACGGGTGATTTCCCACACTGCCCTTTTCTGAGCTTCCTTTAATGTTATAGTATTTCAATGATAATAGTACATTAGAATAAATTATAATAAAGATATTATTAATATCTTTTTTCAAAGCCAAAGAGTTTGTGAGGAAAGAACAGGGTAAGTAGCAAGAAGAGAGAGGGCCTGAAATAGTGAGGAGGTTGGCGGGCTTTGGAGAGGTGAGGAGAGGAGGGGAAAGCACCAGAAATTTGGCTTTATGATCATAGAAGCCTCAGATGTGAAGAGGATATGAATCAGTTTATTGGGCCTGGGCAGTTCTGGGTACCCAAAGGCAGACTAAGCACATTCCTAAGGATTAGTGAAGCAGGGGCATTAAAAACCATGTCAAAAAATTTGATATTTGAAATTTCAAGCAAACATCACAGAAGTCATCATGGGGGCGGCGGGGGTGGAGGTGGAATGGGAACTTTGCTGGACTTCCTTGTAGGTATTTTACAATTTGGTCTTGCTTTTATTTTGAATTGGATAGTGAGGGAGACACTGTAGCCTCTTTTGTGGTTGAGGTCTCCGAAGGGCTGCATCTGGCCCCGGGCTTGAATCTTGTTCAACCAGCTACGAGTCCTGCACTCATGAGCGCCAGTTGTGTTCACTCTCAGGCCAGCAGATTGTGGGAGGGAGGTTTGGTGCAGAGCCCAAATAGCTAACAGACCTCCTCAAAGCACCTCACCTCATCTGCACCCACGGGGACTAACTTCCTCAGCTAGGGAGGCTTAGGGCTTGGTTCTGAAGCTGTCTCCAGACACTCACTCACTTTAATAATAAGATTGTTTATGGCGTGGTGCCATGCATAGCATCTCAGCTTGCTTCTGAAAACCCCAGGAGGGAAAAACCAAGGCCAGTGTTGGCTGAATGAGTCCCCAAGGTCATAGTCATGGCAAAAGGTGGAATCAGCTCCTTGCTGGAGCCTGCACCAACTGTGGAGGTGGCGTGGCATTTTATAAACTGCAACCTGTTGTCTGGTCTCTGAGCGCTGGTCCACCGCCCACAAGAGCAAGGGAGGGGGGTCCCCCTGCAGGTGGATCCGAGTAACTGCCACTCCATTTACCCTCTCTCCAGGGGAGGACCCGTGTTTCCCCAGAGCTTCCTCCAGGCAGGGGAGATGCTCCAGTGCCTGCTTTTGGAAGGAGAGGAAGGGACAGACTCAGAAGAGAGAGAGGACAGTTCCATAGAAGATTCAAAAGAAATCGTCACCCTGGCTTTTGTGAGAGAGAACACTGGGGCTCAAAATGGGCTTCAGCATGCCCAGGAGCAAGGCAAGAAGAAGAGGAAGAAAAAGAGGTTAGGACTGAAAGATGAGGAATGGGGATCCATGTTGGTAAGAGCAGGAGGGACCTGGAGGGGGGCGGGCCTCGGCTGCTAAGGAGTGGGTAAAGGAGAAACTGTGTGGAGTAAAAATCACACCACTTTTGGTTCATATAAAAAGAACCCACTTTTGATCATCTGTTTTATAGAATCAAATAACGGTGTGTAATATAAAACCATGCCTGTCCTAATCTTCATTCTATTTGTGTTTAGAATCCCTTTAAAAAATTGTGTGGGGAGAGACGATGGATTTCCTTGTTTTAAGAAAGTACTCATTGTCTTGGGGATTTAGTACACTTTAAATGTAACAGAATCACGCCGACTTCTTAGGATCTGACCGCAGCTTCCACATTCTAGTTCTTATTTAATATTTTGCCATACCTTTTTGCTCCATTCTGGAGGGGGAGTGAATTCCTCCTCAGACTGATTGATGTCTGAAAGCTTGTCTGCTTTCTAACTCACAGCTTCCCTTAATGGGGGGACAAGAGGAGGGAGACCATGAAGTATTTTGGCCAAAAAGATATTCACTTCCTGTTCCCGATGGGCCACTGGAGTAAAAGGATTGAGGAGGCGATGATGTTAATATGAAGCTTCAAGCAAAATCAGCTATAATCACAATACAGAATTTCTAGCTCGTGGGCAGAGTAACAGTACTCTGAACCCATGTTTTCTGTCACTCTGCAACCCTGGGGATTTGTGTCCTCAGTAACAGGGATGGTCAAACCGGGCTTAGTGTGACCACTTAGGTATCAGGCAGCTCCACGTGGGACACGATGTTTCTACGTGCAGTCCCTTGTTCTGGCATGTGTGTCTGTCTCTGTCTTGGTGCTTTCCCCTTTCTCTTTTCCAGATGATTGGTGATCAATCTATCCAGCTGCCGATATGAGAGTGGTGAGCACCTACATTCAAGGCACCCACCATGGGGACCCACTGGATTCCCCCAAAGAGTTGGGAAGGCTCACTCATATATTCTTCTTTCTATTTTTTTTTGAAGGGTGATTTTTTTAAAAAAAATTATTTATTTTATTTTTATTTTCTGACTGCGTCGGGTCTTTATTGCTGCCCAGGCTTTCTCTAGTTGCCGCGAGTGGGGGCTACTCTTTGTTGCGGTGCGCGGGCTTCTCACTGTGGTGACTTCTCTTGTTGTGGAGCGCGGGCTCTACACTCATGGGTTCTAGAGCGCAGGCTCAGTAGTTGTGCCACATGGGCTTAGTTGCCCCGCGGCATGTGGGATCTTGCCGGACCAGGGCTGGAACCTGTGTCCCCTGCATTGGCAGGCAGATTCTTAACCACTGCACCACCAGGGAAGTCCACTATTTTCACTTCGAATTTGGGTGCTTTAGTTTGGTCCTGACTCTCCTGGTCACTGCAGGCACTTCTTTTTTTTTCCAGGCTCTTGAAGGCATTTGAGTTTGTGTTGGAGTCAGCTCCCAGTTATTAAGATTAATAGGGACTGGAGAAGAAGGGCGTGATAGCATATATATGGTTTTGAAATACACTGCATAGTTTTTTCTGTCAATTTACCTCGCTAATTAAGCTTGGCTGTGGCCCACGTTAAGGATTCCTTTATATCCCCTGAACATTCAGTGCTAGTGCTTGGAGGAAAGCCAGAGGCCTACTTCCTGGCAAGGGTGGGTGAAACATTCACCCCAGAAAACCTTCTGTGGAAGTCACTGGGCACAGGCTGTGTTCCCCAGGAGCTTTCCACTCTCTGCTTTCCTTTCTCGGCAACGGTGTGTCCAGATGGGGCAAGACGGCTTCCAGTCCCAAGGAGCCCAGTTGTCTGGCTTCAGTGTACGGTCTGGGAGCACCTAGAAACATAACCTCCCCACCACGTGCTCCTCCCCCACTTCCCGGCTGACGGGCCTTTCTTTCTCCACCTGCCACGGCAGTGCGTAGGGCTGCCCAACAGTATGGCCTTCGAGAGGGAGGGGAAAACGACGACTGGACTCTCTACTGGACTGACTACTCGGTGTCGCTGGGGCGGGTGATGGAAATCAAAAGTTACCAGGTATCTGGGTCAGAGCCGGTCCTCTGTGTAAGCGTGGCATCTACCCCGTGGAGCCCCAGTCTTATGACTGTCCCCAGGGGGAGCTCATGGGTACTCCCATGGGCCCCCTTGTTCACGACTTCCGGCTTCCTTTGCAGAAAATCAATCACTTCCCAGGGACGACTGAAATCTGCCGCAAGGACTTGCTGGCCAGGAATATGAGCCGCATGTTAAAGATATTCCCAAAAGATTTCCACTTTTTCCCTAGGACCTGGTGTCTTCCTGCTGAGTGAGTGCCCACCTGCGCCCCTTTCTCCACTCCCCACCGCCAATTTACATTTTCCACTTGCCCCCGAGTCCCTGGTTGCTACTTTCCCTTCCCATAGGGTCTCCCATCTCTCTCTCCTCTTCAGGAAGAGAAGGAACAAAGGGTGTGTCCAAGGTTGAGAAAACACAAGGCTCTGCCTATACAATTAGATGACATTTAGGGGCTGGGTGCCTTGGAGCCTGTGCCTGCAGTTGGGATGAGAATTTGTTCTGACCTTGAAAGCTGTTGATTTTGAACTTGTTCCAGCCTTTTCACTGTGCACTTTTGGAATTTTTAAGGCCCTCGAGCATTTCTGGAGGGAGTGAGGTAATGGTTAGCACCCAGGTTAGGAGCAGGGAGGGACACCTGACCTCTGACCCATGGCAGTGCCGTGGATGGCAGTCAGCCTTTTCCCATCTCTGGTCTCACTATATCCATCTGGAAAATGGACATCCATTCCTGGTACCTAAAATACTCTGGACCACATCACGAGAAGCAGGAGGAATGTGAGATGACGTGAGCACGACCTGGGTACAGTCTGGTGTTTGGGACGAGGTGGGGGAGTAGAGGAGCATTGCCATCAGAATTATACTTACTCACAAAGGCCCCCCCAGGAATTCTACTCTCCCGTCTCCCCCCAGTGCTTTCCCAAACCAAGCGCCCCAGAGTTCCCAGCCTTTCCTAACTTGTCTGGAACAATTTGCAGAGCTTAGCAGCAACTTCAGAGAAAATGTGTTTGCCATCGGGTTGACAGGAGCCTCCAGATTTCATGGCCACTGAGGGACATTGCAGTCATGTGACTTCTCTAGTGGTGACAATGTTCCTTTGAGTTAAAAGGCAAAATAAGAAGTATAACGAGCCTGAGATTTATAACCCTTGAAGTTGGTTTCTTTCTTCTGAATATACTTTCTTCAAACTACGTTCAAAGATAGCATTTGCCCTGTCACACTCTAGCTGGAGTGGAGGTGTTACAGAGGAAAGGCTGAAGCCCAGAGCAGGGGAAGAGACTGATGGATCCAAGGTCACATCATTTGTCAGGGCCTGAGTCAGATTCAGAACTTCACACCTCTTGTCTGCAAACTCAGAGAGCCGAAGCGCTTGGATCACAGTTAGTTACCTTTGTGGGGTGTGTGGCGTGGACCAGCACCGTGCCCGCATCATGTCATGTGTGAGATAGCTGTCATTGTCTTCATTGTGTAGATGATGGAATTGAGGCTTAGAGAGGTCAAGTCCCGGTAAAGGGCTACACCGCTGGTGAGTGCTGTTGCCGGGGCTAAAATCCAGGTCTGAGTTCCCTCCAGAGCCCATCTTCTCTCCGCTGTGTGTGCTCGACTGCCTCTCCTATAACCAGATCTCTGGGCATCTGTCTGTCAACTCCAGGGCTTTTGTCACTTTTTTCTTTTTTTTTAAATAAAGAGCTAGCCTTCATTTTCACTGATTTCCCCCCCGCTAAAGGTGTATCTCATTCTCTTCCTGCTCTGGTAGCTGGGGAGATTTGCAGAACTACAGCAGGTCAAGAAAAAATAAGGTGTACATCTGTAAGCCGGATTCGGGCTGCCAGGGCAGAGGTATATTCATCACCCGGACAGTGAAGGAAATCAAACCAGGGGAGGATATGATCTGTCAACTCTATATCTCAAAGGTACTTCCTCATCGTGATTAGTTATTTATCATCCACGGCAACCTCAGGCTGAAGCTCCACTGGACTGGTTGTGAAAAGAGGGAAGGGATGGTGGGGTGGGGGTGAAGCCAAGTCCTGCTTGGACTTGGTCGGACCGAGCCTTCTGACCAGAGACGTGTCGTGTGCCTGGGCCAGAGCGCCCTTGCCCTTGCACTCTTGTCGATTGGTCTAGCGCTGCCAGGCTGGCCCCTTGCCCTCTAACAGACGGCAGCTGGGAGAGCCCCTTGGGTCTGTGGAGGCCCCACCTCCTTTGGGAGAGGGAAGTAGCCCTGGAGAGAGCATGGTAACCAGCTGTCCATGACTGGAGGTATAGCCTTTACAGGGAGGGAGCCTTCTAGAAGGTGCATAGGAGACCTGGCTGGCATCGCAATCAATACTGCAACTGCAGGGAGAACTCTGGCAGAAGTGCGACGGTAGCAAGCCCCGGGTGGTGACAAACATGGCCTTCATCGCAGGCCTTTTTCATGTTATTTTGTCTTGTTGCCAGGAAAGCTCTTGGAGGTGGTTACTCGTGCCATTTGACAGATGAGGAAACTGAGGCCTGGTGTGGTTAGTGGCTTGCACAAGGTCACATGGCCTAAATCCCCTTGTCCCCCTCCCAACCCCAGCCTGGCCTCTGTAACGCGAGCTGAAACGTGGTTTTCACTGGAGCTGAAACCACGAAAACAAGACGAGGGCGCTAATGGGCTTCAAGTCGGGGTTTCTCCTCTGACGCCGCCGTGTGTCTTCTGTTCTCTCCTCCCAGCCCTTTATCATCGACGGGTTCAAGTTTGACCTACGGATTTACGTGCTCATGACGTCCTGTGACCCTCTCAGGATTTTGTGTACAACGAAGGACTGGCGCGCTTCGCCACCACCCTCCTACTCCCGCCCCTGCCCAGACAACCTGGTGAGCTTGGGGACACGCCGCCTCCCCTCCTCTCTTAGCTGGTAAAAAAATCCGAGTCACACCTACCTTCTCAAGGCATGGTGGATGTGGCTGTCACTTGCTGAACTGTGGTTTACTATGTGCCAGGGGCGTATCTGTTCTTTCGTTTAGCCCTCCAAGAGCCCTCAGAGACAGGGATTATCATCTCCAGTTACAGATAAGGAAATTAAAATCCAGGTATAAGGGACTTGTCCCAAGGTCACAGAGCTAGGAAGAGGTGAGGTGGGGACTCGTGGCCTGACTGCAAAGCAACAATTCCGTGGTGCTCAAGGAAAGAAGGATGTGGGCAAGCCCCCAGCCCTCCCCCAACGTCCCCAGGCCCTCAGGGCTCCTGAAGTCCTCCCTCAGCAGAGCGCCACCCAACCTCAGGAGGGGGAGTTTCTTATGCTCCAGGCTGTAGGATACGCCTTCTTACTTCCTCTGTTTTGCCAGTGTAAGTAAGCCCTAAGACGCCCCTTTTCTTTTCCATCTCTGTAAGCCCCAGGGGCCATGGAAGGGCACAGAGAGGAAGTGGAAGGCTGCCCTTCCTCCTGACCCCACAGACTTGTGTCTCTTTCCCCAGGACGATATCTGCATGCACCTGACTAATTATTCCGTTAATAAGCACAGTCCCAATTTCCTCCGAGATGCTCACTCTGGCAGCAAGAGGTAAGGAAGCGGCTTCCCTTCTCTTTTCTTTCCCTGCTGGGCTCCGAGCTGCTCTCTGAGATTCTACCCAAACCCTGTCAGTCCCCATCAGTGTTTCCATCTTGGGTCACATGGTGTCAGAAGATATTTCTTTGCCTCTAAGCCCAGAACAGACTCCTTAGTCTCTGCCCTCTGGCTGTTAATCATTGAAAGAAGGCCACATCATAAACCCTAGGAGATTGGGAGGAGGAGAGAGAAACACACACACGACCAAAACATACTCTTATTACAGCTGGCCCTTCTGACATTTCTAGATCCAACAGATATTTATCGATTGCTGGTCTGACACCGGAGAAGGACCTGCAGGCCTGTGGTTCCCTGGGGTGTTGCTCTCCAACAGAGATTCTCAAGTGATGTGTCACGATGCCCCTGCTCTTTCTCTTGCAATCAGACTTAAAGGACTGATAAACAGGCAGTCTGTTTTGGCTTCAGAGCATCAGAGAAGCACAGGAAATTTCATGACTCCCTTGGTAGCAGAGTTCCAAAAAGCAAATGGAAAATCCACTAGGTTAAGCCTGCTGGAAGGGACGTGTGGGCTGGCCATGAGGCGATCTCCCCCTTGTCGGAGGGCGCTGGCCACCCGACTTTGCCCACGGCTCCCCCACTTCCTCTTTGCCCACCTGGTCTGTGGGCACCCTCTGGCCTCCTGCGACGGTGGCACGTTGAACATCGGGGCTCGGTGAGGCCCGGCTTCCAGTCCCCACCCTGACCCACGCCAGCTGAGTCAGCTGGAGCAAGTCCCTTCACCTCTCTGAGCTTCCATTTCTTGGTCTGTAGAATAGGGCAGTGAGACGCCCTGCCCTGCCCACCTCGTAGGGTCACCCTGAGACTCAGGTGACCTGTGACAGAGCACAGATGATGCCTGTAGTTACTGTGATTCTCCTTCGTCTAAAGGCACGTCATCAAAGGCCCCTCATCTCCCTCTCTTTATGGGAATGGACTCCCCAACCAACAGGCTTTGGGCCCTCAGGCTGTGATGGGGGTGTGTGTCATGTGGTGCCAGGGCTAAGGTGACAGTGTGGAATATTGTCCTGCTACCCTATTCCCCTCCCTCCTCTCCTTCCTTCTCTCGCCTCACTCACGGGCCCTGGCCTCATCCCTCTTCTCTCATCCCTGCTCTCTGCTGGAGCTGTCGGCTGCCCCCTCTTCCCCTGCCCTGCAGTAACCCCCCACCTGTCCCCTGCGGTGCTCCAGGCCCATCTCTCCTCAGCTGCACCTGGATGTCTCCCCGTTGCTTCCAGCTCAGCATTTCCCCATGTCATGTGTTCTCTCACATCATTCCACCTCACAGTCCAAGCTTCCCCCTCTCTAACTTCTAACCCGCAGGAGAACTGGAGAGTTTGGTGTCATCTTAGATGTTTCCTCTTCCAGCATGTCATTGAATTCTGAAGTTTCCCCCTTCAAATGTCCCTCCATCCCTTCCTTTCCACCAGACAGCCGCATGGCCTCCTCACTCTTCTTAGCCCCAGCCACCTCTGCTTAACCTTTCTGTACCTCCGGTTTCTCCTCTCTAAAATGACGCAATAAGGAATTCCCAGGCAGTCCAGTGGTTAGGACTCTGCAATTCCACTGCAGGGGGCCCGGGTTTGATCCCTGGTCGGGGAGCTGAGATCCCGCAAGCCACAGGGTGCGGCCCAAAAAATAAATAAATAAAATGACACAATAAACATGAATCCCAGCTGGCCAGCCTCACAAATATGCCGTAAGGACCTATTGAGATGATGGGTATGAATAGGCCTCAAAAACAATGCCCCCTATGCAAGTGGGTGCTGTTATTATCACACATTCCGTATACTCATTACTTCTGCTCTCAGGTAACCGGTGTGGCTCCCAGGTGCCTAGAGCATCCAATTCAAACTCCTCTGCTTGCTGTATGCTTTGACCAGACCCCATTTCCCACTATTATTATTACTACATTAATAGTTACCATTTTATTTGTTGAGCGCTTCCTGTCTGCCAGGCACTGCTCTAAGAAATTTACATTCCTCAACCTATTTAATCCTCATAACAACACCATAAAGTTGGCGTGATATGATCACCCCGATTTTGCATATTGGGGAACAGGTGTAAAAAGGTTAAGAAACTTGCCCAAGTTCGCACAGCTAGGAAGTGGCAGAGCTGGAATTAACCCTGGAGTCTGTGCCCTTAACCGCTAGCGGTACTGCCGGTGCCACCCGCTCCGTGGTGCTCTCCCAGGACACTCTTTTGCTCATTTTTGATACACAGGCCTTGCTCGTTCCCACCTCTCTGCCTTTGCTCAGCTCCAACTGAAAACATGGGAGAACATCCTTGATGTCAAACTAAGCTTCCGTGTTGCCTTCTCTGACCTGGTTCTAGGTGCTGGTTCAGCCATATAACCACTGCAGTGTGGGTGAAACCCATCTTCTCTGTGGGCCTCTGATTCCTCACCTGTCAGATGAGAGGATTGGCTTCCATCTCTAAGGACAAGCCTATGGAATCCGAGTCTAACCACCCCCAGTAACCTCTCTGTCTCTGGGCTCCCACCACCCTCACGGTCAGCATCAGCTGTAGCTCGTAACTTCTCTGTGCTTGGGGCGCATGTTTTCCTTGTGTCCCCAATGGTACTTAAGTTCCTTGATGGTTAGAATGGTGCCCTGGCCTTCTAGGTGCCTCCCATGTTGCAGGGCAGAGTACTTTCCTTTTCTCCCTCCTGTTTGCTTTCACCTTTCCTCATCTTCCTCTTCCCCATCTTTTGAGACAATCTGCTTCTCCTACTAGCCCATCCCCTACCTCAAACTCCCCCCTCCCTAGCCTGAGGCCAGCTGTACCGGCAGTAAATCCCCGCCAGGCTGCAAACTCAGTAGGAGCAATGAAGAAGAAAAACTGGAAACCTGGCAGGCCTCTGGGGCAGAGACCGGGTCCTCTTCGTCTTTCAGGGTGCCTGGCACATAGCTGTTCAATTGAATGCACTAGCCACTGGCCGTTATGAAATTGCACAATTATGTGTATTCATTGTGATGTGCCTGAGTCATCGAGAAGAGGTTATGTTATGATTCATAACGTCTGTTGTAAGAAGGCAGAGGTGTGTATAACCTACTCTGGGAACATTTATTTTCCAGTTAGGCAAATTAAACACTTTTTTTTTTTTTTTGCACTTGAAAGGGTTGCTTTCAAGCGATCTGGAAAATTCACGTACGTGCAACACTCCATCCTTGACAATGTCAGGTAGAAAAGGTGTGCCTCTATATTGAGTGGCCTCTGTTTATCTGTCGTGATATAAATGCATCTTTGGTTGTCTCATGTGTGTGCTGACTCCTCATATGGTCCTTAGGCTTCCCAGAAGAGAGGTGCTGGTTTCTTGGGATCCCCTCATTGCATGAGTTTTGCACACACAGCAGGTCCTTAGCAAATGTGCATTGGCTCCATTGACGGGAGTCCATCTAGCTCTTTGGATGGCCCGGGTGAGCTGTGTTTCCTGTCTTCTCATCCTTCTCTTTGTTCTTCATTCCCCCGCATCACCCGTATTTCCTCCTCCAATATTTCCACTTCCCACTTTGGTTCTCTGTGCACACCTGTGTGCGTGTGAGTGTCTGTCCCCGCCATTGCCTTTGGGACCTGTCAGATTCGCCCTGTCTCTGTACTGCCCAGCTCAGAGCTGACCGGAGCATTTCCTCAGATGTTTCCTCACAAACCTCTCCTCATGGGGTAGATATCCTCTGATTTCTGTGATAGGGTGACCAGCCATCTAGGTTTGCCTGTGACTGAGGGGTTTTCTGGGATGTGGCACTTTCAGCTCTAAAATCAGACTGTCTGGTTTGCCCTGGGACAGTTGGTAACCCTATCTGTTGAGATGCCCTGGGGTTTCCTTTCCCCTCTGGTCAGCCCTTTAGGGGGTTAATAATGATCAAAATTTCTGTGTCTTCAGCGTCCCCAGAATCCCCTCAGATAGCTGAGGTGGAACCCAGTTATCGGTGGCCTTAAAAGCCTCCCTAAGTGCTTCTAATGAACACCACAGGCTGAGAAACCATTGCCTCCAAAGCAAAACCATGATGTAGGGTGTTTTTTTTTGCGATACGCGGGCCTCTCACTGCTGTGGCCTCTCCCGTTGCGGAGCACAGGCTCTGGACGCGCAGGCTCAGCGGCCATGGCTCACGGGCCTAGCCGCTCCGCGACATGTGGGATCTTCCCGGACCGGGGCACGAACCCGTGTCCCCTGCATTGGCAGGCGGACTCTCAACCACTGTGCCACCAGGGAAGCCCGTAGGGTGTGTTTTTAAGAAATTTTTTATTCATCCATTCAGCTCTCACCTGGGATACCGAGTCCCTGCCCCAGCCCACAGGTGCTTTCTATGTTACAGTGAAAGTGCCCAGGCCAGGGCTTACGTGTCAGTGTATCTCTGCCCACTCCAGGACTGTGGAGGCTTGAGGAGTATGGCCCTGTGGCTCCTCCTGGGCCGACACAGCCCTGGTATGACCCTGGCTCCTGGGTGTCCCTCCCCACTGGCCTTGGGGCCTTCTCTTCTCCAGAAGTTTCTGGTTTCCAGCATGCCATGGCCTTAGATGACCAGAGGTGGGCTGCCCTGCCTCATGGCCCGTGGTTCCCTTCCAGGAAGCTCTCCACCTTCAACGTGTACATGGAGAGCCACGGCTACAACGTGGGGCAGATCTGGAGAGATATCGAGGACATCATCATCAAGACGCTCATCTCGGCTCACCCCATCATCAAGCATAACTACCACACCTGCTTCCGCAATCACACACTCAACAGTGCCTGCTTTGAAATCCTGGGCTTCGACATTTTGCTGGATCACAAACTCAAGCCCTGGCTGCTGGAGGTGCGGGCTTGGGGCGAGGGGTGCAACTGACGCCTGTTACCAGGGTGAGCTAGCCGGGCCCATCCTTCCGCCCTCCTGCTCAGCCAGGATGTTGTAATCCACTTCCCAAGCCACTGCCCCCCCGCCGAGGCGCTTGCTGCCTGGGGCTTCTCCCTTTGCTGAAAAGTGGCCACCAGAGGGAGGTAGACGGCCGGGAATTAGAGAATTCCTTGTGCCTTCTCGAGGTCCACCCAGACTTAGAAGCTCTAATCTCAGGCCCAGAGTGATTCTAAAGACAGCTCTACCTTTCATAACAGAGTCATCTCCCAGAAAGGGGTGGTTCTTCACCAAAGCTGGGTGGAGGATGTTCAAGATCAGACAGGAGCCACCAGGCTTGGTTCTTAGGGGCCTGGACCACTCAGTTCCAAGCACCAACGGAGAGCGGCCCGGTGTCTGTGGGCATGGGAATGGGTGGGGAGCCACTCAGTGAGTTTCTTGCTTCCCCCAGACCCATGGGGTGGTGGGAAGAGGAGGAAGAGAAGCTCCTGGGTGGCCTCCTCTCTTCCCGATTGGACCTGTGCAAGCAGCCCTCTCCCGTGGCCATTCAGGGTGCACGCCGGGAGTGGGGGTGGGAGTGGGGCTGCGGTACAAATCAGAGGTGATGGTGACAGCTGCCAGTGACACAGCATCAGCCCTCAGAGCGCAAGACCCAGATTTACAGATCAGATTCCTGGGGCCTTGCCTTTCCTCCATTCCCAGCCCTTATTCCCAAGTGTGGCTGGGAAGGAGAATATGGCCGTTTGGAGCTCTCACCCGAAGAGCAGAATAAGCCACCAGGAGCAGGCCTTCAGAAACTGCTGGAAACCTTCAAATGTCACACAGTGCCTCTGAACAACGTAGACTCTTCTGTGGGCAGAAATGAGTCCTCTCCGTCCTCCCACCAGTCTCCCTGTCAACCCCGGTCAGGATCCCAAATGCATCACTCCTTTCCCCTCCCCACCTCCCAGCCTGGCCCTTCGGACTGTCCCCTTCCGTCTACTCTCTGGGATGCACAGTGCACGGGACGGGGCACACGCACACCAGGTGGAGGGGAAACCAAAGACAGACCGCCCCCCGCCCTCTGCCATGCTTCTCAGGAAGACAGGACTAAAATGAAAGCTAGTTAAACTGGGGGGGTTTCTGCTTCCTCCTTTCTTCACTGTGGCTCCAGTCTAGACCCTCTCTCCGTCTCCTTTCCACTCATCTTGGTAGCCAGGGCCCTGACTGAGGTGGGCTCGGGTGGTTCCCTGGAGGGGCCATTTCGCCTCACACCTTGCTTGCACCCTGCCCAGCCTCCCCAGCTGCCATCTTGCCCTCACAGGTCAACCACTCTCCGAGCTTCTCCACTGACTCCTGGTTGGATAAAGAGGTAAAGGACAGTCTGCTGTATGACACTTTGGTCCTGATCAACCTGAGAAGCTGTGACAAAAAGAAAGTCTTGGAGGAGGAGAGACAACGGGCGCGGTTCCTGCAGCAGTGTCGTTCTCGGGAGACCAGGTACAGTAATGGGTCAATTCTAACAAATGATACTCCCGTTTGGAAAATTAACATATAGTGGCAGGATGTGACAGTTTGAACAGTTTTACTGTGGCTATTCCTTTGTTCCTAAAAATAGATTAAGTTATAGACATAAATACCTGTGGTGGATATGAGTTTATTAATATCACATGAAGATCCAGGGATTACCAATTCAAAAGTAAAACCATTTATCTATACAAAAAGGAAGATTTGTCCATCCTCCCCTTGCCACTGTGTTGGCAGGAGCCTCTGTCGCCCTGCTCCCTGCTGGGTAGCATTTACCTTTTAACAGAGGCCTTCCTCTGTAGAGTGAGAAAGAAGACAGGAGCCTGGCCAAGGAGTGGCTTTGTTGCTTTTCAGATCCCACGGTGGCCCGCTGCCCCCAGCATGAGCAGAGCCAGCCTGATCCTTCGGGACTGAGCTTCTGGAACCGGGGCATGGCATCTCGGTTTGGATGGCACTGTGTTTCTCAGAGCGTGTTCGCGTGCACTGTCTTCCCTGGAAGGGGGATGGGTAGGCGGTAGCATGGGGTGTTGTATGGTCCTATTTTTGGAGCTAAGAAGACCAAGACTCTGGAAGGGGAATTGCCTTGTACAGGTCACCTCGCTGGTAAGTGGCAGGTCTGGACACAGAGCCCACTGGGTGGGCTGCCTTCCATTAAACTCCTGGAGAAGGAGGCAGCGTCAGCTAAGGGGCGGCCAGGGCCCGTCTCTGGATCAGTCTCCTCGTCACGACTTGGCCCTGGGTGGCTCAGGGGCTCCTGGTTTCCCTGCTGTAAAAGGGGCTTATCGTTCCTCGCTCCCTGACCTCCACCTCCCCGGGGGGCTGTGAGGAAGAATGAGATCATCACAGCTCATAAAAGCTCATCAGGCTCATCCACGAAGCCCTCAAATTTAGCAGAACACAGGCTGCCAGTTCGCCAGAGAAGGGTAGCAGGGGCTGTGATTGGGAAGATGGCGACAGTCTGCCTCGTCAGAACAAAGCCAAGAGGGAAATAGGCTCTACTTGTAACGGGAGAGAATTTGGTGAGCTGTCAGGAAGACCGTTCCAACCAGCTCTCAGTGCACTGTGACACTTGCTGTCCCGGGAGGGCTAGAATCTCCTTTCAGGGAAACGTTCATGCGTTCATTTATTTAGGAAATGCTGACTGACCACCGTTGCGTGCGAGGCCTCCGTCTGGCCCTAGATGACATCTGTGTCCTTGGAAAGGCCATGTCCTCTCCAAGCTCGGTCCCAGGAAACCCCAACTGCAGCCCTGTGTTCTGCTTCCCAACAGGAAGGAGGAAGTCAAGGGCTTTCAGGCCGTGCTTCTAGAGAAAACTGAGAAGTATGAAAAGGAAAACTGTGGAGGCTTCCGCCTGATTTATCCCAGTGTGAATTCGGAGAAGTATGAGAAGTTTTTCCAGGACAACAACTCCCTCTTCCAGAATACAGTTGCTTCCAGGGCTCGGGAGGTGTATGCCCGGTAGGAAGGCTCCTGGGGCTAGGGGAGCAGGGTGTTGGGGGAAGAGGGGTTTGCTTGACCTGAGGGGTAACCTTGGGGCAGCCTTGAAGTTGCTTTGGTCTCGCAAGGACCAGGAATCCTAAGATTCTTTGGTGTGGGATGTTGTTAAGTGGATATGAGGCTGTTTCTAGAAACTCACCCATGAGACAGGTACCCCCACCCCACTCCAGAATGCCCAGCCCCTCAGGGCTGCCTCCTGGATTCATGCAGGTGTCAAATCTAAGGGCCGGAAGGGACTCATCCCATCCAGTCCATTCCCCGCCCTCCACCTCATTTCATGGAGCAGAAAAAGGATCGTACAGCAGATAACGACAGAAGAGGCTCTAGAACCCCCGTGTCCTGAGTCATGTGACTGAGTTATTTCCGTCACATCATTGGC
This sequence comes from Phocoena sinus, assembly GCF_008692025.1. Taxonomy (NCBI): domain Eukaryota; kingdom Metazoa; phylum Chordata; class Mammalia; order Artiodactyla; family Phocoenidae; genus Phocoena; species Phocoena sinus. The sequence goes on from NC_045782.1 coordinate 35,633,323, forward strand.
CAGAGAGGCCCAGCATATGAAGGGGTCCAACGTGGGAGCCCCTAACTTTAGCGCCCTACCCAGACCTTCTTCCCAGCACCTGCCAGTTGTGGCATCTGGCCTACTGGGAAATGAGGAGAGAGGTGGGGTGTGGTGAGTGGGGTGCAGCCCGCCACCCCACTCTATGAGGTGGGCAGGGCAGGGTTTCTCATTGCCCTCAAGGAGAGTGTCCACATTCCCAGCCCATCCCTAACCTACATGACTGTTCCTCACTGGGCAGGCAGCTGATCCAGGAGCTGAGACTGAAACAGAAGAAAATATCCTTCCAAACGAAAGATAAGAGGGTGGAAATGCAGGGGGAATCAGCAGGCGAGCGAGTGAGAGGCAAGTGCATGCGGAACTGGCGACAGAAGCAAAGGCAGGAGTGCAAGACCACCACCAGCCTGGCCTCCAAACAAGTAAACCTGGATGGGAGGGGAGCGCGCATGCCCAGCACCCTTCCCTGGCTGGGGCCAGTTCAGGGGGCGATGCTGAGGAGACCGCTACTGAGATAGGCACACTGAAGGAATGGGGCCGCGTGGAGAGCTGGGCCCTGGGAGGGGAGCCCAGAGGCCTTCAGAGGATCCCTCCATCCAGGCAGAGAGGACTCTCGCTGGTCTGCCCTTCTTCCTTCAGCTGGAGTAAAAGCAGCTGGGAGGCTGACCACCATCCCCATGTAGGGAGTAGGCTCTAAGACTACCTGTGGTCATGGTCCCCAACTCTAGTTTGGGTTGGAATGCTCCCCTCCAGGGGCACAGCTGAGAGAGGAGGCCACAGGGAAAAGCTTCTGGGAGGCAGGACCTCAGAACACTACATGGGGTGACTGAACACAGCTGGTGCTTCCAGCCTGCTCTCTGCTCCAAGTGTGGACCAGCCTCTAGGCTGGGGCCAGCTATCCAGTTGTCCTATCATCTGAATCTCTGGATCCCCCGCTTCTCTGCCTAGCTCTCTCTTCTGGCTCACTGGAAAGATTCATTGACTTTTCAGTCTATCTCCTTCTCAAAGACTTACCTGAAGGGACAGGTTTAGAGCAGGTTTTTTATTTTTTAAAAAGATAAGTTTGTTAGGGTCATAGACCCTTCGAGAATCTGATAAAAGCTATGGAATCTTTTGCCATAACGTATACAAAGATACAATTTTAAAACTGCAGTTTCAAGTGGCTCAAAGGCCCCGTGAAACCATCCATGAGCCCTTTAGGGGTCCTTGAACCCCAGGTTAAGAGCCCCCGATTAGAGAGACTTTGATGCTGATTGCTTTCCTCTCCTCCTCATCTCCTTTGCACCTACCCTTGGGTGCAGATGATCTGGAAGTGGACAGAGCTGGGTTCCCATGGGCTATACGTTTGGTTTCCTCCTTCCCAGTACCTCCAGCCATTGACATTAGTGTCCTGCACACCCGACTTGCTGTCGAGCATCAGAGACACAAAGAAAAATGAGACAGACGACAGCCTCGAGCAGGAGGCCCCCAGGGAGGAGGCTGGCCCTGCTCCCCATAAGCCTACATCTGCGAGGTCTTACAGCTCTATTACTGACTTGAGGAATTCAAGCCTCCTCAGCTGCTCCAGGCCAGAGCTCAGTAAACCCGTCTCCGGAATCAAGGAAGCCAAGTCCACCTCTGCAGTGAACACAGTCACCAGCACTGTGGTAGGTGGAGCAGTCTGCCTTCCCTGAGGGCCGAACTGGTGGTGGGGTGGGGTGGGGGGTGAGGTAGGTGTCTGGCTTTCTGGTCCCTTCTCTGCACTTCCTATGGCCCTTTGAGTAAGCCACTTACCTTCTCTGGGCCTCGATTTCCCCACTTGTGAAGCCCAAGTTGTGGAATGGCATACTGTTAGGAGTCTAGACCTATACCTTTAGGGCTTTTAGAAAGGCCAGTCTTATGCATCCCCTCTTTGGGGCAGGTTACCACCTATTGTGTTAGCTTCTGTAGGGCTGCTGTAACAAATTACCATAAACTTGGTGGCTTGAAACACGAATCTATTCTCTCACAGTTCTGGAGGCTAGAGATCTGACAACAAGGTGTTGGCAGGGCCATGCTCCATGTGAGGGCTCTCTAGGGAGGATCCTTCCTTGCTTCTTGCTAGATTCTGGTGGTTGCTGGCAATCCTTGGCATTCCTTGGCTTGTGGCAGCACAACTCCAATCTCTGCCCCTGTCATCACACGGACTTCTTCCTGTGCTTCTCCTCTGTGTTTCTTCACATGGCTTTATAAGGACACCAGTCATTGGATTTAGGGCTCACCCTAATCCAAATGAGCTTATTTTAACTTGAGATCTGCAAAGATCCTATTTCCAAATAAGGTCACGTTCTGAGGCTGTGGGTGTACATACATTTTCTGGGGCATATTGTTGAACCCAGTCCACGACCTAAACAGTGTTTTTCAAACTCCATTGTTGTACGGACACCTTTTGAAGGAAAGAAAGCTCTTTTAGATTCCAATTGTAAACTTAAATTATTTGTGTAAATATATGCAAGCATAAAACCAGATATAAAGTCTTTACACGTATATAGCTCTTATGCAACTGCAAAACAAAACAAGTAGCACCAATAAAATTTGCATAAGATATTAATTTAATATGACAGTTGCTTTTCTATTTTTCCAGAAACTAAGTTGCCACATGAATGTAGTACCAACAATGCTAACGCAGGTTCTTTTGTGTTCATCATACTTAGGCCCACCAAGAGCTATGTGATGACTCTACTATAACTACTGGAAAATCTTCCGTGTTGTTGGGTCTTTGCTTGGTCCAAGTGCAGTGTAGAGTAGGGCAGTGTTTTTCAGATTTCTAACCACAGCCCACAGTAGAAATTCATTTTATTTCATAGTCCATCACACACACACACATACAACTGGAGAAAATTTTCTAAAACAGTGCTTAGCCACACTGCATACAGCGACTCATTCTTTTTTTTTTTTTTTTTTGCGGTACGCGGGCCTCTCACGGTCGTGGCCTCTCCCGTTGCGGAGCACAGGCTCCAGACGCGCAGGCTCGGCGGCCATGGCTCACGGGCCCAGCCTTTCCGCGGCATGTGGGATCTTCCCGGACCGGGACACGAACCCGCGTCCCCTGCATCGGCAGGTGGACTCTCAACCACTGCGCCACCAGGGAAAACCTCATTCTATTCTTTTAAAAATACCCGTTACATGGGCTTCCCTGGTGGCGCAGTGGTTGAGAGTCTGCTTGTCGGTCCAGGGGACGTGGGTTCTAGCCCTGGTCTGAAAAGATCCCACATGCCGCGGAGCAACTGGGCCCGTGAGCCACAACTGCTGAGCCTGTGCATCTGGAGCCTGTGCTGGAAAAAAAAAAAAAATGGGTAGAGGCTTAAATAGACATTTCTCCAAAGTGAAATCAGCCAGTCACGAAAAGGTAGATACTGCATGATTCCACCTCTATGAGACATCTAGAGTAGTCAAACTCTTAGAAACAAAAGGTAGAAGGGTGGTTGCCAGGGGCTGTGGAGAGGCAGAAACAAAAGGATGTTTAATGGGTATAAGTGTCAGTTTTGCAAGTTAAAAAGGTTCTAGAGATGTGTTGTACAACAGTGTACATAGAGTTAACACTACTGTACACTCAGAAACGGTTATGATGGTAAGTTTTACATTATGTGGGTTTATGTGAGCCACAGCTACTGAAGCCTGCGCACCTAGAGCCTGTGCTCTGCAACAAGAGAAGCCACCGCCAGGAGAAACCCACACACCACAACTAGGGAAAGCCCGCGTGCGGCAACGAAGACCCAACGCAGCCAAAAATAAATAAAATTTTAAAATAATAATAATGAGTAAAGAGTATACTTTGGGGAATCTGGCTGCCACTGTTTAGATCCTGGGGTCTCCTTTTATTATATATATGACTCCCATCTAGTCACTCTAATCTGCCTAAGCCTCAGTTTCCCCATCTAAAAAATGGTGTTTTCATAATAGTACCTACCAGCGGATCATTGTGAGGATTAAATGAAAGGATCCAAGAAAGTGGATCCACGAGTGGTGTTTATCACACAGGAGTCAGTACGCATTAGCTATTATTTTAATATAACTACTTCTTAAGACTGCCCTTGTTCTTTTTGCATTAACTTAAGGCTTAAAGCAGTACTATTTAACACTAAAGAGATTAAAAAAATAAGGCAGGGCTTCCCTGGTGGCGCAGTGGTTGGGAGTCCGCCTGCCGGTGCAGGGGACACGGGTTCGTGCCCCGGTCCGGGAGGATCCCACGTGCCGTGGGGCGGCTGGGCCCGTGAGCCATGGCCGCTGAGCCGTCGCGTCCGGAGCCTGTGGTCTGCAACGGGAGAGGCCACAGCAGTGAGAGGCCCGCGTACCACCAAAAAAAAAAAAAAAAAAAAAAAAATAAGGCAGCTAACAACAATTCATTATTTTTTTTCTTTTTTGGATTTCATGTTGATTTAATCAAAATCATTGGTTCAGGATGTTGTATCATACTTGGTTCATTCAAAGCCTTTGACTGGTTTGTTTATTTACTTGTCCCTTTATCCCTATGCTCACCTCCCATTCATCTATCCACCATCTTTTGTTAGTTTGTTTCTTTGTAAAGAAGGGATTTCTAAATTTTTTTATAATCTTTATTTTGTAATTTTTATTTAAAAAATTTTTTTGGTCACGCTGTGTGGCATGCAGGATCTTAGTTTCCAGAGCAGGGAATCTAACCCGCGCCCCCTGCAGTGGAAGCACGGAGTCTTAACCACTGGACCGCCAGGGAAGTCCCAAGAAGGGATTTTTTTAAATACATGCATTTAAAATCTGTTTAAATGTGATTGGGTTATTTATCTCATTCTATGTCCTATTTTTTTTCTTATTGAACCCCACTTTTTTTTTCTAAAATCTTAACTGTACAATTCTGACAAATAAATACACCTGTGTAATCCATATCCCTATCACAATATAGAACTTTCTGATATTTCCCCAAAGTTCCCTCCTGCCCATTCCTAGGCAATTGCCCTCCTGCTCCCTGCATCCCTCCTCAAGGCATCCACTATCCTGACTCTGACTTTTTCCATCTTAGAGTAGTTTTGCCTATTCTAGAATTTTGTGCAAATGGAATAATATAGTATATATTCTTTTGAGTCTGACTTCTTTAGTTCAGTATTATATCTGTGAGATTCATTCATGTTGTTGGGTATATCAGTTGTTTGTTCTTCTTTATTGCTGAATTGTGTTCCATTGTACAAATACACTGCAGGGTTTTTTTTTTATCATTCTCCTGTTGATGGACATTTGGGTTTTCCCGGTTTTTATTCTTTTATTGCTATTGTAATTAAAGCTCTTATGAACGTTCCTGTACAAGTCTTATTGTGGACATAGTTTTCATTTCTCTTGGATAATTACCTAGAAGAAGGATTACTAGGTCAAAGGGTAGATCTATGTATAACTTTATAAGAAACTCCAAAGTCTTTATTTAAAGTGATTGTATCTTTTGTACATTTCAGCCAACAATGAATGAAAGTACCAATTGCTCCACATTTGTCAACATTTGGTGCTATCTGTCTTTTAAATTTTAGCCACTCTAATGGCTATGCTGTGATTTCTTATTGCGGTTTTAATTTGCATTTCTCTGATGATTAAGCATGTCAAGCACTTTGTCAAATGCTTATTGGTCATTCTTGTATGTTTCTTTATGGAGAGTCTGTTCAAGTTTTTGCCTTCCTCCCTTTTAAGAAATGGGATTATTTATGTTTTTACTGTTGTGTTGTAGGAATACTTTATATAGTCTGGAAACTTGCCTATTCTTTTTCTTGATAGTGTTTTTTGATTAGTGAAAAAACTTAATTTTGATGAAGCTTATAAATTTTTCTTTTATGGTTTTTGCTTTCTGTGTCCTATATAAGAAATTTTCATGCACTCTCAGGTCACAAAGATATTCTCCTAGGTTTTTTCTAAAAGCTTTATAGCTTTAGCTTTGTGTATAGTTCCATGATCTGTTTCAAATTAACTTTTGAGTGTGCTAGGTGATGGGCACTAGGATTTTTTCCCCATATGCACATCTAGTTACTACACTATTTACTGAAAGACTTTCCTTTCTCATTGAATTGCTTGGGTGCCTTATAAATTCTAGTAAGGATTTTTGTTGTTGATTCTGTAGGATTTTCATCAAACAAGTATGTCATCTTCAAATAAAGATGGTTTTTACTTCCTTCTTTCCAATCTTTATGCCTTTTATTTCTTTTTCTTACCTTATTGCCTGGCTGGGATTTCTAGTACAGTGTTGAACAGGAGTGGAGAGAACAGATATCCTTGCCCTGTTTCCAGTCTTAAAGGGGAAACATTCCAGTCTTTTATCATTAAGTATGGTGTTAGCTGTAGGGTTTTTGTAGATATTCTTTACTAGGTTGAAGATGTTCGCTTCTATTCCTAGTTTGCTGAGAGTTGTTTTTAATCATGAATGGATGTTGAATTTTGTCAAGTGCTTTTTTGGTATCAGTTGATAGTATCATATAGTTTTTCTACTTTAGACTGTTAATATTGATTTTTTTTTTTTTTTTTTTGTGGCCACACCTCATGACATGCAGGATCTTAGTTCGTGGACCGGGGATCAAACCCATGCCCCCTGCAGTGAAAGCACAGAGGACTGCCAGGGAAGTCCCATCATCGATTAATGTTTGATCTTGAGCCAGTCTTACATTCCTGGAATAAACCCCACTTAACCATGATGTATTGTTCTTTTTATGCATTGCTGGATTCAACTTGCTAATGTTTTATTGAGGATTTTTTTTTTTTTTTGCGGTACGCGGGCCTCTCACTGTTGTGGCCTCTCCCGTTGCGGAGCACAGGCTCCGGACGCGCAGGCTCAGCGGCCATGGCTCACAGGCCTTGCTGCTCCCCGGCATGTGGGATCTTCCCAGACCGGGGCACGAACCCGTGTCCCCTGCATCGGCAGGTGGACTCTCAACCACTGCGCCACCAGGGAAGCCCTGTTGAGGATTTTTATGTCTGTGTTCATAAGAGATGTTAGTTTATAAGGTTTTTTTTCTTCTTTTACTTTTCTTTCTTTCTTTTTTTTTTTTGGTCTGTTAGCTCCATAAAATAAATTAGGAAGTGTTCCCTCCTCTTCTGTTTTCTGGAAGAGATAGTGTAGAATTGTCATTATTTCTTATTCAAATATTCGATTAGAGTTCTCCAGTAAAATTATCTTGGCCTGGAGATTTCTTTTCTGGAATATTTTAAACTACAATTCAATTTCTTTAATGTTATGTATTTTATTTTGAGTGAGTTTTGGTGGTTTGTGGTTTTTGAGGTATCAGTCCAATTTATCTAAGTTGTTGGATTTATATGTGAAGAGTTGTTTATAGTAGGTCCCTATTATCCTTGTAATGTCTGCAGAGTTTGTAGTGATACCCTCTCTTTCATTCCTGATATGGTTAATTTGTTTGTCCTTTCACTCTCTTTTTTTTCTTGGTAAGTGTTGCTAGGAGTTTATCAGTTAATTCTTTTCGAAAAACTGGGTTTTCGTTTCATTTTTTTTCTATTATTTTCCAATTTTTTATTTCACTGATTTCTGCCCTTATTAATACTTATGTTCTGCTTGCTTTGGATTATTTTCTTTTCTTTTTTCTAATTTCTTACGGGGGAAGCTTAGAATGTTGATTAAGACCTTCTTCCCTAATATAAACATTTAATGCTATAAATTTCTAAGAAGCAACTTTAGCTAGATACCACAAATTTTGATATGTTTTCATTTTCATTTAGTCCAAAATATTTTATAATTTCACTTGAGATTTTCTTTATGACCCATGGGTTATTTAGAAATGTAGGGTTTTTTTAATTAAAAAAATTTATTTTTATTGAAGTATAGTTGCTGTACAATGTTATATAAATTACAGGTATACAATATAGTGATTCACAGTTTTTAAAGGTTATACTCCATTTATTTTATTGTAAAATATTGGCTTTATTCCCCATGTTGTGCAATATATCCTTGTAGCTTATTTTGTACCTAATAGTTTGTACTCCTTAATCCCCTACCCCTATATTGCCCCTCTCCCCTTCCCTCTCCCCACTGGTAGCCACTAGTTTATTCACTATATCTGTGAATCTGCTTCTTTTTTTTTTTTATATCCACTAGTGGGTTGTATTTTTTAGAGCCTACATATAAGTGATATCGTACAGTATTTGTCTTTCTCTGTCTGACTTATTTCACTTAGCCGAATGTCCTCTAAGTCCATCCATGTTACTGCAAATGGCAACATTTCTTTTTTTTTTTTTATAGCTGAGTAATATTCCATTGTAAATATAGACCACATCTTCTTTATCCATTCGTCTGTTGATGGATACTTAGGTTGCTTCCATATCTTGGCAATTGAGAAATGTGTTGTTTAATTTTCAGTTGTTGGGAGATTTTCCTGGTGTTTTTCTGTTACTGCTTTCTACTTTAATTCCATATCGTCAGAGAACATACTTTATATGATTTCAGCTCTTTGAAATTCGTTAGAGTTTATGTTATGACTCAGAATATGGTCTCTTTCGGAGAATGTTTCACGTGCACTTCAGAAGAATGTCTATTTTGCAGCTGTTGGGTAGTGAGTCAATTAGATCTGTTTGGTTGCTGATGTCGTTCAGTCCTTCTATATTCTTATTAATTTTCTGTACACTTAGTTCTGTTAATTACTGAGTTCTATTAATCACCGAAACCCACCTCAGGATTTCATCATGGACATGGGGGTACAGAGAGCAGAGAAAAGAAAAGAAGAAAAAAAGGTCTTTGAGCCACAGCTACAGGGCTTCTCGTAGAGCTTTCTCTGTCTACTCCCCAGTAGCCACTTTTGAGTTTTGAGTTGCCTTGAGTTCAGGTCAGAGGATACTGGAGGAAAAACAGTAGACTCACTGCTCTCTTGCTGGTACTTTAAATTCTCATCTTCCTCAATCTGCCTGCTACTGTTTACTTTTCAGAATTGTTGGATAGCTACTCTATGCATGCATTCTGTGCAGGTTTTATAGGAACAGTCAGTGGGAGAGACAGATGCAGTATGCTTAATCCATCTCAGCTAGAACCAAGACTACTGTCCCTTCTCATTGTTTTAAATTTCCTTATCCCTTTGATGTCTGCGTGATCCGTAGTGATATCCCCTCTTTCATGGATGATAAAAGCAATTTCTGTTTCCTCTTTTTTTAATCTTAATCTTACTATGGGCTTATCCATTTTATTAAGTAAAGAACCAGCTTTAAGCTTTGTTAATTTTCTCTATGGTTTATTTTCTATTTCATTGCTTTCCAGTATTATCTTTATTATTTCCTTTTTTTCCTACTAGCTTTTAGTTTAATTCGGTCACCATTTTCCAGCCTTTTAAAGTAGAAAGTTAGATTATTTATTGTAAGCCTTTCTTCCTTTCTAATATGTGTTTAGCACTATAAATTTCCCTGTAAACACTAGTTTATCTGCGTATGTTGCATTTTTATTATCATTGTTTGAAATATTTCCTAATTTCCTTGTGATTTCATTTTTGTTCCATGGGTGATCTAGAAGTATATTGTTTAATTTTTTAATATTTAGGGATTTTCTAGATATCTTATGGTTATTAATTTCTAATTTAATTCCTTTGTGATTAGTAGAAATGCTTTGTTAAAATTTATCAAGACTTATTTTACGGCCCAGCAAATGATTTATCTTGATGAATGTTTCATGTGCACTTGGAAAGAATGTGTGTTCTACAGCTGCTGAGTATAATGTTCTGTGAATCAATTAGATCACTCTGGTTGACAGCGTCACTCAGATTTTCCATATCTGGACTGATTTAGTTTCTACTTTTTATATCAGTTGCTGAGAGATGGATGTTAAAATCTCAACCCCAATTGTGGATTTGTATATTTCTACCTTTTGTTCTGTCAGTTTTTGTTTCATGTGTTTTGAAGCTCTTTTATTAGGTACACATTTATAATTATTTTGTCTTTTTGATGTAGTGACCCTTTTATCATCATGAAATGATAAAATCTTCTGTATCCCAGGTAATACTCCCTGTCCTAGAATTTATTTTGTTTGATATTAATATAACCACTCCAGCTGGTTATGGTTAGTGTTTGCATGGTATATCTTTTTAAAAAAAATTCTTTTAATTTCAACTCACTTTTCTCATTATATTTAAAGGATTTCTCTTATATACAGACATAAGTGGGTCTTGCTTTCTTATCCGGTGTGACAACATCTGCCTTATAATTGGAGTACTCCATTTTCATTTAATGTAGTTATTAATACAATTTAGGGCTGAAATTCTGTTTGTTTTCTATACATCTTTTCTGTTTCTGCTTTTCCCCCATGTTCCTCCTTTTCTGCCTTCTTTTGGATTAATCAAAAAGTGAGTATTTGTTAGTTTTAATTTCTCCATCATCTTTTTAGTTATAAGTTTTTGCCTTTTTGTGGGGGGTGTTATTCTATGGATTGCAATATTCATCTTCAGCTTGTCAGAGTCTCCTTAGAGGTAACGCTGTACTTAAATTTAAATATGGGAAACTTATTCTCTCTCTTGTACTAACATACACTACTAGTATTTACTCTAGTGCACATCTGTATACTGGTGATGAATTTTCTGTTTTTGTTTATCTGGAAATGTCTTTATTTAAAAGCCTTCATTTTGAAGGAGATTTTTGTTGGACCTAGAATTCTGGGTTAACATTATTCTTGAAGCACTTTCAAAATGCTGTTCCAGTTCTTCTGATCTTCTTCTTTTTCTTTTTTAATGAGAAATTAACTGTATTCATATCATTGTCCCATGTATGTAATGTGTCATTTTTCTCTGGCGGCTCTCTTTACCTCTGAATTTCAGCAGTTTGAAATGCAATATGGTGTAGTTTTATTTGTATTTATCCTATTTAGGATTCTTGAGCTTGTTGGTTTTGTAAATTGATGTCTTCCACCAAATTTGAGAAGTTTCTCTCCATTATGTCTTCATATATCTTTCCTGCCTTATTTTGTTCCTCTCTGTTGTATTTTCTGTCTCTATCAGGACTCTAGGTAGCTCATATAAATAGAATCATACAATATTTGTACTTCTGTGTCTGGTTTATTTCACTTAGAATAATGTGTTCAAAGTTCATTTATGTTGTAGCGTGTATCAGAATTTCCTTCCTTTTTGAGGCTAAATAATATTCCATTCTGTGTATACACCACATTTTTTTTTTTTTTTTTTTTTTTTTTTGCGGTACGCGGGCCTCTCACCGCTGTGGCCTCTCCCGTTGCGGAGCACAGGCTCCGGACGTGCAGGCTCCGGACGCGCAGGCTCAGCGGCCACGCCTCACGGGCCCAGCCGCTCTGCATCACGTGGGATCTTCCCGGACCGGGGCACGAACCTGTGTCCCCTGCATCGGCAGGCGGACTCTCAACCACTGCGCCACCAGGGAAGCCCATACACCACATTTTTTTAATCCGTTCATTTGTTGGTGGACATTTGGGTTGTGTCCACTTTTGGCTATTGTGAATAATGTTGCTGGGAACCTTGGTGTACTTGTTTAAAAGGAGCAATCTGATAACTTATTTAGCATATATAGCTAGGAGCAGAATTGCTGGGTCACAGGATATTTGCAATCTTATGTAACCAAGTATTTCTAGATGGTTCACCAGAATGGCTGGACCAGCCTACATTCTCAACAGCAGTGCATGAGACACCCCCCACCTTCCCACCAACACTGATATCCAGCTTTCTAATTTTTGCCAGTCTAATAGCTGTGAAATAATACCTATTTCTCTGATTACCAGTCTCCAGGGTTTAAAATCTATCTCATGTTTAGAAAACCATAATTCAAAAAGAGTCATGTGCCAAAATGTTCATTGCAGCTCTATTTACAATAGCCAGGACATGGAAGCAACCTAAGTGTCCATCAACAGATGAGTGGATAAAGAAGGTGTGGCACATATATACAATGGAATGTTACTCAGCCATGAAAAGAAACAAAAGTGAGTTATTTGTAGCGAGGTGGATGGACCTAGAGTCTGTCATACAGAATGAAGTAAGTCAGAAGGAGAAAAACAAATACTGTATGCTAACACATATATATGGAATCTAAGGGGAAAAAAAAAGGTCATGAAGAACCTAGGGGTAAGATGGGAATAAAGACACAGACCTACTAGAGAATGGACTTGAGGATATGGGGAGGGGGAAGGGTAAGCTGGGACAAAGTGAGAGAGTGGCATGGACATATATACACTACCAAATGTAAAATAGCTAGCTAGTGGGAAGCAGCCGCATAGCACAGGGAGATCAGCTCGGTGCTTTGTGACCATCTAGAGGGGTGAGATAGGGAGGGTGGGAGGGAGGGAGACGCAAGAGGGAAGAGATATGGGAACATATGTGTATGTGTAACTGATTCACTTTGCTATAAAGCAGAAACTAACACACCATTGTAAAGCAATTATGCTCCAATAAAGATGTTAAAAAATAATAAATAAATAAAATCGATCTCATGTTTAAAGACCTTCAGAGGAAGCTCTGTGGACACTCCCCACCATCTTCTGCCCTAGTGTTTAACCAGTTCATGGTTAAGAAACTGTTATAACCAAAATCTTTCTTGCTGCTCATGAACTCAGCTCTTTGTCTGTTTGTTTTAATTAAAAATGGCATAGGAGGGAGCCCTTTGCTTTCCACAGTCTCATTTTGGACCATTTTCTTTTTCAGCCTCTAACCTCAGTAGAAACCTTCCCAGAATTCATCACCCAGGTCTCAGACACCCCCCAGTCTCTGCTAGGGGCGACCATGGGAACCAGCTCTGAGGGCAGTAGCTCAGGGATGGACAGGGGGGCCTCCTTCAAATGCAAGCAGCAGCAGATGCCTTGGCACCTCATCCAGGAAAAATTATCAAACAATTCTCTGCCTACAAAATCCCAGAGCTTCTCAAGGAGTCTGAACCCAAGGTGGACTTTGCTAAAGAATGGCACGAAGAAGCAACATCCCGTGTCAGAGCTGTTCGCCAAGGTTCCACTGAGGGAGAAGCTGTCCTTGTTCCCAGCTCACTACAACCCAGAGCTGGTGCTGAGTGACAAGTCACGTGAGTGCTAGCGTACAGGGATGTGCGAAGAGCTTAGGGGATGGAGAAACCAACAGAACCTGTCCTAACCTTGGAAAGTGCCCCATCTGAGGGGGATGTAGTCCCTGCCTTCAGGTAGACCCCAGTCTGATGGCGGAGACATAGTTTTTGTTCTTAGGGGGTCTCTAGGCTTATTGGGAAAGCAAAAAAATGATAAAAGTAGAGCTATGTCTAAGTGCCCTCTTTAATCTTTCCCGTTCTCATTCAAATGAGGCCCACTCAACTGAGCCTGTACAAGTTGGGGATGTTAAGTTTGAAAAAAAAAAAAAAAAAACCGGGAAGAGAAACTGTTTGGAGGAAAGGCACAGCGGCTGATTCTGATTCTGCAACTTCCGCCAATTTTCAGCGGGAGACCCTAGTGGGAGGTGGCCTTCGCCAGGAATGTGTGCTGAGTCCAGCAGCACTGACTGATGATGCCAACGCCTTTGCCTTTCCAGAAAACCTCTCCCTGCCCCAGGAGTGCTGCTTCTGCGGCCGAAGCTCTGGCGAGAAGAAGGAGCTGGATGTGCCCTCCCTCCTCCTCTTGCAGAATTCTCACAGCCATGCCGTTTCCCTGAATGACCTGCTGGTGGTTGCCACTGCAGCCCGACTGGATCCGAGGCCTGGCAGAAGCCATACAGGTGCTGCGCGAGACCGGTGTATACAGGATCGGGAAGCGTACAGCCACTGCATGACCTCTGGCCAAAGAGGATGTGAGAGGAGCTAGGTAGGCCCATCCATATTCCCTTCATGTGTCTGGTGCATTGGCAGGCACTATACGTATACTTCTAGAATGTTGGGTAGGTAGGTGGACTGATAGGTTCATAAATACATACAGGTAGGTAGACAATTAAGACTTAACCTCAGTCAAAATGTGACCCCCTTGCAATGTATATTTCTGCTATGACTGATCCGGCCCCACTGCTTTAGGTACACTTAGCCTTGTTTTCCACTCATAGCTGAAATTGAGACAGTCGCTAATGCCGGTCCCGTAAGTAGAACCATGCCAACCGTGAGGGGTTGATTTCCACACCTTTTGTGCTCTGCCAGCCTGGCCTAGGTCCAGGTCACTTGCCCTGAGAGCTGGCCCTGTGATGGTGTGTACTGAGGGCACGGAACAACAGGATAGCGGCGCCTGAGAAGATCTGGAAACAAAGACCCTTAAGCTTTGATTCCACTGTGTAAAAGGACCAAAGAGATAGCAAGGGAGCCCTCTGTCAGAAAGTTAGTGCTTCTAAAGGAAGGTGATATGTAAAAACTTAGGAGAACTCTACAACGTAGTATTGCCTATGGTGGAGGGATCTGTGCTGCTTGGCTGATTATGGAAGGAGATACATTTTAATCATCTCCCTCACTCCTGCCAGCCACCTAAGGCAGACTGTGACCAGACAGTCTGACCTGACCCCCTCGTGACCTGTAGCTCACACTGCAGAAGGGCTGGCGAGTGAACCTCAGCCCATAGGGATCACTTTGGGTGCTCATAAAAATGCATATTCCAAGGATTGCTCCTGAAAATTCTTATTCAGGAGGTCCTGCTGGGGGCCCAGGAATATGCATTTTAAGAAGCTCCTCTAGGTGATTCTGTTGGTCCTCTTACCACCATCAGAGAAAAACTGGGCCTGGTGTTTCCCAAACTTCCGAGATGATATGAATCATATGGGGCTCCTTGTTAAGCCTGTAGTTTCCAAGGCCACACCTCTGGAAATCCTGACACAAGAGATTTGGGACAGGCCACTGAGAATTTGCCTTTCAAGGAAGTATCTCAGGTGTGGTAGTGAACACTGTCCTGTGTTTAGACCCAGGTCTGGGCAGAGGAACCTGTGACGGCCAGGCCTGACCTGTGGGCCTGTGATAGGAACAAAACTCCCCAATCCTGATGGGGCTCAAACCTACCCCCACTGTCTTCGGTTCATAATTTTCCAGAATTTTAAGTTATTTATGCTCCTACTTTTAAAAAGGGGGATCATGTAGCAGATTACAATAAAAACTTATACTTAATATGACTGTTAAAATGAAGTTATAATGATCAGAAGCCACACAGGGACAGGGAAGAGATAATTATATTGAAAGGATGTGATAAAGTGCTTCCCGTAATGACCATTGAATTTGGCTCTAGACAGAAAAAGCCAAACATAGCATTCTGTTTTGGACTTTGTTGTCTCCCCAGTCAGAATAGAGACTCCTTAAGGACATGGACTATGCCTCCACCATCGCACTGGGGTCTCTCTGAAGGCGGGGGCTTCATCCTCCCACCCCCACCCCACACTGAGCTCTTGGACATCCCTGTACACACTGGCACTCACATGACCGGTCACTCAGCACCAGCTTTGGGTTGTAGTGAGCTGGGAACAAGGACAGCTTCCCCCTCAGTGGAACCTTGGCGGACAGCTCTGACACGGGATGCTGCTTCTTCATGCCATTCTTTAGCAAAGTCAGCTTGGGTTCAGATTCCATGAGAAGCTCTGGGATTTTGTAGGCAGAGAAGCTTTCGATATTTTCTCCTAAATGAGTAAAGATAAGTTTACTCATCTAGTAAATAGGTGATTCTTTAGGGGAGACTTCTTTCCCTGCCTCTAATTTCTAAAAGCGGTTTGTCATGTGGTCACTTGCTATTATAGACTTACTACCATCCATGGTGGATAATGGCTGAAGGTATTGACATGTTTTCTAATGAATATTAATGATGGTAAAATTTACCCTTTTTTGGTAGCGTACTCTCCAGGCGCCAGCACTCCTCTAAATATATATATATATATATTATCTAATTTAATTCTAATCATAACTGTACACTTTAGAAAAGAAAAAACTGGGGCTCAAAGAGCATAAGGCTTAACATTCAGGAGGTTCCACGGTGGTGGAGGAAGGATTTGAGTCAGACGTTGCCGATTCCCAGCCCTCAAGCTCTTAAAGCTACACTATTATTGTTCTTTCAAATGGCATTTTTAATATTAGGCTTCAGTTAGAGCCGAGGGAATAATAAATGGCTCTTTTGTGAAGGCATTTCTGTAGGAAGTAGTGATGGCCAAGGCCAAGCAGGGCTTCCTAGAATACCGTGTGGTGTCACCAGATCTCAGAGCTGGTCCTCTGCTTTTAGATCAAATAATGGCTTCTAAAAATTCCCAACTAGCCAGATTGCAAAGGACCGACACATACAAGTCTGATTATATACAGCAGAATGCCTGTCAACACACTGATTTACAAATGGAGCAGGATGTGGTGTGAGAATAGGGCTTCTGCATAATAAATAATGTTTGAATGAAAGAGGGAAAGAGCAGAGCAGAAGTCCAAATTATGGGTCATGGGCTTTCTTGGTAGGTGTAATAATAAAACCTCCCACACATCAAGTTTCTGTACCGTATCTCATATAGTCCTCAGGTCAGTGCTGTGAGTTTGGCAAGGCAGACATTACTACTTTATCCTCAAATTGCAGATGAAGAGAATCAAGGTTCGGGGACATTAAATGATTTGCCCAGACTCACACGAGTGGTGGGCTCTGGACAACATAGCCTGATATTTCTTCCTCTTTACCACCCTGCCATGAACTTAGATCGCATCCTGACCCATCCTGAGGAAGGGACCCCTGACAATTTCCTCCATTTTTCTGCTTAAATCTCTATGATCTCATCATCCTTCCTTGGGATCCACTTTCATAGTGAGTGGGCCACGTATTTAGGGGATACATAGGCCATTGTGTAGGATTTTAAGGATGATTTAAAGCTTGCTAAAGCAGGGTGCCGGGCACCCTACTGAATAACGTAGCTGCAGTGATGAAGCTGATGGTGTTGATGGTGATGAGGATACTGTGCTGAAGGTGTTGTTCCCAGCACTCTGGACACTTGCTTTCGGTGTACTAAAAGCCTCTCATACGGTATCTCAATCCTCAAAGCAACCCTTTGTGGTAAGTACTGTTGTTATTCTCTTTTTTCAAATGAGGAAACCAAGGTTTAGAGAAGTTAAGTAACGTGCCCAAGGGCACATAGATACCAAGAGCTAAGTTTGTACTCTTACCTGCCACCACTTGTTATCTGTGGCCAGCTTTTAAATGATCCATATCAAATGTTTGGGGCTGTAAGGATGCAGGAAGATGAATGTTGTATAGGAGATCAGCTCGGTGCTTTGTGACCACCTAGAGGGGTGGGATAGGGAGGATGAGAGGGAGATACAAGAGGGAGGTGATATGGGGATATATGTATACATATAGCTGATTCACTTTGTTATACATCAGAAACTAACACAACATTGTAAAGCAATTATACTCCAACAAAGATGTTAAAAAAAAAATAAAGTTTCTGGTTACTGTGGATGTGAATCACCTGAGTGCCTCCTGACCCATTAGATAGGAATGGTGATGATGAGTTAATTGGCTGGAATATTCTAGAAGCCATTTTAAAGGAAAATCTAAGAAAAATCTTTTTTTTCTTTTTTCTTTCCAGAATCAGACTGGATCTCTGCCACTGTGTCCCTTTCCTCCTCTTACTCCCAGGAAATGATTTGTTTCTTCCTACAGTGTCTACAATGCCCATAGAAGCAACTGAGTTTTATTTCCTCGTCTAGACATCCTGGTCTTATGACTACCACCCATTAGCACCCTGAGGCTAATAGCCTTGCCTTTTGTGCCTCCCCCCCACCCCCCACCCCCCCACCCCCCCACCCCCGTTAGCTTACAGTGCTGGAGGACCATGACTTCTGGGAGTTACTGGTGCTGCCCAGGACACACACCAGTTGCCCCACTGGTGACATTCCTGTGGGTCATCCAGAACACTCCCAAGGACAGAGCAACACGAAGGGAGGAGAGCTGCAGAGAAGGACTCACAATTTCCAGGAGCCCAAAGCCCTCAGGGCACCAACAGGCCAGTGTCAGTTTGTCTTCAACTCCAGAGAGAAAAGACAGAAGGCTAAGCTTGATGGAGGACTCTGAGTAAGGGAGTTGAGGCGGTTGTAACTTCATCAGGTAAAGAAAGACCAGACCTCCTCCTATGCCAGCACCTCCGTGCGCAAACATCTTCTGGCTATCTCCCTTACCAGCCTAACTCAAATTGCTGATGTCTGCAGGTGTTTCTTCCATTGACCTGCAGAAATGATGCATCTTCCCCTCAAGTGTGCGTTAATCAAATAAACTGCCATGCTCCATGCCAGGATGAGCCGCCTGAACCAGAGTGAGAATGGGAAGGGGCGGGTGGGAGAGAGTTCTGAGCACCTCTCATTAAGAGAGCTCCAAATGTGTCAGGAGGCTCTGAAGAATTCTTTTGGATGAGTGGTCTTCAATAAGCCTCGTCCTCCTTGCTGGGAGCCCACAGCCTGAGGTGGCCCTTTTGGGGGCACCATGGCTGCCATGTCTCTGGCTAGCATAGGGCCTGGCTAGACTCGAGGCGTAACATCTCAGTTTGTCCGCCAGTTCATTCTCTACCGTCTCCAGGAATGTGAGTCAGGAGTTTTGCCTCACTTGCTCTTCCTGAGTTAGATCTCTGGGATGAGCTTTAGAGGAGGAGTATGGAGCACAAGAGGAGGGAGAAGGGTGAGGTCTGAAGTCAAGCATCTGCTTTGCAAGGTTGACTCACTTTGCTTGATGGATTCCCAATGGGTTGAATTTCTGGCCTCAAGGATGTCAGGGGATTCTGAGATACTTGAAGCCTACAGTACCCTTCAGGCAAAAGACTTTAATTATCCAAGATATTGAATGGAGAAGTTAGGCTCTAGCCATTTGTGTCCAGCTGTGAAACACACACAAAGACACACCACCTTTATCCCGACCTAGGCCTGATTATCAAGGACTCCTGGTAGAGGGTTCTTTTTAGTAGTAATTCAAGGCCCACCTGAACACCAGAAGAAGGAAGCCCTGGTTACCACTGGGCAGGCTAGTAAAAGCTTAACTGTCACCTCACCCGCTTTCACCAGCCCTTTCCTGATGCCATTATCACTATTGGATTGCCATAGGTCATAGTCTGGCCCAGACAAAAGATGTAAGACTTGCTGAAATGGGGCTTCCTGGAAGCTCTGTATCTTTCCCCTTTTCTCCCTAGTCACCAGCCCCAGCGAGTCAAGGTTCCTGAGCTGATAAAAAGGAAGTCTCTTAATAAGGTGAAGTCAGAATTATTTGTCTTTCTAAGGGACAATTTTGATCCTAGAGACAGGGTCGGCTTGCTGGGCATGCAGTCTGTGCAGTCACCCAGGGCTCCACACCAGGAAGAGCCTTGCGTTTGGTTTAATGCTCTGCCGTTACCACCTTGAAATTCTGAATAAGTTTTCAGTGAGGAGTCCTGTATTTTCATTTGGCACTGGGTCCACCAAATTAGGTAGCTGGTCCTGCCTATAGAGACTGTAACGGCTCTGAGTTGTCCAATGAGAAGGCAAAATGTAGTCTGCCTTTCTAGCCCCACCCACCTCCTGCCTGTGCAGCCATGGGGATATGCAGAGCAGCTGTCTGCTGAATGCTCATGGGGGACAAAAGACGCTTGTGGTGGTCCTTGCCTCCATGGAGTGCACAGTCGGGTAAGACAGGTCCACGGACAACTAGCCTGAGTTCAGTGCCGCTGAAAAAGAGCACCGGTGGATGAGAAGGAAACGCTCTCACACCCAGCTGCGAGGATCAAGTCTGCTTCAATAGAAGAGGTGATATTTGAGGTGACAGAAAAAGATAAATGGACTGTTTTTTATTAAAAAGATTTTTAATGTAAGAAAGTTTTCCATTTCAGCGATGATTTATTTGCCTTTGCATGAAGTTTTGTATAAAAATTTAGGTTCAAAAAAATTTAGGTTCAAATCCCTTTCTCCTACAAAAATTTTTTTTAGGACTTAGGGGCGGGCCATGGGTTCAACCCCTGGTTGGGGAAGTTCTGCATGCCGCGCATGTGTGGCAAAAAACAAAGCAAAACATTTTTTTTAAATTGATGTATATAGTTGACATACAATATTATATCAGTTTCAGGTGTACAACATAGTGGTTCAATGTTTACACACATTATGAATTGATCACCACCATAAATGTAGTAACCATCTGTCACCAAAGTTATTACAATATTATTAACTACACACCCTATGCTGTACATTACATCCCTGTAATTTATTTATTTTATAACTGGAAGTTTGTTTCTCTTAATCCCCTTCACCTACTTAGCCCAACTTCCTCCCCTCTGGTGAACACCAGCATGAGTCTGTTTCTGTTTTATTTTGTTTGTTCATTTCTTTTGTGTTTTAGTCTACATATAAGCAAAAAAAAAATGGTATTTGTCTTTGTCTGACTTATTTCACTTAGCATAATACTCTCTAGAATAGGGAGGGTGGGAGGGAGGGAGACACAAGAGGGAAGAGATACGGGAACATAGGTATATGTATAACTGATTCACTTTGTTATAAAGCAGAAACGAACACACCGTTGTAAAGCAATTATACTCCAATAAAGATGTAAAAAAATAATAATAATAATACTCTCTAGAACTATCCATGCTGTCACAAATGGCAAGATTTCGTTCCTTTTTATGGCTAGATAATATTCCATTGTGCATGTATACCACATCTTCTTCATCCGTTTATCTATCGATGGACACTTAGGTTGCTCCCATAACTGTCCTATTGTAAATAATGCTGCAATGAACATAGGGGTGCATATATCTCTTCTAATTAGTGCTTTCATTTTCTTTGTATAAATACCCAGATGTGGAATTTCTGGATCATATGGTAGTTTTACCTTTAATTTTTTCAGTGACCTGTGCACTGTTCTCCATAGTGGCTGCACCAATTTATGTTCCCATCAACAGTGCACAAGGATTCCCTTTTCCCCACATCCTCACCAACACTTGTTATTTGTCATCTTTTTGATAGTAGGGATTCCGACAGGTGTAAGGTGATCTCTCATTGTGGTTTTTATTTGCATTTCCCTGATGGTTAGTGATGCTGAGCATCTTTTCATTTGTCGGCCATCTGTATGTCTTTTTTGGAAAAATGGTTATTCAGGTCCTCTGCTCATTGTTTTAATTGGATTGTTTGGCTTTTAAAAAAAAATTTCCTATTGAGTTGTGTGCTATTTCTTTATATATTTTGGATATTAACCCCTTACCGGATATATCATCTACATATATCTTCTCCCTATAAATAGGATTTTTACAAGTGTATATGAGGTGTGGGACTGAGGTATAAAGTCCTGGAAGAAAATAAAAACAACGCTGAACATGATTAAGAAGTAAGGTCTAGTCCAGTTTGGCTGGATCAGAAAGGAAAAAGTGGGAGATGACGATAGAAAGATAGTTTAAAAGAAGACATTGGAGACCCAGGTGCTCTTTGTTTATGTTGTCGTTATTGTACCCTACATGATGGTGGACCTGTTTGTGTGGCTGTCTCTCCACTGCACTGTACCATGTCTTTACTTCTTTGTATCCCCTGCTTTCAGCCTGGTGCTTAGGACATAACTGGATTCGGTAAGTACTTGCTGAATAAATTGATATTGTGAAGAGTGTAAAATGTTATTCTGGGAGGTGTTGACCTAATTCAGTGGGCAGTGGGAAATCACTGAAGGTTTTTGAATGGAAGAGAGACTTTATTGAGTGTTAGAAAGGTGAATCTCATAGTAGATGGTAGAATGGAGGATTGGCAAGGGAAGAGAACGAAGGTGGGAGAGAGATTAGGAGGCTCATTACAATGACGCAGACTTCAAGCCCTTGCAGCCCCTATCAGGATGGCTGACTGTGGGAAAGAAAGGGAGACGGGTGAGAAAAACATTGTCGAGCTTGGACATAGCAGCTGAATGAATGGAGGGGAAAAGGAAAAGAGAACAAGAAAGATGGCTTCAAAAGAACTGAGTCCCTCGAAAGAAAATAGGAATTTTGGGAGAAGGAGCTTTGGGGGAGGGAGATCAGGGTCATTGTTTCATAAAGCAGATGGATGAGTTTCTGTCTCCAGATGGATTTAAAAGAGCAGCACTGAAGGAAACATTTCCAAATACAAAAGTGATTTCCTAAAGACAAAATTGTTAAATGTAGCCATGTTGGACGGGGTAGGTTCTCCAGGCTCAGAACTGGGTAGGTTCTCCCGGCAGCTTAAAAGATCTTTGTGCCCCCACCCATCACACGAAAGTAGTCAGTTTGGCTGGGGTGAGGGGGGTTGTTGACCTGGATTTAGAAAGCTCCCTCAGAGGGTCCAGAGGCACAGCCAAGTCTGGGAACCACTTACCTGGCTCATCCCACTGGACGGCCCCAGTCCACCTCAAACAGGCTGGGTAGCTCTCCCTAGCCTTAAAAGAGCCATTTCAGATTCCAGTTTTCCCTCCACCCTGTCAGGGAGTGTGAGGCAGGCAGATTGGCAGCTGTTCCTGCGTCCTCCCCCACCCATACCGACTGATTACATGAGCCGAAGGTAATCATTCACAACCCTTGTCTTCACAGCTGGCATATCACTTAGCTTAATTACAGCACACAGTGGCATTTCAACTCAAGGAATCTAAAAAGGCAATAAAACGGGTTTTGCAAATTGTTAGGAAGGCAATGAAGACCTTGAAACTGCAATTTACTAAGCATTGCTTTCAATTCTTTTGCATTCTCCAGCCATGACTCTTGTTATTAACCAGCAGCCTGGGAAAGCAGATCAGACCATGTGTCCTGCGGAGGGTATTTCACATCTCCTGAGAACACGCTGTGTGCTGGAGAGGTGGTGAGAAGCTCCGGGAGCTGCCTTGAGGTGGGAGGGGATGGTTCTGAGCATGTGTTTTTCCCACCAGGCACCCACTAATCATGCTTCCGCCAGGACTCTCCCGAACCATGGGCCCTGACTGGCCTGGGGTGGCCTTCATCAAGCCCCCTCTTCCTCTTTATTCCTGAACATCTACTGTCCCCAAAAAGCATGAGGAAAGAAAGCAAAATCTAGGATTTAATTTAAAAAATCTAGATTTGGTGCTTGGTGTCTTCAGTTCTCTGTCTGACTTCTTTTGCTGTCTTATTTCCTGGCTCCTCTTAATTCTTGAGTATGTACTACTTGGGCAGCCATTTTATTTTATTTTTTGAATTTTATTTTTTTATACAGTAGGTTCTTATTAGTTATCCATTTTATACATATTACTGTATACATGTCAATCCTAACCTCCCAGTTCATCCCACCACCGCCACCCCCCACCACTTTTCCCCCTTGGTGTCCATACGTTTGTTCTCTACATGTGTGTTTATATTTCTGCCCCACAAACCGGTTCATCTGTACCATTTTTCTAGGTTCCACATCTATGCGTTAATATACAATACTTGTTTTCCTCTTTCTGACTTACTTCACTCTGTATGACAGTCTCTAGATCCATCCACGTGTCTACAAATGACCCAGTTTCATTCCTTTTTATGGCTGAGTGATATTCCATGGTATATATGTACCACATCCTCTTTATCTGTTCATCAGCCATTTTAAAGGGAAAGACTATGGTGTCTCTCTAACACCCTGCTTCGCCAAGCCTAGGAGTCTTAGTAATGATAATAAAAAGGGACCCTGCCCATCTGAGAAAGGGGCGGAAGCAGTAGGAAGTCCAAGCAGGCACTGAGGTTCCCTTGCTGTGAGCAACACTGGTCAGCATGATAATTGGGAGCAGAATGCCCGCTGCCTCCTCAGTCATGCCAGGTGGGAGAGCAAACACCCAAGTCCTGCTGGCAAACCAAGCAGGGTCCTCACAACGTGGCCAAAGCAAACAGGAGCCGAGGCAGCCCGCTGTGATGGACTCTCACTTCCCCTTGGATCTGGTAGAGGGTGAGACTGAGGCAGCCAAACCCAGGTATCAGGGCATCAAGTAGCCATGGGGACACTCATATCCATCCCCAGGCTGGGGCACAAGCTGGACCCTTGCTCTCCTTGCCATGATCCCCTTTGAATTTGGCACAGGCCAAGGAAAGTCTGATCATGATCAAGCATGTTCACATGTATTACTTTGTTCTTCACAGCAGTCTTGTAGATCAGTATTATCCCCATCTTGCAGATGAGAGAACTGAGGCTAGGGGACATCAAAGACAGAGAGCCTGGACTTTGTCTCAGGGCCTCTGACTCAGTGTCTGCTGCACTTCTCATCCCCTCTGCCTTTCCACTCCAAACTCTCCCATGTCAGTTCCCAGTCCCATCACCGGCAGAGCTCCCACACTCTACGCGGGACTTGAGTTCTTTCTTTCCATTTCTGAGAAAGTGAGCAGCCGCTCAAAGGAGGGAGAGGGGGTTCTTTTTGTTTTTATACCAGGAAACAGCTAGCTGACCTCCCTGATTCTGTCTGCCACACCCACCAACACAAATGGAGGCCCAGTGAGATGAATTTGTTTACAGATATTTTCAGTTATTTGGATATTTCAATAGTGTTTCTGACCCCCACCCCTTATTTAAACAGGAAAGATCTGAATCAAGATCTCTGGTTTTCATGTTAAAATTTGGTTGTGTTTGGACATCGTCTGAATAGACCCTCTTCTGACTTGCAGCCTCTTGGTGTCTCTAGGGCCCAATGAAAATTCATATCCCTTGCCACCTGGTTGGGAAATTTATATTTCACGGAGAGCTGCACAGTAGCTATATTCATATCTAATGGAGGGACTGGGCTGCTATTGAGAAAAGAAAAGCCAGCTGTTGGGATGGCTGCTTCCTTCTGGGTCCCCATTCCTCAGCAGATTCCCTGGTTATTTGAAATTCCCTGATTATTTTTCCAACATGACTGTTTGAGGGGAAGGAGGGACAGGAGGAAGAAAGAGAAATCGTTCATTGGACTCGGACCCTGTAACCAGTCCTTTTCCCCCTAACATTTTCATTTGCTCTTCTTCTGGGAACCCTGCAGGGAAAAGCCACTGTCAGAAGGGGTCCGGGAAAGTGGAGGTCGAGGGCGTGATCGGAGCAAGTCCTCCATCCCCTTCTCTGGAGAGGAAGCTTAGAAGGCAGAGTGGGGCTGGGGGTCCCCAGGAGAGAGCGAGGTCTGTGCGGAGCTGGTTTGGAGCTTCTGTTGGAGAAGGTGCGGCCCCGGAAAGGCGCATCAGGGCGAATTTGCCTGTAACTGGAGATTAGGACACGCGGAGTAAAAACCTCGCTCCCCGCCACCCAGACCCGAAGCGCGGTTGCAAGCAACCCAAGCAGTACGACTGATTCGGGGCGCTGAGCCCCGCACTCCCCAGCGGGGAAAAATCGCGGGTGGACCATTACTCCCAGCCTGCTTCCCCGACACCGCGCCTCACGCGCGCTGTCCGGCCGAGCGCATCAGGGCTCCGGCGCCGGACCGGGCGGGCAAAAGGGCTCCCCGCAGAGAAGCCAGGCCTTCGCCCCAGCGGGGTCGGAAGAGGATCTGTCGGGGCCGGAAGCAGGACAGAGGTTGGGGGAACTGTGCCTGAGCTCCCGCTGAAAACGCTCATGGCAGGGCCGGAAAGCCGGTTACCGTGTCAGATTCAAGATTGAACAGGCCATGTCCCCAAAGCCAGGGGAGACCTTGAACTCCTGGACCACCACTGCTTGAACTTACACTTCAGGCTTGGAATTAGTTTCTAGTGTTTAGATCTCGTGCTCCCACGCAGGGAACAGAGCTTGGACATTCCAGCGTGGTCACCTCCGTTCGGTTGCTGCTCCCATAAGGACTCCCATGAAGACAGGGTGGGAATGGGCAACCTCAACCTCAGAACTGGGCTTAGTTACATCCAAGTTATAGTCTAGAGAAGTTTCAGGGAAGGTCTTCTGATGTCCTAAACCCAAGAAGAGCTTTCAGCCCGGCTGTTCTCCTGACTTATTTGCAGCCTCAGAGTAAAACACAGACTGTTAGGGGTGTCTCTGCCCATGGTAGCTGTGATTTACTAGCATCTGTCTCTTCCCAGAGCCATTGATTCTCTTGGTGTGGTGGGCTACAGCCTGGACACCAGAAGAAAGGGAACTGAGCTCTCTCCCTTTCCCTCCCTCCCTCCTTTTCTTCCTTCCTTCCTTCCTCTCTGGGGGCTGTGGAGAAGAGTGGAGTTGGATGTTACTTTTCCTTTAATTCACTTCTCAGTCATTCTAGTCACTCGGCTAGGACTAGACAGAGGGCGAGTGGCTGAGGGTTTTTCTGGGACTCGTGTAATTGGGGCCTTAGCAAGGTCTGAGAGGAAGCTGAGGCTGGTGGGACATTTTTGCTGACACAAAGTCCTGAGCTATACCGTGTTGATATGATTCCAGCATCAACACTGTAGCTGTTAGTATCATCCCTCTTTTACAGACGAGAAGGTTATGCTCAGGGAGATGAAGACTCTTGCTGAAGCTGGTGGGGAGAGGGATCCCGGTCTGTGCTGGATCTGTTTGACCCTCACAGCTTCTCCCTACTCCGTCCATGGCCCAAGAATGACTTTGAATTGAGAGTCAAAACAGGCTCCCTCCACATCATCTTCAACATTAAAAATGATAGTCATAGTAACTATGTTCTTAAAGTTTAGTGACCAAGTCCCTCCCCAAACAGTGAGGATTTCCTCTTGTTGGGTATGTGCCCTTAACCTTTCACAGATGCCCAGTGTCCCTTCAGAAGGATGTCCTTTGAGGGATGGGAATCCAGCTGGTACCTGCCAGCTCTTTCCTGCTCCCCCCATCCCCCAAGGCTGGAAATATTTTCAGAGTCCCACTTCTGAGGCCCTAGAGAACCATTTTTTTTTTTTCTGATCATGTTAATTTATTAGTGGACCCTCACTTTTTTTTAACATCTTTATTGGGGTATAATTGCTTTACAATGGTGTGTTAGTTTTTGCTTTATAACAAAGTGAATCAGTTATACATATACGTATGTTCCCATATCTCTTCCCTCTTGCATCTCCCTCCCTCCCACCCTCCCTATCCCACCCCTCCAGGCGGTCACAAAGCACCGAGCCGATATCCCTGTCCCATGCGGCTGCTTCCCACTAGCTATCTACCTTACGTTTCTTGGTGTATACATGTCCATGCCAATTCTTTATCTAGCTGGAGAGAAACAATGCCCCATGGGATGCTCCTTCCTCGGCCTCGAGCAGGCAGCCAGGCTACCCTCAAGAAAGGCCGCCACTGGATTCTTGGCAGGAGAAAGAGAGAGAGGATCTCAGAACCTTCCCTCGTCTCAGTCTCTCTCTTTCCTCCCTCCCTCTCCCAGCCACCCCCTCGCTTTCTTGTCCCACCAGTTTTCAAAGTGGAGAGGATGTTTACCCTCTGGAGTGTGGCCGGGATGGCGCTGAGGTCAGAAGCCTGATTCACCGCAGGGAGGCACACGAGCCCGGCCCCCAGCCAACGGCCCGGAGCTCCGCAGAGGGTGAGGAAATCCAGCCTTGGAAACCCCACACAGCCCTGCCAGTGACTTGCGTCTGTGACTCCCCAGCCTCCCAGGCATCCCTCTAGCGACCCGGCCCTTCCTCCCAAGCCCGCCCGCTAAGCCCGGATGCTCGCTCAAGCGTGCGAGGACTCCGAGGGGCGCTCCCCAGCCCCAGTCGCTGTCAGAATTGAGGGCTCTGGAGAGGATGTTCTCATAATCCACCCCACCTCACCCCCAGTTTACTTTAAGACTTTCCTGGCTTGTCTGGTGCATCCCTGTCCAATGGCTAGAGATTTCTGCTCACCTCCCCCCACCCACCCCAGCCCCCAACCTAGCTGAGCGACTCTTCTGTGCCCTTGGAGAGAAGGAGCCAGGAGGTGGGGTAAACTCACGAACTTGCACCGTCCCAAAGGGCAGGGGTTGGGGATTCAAAGGGTTTGGAAGTGAATCTCAGGATGCGGGGAGGAAGGGGTAGCAGCCTCCCAGCTCTTCTAGTCCATGACCTCCGAGGAATGGCTCCCCACTTCAGAACCCAGAAGGGGTTGATATTTCACCAGCTACCCCG
The DNA here is from genome assembly GCF_008692025.1 of Phocoena sinus. Lineage (NCBI taxonomy): Eukaryota > Metazoa > Chordata > Mammalia > Artiodactyla > Phocoenidae > Phocoena > Phocoena sinus. The sequence continues at coordinate 35,661,111 of NC_045782.1, forward strand.
TTCCTCCCACCTGGAGGCTCCGGGATGGACTGTCCCCTAGCCCAGCCAGCCGCCACGTCCCGAGTGGGGTCAGCGTCCTCACCTGTGCAGCTCCACCCCGGGCCCTGTCTGCCCGAGCATGTCTCCTCGGCCCCCGCCTGACCCCGACCCACTGATAAGTCCACAGACGGCCAAACATCGTTAACTTCTTTGCCTTTCTAGACTTCTCTGCCTGTCCTTTCCACGAGCCCGGCTGAGGGCTCAGCTGGTGAGTCTGCACTGTCCCCAGGGGCTGGACTCCGGTGCACCACGCTTTTGGCCTTTCCCCCACATCCCCTCCCCCATCCTCATGCTTCAGGACCCGGAGCCAGCTTTCTGTGAAACACGGTTGGTCTAAAATAGGGTTCCTTCACCCTCTGTCTCGCCACAAGTCCCCTTGTCTGTGTAGATTCTGTCTCAGAAGAGCTCCAGGAAACGGTAAAAATTAAGACAAAGAAAGGAGAAATTGATGTCAGAGTGTCAATAATGATTTCAGAAACTGAAACTTAAAACCCCTCTCAGCTCCACCTTGAACTTGGGCGGGGGGGGGGGGGGGGGAGTGAAAAGGATTGGACTGTCCACTGGGACTACATAACCACCAAATAATGTTCTTGCTTTCTCAGTTTCCTTTGCTTTTTGAAATTTTGCTCACACACACACGAAAAGGGAATTACGCTAATAGGAGACCGTCTGCATCAAAACAACCAGTTGCTGGGAAACATCAGAATGCTGGTGGTTTCCCCCTGGTATCACAGGAGCACGGACAAAGCCCGTGTGGGTCATGGCCCCAGGTTCGCAGACCCTCCGTCCAGGGTGGAGGGAGCCACCGTTACAAAGCTGGGTCTTCTCGCCGCAGCTGCGTGCTTCAAGCACCCCGACTGCCACCAGCGACACCGGTTCTGCCCTCAAATCCTTCCCTAGATCTCTTCTCTTCACTCCTCCAGAGGAAGAGATGGCTACTGGAAAAAGACCCCAGGAAGACAGGCTCTGGCCAAAGAGGAAGTGTGGGGTTGTGGGGAAGTGGCATCCACAGGGAGGGGCAGAAGGGTCCCGAGGGTGGGAATGGGGAACTCTTCTTCCTGGAGCTGAGCACTTAAACCCAAGTATGTGGCTTACACTAATTCAAGCAAATATTTGGATAATTGGAACATTTCCTCACCTGAAATAATGCAATAAGGGGACCAAGAAGTTAAACGTCCTTTGATCAGAAATCAGGTAAGAAAGCCCCTCACGCCTCTCCTGGGAAAGAGGTCTTTTGACTGAAAAATAAATAGATAATGTCATTATCTAATTTTTTTTAAAAACCTTTAAAATTCGATTTACCAAATCCATACCTCAATTCTGACGGGATAAAACTTTATAACAAAATCTTGGGGAAGGCATATCTTGTTTTCAAATCTGAAACACTGCCCCGGGGCATTTGACTACCTTGAAATTCCCCCAAATTCCAAGTTGTTAGTCTGCGTCGCAAAGCGCTCAGTGTCAGCGCGCGTCCTCTCCTCCTTGGGTAGATCCGGCTCCTGACGAAGGAACTCTGCAGGGCCCGAATTCTCTCTTGACCTTTTCTCTAAAGAGCTGCCTAACGTTTTTTGCCCAGGTTCTTTACACTGCCCAGGTAGGATAAAGACGCAAACCATTCTGCCTTCCAAAGAGTTCCTGAAAGTGGTGGGAATGCGCGGCTGAAGGTCCCCTCACCCCGCCCAGCAAAGCGCTGGCAAAGGCTCGTTGGTCCACCAGCGGAATATCCGGTGCGGTAGAAAGAGGCTCTGTTGGCGACCTGGGATCGCGGAGCCACGCCTGGAGTTTTGGGAGGCAGGATGCGGGGAGGTCGGCTCGTTGCCGGGATCCCGCGGTTGGTGGGCGCCTCTGCGGAGAGCGAGACGCGGCCTCTGCAGCACCTCCGATCCCTCCGACTCCTCGCTTGCCTCACTCGTTCCCCAACTTCATCCCCGCCGACCCTCCCGACCCCAGGCAGTTCTGGCCGTCCCAGATGTCCTCTGGGAAAACTAAGCGCGTGGTGATCACTAAGTTCCGAGAGGGAGCAGCTTTCTCTCAGTTTCCAGAGAACCAGAGGCCAAGTCGACAGACGGTCCCCGCCCCCAACCCCCGCCGTCCAGAGTGGAAGGGCCAAATCTCCGAAGGCCCATCTGCCAGGTGTCTGGAGGAACCGTATCTTAGACCCTACCCCAATTTTCTAGTGCTTTGTAAGTTCTTGGGTGAGAGTCTGTGACCTGTTGAGGGGTTTGCCCTGGGCTGAGGCTTCGAGGGAAGGAGACAGAGGGGGAGCCAGGCCTGAGGTCTTAGTTCTGTAGCGTTGAAGCCGTTTCCATCAGAGTCCAACCTGGGACTTTTCTGTGTCTTCTAATCTTAAGGAGAGTCAGAGGAGATGAGGAAATGATTAAGAAAAACCAATTCTATCTCCACTTTCCAATAAAAATGGAATTCTGCAAGAGAAAATCCAAATGGGCACTAGTCTGAAATCTACACTCTATTCCCTCCAGAAAAAAAAAAAAAGTCAGGAAAACTCTAATATATATAAACTCCAAATCCTCAGTCACAAGTATAATCATAGGGACAAAAACCACAACCTCACATTTTAGTAAAATATCGTAAAAAACAAACTAGTAGGAAACTAGATTAACAAAAAACAATAGAAAAATGGGAGGACCAGAAAAGACAGTTCTCTGAAAAAGGACATACAAATTGCTTTAACACTGTGAAGCAAGGTTCAACCTCTATGAATATTAAAAATTCACAAAGCCTCAAAGGTATCAAATACCTCCCATTTCTAAGAATATATCATACCGATACACTCGCATATATACACAGAGTAGTGTATTTTGGTGCAATAGCAGAAAAAAGAAAAAAGGAAGAGAAAATTGGGAACAATCTATATCTATCAGTAGTAGCCTGGTTAAATAAACTGTAGCACATTCATACAATAAAATGGAACCATTAAGAAGACAATAGTAAAGACATAAAAACATCATTAACACTTAAAAAAAAGACAAAATGCAAAGCTCTGTGTATGGTATGCTGCCTTTTGTGTTAAAGGTATTTGTAAGGATACAGAGGACTCTGAGAACAGTGGTTGCTTCTGGGAGGAACGGAGGTCAGAAGAGACAGAGAACTACTTTTCAATCTATGTCCTTTTGTAACCTTGGAATTCTACTTTTAGCATACATTACCTAATTTTTAAAAAGATAGATTAAAATCTGGTATTTATTTTGTTAGTAGTATTCATTTTTAATTTTATAGATAATAAAATTTATTATGGAAAAATTGAAAACAGAAAAATTAAAAACGAATTACATTTCTGCTTATGAGGTCTGATCCACACAGTCTTTGTAACAACTAAAATGTAGACTTCTCTCAGAATTAGAATAAAAATCAGGCCGTTGACTTATTCGTTTTAAAAAATAAAAACTAAGGGTTTTTTTTTTTTTTTTTGGTTGTTTTTGTCTTTTTTTTTTTTTTTTTTTTCCTGAAGCAAGCTTTCAGAGTTTAACTCGATGAGAACGATGCTACAGCAGGCACTTAGCTGGTAGTCCGAGTAAAAAGATTTATTTGGCGGGGTGGGGGCGGGGGCAGTAGGAATTAACTTTTAGCTCCCAGACCAGGTCTATACATCTGCGATCTCCGACCGAAGAGTGAAAAGGGGACATTGTTTGCACCACTCAGAGCAAAAATTAAGCCAAACTGTAGCCGTTCATTTTCAAGTTGAAACATATGTACTGTTGCGGGACTTCCCGCCTTCTCCCTGTCGGCTCGGCTCTGTAGATCTTCCGTCCATTTCGCCCAGGGACCGGCCGAGGCGCTCTTGGAGATGCTGTTTCGGCGGCCACTTGGCGGGGAGTCGGCGGGCGACTTGAGCTGGGGCTGCCCTGGGGCATCTGGGGATGGAGACCGAGCAGAGGTAGAGGCACCTCCCCTGATGGGAGTAAATGCTCCTGGAGGGAAATGCCTCCCTCTGCGCCCCTCGCGGCCTCCCCAGTCCCTGGCTTCCCAACCCACCTTGACCGCCGGACCGCTTCGGGCAATCTCACCGGGTGGGGCCGGCTGCCGCGCGTCGTTCTAAAGAAAGTCGGCCCTTTAGGCCAGGTGTCCTAGGATACGGTGAGGAAGCCAGCGGGCCTGAAGTTCTCCCGATCCCTGCATTGAGCTGGGGGCCGGGGGTGAGTTGGGGGACATGGGGCGAGAGCCAGGCGGCTTCTGGGGCGCCTGTGGGTCCGCTGCTCCCACCCGCTTCGGTTGGGGTGGCTTTTGGAACTTGCTCTCCGTGTCACTGGAGCGACCGGCGACCGACTCCCATCCGTGCAGGAGAAACATGAGTCTGTGGCCCAAATCCTCCCCTGCCTAGACCAGTGCCTCAACTCTCTTCCCAGCCTCCCTCGCTAAAAACATAGGGAAACTGAGGCACGGGAAGATTCAAGACATTTGCTGGAACTGGGTCAAGAAGGAGATCTTGGGGACGGTTTCGTGGCCAGCAGGATATTTGGCAAACCCAGAGGATGAATTGTGTGAGGCGGAACAGACAATAAGGGAGGTCCGAGTTGGGGGTCAGGAGAGGGGTTGCTGGAGGACATTGAGATCCCACACTCCCGGAGCCCCTCACAAAGAGCCCTGGGGAGGGAGATTTTGATTTTAAAGACAGCAAGGCAAACCCCCACACCCCGTGTCTCCTCAAAGAGCAGCTGCTCAGAGGCTGAAATGGTCCAAACGTCATGGGAATTATAAACTGACTGGATTTACCCCCAAACCATTAATTTCCTTCATTTCCTCCCTTCCTGGGGATTCTGCTACCCATTTTCAGCCCTCTCCAAGGAAACTTCTAAATGAAGGAAAGATCGGCGTCAGCCCAGCAGGGCCCTTGGAATCTTGCTCCTCTGTCACATTCTCCCCCGTCTGACTGGCATGGCTAAAATGGGGGTGGTGGTGGCTTGGAATCTGAGTATTTGCCTAAATGCTCCAGCCTTCTTTATGCAAATATGGCTGTGGCTCTGTCACACCAGGCAAGAGGAGATGACCAAGAATAAGACTAATAATAAAAATAAAATAAAAACTCATTGGCTTTTTGGGACTTGAAAATTATGGTTGGGCCTCTGGTCCTGCTTCTGGCCTATAACCTGATCAAGGAAATAAAATTGAAGTTGATAAAGCTTCGAGATCATTCAAGGTTGTTTTGTTTATACGCAACAAACCAAAGCACTTCCTCTCCAATATTGAACCAGTAAAGGTGAGAGATTTTCCCCCATGGGAGCTGTGGGAGAGAGTCCAGTCCTAGATTGGAGCAGGAGCGGCCTGACCACCTCCCTTCAGGAGTTAACAGCTCAGGGAAAGCTGTTTGGTTGAAGAAAAGACAAGCAATGGCTCTGGCTGATTTCTCCTGGAACTGGCTGAGCTGCCTGGGCATTTTGGCATCTTAGAAGGCCAGCCTAGCGGGTGCTGAGCTAGGATATCTGTACCTGTGTCAGCACGGGCTATGGAAGGTCCCAGCCCCCGCTGCTTTCCTGTCCAGCTCACTGGGACTTCCCCTCTGTTCTGCATGCCGTGAAATTTCCTAATTTCTTTGCTCCAATTTCGATCCCTATTCTTTTCTCTATCTATGCTCCCATCCGCCTCTCTATCGTCTCTCTGTCATAGACGGCATCCATTTTTCTAGGGGGCTTCCGCTGAATTTGTGCACTCCTGGTGAAAAAATTAACAGCAGGTCACCGGCTAATCGGCCCACGTGTTCGGTCAGAGCGTCTGTGTGATGTTGCAACTGCTGTCTGTGGTTCTGTCAGACTGGTTCTGTCAGTCTGTCCACAGGCGGAGCTTGTGGGTACTGTTTTGGGTGTATTATGGACTGGACAAGTTGTCTTCGTGGGGAGGGTGACCCACCTACCTATGCTTATTAAATTCCCGCATACTTTGAAACGATATCAAAATTTCTTTCCTCCTGAAACTGAAAATATGAGTAGGCCAGAGAGGGAAGGCAATTTTATTTTGTTTCAGTTTGGAGTCTCCTTGTCTTGGCTATGTCTGGAAAAAAAAAATTCCAGGCTGAGATTCCAGCTGAGACAGACTTTCCTCTCCATTTGGAAAGACCCCCACTTCAGGGATCAGCCAGGACAGATTTCTGGGGTCCGGAGGGAGCTGAGGGGTGTTTGAAATCCAGCCTCCCTTTTCCTAAAAAAAAAAATAAATTCTGGCACCCAAATCAAGGAAGGAAATTAAAGGAGGCAAAAGGGAAAAGAAAACAAGCTGGGGGAGGCCTCTCTGGCTCCGATCTGGCTCAGTACAGGTCCCCTGGCAGAGCCTCCAAGCTCAACTCAGGGGCCAGACTAAGACTAAGAGAAAACACACCACCCTGCTCTTTTTTTAAATCTCCCCCTCCTTTCTTCCCCCGCTAAAGACCCCCACTCTTCCCTAGGGCAGGAACTCAGACACAGTGCCAGAATCTCCCACCTCTTCTTGGTTGAATTCTGGGTGGGGGGGCTTTTAAATCGACCTTGGACCCCCGTCCCTCTACCCACTCCCTGTCTCCCACTAGCACTGCCTTGATCTGGGGAAGGAGCCTAGCAAACACGTATCACTGCTCAGAGCAGCCAGACTGCTCCCCCCACCCACTATACCTCCAGACTCTCTTTAAATGAACACGTTCAGCTCCCCAACCCTACTCAAAAAAGTCTAAAAAATGTAGCCTCCCTGATGCTATGGACCAACCCTGCAGTGCTAACGGCTCTATGGGGATCCCACACTCGTTCTGGGAAGGAGCCTGTTTTGTAGGTGTGGGGCCTGGAGTAAAGGGCTTTTAAGTTAAACAGAAAGGAGTGTAAATCCTAGACGAGCAATTCTGTGCTTGTACAGCAGAGACCTCATGATAGGTGGCAAACATGAATCTTGGATGATAAACACTGAATTTCAGAGGCCCCAGCAGTAGGAGGACCAGCAGATGCCAGGTTAGCTGAAGCAAAATTCAGCTTACGTTTCTATTCTGCAATGAGATGGCTTCCCGTGTCCTTTGCAGACATTGCAAAACAAGTGACTAATATACATAAACGTGCATGTGTGCACGTGTACGCAAAACACCAGATTTTCTAAGAAAGAAATCCTGTCAAATCAGCAGTTGGAAAAACAAGACTCAATCTCTTAGTACCGCTGTCCGACTTTAGCTCTTTAAGCTAAAGTCACACTTTTATTTCACCCCAAGACCTTCTAAGGATAAACATGAGTTTGGTGCAAGTCTCTGGAGAGGATCACAAACAGCCTGTTCCTCTGAATGGATTATGTGAGATTCAGTTTACGAGAGCAAATTGCATTTCACACATGAGTCACCTTGAATAACCCAATAATTAATTAAAACCATGTTCTGCAGGGGATAATTTATTACGTTCACCAGCTTTTTATGAGCTAAGTGTAGTTTGGAAATGAAAAATGTGAGGGCTCTTCAATGATGTTTGCACTGTATTTTGCACTGGCTCATGGAGATTCCCTCTCACCAGATCCCAGAGAGCAAAGTCGGGAGTGGGGGGGACTTCAGCTTGGAAGGGTAGAGCCCATTTATTGCAGCTGAGTTGGACCCTCTTCAGCTCCTGTAACCAGGGCCCGGACGGTGTTTCCTGGACTTCCTCTTGGAGATGAGCTGGGGCTTTGGGGTAGCTGAGGCACCAAAACTGGGAGCCCTGGAAAGAGGGAAGTGGTGTGGGCAGTGGGGAAAGGGTTCCGGGATGAAACAAAATCCTAGCTCCAGGCTCCTTGGCAGTTCCTGGGAGAGAAAAGTCAGCATCATGGTACACTTCTCCATGCCAGGAGGTCACAGCTTCTCCGGTTGGGCACCACCAAGCCCAGATCTCTTCTTAGTTTGGAGGTGTGGGGGGGGGGCATTGCTGTATCTGTATGGAGGTGCTTCCCCATAGACGTGGGACCAGCACAAGCTTGTAGGCTGGTTCCTCTTCCCCCAGTAGAAATCCTCACATTCTCCTCGGACACCACCAACTATGAGAGAAACAACCTATTGGTTATATGTGTGTTGTAATCTTTATACAGAATCTCCACTTCCCTCACCTTTATTGTCTCCAAGAAGCCCTGTGTGGACGGCTGGGCAGAGACAACACTCCCACTTTACAGATGAGGAGACTGAGGGTTGGAGAGAGATGGCCAGCCCAAGGACACACAGCTGGCAACATGTACCAGAGCAGGAAGAGAAGTTCAAGCTCCCCACGTCAATAATGCCCTAGGGGCAGGAAAGAGTAAGATATGGCAAAGCTAGTCTGGCCACTGTACCTTGGAAACAGACCATGCTCTTTGGTTCCCTTGGGAAGCATGGAGGCCTCTGGGGGCACCCTCAAGGAAGGGACTGGACAGTCCTGCCACAGTGGCAGTAATCTTGCCTCTAGATCTGAAGCTGTGTATCAATCTCTGACACTCCTCAAAACCTGGATAATCCAAAGACTCATCAGAGGATTCCATTCTTGGCTGCCTGGGACTGGGAGAGGGAGGGAGGTCCCCCATTCCAAGGGCAATAAGGGAACCAAAGGGGGGCAGAATATGGCCTGTGGGGAGAGGGGCATTGCCTGGCCCAGCTCCATTTTCTTTGGGAGGGGGTACAGGAAACTGTGCAGCTCTCCTGTCCACAGCCAGTTGCCCTAGACAGTGGAGCAGAAACCTGTAAGAATAAGTTGTTTGGTCTAACATAGAACAGTAATCTTTTTTGAGGATGACCAATACCTTTGGGAATATGGTTGACCCGGGTTTTTTTTTTTAAATCTATTTATTTTAATTTGCTTATTTTTGCCTGTGTTGCATCTTCGTTGCTGAGCTCTGGCTTTCTCTAGTTGCGGCGAGCAGGGGCTACTCTTCATTGCGGTGCGCGGGCTTCTCATTGTGGTGGCTTCTCTTGTTGCAGAGCACGGGCTCTAGGCACTTGGGCTTCAGTAGTTGTGGTACTCGGGCTCAGTAGTTGTGGCTCGCGGTCTCTAGAGCACAAGCTCAGTAATTGTGGCGCACGGGCTTAGTTGCTCTGTGGCACGTGGGATCTTCCTGGACCAGGGCTCGAACCCATGTCCCCTGCATTGGCAGGCGGATTCTTAACCACTGCACGACCAGGGAAGTCCCTGACCTAGGTTTTCAAATAAACAAATGGTATGAAAAAAAGGAGACAAGGAGACAAGTAAACTGCCATAAGAAAGCTGAGACGTATCAACCAAATGTAATGTGTGACTTTATTTAGATTATGATTTGAGTAACCTAATTGTAAAAAGACAATTTTTGAGACAACTGAGGAAACTGAAACATGGATAGTATTAAGAGGTTATTGTTCATTTTGTTATGTGTGATAATCACATGAAGTTTCTGTTAAAAAAAGAAAGAAAAGAAAAAGAAAGAAAGAAGTCCTTGTCTGTTAAGGATTCAAACCAAAGTCTTTTGGGATGAAATGATGTCTGGGACATGCTTTAAAATACTCCAGAAAAAAACCGAAATAAGATTCGTTTTGAGTTGTTAATTGTTGACACTGAATGATGAGTTTAAGGGGTTATTATACTCTTCTGTGTGTGTGAAATTTACTTTTTATGTTTACTGTTTACTTTTCTGTATATGTGAAATTTGCCACTAGAAAACAAATCAATAAGGCTGTGGATCCACATCCCAGAAAAACCACACACGCACACACACACCAACTTTCACCCTCAATATCAATATCATTGAGAACCCTCATGGAATCAAGTTCAGAATCTTCAGGCTCGCCAAACACCCATTTTTCCCCAGGGAGAGAGCAGGATTGGAAAGTGTTTTAGCACCAGACTGATCCCATCGTTTTTTCTCTGCAGTGCTATGGGTGTGGGCAATGGGGCCAACAAACACTGAGGAGTTTGAGTCTCAGGCGATTCAGCTATAGGTGAATATTCCAGGCATAGCTCCCTCCTTGGTCTTATGGACTAGGCTCCGAAGTAAGACAGGGTGGTAGGAGAGGGGTAGGCATAAGCGGGTGAGCTCAGTCCCTAACTTTGTAGTTTTAGAAGTCACGGGGAATACATAGAAAAATTACTGCGTGTTCCTGAAATTTGTATAATATTGTACATCAACTATGCCTCAATTTTAAAAAAATGCGTGTGTGTTAAAGGATTCCTTTATTTTGGAGTCAGTAATTTATTTTGCCCCAATCCCTTTATTTCCTCCTTTTTCCTTTTATAACTTCCCAAATATCTCAAGTCTGTTTGTATCAGTTTGTACTTTTAAATGGGATCTATTTCCATTTTAAAAATTGGAAACGACTTGGTGTTTGAATAGGGAAGAGAAAGTGAAATGGTCAAAGCCTGGATTTGGTGCCATAAAGACCCATGTTGGAGTCCAGGCTTCATTATTTATTAGCCTCTTGAAGTTGGACAAATTATTCTCCTAAACCTCAGTTTTCTTATCTACAAAAACGAGAATAACAATTGCCCTCTACCCAGTTCTATTGCTGGGAGGATTAAATGAAAAGTACATACAGAGCGCTTACACTCCCTGGCACACCCGCACATGAGTGACGACGATGATGAGGGTTCTAAAGGAGACTCCCCAAGAAGCAACGTTGCCCCCAGGAGGGACAACGCGCAGGGAGGTAAGGGCGCAAGGTGCTGGCCAAAGCGGCGTCCAGGGAGGCTGCGTCGCGAACCCGGGTCGGGCAGGCGGCCGCGCGTTTCTCTCCGACGCTCTAAGCGGGTTTTGGTCCAGCGAGAGCTTCCATCTTGAGGTAGAACCTCTACTTGAGGGTGAGGGATCCCTGGAGGGCAAGGTGCACCTAAGTCTCTGGGTGGAAGGGAGGTCTGGCTCCCATGCTCTCCAGCTGTGCCTTTGAGGTTAGAGACCTCAGCCGCCAACGGGGCCGTTTTGCCAGGCGCGGGCGAGTAGACAAACCTCAGCTGGGTCCGCCGCGTTACTGAAAAATCTGCCCGACCAAGTGTTTACACACGGCACGGAAGGGAATTAAGGCTCTTGGACAAAAGCGGGAAAGTCCTTAGGCTGCCCCTCGTCTTGGTGGAGAGTTGTTGGCTTCCCTTGGGAGCCGTCTAGCCCACCTAACACGCACGGGTCTCAGGCCACGAAGGGCCCCCCGGGGACGAGGTCCACGGTCCATCTGCACCTCCCCTGGTCCAAGGCTTGGCCTGCATCCCTGGGACAGGTGATTCCTGAGCTAGAAAAACCATGCAGGTGGGGCGGGCGAGCAGGGGATAAATGCGGCAGAAACCAAAGGTAGGCTAGTGGGGGGGATTCCAATCCAAGGACGGAGAGCACCCCCAATCCCTGTCTGCATCACCTCCATACACACAGGCAGCTGCACATCTGGGTTGGGGCTGTGCTAGATCCTGGGGGATATGGAGGGACTGGAGGGGATGGAAAGATATGGTCTGCTTCCCATGGCTCTTCCTCAGGCCCCCATCTGGGCCTCTGGGGCTGAGCCTTGTTGCTCTGGAAAGTTTCCAGACTGACCTCAGGAATAAGAAACTGGAGCCCTGGTCTTGCCTAGAGGAGCTGGAACAGCCAGACCAGCAGTCCCTCAGCCTGGGACGGGTTGCCCTTGTGACCAAGCTTTGGCCCTGTAGGACCTGCTAGACAGGGAGCTGGGACTTGAAAACTGAACTGAACTTGTGAAGCTTCTACGTACTCAAAAGTGCCCTGTCTGCCTGGGGGAGGCATGAGAGGGATAGTCGGGGCATCACTGGAAGTTCCAACATCACATCCAGCTGCCATAACCATCTAACTTCAGTGCTCATCCCTCCTCCTGCCCCCACTGTGGCAGTGCAGACCCACAGAACTGGCTATCAGTTTCCTCAGGTCAAGTCATTCTGACTTAGGCAAGACAGCTTCTTTTCCTTAGCATCTGCCACCCAGCTACTTGAGCACATAGCTGGCTAGAACTGAATGATCTCTAAGGATCCTCCAATTCCAAATGCCAACTGACTAGTTTGGGTAACTAGGGGATTTGAGGCCTCCTAAACTTCTAGATCCTTATTCTAAACTTCTAGATCCTTAGCTCCTGATTTACCTTCTACACCTGGAGCTTCTAAGATTGGAATCTCCTCTCAAGCCCTACTGTGGCCATATAAGAAATGTGAGGGGAGAGCAAAGATTTTCATGTCTCTAGGGAAAAATTTCTAGCATCTGGGGACAATAACAACCACAATCCCTTCCAATCATGGATAAAGCTATGGACTCTATGGAGGCCAAATATTTTAAAAATAAATTTATTTATTATTTATTTTTGGCTGCATTGGGTCTTTGTTGCTGCGCGGCCTTCTCTAGCTGCGTCAAGCGGCGGCTACTCTTTGATGTGCAGCTCGGGCTCTAGGTGCAGGGGCTTCAGTACTTGTGGCTCATGGGCTCTAGAGCACAGGCTCAGTAATTGTGGCCCATGGGCTTAGTTACTGCGGCATGTGGGATCTTCCCGGACAAGGGCTCGAACCTGTGTCCCCTGCATTGGCAGGCGGATTCTTTTTTTTTTTTTTTTTTTTTTTTTTTTTTTGGGTACGCAGGCCTCTCACTGTTGTGGCCTCTCCCGCTGCGGAGCACAGGCTCCGGACGCACAGGCTCAGCGGCCATAGGCTCACGGGCCCAGCCGCTCCGCGGCATGTGGGATCCTCCCAGACCGGGGCGTGAACCCGCGTCCCCTGCATCGGCAGGCGGACTCCCAACCACTGCGCCACCAGGGAAGCCCGGCAGGCGGATTCTTAACCACTGTGCCACCAGGGAAGCCCAAGGCCAAATATTTAAAAAAAAATTTTTAGTGGGTGATTTTCCCATTTAAAGTAAAAGACACTTCATCTACCCTCTCAGAACTCTTAGAAAACCTCTGAAGGAGGCTAGAGGGGAAGAAGCACTAGTTTAAGCCCAAGTGACCTAGAGCTGAGCAGATTATAAGCCCAGAGCTCTGCACCAATCCCGAATCTCACTTTGGTGGAGTTCCTTATGTGTGGCCCAATATCACCGCTGGACGTTTAGGGTAACAGTGTAGACAGTTGGACAGATTCCTCCAGCCTCATAGGTGTCAGGTTCTGGGATAAATGGCCAGTCCAGAACCTTGGGGGCGTGAATGAGATGGGCTTTCCTCCAGATCAGAGTCCTCAGATGGTAACAAGGAGCTACTCAATGTTCATCTCAGGCTGAGGCTGGGATTCAGAAAGGCAGATGGCATGTGTGTGTGTGTGTGTGTGTGTGTGTGTACAGCCAGACACTCTTGGAGGCAGAAGGGTTATTTTCAAGGCTTTCTTGAATTCTCAGAAGGTAGTGTTTTGTGGCATCTTTCCCTCCCATCTTGGTTATGCTCCTTCAAAGACAGGAACTCATGAGCACCATGGACAGGACATGTCTTAGAAGGCATGGATTATGGGCCATTTTCCTCTGCTCCATTTTGTGTGTGTGTGTGTGAAATGCTTGCCTTTCTCTTCTTCCAACTTTGTTTCTTGAAACATAACTCAGTGAGGGGAACAGGGAAAAGCTTTTGCTATGGTGGTGGTGGAGGGAAGAGGGCCACAGGATGGTCTAGTCCTGGGCCATTGGAAGGGTCTCAGATCTCTCAGCAAGGGGAATGAGGGAATCAGAGCAAGAAATCAAATCTTTCAAACTGTACTTTCCCCTAAACCTCAAAACTACAGCTCCAGTTCAGGCCAAATAAGCAGGTTTGGGACTGGAGGGGCCAGGGCCTCGTTGCTGACATTCCTCTTGATTTCAGGAGTGAAAACTTAGCAGGGTCTACACGTGAGTAGCCAGAATTTATCCTGATAATTATCACCGACATCCACATTCCCTGAGGGAAAAAATAAGGTGGAGAAGGGGGTGGGGGGCGGGTTGTGACTCAGATCGCTTTCTTGAATTTGCAGGTACGTTTGTTGATATATTCCCCATTCCTGAGCCCCATGCAGGATCCCAGGGGCTGGAACAAAGGAAGCTGAGTCTCCCAGGACCCTGGAAGCTGCTGCAAACCCCAAAGACGTTGGCCGTGGGCTCTCACTTGAGGATCCCACCTTTATGAGTGGGATTTGAGGATCCGCTCCCGAGTGTGTGTAGGGGTGAGAAGGCTGGAGGGCTCGGGGAACTACAGGGTGAGGGTGGAGGAGGTGATCTCCCGCACCAATTTTGTCCCATTTAATGGGCTACTGCGGAGTTTACACCCTAGGGCTGATCGTTCCATAACGGTTGCCTCTCAGAGGCCAGGTCGAGGGGCTGGGTTCCCTCAAGGACCTAAAACCTGCGCCCCACCCTCTAGACCTGCGCGGAATAATCAGCGGCGAGCCTAGAGGCCTCTTCCTGGCTCTCGCCACGGTTTTCCTCCACACTGAGGCCTTCAACCTCCAGGAGCGCTCCCTTCCCTCCTCCCGCCTGCCCTGCACCACTCTTGTGCCCAAAGTGAACACTGATGCGGACTTAAAGAGCAGCTGGTCCAACGCTTCCCTTCTTACACACGGCAGATAGGAAAACGGAGGCACAGAGAGGGGAGATGACTTTTGCCCACCACTCCGAGCTAGATCAAACCTTGCCTGAACCTTGCGCCCCTCAGGGCGGCCCTCTAGGCCCAACATTCCTAATGGCTGGGGCCGGATGCGCCTGCGCTTCTCTGGATTGGGGCTGCGGGCGCGTGATCGAGGTCGCCCTCCCAGTAAAGCGCACGGTCCGAAGGGGGGCTGGGGTCTCTGGGCCAGCGGGCCTTCCAACCCGGCATGCGCACACGTGGCAGGCCAGGAGCAGCCGGCTGTTCAGCGCGCAGCAGCTTTACTCCCTTCCCTCCGCACTCCCCGCCTCCCTCCCTCGGCTCTGAACCCCGCTCACGTTCCCCGGCTCACCGCTTCTCCGGTTTCTCGGCGCCATCAGGACGGTGGCGGCGGCCATGTGGCTGGCACTAGCTTCTCCCCTTAGCAGACCCTCTTCGATCGCCCCTCAGATCCACTTGCTGGGTGGTGGAGGCCACGATCGGCTCTAATTTATGGACTAATAGCTGGATCCCTCAGCCTCCGCCTCCGAAGCACTTAGGTTCGTCCTGAGAGGGTCCTAAGCCCAAGGATGTCGCAGGGCTACCCGGGCAAGAGGGACGCGGAGGTGAGAGTGGCCTCCTCAGGCCTCCACTCTCCGGTTCTTGTAGCTCCCAGACTCCGCCGTCATTTTGTCCAAAAGGTTTTCCTCTGAGGCCCGTCCAGGCCCCGCCTGACTTCTTTTCAGGGAGAAGGGCCCGGGTCGCCTGTCATCCCCAGTCGGGCCCGGCCGTTCTCGCCGCTGGCGGGCTCGGGCTGGCGACGCCGCTCCAGGAGCGCCCTGCGAGGCCGCCCCGCCAAGGGCAGGCTCCGGCCGCGGGGAGCTGTGGGCAGGCCCCGTGCAGAGAACAATGGAAAAGTGAGAGGGCCGGGAAAGGGGGTAGAGAAAAGTAAGAAGGGAAATAAGAGAGAAAAAACAGGAAAAAAAAATAAAGAACTAGACGAGAGGGAAAGACAGAAAAGGAAGAGGGAAGGAAAAAGGAGAAAACGAAAGAAAGGAAAAGTGAGAGGAGGAAGAAGCAAACAAAAGGAAAACAGTATAAGTGACAGAAAGAGAGAAAGGAACCAAGGGGAAAATAAAGGTAAACGGGGGTGGAGGGGGGGTGGGGAGAAAGTAAGCAGTAA
This sequence comes from Phocoena sinus, assembly GCF_008692025.1. Classification (NCBI taxonomy): domain Eukaryota; kingdom Metazoa; phylum Chordata; class Mammalia; order Artiodactyla; family Phocoenidae; genus Phocoena; species Phocoena sinus. The sequence goes on from NC_045782.1 coordinate 35,676,740, forward strand.
AGACGAGAAGAAAGAAAGAAAACAAGACGGCCCCAAAGGCAAGATAATCAAAATTAAAGGAAAGAAAGGCAGAAAGAAAAACACAAATAGAAAAGAAAGATTCCAAAAGACAAAAGACAGATGAGAGAACATACAGCCAGAAAGAAAAGGAACGGAAGAAAAGCCCAAAGAAAGGAGAACACCGCATCAGGCCATTTTCCTGAAACCCAGAGAAGTAAGCGACCTCCTCAAGCAGTTCGGCCAGGCCCGTGCACTCTGGCCGGCCAGCGGAGCCCCAGCCTTTCCAGAAAAAGAAGCGTTGCCGCTGCAAATAAATTCGCATTTTTCATCACGACCTCCCTGAAGGCCGCGGTCGTCGCGACCACGTACATTCTTCCAGGCGGGAGGACGACGGCACCGGGCGCTCGCTTTGCTTTACAAAAAATAAACCATAATTTAACAAATGCCCCAAGCGGGGCTGGTGGGCTTCTCTCGCCCCCTCCCCCTCGTCGGCGGTCCCGAGCCCGGGAGGGGCGGGAGCTGACAAGGAGGTGCCAAGTCCCCGTGGCCGGAACCCCCGGGGGCGAGGCGGCCGCGCTCAAAGGCCTGGCTGTAAAGGTCACAGGCGGTCTGTGGGGCCGCGCTGAATGGGCTCCCGGAGGTAAACAGACTCTTAACTTTCAACTTGGCCTTGACCTTCCTGGAGGTGTCTGGCCGGTATGTAAAGGAGCAGCTGAGGCTTTCAACGCGTTTGGCTGGGTCAGTAAAGGGGGTTGGGATTCGGGGGAGGCTCAGGGGTCCTGAGGGTCTGCCTGGAGGCTCCCAGCAGGACACAAAGGAGTCTGTGGGGCTGGGGGAAGGGCTGGCGCAGCCTAGGCCGGCGGGGAGGTAAGGACGCCTGGGTTGTCCTAAACTTCAGCCCTGAACTCTTGTAGAGCCCAGGGAGGATACGGAGGCACTGAGCCTCAGGTTCTCTATGTGGGAACCGCAGGCTTTACTCGAGGCTGAAAGAGGCAAGTGAGAGGTGACCAATACTCTTTAGAGAAACTGCCCTTTTCTTTTCAAATAAAAACAGGTGCCTTGTAGTTCATTAGAAACAGATACACATACAGAAACAGAAATAGAGCTCATTTATTCAGTTTAGAAAATGTTTTCATGTGCAAAATCTCATTTAATCTTCACAGCTTTCCTGTGATGTAGAAATTATTACGCCTTTGAGGAGATGGATAATTTTTACAGATAAGGAGGCAATCTTACCTTATCTGACTCCAGTTGAGGTCTATGATAGATCACAGATTGTTGCAAATACATAAACATGTACAGAAAATGGGAGCACATGCTCATATGTTAATAATATGATATCCAGAACTGTTCCCTGGTATCTACTAGATGCTTAATGAATTGGGGAGGAGGGCTTCCCCGGTGGCACAGTGGTTAAGAATCCGCCTGCCAATGCAGGGGTCACACGTTCAAACCCTGGTCTGGGAAGATCCCACATGCCGAAGAACAACTAAGCCTGAGCACCACAACTACTGAGCCTGCGCTCTAGAGCCCGCGCCACAACTACTGAGCTCGTGTGCCTAGAGCCGGTGCTCCGCAACAAGAGAAGCCACCGCGATAAGACTGCGCGCCGCAGTGAAGAGTAGCCCCCTGCTCACTGCAACTAGAGGAAAGCCCGTGCGCAGCAACGAAGACCCAACGCAGCCAAAAATAAATAAATAAATTTATTTTTAAAAGTGCCTCAAAAATATTTAAAAAATAAATAAATTGTAGAGTAAAACAAAAACAACACCCCCATAGTATTTACTTGTATTGAAATGTATCTGTTTACATAGGGGTCTCCAGCACAGCTGGTGAGCTTCTCCAGGGCAAGGCTTGAGTTGGTCACCTCTGCATTCCACAATGATGCAGAGTTACATGCATTTAGCTGCTTGTTTCCATGGACACAGATAAGAACACTAATATCCAAAAAGCACAGTTGCAGGCAGTGTTGCTATGAATCTTTAAATTTTTGTATTCAATTATTTTTCCTTCTAAAAAATAGATAGTCTGGTGTCAGGCGAAGAAACAGCCAGTGTACGTCTTGAATTTTTTCACAGTGAACACACCCGTGTAAGTGTCATCTAGATTGAGATTGAGAACATTTCCAGCCCCCAAAAAGGCTTCCTTACATCACCTCCCTGTCAGGAGCTCCCCTCCCCAGGGTGATCTCTTCTGACCTCTATCACCATAGATGGATTTTGGCCATGCTTGAACTGCATAGAAATAGAATCCTACAAAAGTTTCTCTTTTCTGTCTGGCTTCTTTCACCCACCTATCTGTGCGATTGATGTTGTGTGTAGCAGTCTCTTTTTTTAAATGGATGTTTAGTACTCCATTCTTTAATTATAGTACCATTTATTTGCCCATTCTACTATTGATGGACATTGGGTTGTTTCTATTTTTGAGCTATAATAAATAAAGCTGTTTTGGACACTTCAGTACATGCCTATTGATGGACATAAACATTCATTTCTGTTGGGTATATTCCCAGAAATGGAATTGATTGGTCTATTTTTTAAATTTAGGGATCTATTCACGCCTGTGTTGTCATCTACCAAGCAAAAACCAGTAAAAAAAATTCTTAGTCTTTAGGTAAAAATCCTGGTATTTCTGCCTTTCATAATCAGACAAACAAGAGGTTGTAATAAGAAACTGGAAAGCATCAAAGAGACGTCTCCTCCCTTTTCTCTCATGTTGTTTTCAAATACGACAAAATCCATTGAGGATTTCATGCTTGGTGGCCTCATTTATTAGCAGTGTTCACTGAGGGTGATCTATCATCTTCACTACAGCCCTACAACTTGGGGCAACTCCAGTTTGCATGGGCCCTTTCCCAAAAAAATGGCTCAAGTTCAGACTCAGGTTGAACTCAGGTGAGGGGGCACGGCTAAGCCCACCTAGAGGGCAGGTGGTCTGTTCTATATAATTGCCCTTGACCCTGGTGTAGAATGCAAAAGTTCCTGTCTTCTCCAGAAAACCTGTGAGTTCTAGAAAAAGTGAACCCAGAAGGATTTGATTTGGGAGGGGTAGTGGTGGAAACAGAAAACCTCTGAAGACAGATCTGTGAAACAAACTGGTTTGGGTCTTCTGCCTTGCACTGCACAATAGGCCCCAACAGAGAGGCCTCAGGCAAGTCCTCCAGTGGCTGGGGCTCCCTCTCCCATCTCCTTTTCCTTCTAAGAAAATGTAAAGCCTGGAGGAAGCAGATAGGGGAAATGGAAATCCAGACCCCCTTTTACAGACAGGTCCAGAAGCTCCATTTCCACTTTAGGTCTAAAAGTTTAGCGTCTTCAGTTCTCAAGTCTCCTTCTTTGGAGCACGTGTCCCACTCCCTCTCCCTCCCACCTCTCTCCGAATCCGGAGCTTTCTGGGCACAAACTTGAGTCCCTGGGGAAGAGAAGTCCCAGGCACTTCCCCGGGCCCGGGAGCAGCTTATTACTGCGCATCCAGGATGGAAGGGGCACCTGGAGTGAACTGGGATGCTAGTACCTAGGACTCAAAGCAAGGGACTTCCAGAAATACGCCTTAATCCCCATTTTCCAGCCTCCTCTGACTCAGGCACATTCCCGGGTTCCCCTTTCAGGCCCAGAGCGGCCTCCCGGCCCCACCCCCGACTCCCCTTCCCCCCACGAGATGGACACTTTATAGGGAGAGCTTTTTATTCTCTCGTTAAACCTGCCAAAGCACAGGAGACAGAGAGCCAGGGAGGGAGAGGAGGCGACCGAGGTGGGGCGGGCTCCGCGTCCCCTCTCCCGCCTTCCACTACTCCCCCCCCACCCCCGACGTAGCTGGGTTGCTCCAAACTGGAAAGCAGCGAAAGGACACCTCCTCTCTTTTCTCTCCTTTTCAAATGCAATAAAAAACCGAGAGAGGAAGGGAGGGAGAGTAGGAGAAAGGGGGGGAGGGAGGAAGAGAGGGAGAGGAAGAGAGAGAGGGAGGGAGGGAGGGAGAGGAAGAGAGGGAGGGAGGGAGGGAGGGAGAGAGAAAGAGAGAGAGAGGGAGGGAGAGAGAGAGAGAGAGAGGGAGAGAGAGAGAGAGAGAAAGAGAAAGCGGGGGTAAAGTATTTTCGCAATTTCTGCCATGAAGATTTTATTAGCTTCTCTCCGCCAGGCCGCAGCCAATCAGCGCGCGTGCCCGGGCACCTGCGTCTCCTGCGTCAAGACGGCCGGGCTGAGCGAATGCAGGCGCCGAGCGAGCTGGGAGCGATTTAAAACGCTTTGGATTCCCGGGGCCTGGGTGGGGAGAGCGAGCTGGGTGCCCCCTGTATCCCCCACCCCCGGCACCCCATGAGCCGACCCTCGGCCCCATGGAGCCCGGCAATTATGCCACCTTGGACGGGGCCAAGGAAATCGAAGGCTTGCTGGGAGCCGGAGGGAGTCGGAATCTGGTCGCCCACTCCCCACTGACCAGCCACCCGGCGGCGGCGCCTACGCTTATGCCCGCTGTCAACTACGCCCCCCTGGATCTGCCAGGCTCTGCGGAACCACCAAAGCAGTGCCACCCATGCCCCGGGGTGCCCCAGGGGGCGTCCCCAGCCCCGGTGCCCTACGGCTACTTTGGAGGCGGGTACTACTCCTGCCGAGTGTCCCGGAGCTCGCTGAAACCCTGTGCCCAGGCGGCCACCCTGGCCGCCTACCCTGCGGAGACTCCCGCGGCCGGGGAGGAGTACCCCAGCCGCCCCACCGAGTTTGCCTTCTACCCGGGGTACCCGGGACCCTACCAGCCTATGGCCAGTTACCTGGATGTGTCGGTGGTGCAGACCTTGGGCGCCCCTGGGGAGCCTCGCCATGACTCCCTGCTGCCTGTGGACAGTTACCAGCCCTGGGCCCTCACCGGTGGCTGGAACAGCCAGATGTGTTGCCAGGGAGAACAAAACCCACAGGGTCCCTTCTGGAAGGCGGCATTTGCAGGTAAAACTGCCCACTACTCTGGATCCCCTTGGCGCTGAGTGTGGGGTTGTAGGCCCTCCTGGCACTTGCCTGGGAGGAGGTGGAGGGAGACTTGGGGCTGGTGAGGAGGAGCTTGGTTCTCCTTGGTTGGCTATTAGGACTCTGAAGGAGGGTCCAGGCAGTTAGAGAGCCTGGGTAGAGGCCCCAGAGGGTCTGTGTGAGGGCCTGAGCTGTGGGCTATCTGAAGCCTGAGGACCACCAAGCCCCTGACCTCCCCAGGAGGCCTTGGGACCAGCCTTTCAATACGTTGGTGTGTTTGGCTCTCTTTGCTGTTGTTTGGGGCTCAGGGTATCCCTGCCCAGCAGGATCCCAGTTTAATTCTTCAAAAGGGCCAAATAACTCTCAATTCATTGAGTATGGGGTGCAGTGGGGTGAGTGGGAACAGAGAAATTGGATGTTCTGTAAAGAATACAACCCCTCACTTTCTCTCAGATGAGTTTTTCAGTTTCCAAAGGGAAGTTTAGATTTCCTGCAGCCATGGCTTAGGTGTGTGCATTAGTGCATGTATGTGTTGGGAGTGGGGGCAGAAACGTGTTCCCCCTGTACAGAACTTGCTTGTAGTATCTATAAGAATGGCCAAGAGTTGGAAAATGCATGTGAGGGTGGACATATGTAGACGGTGGGCAAAGGTCTGGCCGTGTGTGATGGGTGTGTTTGCAGACTTGCAGGTGTGAGGGCAGTGAAGAGTGAGGGTGGCCTGCAGAAACCGCTTTCCAAGGCTGGGCGGTGGTCAGAGCTGAAAGCCGAGGTGTCCTCTTGTGCTTTGGGGGAACAGGAGTGCACGAATGCCTGTAGGGTTACCTGAGTGCTCCTGCAGGATGACTTAGCTTGTGGGGCCTGGGTCTGCGCCCGAGCTTGCGCCGGGCGGTGGTGTGAGCATGTCTTTCTCTCCCTCCCTCTCCTGCCGCGCAGACTCGAGCGCGCAGCACCCTCCAGACGGCTGCGCCTTCCGCCGCGGCCGCAAGAAACGCATTCCCTACAGCAAGGGGCAGCTGCGGGAGCTGGAGCGCGAGTATTCGGCTAACAAGTTCATCACAAAAGACAAGAGGCGCAAGATCTCGGCGGCCACCAGCCTCTCAGAGCGCCAGATCACCATCTGGTTTCAGAATCGCCGGGTCAAGGAGAAGAAAGTCCTCGCCAAGGTCAAAACCAGCGCTATTCCTTGAGGGAGCTCCCTGGCTGTGCCTGGGGAGGGGGGGAGGAGGAAGTTGGAGTATCCTGGGGAGACCAGGAGCCTGCCACAGCCAGGTTGGGGCCCAGGACTCTGCTGAGAGGCCCCCAGAGGTGACACTCTTCCCAGACCAATGCTCCTGGGCTGTTCCTCAGGGACAGCTTGGGTACCCCATTGGTCCCAGAGAGCCAGCGAGGCCCAGAGTTACAGCCCAGTCCACCAGGTAACACCACCCAAAGGACCTTGTCCCAGTCATAATCATTCATCCTGGCAGTGGCAATAATCGCCGTAACCAGTAATAGTCGTCACGATAATTAGTGTCATATTTTCTATCTAGAGCTCTGTAGAGCACTTTAGAAACTGCTTTCATGGATTGAGCTGATTACGAATAAACTTGGAAGGAGACCGGTGGCAGGAGAGCTTCCTCTGGGACCCCTTCCATTTCCAAAGCCCATCCCCATCCCAGTGAAGGCAGAGGAGACAAGAAATGGCAGATTCACCCCTGTGACTATGTTGCCCCTTTAGCATTTTTCTAAGATGACAGCTAGGCACGATGGACAACACTGGAGGGTGCATCTCCCTCCCTCCGTGCCCATCCCCTAGGTTGTACCCACTGGTCTCAGAAGTCCGCATCCCCACCTCTTCAATTTTGTCCGTGTGTGAAAAACAAGCCAGCGAGCTGCCCTCCGGGGTCTGTTCTCCTTCCTTTCAGAGAAATGGGGTTTGAGAAAGTGCCTGGATAATTCACCACTTCCTCTCCAAAACCTTCCAAACCCTCCCTTAATGTTCCTGGTGGTTCTGACTTAAGGAGGTCATGGTTCATTGGGCATTTGGGAGCCGCATGAAATAGATATTTGTGGCCTTGTAGACGGAGCCCCTCCCAGGCACAAACGGTTACAGAATGAGGGAATAGTAGCCTATCCATGGTAGGCACGTCCCGAACACACTGGTATAGCCCAGAAGGAGAAAAACAAAAAAACAGAAAGCAGAAAATGGCTCCTTCACTACCCATTCCTCCTCTGCTTGTGTGCCGGTGACACCGCGGAGCTTGCAGGGCTCAGGCTTGGGAGTCGCGGAAGGCTCTTTTTCGAGTGCAAGAACCACGGGCGGCGGAAGCCCAAAGACCCAGTCTCAGAGTGGGGAACGGCAGGCAGCCGGGACAACAATGGGCACAGACTCGTTCCCTTTTCACTTTGCGCTGGTTCAGTCCGCATACCCAGAATTCTGCGTGGGTGGAGGGCAGGTTGGCGCCAACTCTGTTTTCCGCAGCCACGTAGACAGTATGGGAACAGTGCGGAGTTCCAAAAACCTGGGGCAGACCAGCTGTTAGCAGGGCCGGGGGACCCTGATGTCCTGTACCTGGGCCCTGTGCCCGGGGGGGACTCGCTACCTTGGCCGCGCAGCAAATCAGCCTGTTTGAGCTGGATCTTCCTGCAGCCCAGGCTGGAGGTTTCCGGCAGACACTCTCCCGGCGATCGAGCGCACAGGCGTGAAGTGGAGAGGACCCAACGCCGGACCCACGATCCGAGCCACCGAGCAGCGAGTAGGCGGGAGGCGAGCAGCCCGAGGGAGGCGCCCGGCCATGGTCTCGACGGACGCTCCATCTCGGAGCAGGCTCCTCCTTCTCCAGGAAACCCTGCGTTGGCCGCCGCAGCCGAAGAATTCGAGTCGGGTGGGATCCCAGTCCTGGCTCTTCTTCCGGGAGAGAGTTGGGAAGACTGTTCTAAATCTTTTTACCAAAGAGGATCCCGAGGCTGAGGGGAAAGGCCCCGACGGGCAGTCGCCCTCCCTCCCTGGGTCTTGGAATGCCTGTACTTGGGGAAGGGGGGGGGGTGTCAATTTCGTGATTTAAACAATTCTTCCAAGCCCCGTGGTCCAGTTTAAGCTCCCTGGTATCGCGTCCCGCCCAGGGGAAGTGATTTTCTGCCTTCCACGTTCTCCTTCAAGCTTAGTCTCAAGCGAGGAGCTTTTAATACCACAGGTTCTCAAGCTTAGTGGGTGCGACCCCCTCCCTCGCCGCTTCAGAAAGAGCGAGACTTCAGATAGGACCATGGGTAGAGAGAGCGCCCTGGTGCCGGCTCCCCACACGGGGAGGAGAAAGGCCGCAAGAAGTGTTGCCACTTGGACTTCCTGAGATGGCGTAGGTAGAGGCCTAAGGAGTCAGGGGCCTCGAGACTGGACTCCCAGAGCGCTAACTCCTCCACTCAGCTATCAAGCCCTTAAAGTTTCGGAGCTCTTCTATTATTCTCTCTCAATAATTTTAGAACAAACAAAAGATTTGGGATTTTAGAGATTTATTTCGCTACCAGTGTGTTTGACCTATTAAAAAGACAAGGGCGCCCCCTTCCGGTAGAAGCTCGCCATTTCAGGGAAACCCGCCGGTCTGCTCGACTTTAACCCCTCAACCGAGCCTCTGGCTTCCAGATGCCTGGGGCGTCGGGCCTTCGGGGTTGGGGAGTTCGGGGCTGCGTGTGAGAGCGCCGGGACCCGGAGTCGCCTGGAATTGGGCCAGGGTATAAGCAAATGTATCGGTCCAGCGGCTGAGAGACTCAGGAGGAAGGCTAGGAGAGCAGCAAGCGATCTCGAATAGTGAAGAAACAGGGCGGCCAGGACTCCCGGGAGCAAGGCTGCGGCGCCATCAGCGATCGGTCCAGGTCTTCGTTCCACTGGAGTATTATATTTATCTTCCTCGCCAGGCCAATTCGCGGCGAACCCCTTCCTCCCCTTTTATCCCCCCGACTCATTTACTTGTATGGAACTTGTGCAAAAAAAAATTTTTTTAAATTTCTCTTTGTATTAAACCCTTTTATGGAAGCTCTTTCCAAACACCAATTTTACTCCCGAGGCAAATTATACCCCCTCCCACCGACCGAGGCCGACCATTTAAAAATCTTTCAGTAATTTGTGTCAAAATTACAACAAAATATATCTACATGTATTTGCCTGTAGCTATTTGCTTTTTAAATAGGGCCATTTTAAGCTACAGGAGAGAGGGTTTTGCTAAATTTAGACTGAAATGTGTTGACTATAACGTTCACAAATAGGTAAATTCAAACAACATTCTCATGAACAAATACACGCAGAGGCGCACGAATAGACTCCGGAAAATACACCGGGCGTCTTTTCACCAGCGAGGTGTAATTTTACTCGGAGCTGCCCTCCGCGCCCTCTCCCTTACTCGGAGCAGATCATCCCCGGTTGAGTCTCAGCAAACGTCGAAACAGGATCCGAGGGTCGCGTCTACGCTGCTCCAGGACGGAAATCACTTACTTCCAACTCCAAACCAGGTGGATTTTATTAGGCCGACTTAGGGGGTAGTGGTGGAGAAGTGCATAGACGTGACCTCCGGAAGCTCTTTTCGAATCTAGGTTCTCCAAGCAGCCCAGCGGAGAGCGAACCCGAGGCTCTGGCTCCGGGGTCCTTCACTCGTGCTGGCAAACGCTTCCCACCACCCTGGAAGTCGCGAGGCCGAAGCCGGCGACTCTGCACAGCCGTGCCCCCCTCCGCAGTCACCCCTAGCTAGCCACCCCTACTCTGAGTGGTTCGAGGACCAGAAGATGTCCTGCGGCAGGAAAAAGGCCCAGATCAAGACCCGCCAGTTCTACGAGAGGCGCAGCTCCCCTCCTCCAACACGGGGCCAACTGCCCTCCCCTCCTCCAGTCCCCCTCCTCCCCTTAATTAAAGTTTTATTCAAGGTCCTAAGTGCTGCACTTTAATTAGGTTTCCTTCGGGGGAAACCCTCTGTGCCCCCGCCCCCGTCCGGTCTAATAGAAACCCCAGAGCTTCAAACGTGAATTAAATAAATGAACCCGTTACCGTAAACTGGCAATAAAGCGCGAAGGCAACTGCTGCGGAGGGGGCGAAAGGAGAGGTTCCGTTGTTTTTGAAAGCAATCTATACCACATTCTCACCCACCTGAATAGTCCCTCTCCGGGAAAGTGGGGAGAAAGCACTGGATCGGCCCTCGGCCTCTCACCCGAGCGGGACACCCCGCCCCTCCCCCCAGGCGCTGGCCTGGGCCCGGGGAGAGATTTTAAAACATCCAATGGGGAACTGATGCCAGCCTTTCTTCCTCTCTAGGCTACCAGTTACTTTTGTGTAGAAAGCGGGTGGGGGTGGTCGGAGCAGACGGAGAAGAGGGAGTTCCACCACTGGTCCCCCTCCCCTAAATTGCCTCTAAAATGACGGGGAACAGCAAGAGTTCAATCACCCTCGGAAAGTTAGGGAGGGAAAGGCAGTCTGCCGGCGCCCAGAGGTGAGGGTCGGGTCGGGGCCTTTGCCATTGAACTTGAAGTTTCAGGCCTTTGGTCTCCGCTGCGCCTACCCCCACTCTCCTCAACTCTTTATAGGAAGAGGGAGGAAGGTGAGGGAAGGGGTCCCATCTCTGGCCTCGGGAAGGAGGGAGGAGGCCAAGCGGCGTTGGAGGGGCCAGAGCGACCGGAAGACCGTCCAGAGACGCCGAGGTTGGCGGGGAGACGAGGCGGCCCCGGGCTGCAGTGGGGAGGGGTACTCCAGCCTTCTCTGGGCTCGCAGACCCGAGGTGGGGACCCTGGGTCTGTGCGCCGTCTCCCTGAGCCTCGCCCCAGACTCGACTGGGAGGGGGGCACCCGGTCCTTCCTCCTCTAGCCTAAGGTGCTCGAGCAGAGCCCTGAGCCACTCGGAGGCTGGAACCTTCAGGCCGGCGCCGCCCCAGCTCAGGGCCTTGGGGCCCAGCTGAATTCCAGCCTTGGCCTTTGCAGAGGGAGCAAGAGTGTTATGCCCCTATTTCTCAGATCAAGACCTGCTCATTTTGCTACCTCCAAGAGTGCGTTTCTCTCCAAAAAGATAAACTAGCTGATTCGTGGGCCAAGGGCATTACCGCTCTCTCAGCCTGAGGACCCGCTCAGGGAGCCCTGGGGGGGGGGGTCCTCCCAGGAATTTGGGGGACTCCGTGGTCACGGCGGGCAGGGAAGGGCGGGCGTCAGGCTCTTGCAGAGACCACTCGGCGGAGCGCCTCCTCGTTGGTTCCTGGAGAGACCGGCAGACACCTGGGCAGAAAGGGACAAAGAAAGCGCTTCGCAGCACGCGGGACCTGCGCGCCCTCGGCAGGGGAGAGTCTGGCGGGTGAGAGCAAGGCCCCCCCGTACGACCTTATATTTGTCTCTGACTGGATGGAATCCTGGTACAGACAAAATTAATGTTATTGTTATGTTGTTGTTCTTATTTAAACTGCAATACTTTACAAAACATCTACTTTGAAAGCCGGGTGAAAATTAACCGTAATGATAACGGTAATGATGATTTATTAACACACTCTTAAGGGAAAGGCTCTGGCCCTTTAAAAAATAAATCAGTGCAGCTTAGTCTCAGATGGCTGCCTTCCTTCTGCCATTCCTATGCCCTCTTCGGAAGCTTGGTTAGTGCTGAGATCTGAGGAGCAACTGGAGGTGTTGCCCATGGCTGGCACATCTGCACAGGGACTCAGGACCTGCACAGAAGCAGCAGGGGGCCACATGCCCATGTCCTCAGCCACTGACACTGCTAACTTGTTGTTCTTGGGGGGGGGGCAAGGTAATCTACAGACACACTCTGGACTCACCTAACCCTCCCCGCCCCAGCTGGTTCCTGCCCATGCCTTCTCAGAGCTACTGTCCCCACACTGACAGAACCCACTTTATAAAATGAAGACGCTGAGACTAAGTGTAAGTTACTTGATCAGTGTCGCAGACAGCAGTGGCTAAGCTGGACCCCCAAAGCAGGAGCTCCCGAGGACTAAGCTCTGTGGTCTACGCCAGTGCAAGAAAATAGGAAGGGGACTTCCCTGGTGGCGCAGTGTTTAAGAATCCACCTGCCAATGCAGGGGACACGGGTTCGAGCCCTGGTCCGGGAAGATCCCACAAGCCACGGAGCAACTAAGCCCCCGTGTGCCACAACTACTGAGCCTGTGCTCCAGAGCCCGCGAGCCACAGCTACTGAGCCCGTGTGCCTGGTGCCCGTGTTCTCAGCAAGAGAAGCCACTGCAGTGAGAAGCCCGCGCACTGCAAGGAAGACCCAACACAGCCAAAAATAAATAAATAAATAAAATTTTTAAAAAAGAGAGAGAGAGAATAGGAAGCCAAGCCTCTCCTTCACTCCCAACATACCTCTCCTCACCTGTTTCCATCTGGAACCATCCCTTGAGGTCACAGAGCTACACTCAGACTCCCTAGACCCAACCCTTCCTGGGTGCACCCAGCAGATTTGCATAAGTGCAACACAGGGGAGTAAACACAAGTTCCATCACTCAGTTTTCGAGTGCCTACTGCATGCAAAACCTTCCACTGAGGTGGAAGGCTGGAGGAGATACAGTGGAAATACTATCTCTCTTCCTACTGATCCCTGCCTCTCGTTCTGCCTCTCACTTGCTGCCAGATCTTAGGTCTGCTGTTTCCTCAGATGTGACCTGAAACCGGGGGACTATATTCTGTGATCTCTGACATTGTAAGGTGGGCCAAATGCCTACACATGGGGAACTGAGACCGAGAAAGATTCACCCCTCCCCCCACAGCATATGGAGAGGCTTTCTGGAAAAGGCTGTGTTGGAGAAGGACCTTGAAAGATGCTTAAATACCAAACCCGGGTGGAAGATGTGAGCAAAACTCGGGAGAGGGGACAAAAGAGACAGGTCTCTTAGGGAGAGAGGTCTGAACCTCCGCTCTGGTTGGGGCAGAGCTGGTAGGAAAGAGGGCAAGGGCGTTCTCACTGGGTCCTGAACGCTGGGCAAAGCCTGTGCTGTGATCAGACAGCCTCCTGCCCATTCAGGCTGTGACCGCTCCACTCCCACCCAGGCGCGCACGCACCGAATGTTGGTGCAGGCGCTACAAGTGGCACACCGCAGGCCCCAGGAGGAGATAAGGAGACAGCTCTCGGAGAGAGGAATCGGTACCCCCCGGACTCTCAGCTTCCCATCTTAGGTGTGTCCAGTCTGTCGCCCCCGTCTGAGACCTGAGCTCGGTCTTCGGCTGACGGTTGAAGTTCGCCGCCCTTCCCCCTCCAGGCAGGGTTTTGTCGTTGAACTTGAGCCAGGCCATAAACATTCCTTCACCCCTCGGGGAGCTGGACCGGGACGGGGAGGGGGTGGAGGGAAAGGTGGCGGAAGAGGGCTGTGGAAGGATCCGGAACGCCAGAGACCGGGCATCTCCCACCCAAGCCTGCATTGCTTTATCAACGAGCTTCGGATCTTTGCAGAAGCTCGTTGCAGAATTTTCTGCATTCTGCAGAAAATTCGCCATATCTGCATTTTTAAAATCCGATTATTGAGGCCTTATTGCAAGTTAGACCAATAATTTAGTCAGGATCAACGTAATGTAACTTTCATTTTCACTCATTCGTAATTCATGTTTTCTTATTTTAGGTAATAACATCCCCTATTTTTTTTAATGAGCAGGAAAAGCAAATGCATAAAGACCAAACGAATAATAGCTACAGCAGAGGAATTATTAGAGAAGATTGGAGTAGGTCATCCCTAGGCCATCGCCTCTGCATTTTTAAAGCGCCCCTCTCTGGGCGGAACAATCCCAGCCTGCGGCCGACGAGCCCAGCGGAGCCCTCGTTCTCCCCAGGATCCGGAAGCTTAGACTTGGTAAATGCCCCCCCCCCGCCCCCATCCTTGGCCTGGGGAACCGCCCGCGGGACCCAGGAGCCTGGCGCGTGCTTCCCAGTGACCTGCCGCCGGCGGAGGCTGCTCAGAGCGGCCTGCTGAGACCTTATTAGAGTTTTTCCTCCCTCCCTCCCTTCCTTCTTTCCTTCCTTCCTTCCTTCCTTGTTTCCTACCTTCCTTCCTTCCTCCAGGATCCCGGAGCAAGGGAGGATCAAAGACTCTATCCCGGGGTCTTTTCCTGGCTCAGTAAAACCCAGTGTAAGGGTAACTGGGCGCGCTGCGCGGGAGACGCGGGGCTCTTCTGTATCTCGTGCGGGGCAGCTCCGCGCGCGGGGCTTCCTTCCCCGCGAGGAGCCCAGGCGGCTCGGCGAGCGGCCGAGAAGGCACCAAACCCTGGCGAACTTACGACAAGCTCCCGGCCTCCTAAACGCCCGGAGGCAGGTCCTCACTAGCAAACCGGAAAAGGGGCTTGACGGAGCGGTCAGGATACTACTCTCCGCACTCAACCCGCCCCCTCGTCCCCATCTGGCTTTAACCTGCCCGAGGACTTGGACGGAAGAGGGTTTTTTTGTCTCATTCTCCTCCCCAGCCTTCGATTCCCCAGGCCCTCGGGGCCCCGGAAAGAACTCAGTCAACCCCTCTCCCTTTGTCTGACCTTTGGGGAAAAGAGGCGTGGGCGCCTGGGTCAAGTTCACGCACCCGGCCAGCATCTTTTAGGGCAAGTGGGGCCACCTTTGTCATTTGGACCAGAAGGGTCCTAAGCAATCGGGATTGGGGGGAGGGGCGGGGAGGCAAAGCTTCCAGAAAGGCTTTTTGATTTTAGTCTGCTGTTCTGTTCTCACATCCCCGCCCGCGCCTCCACTCAGCTCTGTAGAGGAGAAATAACTCGATCCGAAAGGAAGCCGTTTATTTGGAAAAATAAATGCGAAGGCTTCGTGGAGTGAGCTTCTCAGAAATGGTCTTAAGTCTTTGGCACTTGGGTAGTTTTTCGTTAGTTCTGTCCCGGTGTTTATGAAAGTTAAGGATTTACAGTGTTTATTCGGTACAACCGTTTCTGCGGAATCTTAGAGTAAAAGAAGCCACATCTACACTGCTCCTCAAAAGCTTCAGACTAAACACATTTAAATAATTACCTGCAACATTCCAGCCCTTACAAAAAACAAAAACAAAACAAAAAACCCTCAAAGTGCAAAAACAAACAAAAAAACAAACCAAAAAACCCTATTCAGATAGCAGAAAATAGAATATGGGGCTTTAAACACACACATACTCTAAAAACTTTTAATAAACAACGCTCTTTAAAATTTTTTTCCCATTCTTTATTCCAATGCTCATGTTTTATAATTTGCAATAATTTGTTATTCGTTACTTTTTGTCTTTCCCCTCCCAACTTAGTTATATGCATCCTATCTCGAGTCTAAAAACACACTATACATTAACAATGTCATAAGCAATTTCCCAAGTTATTGCAATCTTCTAAATGCCATTTAAAAATGCATAATATGAAATGAAATGAGTTATCATTTAGAAAACCATTTCCCTAATGTTGGTCATTTAGGTTGTCCCCACATTTAAAAAGAAAACTATTTTTTCCTAATTAGAAAAGTAACACATTTTCATTGTCAAGAATTTTTTTAAAATCTAAAAAATACCATAAAGAAAAGAAAACTATCCCATGTCCTATCACCCAAAGTTTACCAAAATGAATCTTTTGTTGTATTTTCTTGAGATTCTGCATGAACATTTTTGAATCTTGCCTTTTAACTTAATATTAGATGAACATTCCTCAGTGTCATTAACCATTCTTCAAAAACATGATTTTAATGGTTGCATAGTATTCAGTCTTCCAGGGCTGCCATCATTTGGAAAAGCATTTCTCTAATTATTGATCATTTCCATGTTTACTTTTTAAACTAATTCATAAGAGAGTAAGAGAACATTGTTATGACCCTACGTGTGTTTGGTAGGAAGACAAGAGTTGAATCTCCTTCGAATAGAATGCTTTGAAATTTTTAGGTTAAAAAGTCCCCCTCCTAGGTCTCTATTGGGAGGGGATGAAAGTGGGCCTTCTAGAGAGCTGGAAATATTCTATGTTTTGATCAGGAGGGTGGTTCCATGGGTGTGTATACATGTGAAAAAATCATTAAGCTGAACATTTAAGATTTCTGCACTTTTATGTTTTTTAATTACTTTTTAAATTTTTATTTTATTTTTGGCTGTGTTGTATCTTCATTGCTGCGTGCAGGCTTTCTCTAGTTGCGGCAAGCGGGGGCTACTCTTTGTTGCGGTGCACGGGCTTCTCATTGTGGTGGCTTCTCTTGTTGCGGAGCACAGGCTCTAGGCGCTCAGGCTTCAGTAGTCGCGACACACGGGCTCAGTAGCTGTGTCCCGTGGGCTCTAGAGTGCAGGCTCAGTAGTTGTGGCGCATGGGCTTAGTTGCTCCACTGCATGTGGGATCTTCCTAGGTCAGGGCTTGAACCCGTGTCCCCTGCATTGGCAGGCGGATTCTTAATCATTGAGCCACCAGGGAAGTCCCCACTTTTTAATTTTAGCACTTCTTTCCCACTCCTGAAAGCCTACGTCTGTTTACACAGAAAAGGACCAATGCAGAAAATAGGTGGAGGAAGTGAGAAAGGAGTGGGGACCAACCCAAACTGGAGCAGTTCACCCCTTGCTAGGGTATTACCTTTGGTTCATAGAGACCAGAAGTAAATGTTGAACAGCTAGTGATGAGGAGAAAACAGACAAAAAAAGAGCCTGGCCCTTCTTCCCCACCCCATGTTAAATAAAGAAGATTTTTTCTATCACACTTACACTCATGTAGCTTTGAATTTTCCAAGCGAGTAGAAGATAAAAATAGGCTAGATGAGGTTTATAAAGAGAGTTAAAATTAACATATAAATAGCTGACTCAGCTAACATGGTCACGTGAAACAGAAGTGGTGTGCTTTATATACAATGAAAAAAATTTTTAATTTCAGAAAGATTCATTTTGGATCTATTTTGTAATCTACATTTTCACTTTAAAGGATAGCAGACAGGACTTGGAGTCTGCCGGGGCAACTGCTCCCCCAGATGACGGGGAGGACCCGTGAGGGAGTGGAGTGGTGTCTGCTGTCTGTGTCTGGTTTTATTGGCACTATCTCGTGTGATGCTGCGTGCCGGCCAGAACATTCTAGCCCCTTTCCAGTATAATAGTCCAGAGATAATTGCCATTCTGGTTTCTGTTGCTATGGATTAGTTTTGCCTCTTCTTGAACTTCCTATAAACAGGTCATACAGTACAGAGTACAGACCTCTTTTGGGTCTGGTTTATGCCACTCAGCAAAATGTGCCATGTTGTAATGTGTATCAGTGTCCTTTTAAATTGCTCTATGCTATTCCATTGTATGGATGAACCATGAGTAGTTCATCCGTTCACCTCTTGACGGACATTTGAGCTGTTTCTATTTTGGGCTATTATGAATAAGGCTATTATGAATATTCTTGAACAGATCTTTTGGTGGATCAATTGATTCATTTCCTATAGAATTTCTGGATCATAGGGTAGGTATATGTTTAAATTTACTAGCTATGTGGTGTTTTTAAAAATCAAATTATCCATGGACCAGTCCCAATTCCCCACAACTAGCACAAGTAGTCAGATTTAAGAGCAAGAAAAATCTAACATTAATGGTTATGCTTACGTTTGCTTGAATTTCTAGAACGAGCTCATTTTGAGGTCTTAATGACCTGGATCCTTGGGACAGCAGAGATTTGAGTTTGCTGATAGCAGAACATCAAAACTCATGGCTCTGGTTCTTCCTGTAGCCTCCCTCCACTGATCCAGTCATGGAGCAGAGTAACATCTGCAGGTTAGGTCTACATGGCTCTCACCAAACTCCCCCAAATGCAAGTGCAATGAGTCAGGGCAAAGAAGAACTATGACTGAGGTCAACGGTAGAATCAGCGGGGCGCCCAGGGGTCCAGGGGTTAGGGCTAGAAGATGGAAGTGATTCTCCCGAGTCCTGACTTGGAGGCTGAGTTATGACTCAGGAAATTTATGGCCCCATGGTCTTTTTTTTTTTTTTTTTTTTTTTTTTTTTGCGGTGCGCGGGCCTCTCACTGTCATGGCCTCTCCCGTTGCGGAGCACAGGCTCCGGACGCGCAGGCTCAGCGGCCATGGCTCACGGGCCCAGCCGCTCCGCAGCGTGTGGGATTTTCCCGGACCGGGGCACGAACCCACGTCCCCTGCATCGGCAGGCGGACTCTCAACCACTGTGCCACCAGGGAAGCCCGGCCCCATGGTCTTTTAACAAGAAACAATCTATCTTCCTGGGCAGAACTTCCATTACGAGTGACAGGTGCCTGCAGCCAGCTTATTAAAAGCCATCATTTCACCCCCAAGGCGAAGGTGTCACAGTGTGTTGGAACAGAATGCTAATTTCCAGCTTCATATCTTAATCTGGGGCATGGAGAGACATTATGAGACATATTAATATTGAAGAGAAAGGAAACCCGGTGCTATTTCTGCAGCTACACCCTGAGCCCAGGGGGTGTTAGGATCTGCCTGTATTTCCCAGATCACACTGCCCCATCCCAGCAGGTTACACAGCTCACAGACTCTCACCTGCTGCCTTGGGCTGGCTCTGCCCTGGCCTGGCTCTGCCCTGGCCTGAGACAGAGCTTACCTTGCTGCTCAGCGGCAGTGGTGGAGTGGAGTGAGCACTGGACTTCCGGTTGGCGGGCTGGATTCAAGTCCCAGCTGTGGCAGAGGGAAAAGCCCTCTTATGTTTGTATGGTGCTTTTTAATTTTTCCAAGTACCTATGTACATTTCGCATCTTCTACCTCGTGTGGTTCAGTGACGTACAAGGAGAGGGAGAGAATCTGCCCATTTTACAGAGAAGGTAAGTGAGCACCCTGGAGGGAGCACTTTGTTGTTATTTTTGGAGGTGAGAAGAGCCTCCACTCATTGGCTTTTGTCTCTAACTCTCTCCTATGCAGCTTTGGGAACAACTCTGAGAAATTTGTATGGCGGGAGGGGAGAGATGGGGGCGATATTTCACAGAGATCTCTCAGGGTCGAGCCAGGTTTTCTGCCCACACAGTTTCTCTACCCCCATCCAGTCTCCTGGATGATCTTCCTGGCTAAGTTATCCAGTTATCAATGAACTTTCTGTCATGCAGGCCTGGGGGTGCTCAGGTCAAGTCAAAGGGAGATCTAAGGAAACGGTCTGAATGGTCAGGTCAAGAATTAGCCACATAATTGAACCAAGTACAATTACTTGTACAAGACAGCCCGTCAGTAGATACCTCATCTAAATGCTTGGAGTTGGGGGCATGGGTTTGGGGAACCTGGTACTCAGACATGGTAGTGGGAGGGATCTCCCCAAGAGGTGAAGTGGAAGGTTCATTTTCAGTTGCACCATGGCAAAATATTTTAAAATTTTCTGTTGCTTCTAACTTAACAAACAACACGAATTTTGCATAGTTGCCATGAAATAGCAGAACGTTTCACAACTTTTTGTGGCTGATTTCGTGTAGTTTCACAATTTACATCAACTATATAAAACTGCCCTAGAAAGTTTTGTTCCTCTGAGAATCTGGGGGCACGTGCTATGTCCTTCTTTCTGTGTCGGTTTTTAAAAAGTAATTAATTAATTAGTGGCTGCGTTGGGTGTTCATTGCTGCGAGCGGGCTTTCTCTAGTTGCGGCGAGCGGGGGCTACTCTTCACTGTGGTGTGCAGGCTTCTCATTGCGGTGGCTTCTCTTGTTGCGGAACCCGGGCTCTAGGCGTGCAGGCTTCAGTAGTTGTGGCATGCGGGATCAGTAGTTGTGGTGCACGGGCTTAGTTGCTTCACGGCATGTGGGATCTTCCCAGACCAGGGCTCAAACCCGTGTCCCCTGCATTGGCAGGCGGATTCTTAACCACTGCGCCACCAGGGAAGTCCCCTTTCTGTGCCTTCTTACTCTGACACTCCACCTGAGAGTCAACATTATTTTCTTCAGACTCCTTCCCTCTTTATTAAAATATTTGGGTAAGCAAAATGAGCACATCTAAATTTCCTATTGTTTAGCATCTCAGGGGCCTGTAGGAAAATTATGCCATTATGTCTAATTGAATTTTTCATCTGCATGTTTGGGGCCATGTGGTCTGAGGCATGGGAGATCTGAAAACTTGGTGCCGGGGACTCTTGTGGAGTGTGTGTGTACGTGACAGTTAAAACCAGTTTTCCCTCTTTGTCAGCATGGCCCAAGATGGGGCTTACTTGGCCTTATAGACAGCACTACTTCCTGGGCCTTGGACCTAAGAATCAGCTGTCTCCCTTCCTACTGCCACATTCCTGGACAGTAAGCCCTGGCTCTAAAACAAAGGATTCCCTATTAGTGTGCAAAACAAGTGTCTCTCCAGAGGAGCTTCTCCTTCAGCCCAGGTGCCAGTAACAGGAGACTGATTGCTGTTTCATTTTTTTTTTTTTTTTTTTTTTTTAACAAACAACCAAATTTCTTTTTTTTTTTTTTTTTAAATTTTTATTTATTTATTTTTGGCTGTGTTGGGTCTTCGTTTCTTTTCGCGGGCTTTCTCTAGTTGTGGCGAGCGGGGGCCACTCTTCATCGCGGTGCGCGGGCCTCTCACTATCGCAGCCTCTCTTGTTGTGGAGCACAAGCTCCAGACGCGCAGGCTCAGTAGTTGTGGCTCACGGGCCCAGTTGCTCCGCGGCATGTGGGATCTTCCCGGACCAGGGCTCGAACCCGTGTCCCCTGCATCGGCAGGCAGATTCTCAACCACTGCGCCACCAGGGAAGCCCGCTGTTTCATTTTAGTGATGATTTAGATGGTCGATACAAGCCCTTTCCCAATAAAAACATTTTATTTGTCCCTGAGAAGGTTTCCTTGGAAGCATCTCAACATGCCCCACTTACTATTTTTACTCTGAATGTTTCCTTGGTCCAGAACATTTTTGGCAAAACTCTCGGGTGAAAGCGTGACTCCAGGCTGGGAAGCCTGCCTCCACGTTGCCAAGGGGTTTTCTAGTGGCTGGGCTGAAGTGGGCCATCTCTGCCACCTTGGTTCATTAAAGAGGCTGATGAGGTTTGCCCTGCATCGGCACCACACCTCAGTCCATACCCTCTGATCTTTAAAGCAGTTTTGCAAAGCTGCGGGAGCATCTGGGGAGAAAAGGAAGTGGGAATGAGGCATTCTCCCTCCTAGTCTTGAACCGCCAAACGGAGAGCCAGGCAGTGATACATCACCAAGTCCCAATTACCCGCACGAGAATTTTCTGTCCTGGGCTTCTCTTGGCTAATCTTATGATCTACGCTGTTGGCGCCATCAATTCACCCTCTTCACCTGACACTTCTGTAGTTCTCAGTCCTGCCTCAGTTGATCCCTTCCAGGTGCAGGGAGCTAGAAGTCTGAGAAAAATACGAGCTCTGTTGACCGTGAGATTTGAGGAAGTGGACGGCTTCTCTCAGGCTCTGGTTTTGCTTTCATTGGCACGATGTTCCAGAGAGACAGCGAGATACAGCTGAGAGGTTGTGGAACTCATCCTCTTCACTTGGCACTCACAGCATAGCTTGATAACTTGACTTCAGAGTCACAAGTCCTGGGTCTTTGTAGGTGCTGGATAAATGTTGGTTGAATGAATAAATATACAAGGAGTGAATAATCAGTACATTCCAAGGACACTATCACAGTTACACATCATACAACTGA
This sequence comes from Phocoena sinus, assembly GCF_008692025.1. Classification (NCBI taxonomy): domain Eukaryota; kingdom Metazoa; phylum Chordata; class Mammalia; order Artiodactyla; family Phocoenidae; genus Phocoena; species Phocoena sinus. Next base: position 35,698,192 of record NC_045782.1, read on the forward strand.
AACTGCATTCAAAAGTAAAACTGTAAGTCATTTTTATAATAAAGTAAAATTTTATTTGATATGTGGTTGCCTGTCATTGGTAACTGAAAGATAAGATTTTGATTCCACCTTGCAGCACTTAATGGAATGCCTATCATGCCACCCCTTGCTCCTTCTCTCCTCAGTCCTGGAAGTCACTTCTTTGTCCCAAACTCTTCAATGTTCCCTTCTCTAAGGCCTTCAGAATAAAGCCTGAACTCTGCCGTATGCCCCGCCCCCAGGGCCATATATGATCAAATTCCTATTTACATTTGCAGGCGTAACAGTTCACACTGTATAGTCCTTAATTGTTCTCAGAGTTCTCATTAATGTTGCCTCATTTAATCCTTCTAATCTTTCTGGGAGATAATACTTTTCATCCCCATTTTACAGATGAAGAACCTATTATCTCACCGAAGGTAGAACCAGGACTTGAACCCAGGTTGTTGAGCCCACATTCTCTATGCTTCCCACACATGCACTACCGCTCCCAACCCCCTAAGCTGCTACTTTTTAATTCCTTCTCAGTGCCAGAATTATCTGACCCCTAGATCTTTGATCATATGATACCTCACCCCCAACACTGTGTGTTCAGTCTTGTCCATTTTTCAAAGTTCAACTCAGATTCTCCCTCTCCTCTGAGTGGTCAGGTTACGTTTAGTCTCCTCTCTCTTTTGTGATCATGACTTTACTGATTTTAAAATACTCAGCTTTAAAATATAGTGTTGCTATATAAAGCAAAGTGTAGTTATTTGTGGATGAACCTGCCTGGCTCCATCACTAGGCTGCAAGATCCTTGAATACGGGGACGGGTTTTACTCACCTGTTTTATGTCCCCCAGGGCCCAGCACAGTGTCTGGCACCTGGTAATTACTCAATAAATGCTTATTAATAAAATCATGATTTTATTGTTAAGTGAAAAAAGTATAGAGTAGGATATAGTAGTCTACCTTTTGTCTAAAAAGGGGGGAAATAAAAATATATTATCACAGTAATTTTTATTTGCATAAAGACAATCTGGAAGGACATATAAGAGACTAATCACAACGGTTTCCTCTAAGGGGACAGGGCTACGGTGAGAATGGGAGAGATGGAGACACTGTGGGAGGGAGATTTTTCACTTTATACAATTTTATAGTTTTCTAAAACCATGTGAATATATTTCTCTTAAAAATCAAAAAGGGGGCTTCCCTGGTGGCGCAGTGGTTGAGAGTCCGCCTGCCGATGCAGGGGACACGGGTTCGTGCCCTGGTCCGGGAGGATCCCACATGCCGCGGAGCGGCTGCGTCCGTGAGCCGTGGCCGCTGGGCCTGCGCGTCCGGAGCCTGTGCTCCGCAACGGGAGAGGCCACAACAGTGAGAGGCCCGCATACCGCAAAAAAGAAAAAAAAAAAAAAAATCAAAAAGGTTGCTGAAGTGATTTACCCACCAGGGACTATTCCTGATGCTGTCCCTGCACTTATGAGGTGACAACATCCACAAACTGTCATCAGCCCATCAACTCTAGAGCAGGTGGCAGGGCTGTCCCTGCAGAAGGTGGTAAAACTCCACTTGATATATGGAAGGCCAGGGGTGGGGAGGGAGGGAGAAGAAAAAAGGATAGAAAAAGGGATTTTCTTTTCAATCAGAGAAATGGCAGCTCTTTTTATTTAAGGCATGTTTGCATCATATTTATAATTTTTTAAACAAAAAGCTAGAAAGAATACAGAAGTCTTTTGCAGGATGAATTTACCTGGCCACTAGCAATGCAAATTTAAGGTCACCCAAAGAATTACTCCTCTAGACCAATGCCTCATCTCTCAGAGAATCAGCTCTGAGAAGAAACTATGTTTTGGAGACCATAGAAAATGAGTGAATAGGAGTGGAGAGAGAGAGAACAGAGTGAACGATGGGGAGAGATAAAGAAAGAGAAGAGACAGGAAAAAGATGGAGGATACCAGAAAGGAAAAAGAAAACAGATTTTATTTATTTATTTTAATATTTTAATTAATTAATTTTTTCTTTTCATTTTTGGCTGCATCGGGTCTTAGTTGTGGCACGCAGGCTCTTCGTTGCAGCACGTGGGTTTCTCTCTAGTTGTGGCGTGTGGGCTCTGTAGTTTGTGGCATGCGGGCTCTCTAGTTGAGGCATGCAGTCTCAGTAGTTGTGGTGCACCCGGGCTTGGTTGCCCAGGGGCATGTGGGATCTTATTTCCCTAACCAGGGATCGAACCCACGTCCCCTGCATTGGAAGGTGGATTCTTCACCACTGGACCACCAGGGAAGTCCCAGAAAACAGATTTTAAAAGCTAGAAAAAAAAAGGGAGACATAGAGAGTTGAGAGTGAGAAAGAGAAAGAGAGACAGAGAGAAGCAGAGAGGGTATGTGCCTGGGAAAGGCTTGGAGGATAATTCCCAAACCAGGCCAGCAAAAGGCTCACGCGGCAGGCGAGACCAGCGCATGCCGTCAGGGACCTGCTAGGCTCTGAGATGGGGAGGCTCCATGTTCCTGGAGCAGAGAGTCTCATCAAAGGTTTGATCCCGGCCATCCCTCCAGGTATGTACACCACCTCTATAGCATGAAGCAATGGAGGGGAGTGGCTCTCCAGGCTTCCTTGGATCTTTCTAGGGCCAGTACCATTTGCCTCTAGGAGCGGAATTCCCAAAGGCAGGTACTCTCGGTAGACTAATTGTGCAGCCTCTGGGGATAATCTAGTCTGAGGGGAACTCATCTGTCCTGCTCTGGTAGTAGGCACAGTGCCACAGTTCAGCCTCCAGCTTCAGGTTCCCTCCTGGACAACTGGAGAGGAGTGGCTGGTGCAGACTTGGTCCAGATTCCCCCTTCCTAGGCGGGGAGGATCCTGAAAAGGGATGGAGAAGGCTAGAGCAAGAGTTAAAGTTGGTGGTAGAGGAATTTTGACCTTGAGTTTAGCTGTATACCCATGAACCCAGACAGAGATGAGGGGATAAATGTCCAATTCCAGACAGGACGGAGCTCTCTTCCCCACTTTGGACTGCTTCCATGCCATTGGTAGGACATCTACAAAAGAAAGGAATTCAACAGCATCTTGTTAAAAGGTGTGGGGGGCGGGAGTTGCATTCTGACTTTTTTTCCAGGGTGTCTTCCCTAATCAAAACCAGCTGGGTGAGGTTGTTCTATTCTGTCAGCCACCACCTGGGTAAGTCACTTTCTTCTCCTGCGTGTGATTTCTATCCCCCTCTTTTACCTATTTCTCTCACTTAAAGTCCTATCCACAGGCTTCAACTGGACAGAAAATCAACAAGGGTATACAAGAATTCAACACTACCATCAACCAAGAGGATCTAATGGATATTAACAGAAACTTCCATCCAATAACAGCAGAATCCTCATTGTTTTCAAGTGTCCATGGAATATATACCAAGATAAACCACATTATTGACCATAAAACAAATTTCAATAAATTTAAAACGATTGATATCATACCGAGTGTGTTCTCTGGCCACAATAAAACCAAAGTAGAAATCAACAACAAAAAGATAACAGAAAAATCTCCAAACACTTGGAAACTGAACAACATACTTCTAAATAATCTATGGGTCAAAGAGGGAATTCTCAAGTGACATTTAAAACTACAATGAATTGAGTGAAAATGGAAATATAATATTAAAATTTATGGCTAAAGCAGTACTGAGAAAGAAGTTTGTAGCACTAAATTCATATATTTTCGAGTGGAAAACTCTCAAATCAATAATCTAAGCTCCCACCTCAAGAACCTAGAAAAAAAAAAAGACCAAATTAATCCAAAGCAAGTGGAAATAGTAAAGATAAGAGCATAAATTCATAAAATTGACAACAAAAAAAAAGAAGACAGGGCTTCCCTGGTGGTGCAGTGGTTGAGAGTCTGCCTGCCGATGCAGGGGACACGGGTTCGTGCCCCGGTCTGGGAAGATCCCACATGCCACGGAGCGGCTGGGCCCGTGAGCCATGGCCACTGAGCCTGTGCGTCCGGAGCCTGTGCTTCGCAATGGGTGAGGCCACAACAGTGAGAGGCCCACGTACTGAAAAAAAAAAAAGAAAACAGTAACAGAAAAACAGAAAAGAAAATCAATGTAACAAGGAGCTGATTATCTAAAAAGATCAATAAACCTCTAGCACAATCGAAAAATTTTAAAAGAGGGAAGAAACATATCACCAATATTGGGAATGAACAGGAGATATCACTACAGACCCTGTAGACATCAAAAGAATAATCGGGGAATAGTATGTAGTAGGCTGAATAATGGCCTACAAAGATATTAGGAACCTGTAAATATTACCTTATTTAGAAAAAGGGCCTTTGTGGATATGGTTAAGTAAGGATTTTGAGATGAGATTATCCCGGTAGGCCCTAAGTACAATCACAAATGTCCTAATAAGAGAGAGGCAGAGGGAGATTTGACATACAAAGAAGAGGAGAAGATAATGTGACCATGGAAGGAGAAGTTGAAGCAATGTGGCCACAAAGAATACTGGCTACCACTAGAAGATGGAAAAGGCAAGGAATGGATGACCCCCTGGAAGACGTGTCGTTTTTCCAACACCTTGATTTTGCTTCACTGACACCGGTTTTGAATTTCTGGACTCCAGAACTGTGAGAGAATAAATTTCTATTATTTTAAGCCATTATGTTATGTTACATTGTTACAGCAGCCACAGGAAACATACAGTATGAACAACTCTACACACATAAATTTGGCAACTTAAATGAAACGGACCAATTCCTCAAAAAACGCTGACTCACGCAACTCACCTGGTATGAAAGAGGTCATTTGAATAGTCCTATAACTATTAAGAAAATTGAATTTATAATGAAAACTCCCCACTCTTCCCCATTTCCAGGCCTAGATGGTTTCACTGGAGAATTCTACCAAACATTTAAAGAAGAATTAAATTTTACACAATCTCTTCCAGAAAACAGAAGAGGAGGAACACTTAACAATTCATTTTATGAAGTTAATATTACCCTGATACTCAGATAAAGACAGTACCCAAACACACACACACACACACACAGAGCTATAGACCAATGAATATAGAGGTATAAGTCCTTAACAAAATATTAGCAAATAGAATTCAGCAAAATATAAAGAGAAATACACAACATGAACAAAGAGGAGTTAATTTCAGGGATGTGAGGCTGATTCAGTGTTCAAAAATCAACAATGTAATCCACCATATTAACAGTATAAAGAATAAAAACCACATCATCTTATCAAGTGATGTAGAAAAAACATTTCACAAAATCCAACACCCATTTTATAATTAAGCAAAGCTTCTCAGAAAAATAGGAATAGAAGGGAATATCGTCTACTTGATAATGAACACCTATAAAGCCCAACGAACATTCTACTCGATGGTGAAAGATTGAATGCTTTCCCCCTAAGATACGGAACAAGCCCCCACCTGAGGGGTCTCAGGAGCACATGTGTGGACACCTCAGTCTGCACAGTCAGCCTCCATCCATACCTGCTGTAAGGCTGCCCTTGGACTTAAGAGTGAATATGCCAGTAGCATACTCTTCTATCCGGAAGGAGGATACATTAAAGAGGACTGCACAGCCTTTAGTCTCAGAAAAGAGACCTGCAGAGGCTTTGGGCCAATTGGAGGGCAAATTCCAGTGTCCCAGGGGCCTGGGACAAGGTCTAGAAGAGGGGGTGTCTAGGCTCCAGGTGGGACTATTCTTTTATCTCACAGACTCCTCAGCTAGTAGGCAAGGGCCACTTAAAAGATAGGCAAAGCAGGGGTCCTCTTGCCTGGGCCGAATGTCAACACTGTAGATGAGTTTGAAATTCAGAATTGTTCAGAAAGATAACTGTTTCAGAAGGATAATTATCCCAGTGGGGGCTGGGGAAACAGAACTTAATCAAATATATGGACACTTATGCAACAAAACACATTAATATTCATTCTAGGTGGGTTAAATAAAGACTATAACTAGTCTCTATAGATGTCTCATGTCATTTCAAGTCAGATTTTGCCACCAGATGAGTTCGTGCAAAACCTCAGAAAAAGCTTTTGGGGCTTCACTGGTGGCGCAGTTGTTAAGGATCCGCCTGCCAATGCAGGGGACAAGGGTTAAAGCCCTGGTCCAGGAAGTTCCCACACGCCGCGGAGCCACGAAGCCCGTGTGCCACAACTACTGAGCCTGTGTTCTAGAGCACGCGAGCCATAACTATGGATGCCCGCGTGCCACAGCTACTGAAGCCCAAGTGCCTAGAGCCTGTGCTCTGCAAAAAAGAGAAGCCACCACAATGAGAAGCCCACGCATCGCAAGGAAGAGTAGCCCCCGCTCACCGCAACTGGAGAAAGCACACACGCAACAAGGAAGAGCCAACGCAGCCAAAAATAAATAAACAAATAAATATTTTTAAAAAAGAAAAAGAAAAAGCTTTTGATTTTTCAGAACTTTTGAGATTTCAGAACTTGTAGATAAGGGGTTGTGGCACTATAATAGAGTTGTGGAGTAATCCATGGCTGCTCAACTAAAGACACATTTTCAGACCCTCTTTCAAGTAAGTGTGGCCATGTATGACTAAGTTCTCACCAACAGAATGTGAGCAGAAGTAAGGAGGGCCACTTGGGGTCTGAACTTTAAAACCTTGGGCTGTGCTTTTCCACAGTCTCTTCCCCGCCTCCCGCAAGCTGTGATGCAGATGGGCCGTCAAAATGAGGAAAACGTTCTCATTTGGTGAAGCAACAACGTGGAAGGAATCAGAGTTCTCAGGTGCCTGTGTCAGGGCAGAGTCCTTACTAACCAGACGGCCCGATTCAGGACTGCCATGTGGGAGAGAAGTAAGTTTCTATTCTTCTTTAAACATTTTTGAGCCTCCAGTCCACTTACCCTTGAACCAATTAATGTGAGAGACGAACGTTGGACATGTTAAAGATGGAAGCTGTAGTCCCTACCCTCAAGGGGGTTCCAGATTAAGTAAGGGAACTCATTCATGTACAGATAATTCCAATAAAATGTGCTGTGCTGATAAAGCTGCTATGGAAACACACAGGCCCACCTAGGGGCTTCAGGGAAAACTTCCTTGGAAAGATGATGCCTTGGCTGAAGTATGAAGGTTGAAAAGAAGTTGGTCAGGTAAGAAAATAGAAAAAGGTATGTTATGGGCTGAATTGTGTCATCCTTAGAAAAGCGATATTGAAGTCCTAACCCCCAGTGCCTCAGCATATGACCTTATTTGGAAACAGCGTCATTGTAGATATTCTTAGTTAAGATGAGGTCATGCTGGAGTAAGGTGAGCCTCTTAAATAGAGGGACATTTGGACACAGTGACACACACACAGGGCGAACACCATGTGAAGGCACAGGCATGGGGGAGACAGCCATGTGCAGACAAAGGCAATGACTGGATTATGCTGTACAAGCCAAGGAAAGCCTGGGGCCACCAGAAGCGGAAGGAGGCAAGGAAGGATTCTCTCCCAGAGGTTTTGGAAGGACCATGGTCCTGCCAGCACCTTGATTTCAGGCTTCTACCTTCCAGGACTGTGAGAGAATAAATTTCTGTTCTTTAAGCCACCCAGTTTGTGGTGCTTTGTTACTTCAGCTCTAGGTAACTAGCACAGAGTGTTTTGGGCACAGACAACAACAGAGAGATGAGAAACAACATGGTACGCGCGAGGAAACTGTAAGCTACTCCCTATTTATAGAGCATAGCGTTCAAGGCAGGACATGGCCTGTGACATATATATCTCATAAATGATATATATATATAATAAATCAAATATATATACATATATTTATAGGAATAAAGAAATGCAAAGAAGAATGATCACCAACATGATAACATAGATATCTCATGGTAGTTAAATTTCAGGCAATGCTTACTTACATTCTTCCTTGTTCTTCTTCTGTATTGACTGGTACTTTATTTTTTATTTTATTTTATTTTCTGGTACGCGGGTCCCTCACTGCTGTGGCCTCTCCCGTTGTGGAGCACAGGCTCTGGACGCGCAGGCTCAGCGGCCATGGCTCACGGGCCCAGCCGCTCTGCGGCATGTGGGATCTTCCCGGACCGGGGCACGAACCCGTGTCCCCTGCATCGGCAGGCAGACTCTCAACCACTGCATCACCAGGGAAGCCCTTGACTAGTACTTTAAATTATCATACATTTTAATATCATCAGAAAATAATCTATTTCATTCAAGAAAACAAAGGCCATCAATAGGGAGAATTGGATAAGGTGGAGCACGACTAGGAGCTGAGAGACTAGCTAAGAAACTATTGCAATAGGTCAGATGATTTAAGAGGAGGGCCTGAACTCAGAAAATGGTAGTAGGATGGGGAAGTGAGATATTCAGAAGGTAGAATCAGAAGGACCTGGTGAGTGATTAGATGTATTGGGATTGGTGAGAGAGAAGGAGGATTCTAGGATGACTCTCAGAGCTGTAGCTGGGGTGACTTGGTGAATGGTGGCCCCATTCACTGAGGTTAGAAGAACAGGAGGATGATCAGGTTTTTAGGGGAATATGGTGAAACACCAGTGGGGTCATTCAAGTCGGAAGATCCTCATCTGGTAGCTGTAAGTGGTGTCTGTCTGCATAGAGATCAGACTCGTGGTTGCCAAGGGGGAGGGAAGGAGGGAGGGGGATGGACGGGGGTTTGGGGTTGGTAGATGCAAACTGTTACATTTAGAATGGATAAACAACAAGGTCCTACTGTATAGCACAGGGAGCTCTATATCCAATCTCCTGGGATAAACCATAATGGAAAAGAATGTTAAAAAAAAAAATGTGTATAACTGAGCCACTTTGCTGTACAGCAGAGATTGCCAAAACATTGTAAATCAACTACACTTCAAAACAAACAAACAAACAAAGAGATGTCTGTCCAGGATTCCACCCTAGACTTCCTCTGGTAAAGCCTCTTTCCCCTACTCCATCTCTGTGATGCTAATGGTAGTTGCTATGTTCATACAGTTCCTACCACCCTAACTACAGTTGATTGGTCAAGGATAGAGGCCTGACCCAAAGTTCTTTTTTCTTTTTAAGTTTTTTTTGAATACTGAAGGCAGGACTGGTGATAAATCTGGGAATCACCCCGTAGAGGTGGCAGTGAGATCCAAGAATGAACGAGACTTCCTAACAACACTTTGCAATGAGAGGGTGTCGGGGGAGAAAGAAGTCTGAGGATGGAATCTACCAAAGGTTAAGCCGAGAGCAACAGGAGAAGACTTCACAACTGAAATAAAAGGGATGTTCAGAGAAGTAGGAAGAAAACCAGGAGAGTGTACTACCCTATTTTGGGTTCTGTACCCAGTTCCTATGTATGTGTGTGGAATTTCCCCCACACAACCAAGCAATTCTCAGGACACCATCTGAATGTCTTAGAATTCAACTCAATTCTGAAACTCTCTGCTCGGAGATAGCAAGAGAGCTCACAGGTTAACAGTTCTGACTGGGACTCTCCACAACTCAGACACCAGTTGAAAGCCCAGTTGTTGCCTGTGCCTCTGACCCACAGGCTATAAATCAGTGGTTTCCACGACCCTCTCTTTGGGTTGGATTAATTTTCGAGAGTGGCTCACAGAACTCAGAGAAACACTTTACTTACTGGATCATAGTTTATTATAAAAGGTTATAACTCAGAAAGAGCCAGATGGAAGAGATGCATAGCAGAAGGCATGGGAAAAGGGCACAGTGGTCCCATGCCCTCTCTGAGCACCCCATTCTCCTCAAGTCTCCAAGTGGTCACCAACCTGGAAGCTCTCCGAACCCTTTTTGGGTTTTTATGGAGGCTTCATTACATAGGCAGGATTGATTAAATCATTGGCTACTGGTGACTAAACTGTCTCAAATCCCTCTCCCCTCCCTGGAGTTTGGGGGATGGGACTGAAAAGTCCAAACCTCTAACCCGTGGTTGGCTCTGACAACCAGCCCCCATCCTTAAGTAAGGACCCCAAATCACCTCATTAACATAACAAATGGCCTTTTTCTCACTCTCATCACAGGAAATTCCAAAGGTTTTAGGAGATTTGTGCCAGAAGACCAAATATATATTTCTGATTATACATCACAATATCACATGCCCCCATTTAGAGGCGAGGAAACTGGAGTTAAGAGGCTAAGCTAAGAAGCTGGCTAATTCAAGACTCAATCCAGCTCTTTGTTGTTTCTATTACACCAATGCCAAAAAGTCCCATGGATTTTGATTATTCTGTGTTTTTTTTTGTTTGTTTGTTTTTTGCGGTACGCGGGCCTCTCACTGTTGTGGCCTCTCCCGCTGCGGAGCATGGGCTCCGGACGCGCAGGCTCAGCGGCCATGGCTCATGGGCCCAGCTGCTCCGCAGCATGTGGGATCCTCCCGGACTGGGGCACGAACCCGTGTCCCCTGCATCAGCAGGCGGACTGTCAACCACTGCGCCACCAGGGAAAACCCCAAATGAATCTTTGAGTCTTGATGCCAAGTAGGTTGTTTTTTTTAAAATGGACTTTAAGGGAGAGAGTCAGTATAGACAACCTGTTTTATTTTCCAATTTCCCTCTCAGAGCCCGTGCCTAGTTTTGCACTGAAGGCTGCCTCTGCTCTGCCCTCCTGCTGTTGTCATCCTATTGATCAATATTCACAGGTCTGGCCTAGGATTAGGTACTTTAGGCCTAAGGGCCTGATCAGCACCAAAAGCATCAAGGTCCTCAAAAATGCTTTGAAAAAAAAAAAAATGCTTTGGACAAGGGCAAGTAGAATGTTGAAGCACAGTGTGGATGGAGACCAGGCTGAGGGTGTCTGAAGCCCTGGGGCCACATGGGAGAGCATTCCTGGGACATTGGGGCCCACATGCCCACCACATTTTCTCAGAGACTTTAGTTTATCACATCCGTCATTTCCCCACACCTTATTCTCAGTGTCATAAGTCACGAAGATGACTCGTTAAGCTGATTTACTTAATTTATCTTGTGGACACACTAATAAAAAGACTGTTATTGAATCCCTATGTCTTAGATAATGGGCAGGTGACAGGAGTTTTAAGAGATCCAATAATTCCTTTTAATTAAATTAGCCAATGACCGTTAGGGCTAGTAATTAGTGTCACTTGCCTGGTAATTGAATGGTTGGTGTGAAAAATGGCTCCGTGTTGGGATCCATCAAGGAATGAAGGTAGGAAGTATACAAATTTTTATATTCTTTTATATTTATTGTGCATTTACTATGCATCAGGAAGTATGTTGAATAACAGACTCAGAGCAGTGAGCAAGACAGATGAGGTCCCTATCCTTCTGGAACTTGAATTCTAGTGGGCTGGGTTAAGTCCACTAACTGAGGACATTCCTATCAATTGCAAAATGCCTTTCCCTACCTCCCTTCTTAGTAAGAAAGAACACCCACCAGGATCCAGGCCAAGTTGTCAGAAGGATATGATAATTAAATTTTTACATTTTAATTCTCACAGCAGCCCTGCAAGGCAGGGTAACATCGGAGAAAGGGCCGGACCTGGGTTCAGGTGCCGGTTCTGCTACGTCCTACAGCTTCCTCTCAGAGCCACAGTTTTCTCATCTTAAGCCCTGAGCTGATAATATACATACATAGTATATGGCATATAAATCTTTGGCATATTGCTTAAGCTATTCCTATTGTTATTAGCCTATTTTTGAGGATGAGAAACTTGACACAGAGAGGTAAAGTGATTTGTCCAAGGTCACACAGCTGATAATTGGCAGAGCATGAATTTGAACCCAAATCTGATTCCAAGACACCTCCTCTTTTTTTTTTTTTAACGTCTTTATTGGAGTATAATTGCTTTACAATATTGTGTTAGTTTCTGCTGTATAACAAACTGAATCAGCTATATGTATACATATATCCCCATATCCCCTCCCTCTTGCGTCTCCCTCCCATCCTCCCTATCCCACCCCTCTAGGCGGTCACAAAGCACTGAGCTGATCTCCCCGTGCTATGTGGCTGCTTCCCACTAGCTATCTATATTACATTTGGTAGTGTACATATGTCAATGCTACTCTCTCACTTCATGCCAGCTTACCCTTCCCCCTCCCCGTGCCCTCAAGTCCATTCTCTACATCTGCGTCTTTATTCCTGTCCTGCCCCTACATTCATCAGAACCTTTTTTTTTTTTTTTAGATTCCATATATATGTGTTGGCATACGGTATTTGTTTTTTCTCTTTCTGACTTACTTCATTCTGTGTGACAGTCTCTAGGTCCATCCACCTCATTACAAATAACTCAATTTCGTTTCTTTTTATGGCTGAGTAATATTCCATTGTATATATGTGCCACATCTTCTTTATCCATTCATCTATCGTTGGACACTTAGGTTGCTTCCATGTCCTGGCTATTGTAAATAGAGCTGCAATGAACATTGGGGTACATGACTCTTTTTGAATTACGGTTTTCTCAGAGTATATGCCCAGTAGTGGGATTGCTGGGTCATATGGTAGTTCTATTTTTAGTTTTTTACGGAACCTGCCTACTGTTCTCCATAGTGGCTGTATCAATTTGCATTCACACCAACAGTGCAAGAGGGTTCCCTTTTCTCCACACTCTCTCCAGCATTTATTGTTTGTAGATTTTTTGATGATGGCCATTCTGACTGGTGTGAGGTGATACCTCATTGTAGTTTTGATTTGCATTTCTCTAATGATTAGTGATGTTGAGCATCCTTTCATGTGTTTGTTGGCAATCTGTGTATCTTCTTTGGAGAAATGTCTATTTAGGTCTTCTGGCCATTTTTGGATTGGGTTGTTTGTTTTTTTGAGCTGCATGAGCTGCTTGTATATTTGGGAGATTAATCCTTTGTCAGTTGCTTCGTTTGCAAATATTTTCTCCCATTCTGAGAGTTGTCTTTTGGTCTTGTTTATGGTTTCCTTTGCTGTGCAAAAGCTTTTACGTTTCATTAGGTCCCATTTGTTCATTTTTGTTTTTATTTCCATTTCTCTAGGAGGTGAGTCAAAAAGGATCTTGCTGTCATTTATGTCAAAGAGTGTTCTTCCTATGTTTTCCTCTAAGAGTTTTATAGTGTCTGGCCTTACATTTAAGTCTATAATCCATTTTGAGTTTATTTTTGTGTATGGTGTTAGGAAATGTCCTAATTTCATACTTTTACATGTAGCTGTCTTTTTCCACCACCACTTTTTTTTAAAAAAATTAATTAATATATTTATTTATTTTTGGCTGCATTGGGTCTTCATTGCTGCGTGCGAGCTCTCTCTAGTTGAGGCAAGTGGGGGCTACTCCCCATTGCGGTGTATGGGCTTCTCACTGCGGTGGCTTCTCTTGTTGTGGAGCATGGGATCTAGGCATGTGGGCTTCAGTTGTTGTGGCTTGCAGGCTCTAGAGCGCAGGCTCAGTAGTTGCGGTGCATGGGCTTAGCTGCTCCACGGCATGCGGGATCTTCCTGGGCCAGGGCTCGAACCCGTGTCCCCTGCATTGGCAGGGGGATTCTTAACCACTGAGCCACCAGGGAAGCCCAGCACCACTTATTGAAGAGGCTGTCTTTTCTCCATTGTATATTCTTGCCTCCTTTATCAAAGATAAAGTGACCATATGTACGTGGGTTTATCTCTGGGCTTTCTATCCTGTTTCATTGATCTGTATTTCTGTTTTTGTGTCAGTACCATACTGTCTTGATTACTGTAGCTTTGTAGTGTAGTGTGAAGTCAGGGAGCCTGATTCCTCCAGCTCTGTTTTTCTTTCTCAAGATTGCTTTGGCTATTCGGGGTCTTTTGTGTTTCCATACAAATTGTGAAATTTTTTGTTCTAGTTCTGTGAAAAATGCCGTTGGTAGTTTGATAGAGATTGCATTGAATCTGTAGATTGCTTTGGGTAGTATAGTCATTTTCACAATGTTGATTCTTCCAATCCAAGAATGTTGTATATCTCTCCATCTGTTTGTATCATCTTTAATTTCTTTCATCAGTGTCTTATAGTTTTCTGCATACAGGTCTTTTGTCTCCTTAGGTAGGTTTATTCCTAGGTATTTTGTTTGTTTGTTTTGTTTTTGTTTTTTGCGGTACGTGGGCCTCTCACTGTTGTGGCCTCTCCCGTTGCGGAGCACAGGCTCCGGACGCGCAGGCTCAACGGCCATGGCTCACGGGCCCAGCCGCTCCGTGGCATGTGGGATCTTCCCGGACCGGGGCATAAACCCATGTCCCCTGCATTGGCAGGTGGACTCTCAACCACTGCGCCACCAGGGAAGCCCTATTCCTAGGTATTTTATTCTTTTTGTTGCAATGGTAAACGGGAGTGTTTCCTTAATTTCTCTTTCAGATTTTTCATCATTAGTGTATGGGAATGCAAGAAATTTCTGTGCATTAATTTTGTATCCTGCTACTTTACCAGATTCATTGATTAGCTCTAGTAGTTTTCTGGTGGCACCTTTAGGATTCTCTATGTATAGTATCACGTCATCTGCGAACAGTGACAGCTTTACTTCTTTTTTTCCAATTTGGATTCCTTCTCTTTCTTTTTCTTCTCTGATTGCTGTGGTTAAAACTTCCAAAACTATGCTGAATAATAGTGGTGAGCGTGGGTATCCTTGTCTTGTTCCTGATTTTAGAGGAAATGGTTTCAGTTTTCAGCATTGAGAACGATGTTGGCTGTGAGTTTGTTATATATGGCTTTTATTATATTGAGGTAATTTCCCTCTATGCCTACTTTCTGGAGAGTTTTTATCATAGATCGGTGTTGAATTTTGTCAAAAGCTTTTTCTGTATCTGTTGAGCTTATCGTATGGTTTTTATCCTTCAGTTTGTTAATATGGTGTATCACATTGATAGATTTGCGTATATTGAAGAATCCTTGCATTCCTGGAATAAATCCCACTTGATCATGGTGTATGATCCTTTTAATGTGCTGTTAGATTCTGTTTGCTAGTATTGTGTTGAGGATTTTTGCATCTATGTTCATCAGTGATATTGGCCTGTAGTTTTCTTTTTTTGTGACATCTTTGTCTGGTTTTGGTATCAGGGTGATGGTGGCCTCGTAGAATGAGTTTGGGAGTATTCCTCCCTCTGCTATATTTTGTAAGAGTTTGAGAAGGATAGGTGTTAGCTCTTCTCTGAATGTTTGATAGAATTCGCCTGTCCTGGGCTTTTGTTTGTTGGAAGATTTTAAATCACAGTTTCAATTTCAGTGCTTGTGATTGGTCTGTTTATATTTTCTATTTCTTCCTGGTTCAGTCTCGGAAGGTTGTGCTTTTCTAAGAATTTGTCCATTTCTTCCAGGTTGTCTATTTTATTGGCATATAGTTGCTTGTAGTAATCTCTTATGAGTCTTTGTATTTCTGCAGTGTCAGCTGTTACTTTTCCTTTTTCATTTCTAATTCTGTTGATTTGAGTCCTCTCCCTTTTTTTCTTTATGAGTTTGGCTAATGGTTTATCAATTTTGTTTATCTTCTCGAAGAACCAGCTTTTAGTTTTATTGATCTTTGCTATTGTTTCCTTTCCTTTTCATTTATTTCTGCTCTGATCTTTATGATTTCTTTCCTTCTGCTAACTTTGGGGGTTTTTTGTTCTTCTTTCTCTAATTGCTTTAGGTGTAAGGTTAGGTTGTTTGAGACGTTTTCTTGTTTCTTGAGGTAGGGTTGTATTGCTATAAACTTCCTTCTTAGAACTGCTTTTGCTGCGTCCCATAGGTTTTGGGTTGTCGTGTTTTCATTGTCATTTGTTTCTGGGTATTTTTTGATTTCCTCTTTGATTTCTTCAGTGATCTTTTAGTTATTAAGTAGCGTATTTAAGTTATTAAGTAGCGTATTGTTTAGCCTCCATGTGTTTGTATTTTTTACAGTTTTTTTTCCCTGTAATTGATGTCTAGTCTCATAGCGTTGTAGTCAGAAAATATACTTGATACAATTTCAATTTTCTTAAATTTACCAAGGCTTGATTTGTGACCCAAGATATGATCTGTCCTGGAGAATGTTCCAGGACCACTTGAGAAGAAAGTGTATTCTGTTGTTTTGGGATGGAATATCCTATAAATATCAATTAAGTCCATCTTGTCTAATGTGTCATTTAAAGCTTGTGTTTCCTTATTTATTTTCATTTTGGATGATCTGTCCATTGGTGAAAGTGAGGTGTTAAAGTTCCCTACTATTTTTGTGTTACTGTTGATTTCCCCTTTTATGGCTGTTAGCATTTGCCTTATGTATTGAAGTGCTCCTACGTTGGGTGCATAAATATTTACAATTGTTATATCTTCTTCTTGGATTGATCCCTTGATCATTATATAGTGTCCTTCTTTTTCTCTTGTAATAATCTTTATTTTAAAGTCTATTTTGTCTGATATGAGAATTGCTACTCCAGCTTTCTTTTTTTTTTTATTTATACATTTATTTAATTTTTGGCCTCATTTGGTCTTCACTGCTGCACACGGGCTTTCTCTAGTTGCAGTGAGCGGGGACTACTCTTTGTTGTGGGGAGCAGGCTTCTCATTGTGGTGGCTTCTCTTGTTGCAGAGCACAGGCTCTAGGTGCGCAGGCTTCAGTAGTTGTGGCACACGGGCTTCAGTAGTTGTGGCTCGTGGGCTCTAGAGCGCAGGCTCAGTAGTTGTGGCACACGGGCTTAGTTGCTCCGCAGCATGTGGGATCTTCCCGGACCAGGGCTCGAACCCGTAACCCCTGCATTGGCAGGCGGATTCTTAACCACTGTGCCACCAGGGAAGCTCTCCAGCTTTCTTTTGATTTCCATTTGCATGGAATATCTTTTTCCACCCCCTCACTATATGTGTCTCTAGATCTGAAGTGGGTCTCTTGCAGACAGCATATATATGGGTCTTGTTTTTGTATCCATTCAGCCAGTCTATGTGTTTTGGTTGGAGCATTTAATCCATTTACACTTAAGGTAATTATCAATATGTATGTTCCTGTTACCATTTTCCTAATTGTTTTGGGTTTGTTATTGTGGGTCTTTTCCTTCTCTTGTGTATCCTGCCTAGAGAAGTTCCTTTAGCATTTGTTGTAAAGCTGGTTTGGTGGTGCTGAATTCTCTTAACTTTTGTTTGTCTGTAAAGGTTTTAATTTCTCTGTCAAATCTGAATGAGGGCTTCCCTGGTGGCGCAGTGGTTGAGAGTCTGCCTGCCAATGCAGGGGACACGGATTCAAGCCCTGGTCTGGGAAGATCCCACGTGCCACGGAGCAGCTGGGCCCGTGAACTACAAATACTGAGCTCTGCGCGTCTGGAGCCTGTGCTCCGCAGCAAGAGAGGCCGCGACAGTGAGAGGCCTGCGCGTCTGGAGCCTGTGCTCCGCAGCAAGAGAGGCCGCGACAGTGAGAGGCCCGCGCACCGCGATGAAGAGTGGCCCCCGCTTGCCACAACTAGAGAAAGCCCTCGCACAGAAACGAAGACCCAACACAGCCAAAAATAAATAAATGAATAAATAAATTAAAAAAAAAATCTGAATGAGATTCTTGCTGGGTAGAGTAATCTTGGTTGTAGGTTTTTCCGTTTCATCACTTTAAACATGTCCTGCCACTCCCTTCTGGCTTGCAGAGTTTCTGCTGAAAGATCAGCTCTTAACCTTATGGGGATTCCCTGGTATGTTATTTGTTTCTTTTGCCTTGCTGCTTTTAATATTTTTTCTTTGTATTTAATTTTTGATAGTTTGATTAATATGTGTCTTGGCGTGCTTCTCCTTGGATTTATCCTGTATGGGACTCTCTGCACTTCCTGGACTTGGTTGACTATTTCCCATTTTAGGGACGTTTTCAACTATAATCTCTTCAAATATTTTCTCAGATCCTTTCTTTTTCTTTTCTTCTTCTGGGACCCCTATAATTCTAATGTTGGTGTGTTTAATGTTGTCCCAGAGGTCTCTGGGACTGTCCTCAATTTTTTTCATTCTTTTCTCTTTATTCTGCTCTGTAGTAGTTATTTCCACTATTTTATCTTCCAGGTCACTTATCCGTTCTTCTGTTTCAGTTATTCTGCTATTAATTCCTTCTAGAGAATTTTTTATTTCATTTATTGTGTTGTTCATCATTGCTTGTTTGCTCTTTAGTTCTTCTAGGTCCTTGTTAAACGTTTCTTATATTTTCTCCATCCTATTTCCAAGGTCTTGGATCATCTTTACCGTCATTACTCTTGAATTCTTTTTCAGGTAGACTGCATATTGCCTCTTCATTTGTTTGGTTTGGTGGGTTTTTACCTTGCTCCTTCACCTGCTGTGTGTTTCTCTGTCTTCTCATTTTGTTTAACTTACTGTGTTTGGGGTCTCCTTGTTGCAGACTGCAGGTTAATAGTTCCTGTTGTTTTTGGTGTCTTCCCTCAGTGGGTAAGGTTGGTTCAGTGGGTTGTGTAGGCTTCCTGGTGGAGGGGACTGGTACATGTGTTATTGTGGGTGGGGCTGGATCTTGTCTTTCTGGTGGGCAGGGCTGCGTCTGGTGGTGTGTTTTGGGGTGTCTCTGAACTTAGTATGGTTTTAGGCAGCCTCTCTGCTAATGGGTGGGGTTGTGTTCCTGTCTTGCCAGTTTTTTGGCATGGTATGTACAGCACTGGATCTTGCTGGGCCGTTGGGTGGAGGTGGGTCTTAGCATTGAGATGGAGATCTCTGGGAGAGCTCTTGCCAACTGATATTACATGGGGCCGGGAGGTCTCTGGTGGTCCAATGTCCTGAACTCAGCTCTCCCACCACAGAGGCTCAGGCCTGACACCAGGCTGGAGCAGCAAGACCCTGTCAGCCACACAGCTCAGAGGAAAAGGGAGAAAAAAAGAAAGATAAATAAATAAATTTAAAATTATTAAAATAAAAAAGTAATAAAAAAAGAAGAGCACAACCAAACCAATAAACAAATCCACCAGTGATAACAAGCACTAAAAACTATACTAAAATAAACATAAAAATCAGAAACGAGTCAGTCACAGACAGCAAACCCTAAGTCCACAGTTGATCCCAATGTCCACCGCCTCAATTTTGGGGTGATTCATTGTCTATTCAGGTATTCCACAGATGCAGGGTACATCAAGTTGATTGTGGGGATTTAATCTGCTGCTCCTGAGGCTGCATGGAGAAATTTCCCTTTCTCTTCTTTGTTCGCACAGCTCCTGGGGTTCAGCTTTGGTTTTGGCCCCACCTCTGCGTGTAGGTCGCCCTCAGGCATCTGTTCCCTCCCAGACAGGACGGAGTTAAAGCAGTGGCTGATTAGGGGACTCTGGCTCCTTCATGCGGGGGGGGGGGGGGGGGGGGGGGTATGGTAGTTATGATTGGAATGCGGGGCAAACCTGCAGTGGCAGAGGCCAGCGTGACATTGCAATAGCCTGAGGCGCGCCGTTTGTTCTCCCGAGGAAGTTGTCCCTGGATCACGGGACCCTGGCAGTGGCGGGTTGCACAGGCTCCCGGGAGGGTGTGGATAGTGACCTGTGCTTGCACACAGGATTCTTAGCGTTTCATGCCCGTCTCTGGTGTCCAAGCTGATAGCCACGGTTCACGCCCGTCTCTGGAGCTTGTTTAGGCAATGCTCTGCCTTCTGTGGGCAGAAGGGGAAGGAATCCCCTCTCCTCGCGCGCCCTGAAACGATGGTCTCTTGCCTCTTAGGCGGGTCCAGACTTTTTCCCGGACTCCCTCCCGGCTAGCTGTGGCGCACTAGCCCCCTTCAGGCTGTGTTCACGCAGCCAACCCCAGTCCTCTCCCCGGGATCTATCTGACCTCTGAAGTCCAAGCCTCAGCTCCCAGATCCCACCCATCCCGGCCAGCGGGTGAGCAGACAAGCCTCTCAGGCTGGTGAGTGCTGGTTGGCACCGATCCTCTGTGCGGGAATCTCTCCGCTTTGCCCTCCGCACCCCTGTTGCTGTGCTCTCCTCCGCGGGCTCTGAAGCTTCCCCCTCTGCCACCCCTGTCTCCGTCAGTGAAGAGGCTTCTAGTGGGTGGAAATCTTTCCTCCTTCACAGCTCTCTTCTCGAGGTGCAGGTCCCGTCCCTATTCTTTTGTCTCTGTTGTTGCTTTTTTCTTTCGCCCTACTCAGGTATGTGGGGAGTTTCTTGCCTTTTGGGAGGTCTGAGGTCTTCTGCCAGCGTTCAGTGGGTGTTCTGTGGGAGTTGTTCCACATGTAGATGTATTTTTGATATATTTGTGGGGAGGATCTCCACGTCTTACTCTTCCGCCATCTTGAAGGTCCCTGCACCTCGTCTTTCTAAGTTGGCACCACTGTCTGGCATGAAGCCAAGAAGTGTCCATGGGGGGAGTGACGTACGTTTATGGAGGGGTGCAGCCATCAGTTACTTGGGAAGGGCAGCCAGGGAGAACCAGGAGAGATGTGGGGTCTGGGCAGGCAAGAACCCAGATAATGGTTAGTGAGCAAGTCCAGACACACTGGTAGTGGCAAGACCCAACCGGAGGAACCACGTTCAGAGTCTGGCTGGGTCTGGCTGGGTCGGCTCACCTGCGGCCAAACACTGCCCCCTGCCGGCCGCCCGAGGGGCGGAGGCCGGCGGCTCAGCTCCCGGAGCCTGCGGGCTGCCCACGGTTGGAACCATGCCGAGGGCACTCACCGCACAGGCAGGAGCCCTGGGGACCATACCCCCTTTCTCGGAACGAGGCTGAGAGCCGGAGAAGCGGCGGCACCTCGGGGCTTCTGTGCCGGCCTGGGCTTCCTAGGGTGACGTCTCATGCCCCCCTCGCTCCCTCAGCTTTTGACCAGAAGGGGTCAGAGCTCAGGATTTTTCCTGCCTTGGGTCCCGACCCCGGGCATCTCCGGGGTCTATCTTTGCTGCGCAGCCCCCCATTCTGTTTAGGGGGTTTGGAGGGCCGCCCGCCGCGCCCCTCTTAGGATGCCGGCCACCTGGGCGGGGGACGTCCCTAGG
Organism: Phocoena sinus; assembly: GCF_008692025.1. NCBI lineage: Eukaryota > Metazoa > Chordata > Mammalia > Artiodactyla > Phocoenidae > Phocoena > Phocoena sinus. The sequence goes on from NC_045782.1 coordinate 35,718,956, forward strand.
TATGAGCCCGAGCCTCGTGTGGGGGCATCTTAACCAACTGTAGACCAAAAGCCATTTGCTCTCCGGCTGAGGAGACACTGTAGTGGCAGCCGCCTCTTGTCCCCCTCCTGGCATCCCCCGGAAGCGGGTTGGGAGGGGTTAATCCTGCCACTAAGGGCTCTTCAGGCCTGCAGCTCGCCAGGTGTGGGGCTTGGGCTCCTCCCCATTTCATCCCATCCCCCGCCTCCCATCTCTCCAGTTTCCCAGGCCAGAACTACTAAACAATGTGTTAAAAGTTTCAGTATTCTCAGCTTTTAGTCCCAACGTGGCTCCACACCTCCATTTGCTCTCTGCAAAATGAAGTGAGTTAAACACTCTAAGAACCGAGGTAAACAACATCTCAATATAATCACGTGCATTTCTTAATATAAGAGAAGCACTTGGGGGAGAAATCTTCAGGAGACCTGGTTTGCAAGGCAGCCAAAGATCAGACACAGCCAGGGAACCAGCTGGAGATATGGCATATGGCCACATAATTATGTGGAGTTGGTAAAACAACAGAGAACGAGCTCAGTAGCAATCCGGAGGGCGAGGTGTGTGTTTGGGGGGTGGGGGGAGGAGGGTCTCAAATGTCCTGGGCAGTGATTGGCATTTTATTCTATGACTTGAATAAAAACAAAGAAGACAGGCTTGTTAGCACTTCAAATCTATTGATTTAGTAGGCAAGATCTTTAAAATTTTCAACAAGCTAAGATTATCCGTAGAAAGGAACTAGATATTTTCAAAAATTAGGATTGGTGTCAGGTCCTTTATCGTATCCTCCCTGAATCAAGAATCCCCATTTGGAAAAAAAAAAAAAGAAAAAAAAAAAAAGAATCCCCATTTGGAATAGAAGAGATATGACTCAACTAAGATTCCTGTGAAAAGGGAGAGGGCATCTGGGGAGGAGCTGACTGAGCTGACCTGTGCTCAGGGTGAGAGCCTGCAGCCCTGGCCTGCAGATGATGGTAGCTGAGCCTGAATTAGGCAACACTCACATTCACAATGGATAAAAAACTTTCCAGTGCATCTTCAGGTCATCTGAACTCCACTCTGACTATAAGGTGGGCTGGGGAGTTACTAACCATACTACTTTCAGATAAGGGCTTGGAATTTAAAGCCCAGGGAGGTGAAGAGAATAGCTTGATAAAAAGATGGGATCAGAGCACAGGTTTCTGATCCTTTCCAACCCGGTGTCTTGGGTGGGATGCTTTCTTTAAAAAGTGTGACGTCAGACCCAGAGGGGAGATGGCTTTGCTCTATGGTATAGAGCAAAGAGAGCTCTACATCTTTTGCACCTTGAGTACTGCCTTTTGACAAGGATACCATTAGACTCTCCTTCTCATTACCAACTAGGTCACCATTGAAATGTCACCTCAAAGAGGTGTTCCTTCACCCTAGTATTGTCCCCTTCTTCCTCAGTGATATTCTTTCAAGTTTGTGGCACCGCCATCAGAAAATTTCTTGTTTATTTATGTGTGTCCCCCTGAGAATGCAAGGCCTTGTCTTGTGGCCCGCTGTGGCCCTAGGACCTAGCACATACCAAGTGTTCCATTAAAACGAACGAATGAATGAACAAGAGCAGTGGTTCTCAAAGTCTGGTCCACAGACTCCTAGGAGACTCTAGACTTTTCCAGAGGGCCCACAAAGTCAAACACTGAGTCATAATTTGTCTTTTCCCCATAACGACATTGACAACATTTACAATGATGGCAAAGCCGCCACGGCAGTGTATTATACTGGAAGTCATTGCGTTCTTCACCACCATGCATGAACGAACAAGACGAAACAAAAGCCAGTTTCACTTAAGAAGGTGCTTGATGGGACTTTCTTGGTGGTCCAGTGGTTAAGACTCCACGCTTCCACTACAGGGGCCGCGGGTTCAATCCCTGGTTGGGGAAGTAAGATCCTGCATGCTGCACGGCACAGCCAAAAAAAAAAAAGAATAAAAATGATTAGTTTTATTAAAACTCAATCCCTGAGTACATTAAATAAGAAGTCATAACTTCTGCACATAGAAGGACAGTGGTTGTGTTGAGGAAAGGCACTTGTTTGAGTTGTGAGCTAAACTAGCTGCTTTTTTCTAAAAAAATTATTTATTCAATTTATTTATTTTTGGCTGCATTGGGTCTTTGTTGCTGCACGCGGGCTTTCTCTAGTTGCTGCGAGCGAGGGCTACTCTTCATTGCGGTGTGCGGGCTTCTCATTGCCGTGGCTTCTCCTGTGGCAGAGCACGGGCTCTAGGTGCGCAGGCTTCAGTAGTTGTGGCGCATGGGCTCCAGTAGTTGTGGTGCGCGGACTCAGTAGTTGTGCCGCACTGGCTTAGTTGCTCCGCTGCATGTGGGATCTTCCCGGACCAGGGCTCGAACAGGTGTCCCCTGCATTGGCAGGTGGATTCTTAACCACTGTGCCACCAGGGAACCCCACTAGCTGCTTTTTTTTTTTTATGGAACATCATTTCTCCTTGAAAGAGTGACTGACAGAAAAGAAATCTATGCTAATTCAGACCTGGGTATTGATAGACATTTTCTGAAAACAAAGTGAGCTTTCCCTTTCAGGGAAAACAACTGAGAGCTTTCATTGCTAATTATGAGATTCAAGTTTTAAAACAAACATTGGAATTTTGGAAAACTTAAATCTACCACTGAGGGCTTGCAGCTTCTCCAAACCTAAAGACTTTTCTGATGAGCTTGGTGTTGATATCAATGAATGTGAGATTTTGGTATTGAATCATGAAATGTGTCAACATTTGGAAGAGCTTCATAACTCAGTGAAACAAATATTTTCCAAATGACCAATGCACAATGTTCCAAAATCATGCATGGGTAAAAGATCAATTTAAAGTCCCTTATAGACCAATGGATTTTAATGTAACAGAATGAAAAGTTCATTGATATGATTTCAGATTCCACATTGCAACTAACCTCCAAGAAACCCACCTGACCAGTTGGGGTGTGGTATCGAAGAAAAATATCTACAATTATTTGAAAAGGCTACAAAATACTCCTCCCTTTCCCAGCTACATATCTGTGTGAAATCAGATTTTTTTCATATCTTTCAACCCAAACAACATATCAAAACAGATTAAATGTAGAAGCAGATAGGAGAAGCTGCCTGGTTTCTGTTATTCTAGACATCAAAGAGATTTGCCAAAATGCAAAAACGATGCCACTCTTCTTGCTATATTTTTATTTGGGAAATATAGTTATTTTTCATAAACTGTTACTCTTGTTACATGCATATGGTGTATTAATGCTACTTTAAATGAATTAACAAATATTAAAAATTTTTCTGTTTTAATTTATAACATGGTGAATGTCAATGTGTATTTAACATAAACACATAAACAAAACTGAAAACAAAACCCGTAAACAAAAGCTCTTTGGGAGCCTCAATAATTGTTAAGAATATAGAGGGGTTTTGAGACCAGAATGTTTGAGAACCACCGAGCTAGAGATGAGAATATAAACTTCTCTCTCTTTTTCTTATTCAGATATAATTCACATAACATAAAATTCACCATTTTAAAGTGTAAAATTCAGTGGTTTTTACTATATTCACAAGGTTGTTCAATCATCACCACTATCTAATTCCAAAACATTTTCATCATCCCCCCAAAGAAATCCTGTGCCCATTAGCGGTCACTCCTCCTTGCCACTTCTCCTTGGCCCCTAGAAACCACAAATCTCAATGGATTTGCCTACCTGGTCATTTAATATAAATAAAATCACACAATATGTGGTGCCTGGCTTCTCTGACTTAGCATTCTTTCGCTTCTTTCAAGGGTAATCCACGTGGTAGTATGTATATGCACTTTTCTCCCTTTTATGGTAGAATTATATCGTGATATTCCACATCTTGTTTATCCATTCCGTCAGTTGATAGACATTTGAGTTGTTCCCACTTTCTGGCTATTATGAATAATGCTGCTATGAACATTCAGGTACAAGTTTTTATATAACTCTTATGTTTTCAATTCTCTGGGGCATATACCTAGGAGTGGAATTCCTGGGTCTTATAGTACCAATTTGAGAACATGCCAAACTGCTTTCTACAGTAGTTCTGCCATTTTATGCTCCCACCAGCAATATATGAGGGTTCCAATTTCTCTACATTCTTGCTAACACCTGTTATTGCCTTTTTGATTATAGCCATGCTTCTGAGTTTGAAGTGATATCTCATTGTGGGTTTGATTTGTATTTCCCTAATGACTAATGATAGTGTCTTTTCATACATTTATTGGCCATTTGTATATCTTCTATGGAGAAATGTCTATTCCAATCATTTGCCCAATTTAAAATTAGGTTATTTGTCTTTTTATTGTTGAATTGTAAGAGCTCTTCATATATTTTGGATACAAGACCCTTATCAGAGCTATGATTTGCAAATATTTTATTCCATTCTGTGGTTAGTCTTTTAACTTTCTTACCAGTGCTTTGACCCACAAAAGGTTTTAAATTTGATTAAGCCCAATTTATTTATTTTTTTCTTCTTGTGCTTTTGGTGTCATATCTAAGAAACCATTGCCTAATAAAAAAAATGTTACACCTGTGGCTCCTTCTAAGAGTTTTATAGTTTAGCTCTTATATTTAGGTCTTTGACCCATTTTGAGTTAATTTTGGTAGAATGAATGGGGAATTTGGGGATCCAAATTCATTCTTTTGCATGTGGATATCCACTTGTTCCAGCACTGTTGTTGGAAAAAAGAATCTTTCCCCATTGGATGGTCTTGACACTTTGATATCCATAGATATATGGATTTATTTCTGGACTATCAATTCTATTCCATTGATCTATACATCTCTGCTTATGGCCCAGTGCCACAGGGCCTTGATTACTGTAGCTTTTGAAATTGGGAAGTGTGAGTCCTCCAACTTCATTATTTTTCAAGATTGTTTTGGCTAGACAATATTAGCTTTAATATTAACTTTTTTCCATTCCAGGTGCTAAGTGCACAGCTGTTTATTATATTATTCTCTTTACTTTTCTGTATTAAGATTTTTGTACTAATAAAATGGGTGACAGCTGAATATGTGTGATGAATAAATCACTTGAGTTAATAAATGTAAACCACTTGGAAGGGTATGTGGCACCCTCTATACTGTTAGCTGTTGTTGTTAATCTTCTAAGTGAAATTTTGAAGAGGCATCTTTAAAAATTTTTTTAGTGAAATATAGTTGCTTTACAATGTAAAGAAGCATCTTTTTTTGTTTTTCTTTTTTTGCCACACCGCGCGGTTTGCGGGATCTTAGTTCCCCGATCAGGGATTGAACCCAGGCCCAAAGCACCGAGTCTTAACCACTGGACCACCAGGGAATTCCCTAAAGAAGCATCTTTTGAAGCTAGATTATCAGGGTTCCAATACTGGACCTGCCACTCCCTAATGGTGCGACCTTGGGCTAGTTATGAAATCTTGCCATAACCTAATCTGTAGAAAGTGGATAATAACTTTAGTCTCATAGGGTTGTTGTGGAAATTAAATGAGATACAGATATAATTAAATGATGTGATAGAATAGCAGGAGGTTATTGAACCCAGTAGACCCTAAACTATTACTTGCCTTCCTACAGCTCTGCAGCGGGATCGACTTGGTAAAACACCTGGAAATCACTCCACATGAAGGACGTTAAGGAAATGGAGGACAAAGCTCTTTTTGAATATCCAAAGCCAAATGTGGAAGAAAATATCTTTTCTTTGTATTCTAGAGAGGACCAGGACCCCTGAATTTAAGGAAGTCATTCTGGCTCACTTTTCCCAGCCCCAGCCTCTGGGAGCTTTCATAATGCTCAATGGTCATATATGCCAGCACTTGCCAATTTGTAATTATAATTATGTAGGTGTCAGACGCTCCCACTGGGTGGTCCCTTTTCACAAATATTTACAAAGTGAGTACAATATTCCAGACACTATGTGTGTTAGACCCTGGGGCTCATGGATGAGTAAGATGCTGTCCCAGTCCTCCAGAAGGTCACAGCCCAGCTAAAAGCCAATTGGTAAAAGTTAGAGGGAGCTAAACTTCTCCTCGATACAACTGATTGCTGTCCCTCCAAAGTCCTTTGTTTTGGAACCAGTGCAGCAACTACTTCTCCACCGAAAATCACCGGATTCATAGGGAAAGTTTCAGGGCAAGCCGTCACTGGCAGAGGTCTCTGGGCCTGGAAATACGTGGCTTGCTGAGCGTGGAGCACCCTCTAGTGTCTGTCCAGGGTAAGTCAGGTCCAATGGGAAACTTTCCAAAGATCCCAATTTACCACCAATAGTTTCTTTCCTTAGTTTAGTGCTCCTTATGGTTAAGCTGCCTTTAGGTCTCCGCCACAAGACAACAACACTGACAGTCTAAAAATAATAAATAACATAGTTGCCAATATTTTGGGGCACTTACTATGTCCCAAGCCTGTGTTAATGGTCTTACCTGGTTACCCAAGAGGTAGATACTACTGCTACTACTAGTAGCACTAGTACGAGTACTACTTCTACTACTACTATTATTATTTCTGTTATACAGAAATAATAATAAACCGAGGCAGGTGAGACAGCCAGGTAGAGGCAGAGCCAGAATTCAATCCAAGCTGTCAGACTTCATAACCATGCTTAATTTTTTGATTTACTGTCAAAGAGAAGCAATAACCCCAGGCAATCCGAAGATAAATCTAGTCAAATTTCTCCTGTTTACTTGGGAGAATTGTCATTTATGTAAATCCAGAAGATTTATGTTGAAATGTCAAGCATGGAATGAGAATGAGCCTCTCTTGGGCTCATATTAAAAGGGATAGAAAGGAATAATCAAGACTAGGGTTTTCAAACTGCGGGTCATGGCTCACCGATGCGTTGTGTAAAAAATTTAGTGGGCTGTGAGTAGCACGTTAAAAATTGAAATACGATAATAGATCAGGAAAACGCTAGACTGCACAGCAATCCAGCACATATTCTCTCTCTCTCGATATACACACATAATATATCAACACATAATATATATGTATATGAGAATATACATAGAGGACTGATCAAAAACATTTGAAAACTGCTGATCTATCTATCTTCCTCTCTGCCCAGGACTATAGTCAAACCATTTCATCCAGGTGAAGCTGCCTTCTCTTTTGAGACCCCAATAATGTGACTTCCATTTCTCTTCCCTCTTCTTAGCCATTGCTTTTCTTGGAGCAACCCACGCTGCCCGGAAGGTCATCTCGGGTCTAAGTTAAATTCCTCATGCTATAGCCACCCCTCTTCCTTTTTTTGGAGCTAAAGAATTGAGACTTCTTCTTTTTGTGACGGAACCTGTGAGTAAAAACAGTGAGTTTATTTTAAAAATCTAGTGTGCGGGCTTCCCTGGTGGCGCAGTAGTTGAGAGTCCGCCTGCCGATGCAGGGGACGCGGGTTTGTGCCCCGGTCCGGGAAGATCCCACGTGCCGCGGAGCGGCTGCGCCCGTGAGCCATGGCCGCTGAGCCTGCGCGTCCGGAGCCTGTGCTCCGCAACGGGAGAGGCCACAACAGTGAGAGGCCCGCGTACCGGAAAAAAAAAAAAAAAATCTAATGTGCTTATCCAATCATGTTTTTTTTCTCTAAACTTCAGAGGTTGGAGTTACATTGAAAGATGATAGACATTAACTAGCCCCAATTTGTATTTGAGTTTTGGAGAAGTTAAGTAACTTGTCTCAGTTCACACAACTAATAAGAGAAAGACCTAGGATTTTAACACAGGACAGCAGGCTTTCAACCACTATGTTATGCAAAAGAAATACCCCCTCAGCAGCCAGGGCTGAGATCACAGACATGGTGTCTGGGATGCTGATGAATTGGATAGACAAGAATGTGCGTTGAGCTGTATCCTAGGAGCTGCTATATTACAGAGATGTTTGAGCTCCAGAGTGTCGGAGGTCCCATGACACAATGAGTTTGGAGGTGGGTCCGTGGTGTTTGTGCCTGATCTGTTATACTGAGGATAAACGTGTTTCAGTGTGAGACACTGGGCTAGGTCTCAGAACAACTGTGAGATGCTTATTGTTATTATCCCCACATAGCAGTTGAAGAAATTGAGGTTCAGGTTAGTCCACAGAGAGTAAATAGCTGAGATGCAAATCAGGTAGTAAAAATTATCATTAACAGCTAACTGAAGTCTCGCTGCGTGACAGGCACTGTGTTAAAATGCTTGCATATATTATCTCATGTGATTGTTTCAAAGACTTATTAGCTGAGTTTTCAAGTTAAGAAAAGATTAATGTGCCTAAGGTTACACAGTTAGTGCAGGCAGAGCCATGAGTCAAGCTTTTGTCTGCCTGTCTCCAAAGACCCTGCTCTTCACCACTCTAAGATCTAACCAGGGGGGACTTCCCTGGTGATCCAGTGGTTAGGGCTCGGCGATCTCATTGCCGAGGGCCCGGGTTCAATCTGTGGTTGGGGAACTAAGATCCCACATCCCACAAGCCGTGGAGCTCGGCCAAAAAAACAAAAAACAAAAAAAACAACGAAAGCTCTAACCAGAGAATGTCTGACCTTTTCCTGGGCCACGGAAGCAAAGTGAATCTAAAAACAGAAAAAAAAATCAGAGCCATAAAATAGTCAGGATGGCGTGGTTGTTAGTACGTAATAAGCGTTGGCCCTTATTGGTTCTAACTACCTATTGCTACATAACAAATCACCCACAAGCTTGGCATGGTTATTGATGTCTCCTTGCTAATGAAAATGGTATCTAGAGGACAGCCAAACTTGTTCCCATAGCATATCACTCCTGAAGGAGGGGGTGGCCTCCCCGTTCTCAGTCCCTGGCCAAATGCCACAGTGCTGGGGGAGGTCATCCCACCCACTTGGGGATGGCCCCCGGGATCAGTTGAGTGAACGGTAAAGGGAATTTATAAGCTTTAAGGATGATAGCACCACCGTCACGTCCGATGAGGCTTGCTTTCTCTCTGTGCCTTCCATTCCTTAACAGACATCTCTGATAAAGGACAGGACCTGAGGGTCTACACAATTTGCCAAATGTCAGCAGTCGTCTTAGCAATAAAGGATGTCTCGACCAACAGTTGGCTCCTTCTGCACATTTTTTCAGACGTTTAGGCCATAGTCAATTGTCTAGCCATTTGGTCCAACCAATGACAGCAACAAGAGCTCCTTATTCCAAGGTCACCCCCTTCCGGATAAAGAACTCTGGGAATGTTCTTGCTTCACAACTGCCCAAAAACTTAAATCAAGGTCAGACATGCCTCTGCACATACTAGAGCCACAATACAAGGCCTCACCAAGACACTCTTCATCCCCTTCAGAGTTCCTGACATTGAGAATGACCAAGGCATTCATTTCACTTCTAAAGATACATAATACTGCACTCCTGAACAAGGCATTCCGTAGAACTTTCACCTCCATGACTGGCTTCAGGCTGTACACTCCTAGAGCACCATAATGGCCTACTTAAGCAAATTCAAATTTAATTAAATGAAATGACACATTTTAGTTATGAAACATTAAGGGTGAATTATAATCCAGGTGTGATAAGGGCTTGATCATCTTTTCGTATGATTATTGGCTCATAATCTGACCAATAAAATAATTCTCAATAAATTTAAAAGGATTAAAATTTACAGAGCATGTTCTCTCCAAAACAGAATTAAACCAAAAATCAATAACAACAGAGCCGATAAATCATCAAAATTTCTGAAACTTAAGCAACACACTTCTTTTTTTTTTTGCGGTACGCGGGCCTCTCACCATTGTGGCCTCTCCCGTTACGGAGCACAGGCTCCAGACGCGCAGGCTCAGCGGCCATGGCTCACAGGCCTAGCCACTCCGCGGCATGTGGGATCTTCCTGGACCAGGGCACGAACCCATGTCCCCTGCATCAGCAGGCGGACTCTCAACCACAGCTCCACCAGGGAAGCCCATTTTTTAAATAATAATTTTTAAAAAAGCTTTTTATTATTATTTTGGCCATACCGTGCAGCTTGTGGGACCTTAGTTGCCCGACCAGGGATCAAACCTGCACCCTTGGCAGTGAAAGAGTGTAGTCCTAACCAGTGGACCACCAGAGAATTCCCTAAGCAACACACTTCTAAATAACCCACAGATCCTATGAGAGATCATAAAGGAAATTAGGAAATATTTTGAGCTGAATGAAATTGAATAATACAATTTATCACAATGGGTGGATACAGCTAAGGCAGTGCTTAAAGGGAAATTATAGCATTACTTTTATTAGAAAAGAAGAAAGGTCTAACAGTAATGCTCTAAGCTTGTACTTTAGAAATTAGAAAAAATAAAGGATCAAATCAAACCCGTAGTAAGCAGAAGGAAGGAAATAATAAAGATAAGAGTGGAAATCAGTGAAATAGAAAATGTATAAACAGTAGAGAAAAGTCAATGAAACCAAACACTTTCTTAAAAGATCAATGAAACTGATCAACGTCTAGGCAGACCGTTCAGGAAAAATAAACAACTGAGATGACACAAATTACCATGATCAGGAATGAATGAGGGTACATCCCTACAGATCCTATAGACATTACAAGAATATTAGGAACAACTTTATGCCAGTACGTTCAACAACATAGAATACATGAATAAATTCCTTGAAAGACACAAACTTTCAAAGCTTACTCAAGAAGAAATATACAACCAGAATAGTCCCATGTTCATAAAGAATTAGAACTTGAGGTAAAAAAAAAAAATCTTCGGGCTTCCCTGGTGGCGCAGTGGTTGAGAGTCCGCCTGCCGATGCAGGGGACGCGGGTTCGTGCCCCAGTCCGAGAAGATCCCACATGCCGCGGAGTGGCTAGGCCCGTGAGCCATGGCCACTGAGCCTGCGCGTCCGGAGCCTGTGCTCCGCAACAGGAGAGGCCACAGCAGTGAGAGGCCCGCGTACCGCAAAAAAAAAAAAAAAATCTTCCCACGAAGAAAACTACAGGCCTAACTGGCCTCAGTGGTGAATTCTACCAAACATTTTGGAAAGAATATCAATTCTACACAAACTTTTCCAGAAAATACGAGGCAATCCTTCCCAACTTATTTTGTGAGGCCAGCATTGCCGTGATATCAAAATGAGGAAAAAAAATATAGAAAACCAAACCAAACAACTACAAATCAACAATCATCCTGAACTTAGATACAAAAAACGTTAACATTTAAGCAAATCAAATGCAGTAGTAAATAAAAAGGCTAATACATCAAGATCAAGTGGGGTTCATCCTGAGAAGGCAGGGTTGGTTTAACATTTGAAAAATCAATGTAATTCAATTCACTATATCAAAAAACTAAAAAACATAGAGACATAAAAACCACTTGATCAAATTTACCATCCATTCATGACAAAAACTCTCAGCAAACTAGGAACAGAAGGGAAATTCCTCGACTTGATAAGGAGCAACTAAGAAAAAACTTACGTCTGGCATTATACATAATAATGAAAGAATGAGTGCTTTCCTCATAAGATCGGGACAACACAAAGCTACGTGCTCTCATCATTAGCATGGTACTAGAGGTCCCATGCAGTGAAATAGGCAAGAGAAATAAATGAGGCATATAGACTGGAAATAAATAAAGCTGTCTTTGTTCACAGATGAAATGATCATCTATGATGAAAATCCTAAGGAATCTACTAAAAAAACAACTACTAGAGCTAAAAAGAGATATTAACAAGGTCACAGGATACAAGCAAAATATACACCAACTATATGACCCACCAATCCCACTCCTAGGTATTTTACCAAGAGAAATGAAAACATCTGCCCACATGAAGGTTTGTAGTTAATGTTTATGGCAACTTTATTCATAATAGCCCCAAACTGGAAACAGCCCCAACATCTAACATTTAGTAAATTGATAGATAAATTGTGGTATATACATAAAAAGGAATAAATACACTCAGTGACAAAAGGAAACCAATTACTGAAACATACAATAGAAATAAATCTCAAAATTAGCATGTTAAATGAGAGAAGCCAGACAAAAATACTACATTCTGAATAATTACATTTCCATGAAATTCTAGAAAAATCAAGTTAATAGTGACAACAAGATCACAGATCAATGATTGATTGGGGATGAGTGAGGAGCAGATTGACTGCAAAAGGACACCAGGAAACTTTCTGTGGTGACAGAAACGTTCTGTATCATGATTAGGGATAGTAGTTATGTGGCTATACACATTTGTTAAAAATCATTGGATTATACACTTTATTTTTTAAATAAATTTTATTTATTTTATATATTTATTTTTGGCTGTGTTGGGTCTTCATTGCTGCGCGTGGGTTTCCTCCAGTTGCAGTGAGCAGGGGCTACTCTTTGTTGCGTGCGCGGGCTTCTCATTGCATTGGCTTCTCTTGTTGCAGGGCATAGGCTCTAGGCTTGCAGGCTTCAGTAGCTGTGGCATGAGGGTTCAGTAGTTGTGGCTCCTGGGCTCTAGAACACAGGCTCAGTAGTTGTGGCACACGGGCTTAGTTGCTCCGCAGCATGTGGGATCTTCCCCAAGCAGGGCTCGAACCCGTGTCCCCTGCATTGGCAGGCGGATTCTTTTTTTGTGTGTGTGTGGTTAGTTTTTTAAACATCTTTATTGGAGTATAATTGCTTTACAATGGTGTGTTAGTTTCTGCTTTATAACAAAGTGAATCAGCTATACATATACATATATCCCCATATCTCCTCCTTCTTGCATCTCCCTCCCACCCTCACTACCCCTCCCCTCTAGGTGGTCTCAAAGCAAGGAGCTGATCTCCCTGTGCTATGCGACTGCTTGCAGGCGGATTCTTAACCACTGCGCCACCAGGGAAGTCCCTATACACTTTAAAATGGTGAGTTTTATTACATATAAATTATACTTCCATAAAGCTGACAAAAAAAATACTGAAGGGCAGAAAAACCACATTCTGTGAATCTGAGTCTCCTATATCCAGACTAAATGACTTGTTATAAAAATAGTTTCAAAATTAGTCTTTAATTAGCCCAATACACTACCTCAGGATCTTTGCACTAGCTGTCCTCTGCCAGGAACACTCTTGCCTTCCACGGTTCTCCTAAATAACTCTTCACCTGTCCTTCAGGTCTTAGTTCCAATATCATGTCCTTATAGACAACTTCCCTGAACCACCCTTCCAAATTATGTTCCACCATTATTCTCTATCATAGCACCTGGTTCCTTCTTTCTTCAAGCACTTTATGTGACTCTGTAATTAAATGTTGGCTTCTGTGTTAATAAATTTATTTAACATCTATGGTCCCCCAGAATGTAAGTTTCATGAGGTTAGGAACTGTGTCTATTTTTGTTCAACAAAACAAAAGGCCAGGACTTCCCTGGCGGTGCAGTGGTTTAAGGATCCACCTGCGAACGCAGGGGACATGGGTTCGAGCCCTGGTCCGGGAGATCCCACATGCCACGGAGCAACTAAGCCCGTGCGCCACGGCTGCCGAGCCTGGGCTCTAGAGCCTGCGAGCCACAGCTACTGAGCCAGCGTGCCACAACTACTGAAGCCCGCGCGCCTAGAGCCCACGCTCCGCAACAAGAGAAGCCTCTGCAATGAGAAGCCTGCACACTGCAACAAAGAGTAGCCCCCGCTAGCTGCAACTAGATAAAGCCTGCGTGTAGCAACCAAGACCCAATGAAGCCAAAAATAAATAAATAAATAAATAAATAAACAAAATGTTTTAAAAAACCCAAAAGGCCATTGTCATCATGGTTGACAGATAAAAGGTTGAAGATTAATATTTACCCAAAACTAAGAGCTCTCTCTAAGTGACAATGAAAAGACCAATGCTTAAAATGAACTTAGGTTTGAAATAGGCAATTTACAGAACAGCCAATAATCATATGAAAAGATGATCAACAAACCTGTTAACAAACTTGTACTCTCACACCATATATACAAATAAATCTCAGGTATATATATATTTTTTTAATTTATTTATTTGGCTGTGCCAGGTCTTAGTTGAGGCATGTGGGATCTTTGTTGCTGCATGTGGGATCTTTAGTTGTGGCATGTGGGATCTAGTTCCCTGACCAAGGATCAAACCCGGGCCCCCTGCATTGAGAGCACAGAGTCTTAACAACTGGACCACCAGGGAAGTCCCAAATCTCAGGTATATTTAACAAAATAAAGAAAAATAACATTTAGGTGTTGTGGTAGAAAGAATAGTGACACCCCTCCCTCCCCGAACACAAAGCTGTCCACACCCTAATTCCTGGAACCTGTAAATACATTATCTCACACAGCAAAAGGACTTCATAGATATGTTAAGGACCTCGAGATGGGGAGATTATCCTGTATTATCCAGGGAGGACCAATCCAATCACAGATCTTTAAAACTGAAGAATCTTTCCTGGCTGAATCAGAGAAACAAACCAGAGAAGAAGGAAAAGAAATTTGAACATTAGAAGGACTTGACAGGCCACTGATGGCTTTGAAGATAGAGAAAGGAGAGAGGCAAGGAATGTGGGTGACCTCTAGAAGCTGGGAACAACCCTCTGTTGACAGCCAGCAAGGAAATAGGGTCCTGCAGTGCAAAAAACTAAATTCTGCTAACAACTCAAATGAGCAAGGAAACAGATTCTCCCCTAGAGCCTCCAGAAAGGAATGCAGCCCTCACAATGCCTTGCTTTCAGCCCAGTGAAACCTGTCTGTATGACTTCTGACCTACAAATTATAAGATGACAACTCTGTGATAGTTTTGTATGGTAGCAATAGAAAACTAATACAGGTGTCTGTATGAACACTTCGTGGAGTGTGGAGAACTTTCTAACTAAAGCCAGACACCCCAATTTCTATTTTAAAAAGATAAGCATCTTTGATCTTATTTTTAAAACACATGGAAAACATACCATAGACAAAATTGAAAATAAGTTGGGGAAGTATTTGCAATGCAGATGACTGACAAAAGATTAGTAACTATAACACACAGGATATTTTGTAAATTTCTAAAATAGTACAAAAAGGGGGAAAGTTTTCAGAAAGAAAATATTCAAAGAGCACATCTAAATCGTCAATAGATATAAGAAAAGATGGACAGCCTCTCCAATATCCAGTTAAGGCAAATGAAATAAAAAGGGATAACTTTTCTCTATCACATTGGCACATACGATAAAGGATAAAAACACTATTGGTGGAAATGAGAGTTATTGTAGCTTTTAAAGAAGGTTGTCTGGTAACAGCTATTGAAATACCCATACCCTTTGACCAGCTCCTAAAAGCAAGCTGGCTGTAAAGTTATGTGCATATTTATATATATTCTATCTCATTAAAAAGAGACAAATAAGCAAAAAAAGAAAAATTCTGTGTGTATTGTGTGTTTATGTTTGTAAAAGCAAGAGAGAAAGGTATGGAAAAACACAACAATAATTTGTATTATTATAAATCCCCAAATTTATATAATTTGGGAGAAAAAGTGATGGATATTTAAAACACACAAACTTAAAAAAGGCACAATGCGGGTTTCCCTGGTGGCGCAGTGGTTGAGAGTCCACCTGCCGATGCAGGGGACACGGGTTCGTGCCCTGGTCCGAGAATATCCCACATGCCGTGGAGCGGCTGGGCCCGTGAGCCATGGCCGCTGAGCCTGCGCGTCCGAAGCCTGTGCTCCGCCACGGGAGAGGCCACAACAGTAAGAGGCCCGCGTACCCCCCCAAAAAAAAAAAAAAAAAAAAAGGCACAATGCTTGAGTCATAAAATTGTATTGAAGAGTAAATATTTTTTTTTAATTGAAGTATAGTTGATTTACAATGTTGTGTCAGTTTCAGGTATACAGCAAAGTGATTCAATTTATTCTTTTCCAGATTCTTTTCCATTATAGGTTATTACAAGATATTTAATATAGTTCCATGTGCTATGCAGTAGGCCCTTGTTGTTTATCTATTTTTTATTTAGTAGTGTGTATCTAAGAGTAAATATATTTTAAATGAACAGAAGACTCCCCTCTCCTGCCCCCCACTCAGGTCAGGGGCCTCTGCAGGGTCCCTGGGCCTGTTTCCTGACAATTTGCAAGATGGCTTCTGGCCTCCTCTCTGTCTTCCCCTCTAGAATGTGTGCTCTCTGACCGCAGGACCTGCCTAAGTCTTAGTCACCACTATCCCTCCCAATGCTTAACAGTTAATGATTTTGGAATGAATTCTTTAACGAAAAAGACTCACAGAGGAGGATATCCAAACTGCCAATAAGCATATGAAAAAGTGCTCAACCTCACTAATCTTCAAAGAAATGCACATTAAAATCACAATGAAATATCACCTCTTACCCATCAGGATGAAAGCTATTTAAAACAAAACAAAGCAAACTAGGAAATAACAAGTGTTGGTGAGGATGCGGAAAAATTAAAATCCCGTGCACTGTTGGTAGGAATGTAAAATGGTGCAGCCACTATGGAAAACAGTATAGAGGTTCCTCAAAAAATTAAAAATAGAACTATCCAGCAATCCCATTTCTGGGTATGTACACAAAAGAATTCAAAAGCAGGATTTTAAAGAGATGTTTGCACACCCATTTTCATTGCAGCGTTAATCACAAGAGCCAAGAGGTGAAAGAAACCCAAATGTCTGTCAACAGATGAGTGAATAAAGAAAAGGTGGTATTACATACAATGGGATATTGTTCAACTTAAAAAAATAGGGAAATCCTGTCACATGCTGCAACACGATGAACCGTGAGGATATTATGCTAAGTAAAATAAGGCAGTCACAAAGAGACAAATACTGTATGAGTCCATGTACATGAGATATAAACTCAAAAAAAAAAGAAAGTAGGATGGTGGAAGGGGGGGGAAGGGGGAGCTGTTGACCAGTGTATATTTTGTGTTATAAATTTTATGTTATAATTTTTTTGTTATTTGTTCTTACTACTTTTTAAAATGCATGCACAAACATAGACACATTGCAACATCATTATAAACCCACCCGAATAACTAAAATGAACAAGAGAGATAATGCCAGGAATTGGAAGGGATGTGGAGCAACTGGATCTCTCGTACATTCCTGGTGGGAGTGTAAACTGGTCAACCACTTTGGAAAAGTGTCAGTATCTAGCAAAGATAAACATACCCCTACCCTATGACCCAGCATTTCTACTCATGAGTCTCTAAGTGCAGGTGTCCATCAAAACACATGGGCACCAATGTTCACAGCAGCTTTTTTTTTTTGTAATACTGGAAACAACCCAAATGTCCACCAAGAGAAGAATGGATAAATATATTGGTATATATTCAACCAATGGAATATGACATTAAATGGAATAAGGCAATAAAAAAGAATGAACTAGTATGACACACAGCAATACGGATAAGTCCCACACACATAATATTGAGCAAGTGAAGCCAAACACAAAAGAATACATGTCATGACTTCATATATATGAAGTTCAAGGACAGACAAACTTATCTATGGTGACAGAAGACAGAATTATGGTTACTTCTGGGGGCTATTGACTAGAAGGTTATAAGGGAAGGCTGGAAATATCTTGATTTAGGTACACATGTACATATGCAAAAATACATGAAAAAAAAAATACATGGAGCCACACACTTAACACTGGCACCCTTTGCTACATTATCAATAAAAAATGTAGGGCTTCCCTGGTGGCGCAGTGGTTGAGGGTCCGCCTGCCAGTGCAGGGGACACGGGTTCGAACCCTGGTCTGGGAGGATCCCATATGCCGCGGAGCGGCTGGGCCCGTGAGCCACGACTACTGAGCCTGTGCGTCTGGAGCCTGTGCTCCGCAACAAGAGAGGCCGTGACAGTGAGAGGCCCGTGCACCGCGATGAAGAGTGGCCCCCGCTTGCTGCAACTGGAGAGGGCCCTCGTGCGGAAATGGGGACCCAACGCAGCCATAAATAAATAATTTTTAAAAAATAATAAAAAAATTAAAAATGTAGAAAAATAGACTCATTCATGGGAACAAATTGAAATTTTGTCATATTTCTATATTCATATTTCTACATTCATATTTAAGGGGCTATAGAATAAAATCACCATTTGGATGCCTTTTTCTCTCAGCAGTGTAAGCTCACCAGAACCTGCGAACCAGTGGAGGATGCAGAGGCAAAACGTAAATCATCCTGCCTGCTCCCCCATTTTACAGGGGAAACAAACTGAGTCCAGGGGTGGGTGGGTGGGGAGGGCTGAAGTTAGTGGCAGAGCCAGGCCTAGAACTCAGATCTGAGACACACCTTACACGCCTCCCCCGTCCCCATCCATTTGCAGGAAGGGGCTGGATTATGACTGGGTCCCCAACCCCATTCTGGCTGTGGAGGAAGGCTTCCAGTATGAGGCCAGGCAAGCAGGGCAGTTCCTGGGGACCAGCCAGCTAGGAGTCAGGAAGGCTAGAACTCAGACTGGGCAGTTTCACTGATAACAGGTTAAGCTGAAACCTCTATTTGGGTCTGAGAGAAAAATAACGAGAAGAGCCTGTGGTTTCAGGATGGTCCTCTAGTAACCTCAAGGAACAAAACACAAAGAAGCCCGAAGGGCTGGGATGGAAAGTGAAACTTCCAGGCTCTTCCTTTGACCTTGGCCAAGGTCGTTCCCTCGGGCCTCACCTGTCCTGTTCATTCAATGGGGGAAGATCCCATTTGCGGCCCAGGGAATAGAAGAAAGGTGGCAGGTAGAAGTGCAGCTCTCAGCCTGGTGCCGAACCCCCGGGGCGGCCCGAACCCCCGGGGCGGCCTGAGCCCCAGGCAGGCCGAGCTGCAGGAGGGGTGCGCGGGAAGTCGCCCCCGGGTGCTGCATCCTGCGGGAGAAGGGCTGCAACCTGGCAAGGGACTGGGTGGGGGTGAGGGGTCGGAGGAGAAGTCCTCTGCCTAGATCTGTGGCCTCCAGGCCAGAGTCAGGGCACCCCCTCCTCTTCTCAGACTCCTCAGACCTCGCCCTTCTCTCTCACATTCCCAACTCCCAAAGACAACTTGTCGCTCTCTTCAGAAGCTCAGGGCTTCTTTCTGTCCCCCAGACTCTGCTTTCTCCCACTTCTTTTGTCTATTTCTCCATTTGACGGCTTCTCTGGGAAGCGTTCCTCGGATCCTCTTCCCTCTTGTCTGTTAACCGCCCCCTCCAACCCCGCGCCTTTGCCTTTGCCTCCCCCCTCCCCCGCTCTCTCTCTCTCTCTCACACACACACACACACACACACACACACACACACACACACACACACACACACACACACACACACACACACCCTCTCTTTTCTCTGCCGGCCATCTCGGCGCCTTTCCTCCGCGGCCCTGGCCTTCAAGAAGCGCGGAAGGCCCACTCTGGGAACCGCCGCGCGGCGATCCGACAGCGCCCCAGGGAGGGGCAGGTAAGACTGGCGGAATCCCCGCCCGGGCGGACGCGAAGGAAGGTGGCGTCCGCGCCGATCCGCCGCCCGGGCCCTGTCCTTGCTCCCCAGCTCGCTGGCGCCAGGGGGACGAGGACGCCCGAGTCCCTTCACGCCCCCGCGCCGTCGGCGCCGCTGCCCCAGACCTAGACGCCTTGCCCAGGCCTCCCAGGGCGGGGTTGGGGGCGGCGACCGGCAGCAGCCTAACCCGTGGCCCCAGCGCCGTCACCTCCGTCCCTAGGCTCTGTCGCGCCCAAAGCCCCGGGTTCCCGCAGCCTAGGAAGACGAGCGGAGGAAGGCGCTGTCCGGAGAGGTAGGTAGACGCTCCCTGCCTCCCACCAGCCGCTGGGGGCAGCGACCCTGCAGCTCAGAGCGGCGGCGCGGAAGACCCCTCTGGAGCTGGGCACTCCCACAGCCGCACTTTGAGCGCCGAGCGGCCACGGCGGGCGTGAGCCACCCGGGTCCACCAGCTAACCTTGAGCTCCTGGCCGATCCAGCCTCCTGGGTGGGGCTTGGGGCGTACCCGCAACGCCTGCCCCCCCAACCCCCGCCGGCTCCCACAGGACTCCTGCTCTCCAAGCGAAGGTGTGTATAAGGGGGCAGAGGGGTCGCCTCCCATCCTTCCCGGGCAACTCTGGCTCCCGGGAGCTGGGTGCTGAGGGCAGCCTTGGGTCCTCTCCGCCGGGTCTCCCTGCTCACAGCCCGGGATTCCAAGCCGATATAGCCAGAGAGTCAGGGGCCGGCGGCCCTGAGGGACCTTGTGGGTGGGCGTCGCTTGGAAAGGGACAGTGGTTATTCTTTCTCCACAGAAATTAGAAATTGGCCTGGAACTCTGCGTACAGACGGGAACCCCCAGGCCCCCAAGGTGCAGAATCAGCTCTCTCTCTAGCGGCCTCCTGGAAGGAATGGAGGGAGAATGTTTGGGGAGAGTCTCTTGCCTCGGACGGCCTTTCCACGCAGTAAAGGGGACCTAGATTTCATTGCCCTCCGGACTGCGCTGAGGCTTGCGTGGCCTTCTACCTAGGAGAGCCTGTGTCTGAATATGAAGGGATGCCAGGCGCCGCCATCTTACTTGAAACTCATACTCACAAAATGATGTGTGTGCATTTTTGTAGAGGGGCTTGTTGTTTATGGGAGGGGGCAGAAGGCCGGGAAAGGATCTCAGTCCGTATGGACTGGGCCAATACAAAATTGCTCGCCTTTGAAAAGGCATGTAGAGAGAAGCAGGCATAAAGGGACTGCATGGTGGGTATTTCAAGGTCTCCTAGGAATTAGTAATTCTCAGGAGTCAGAGACCAATCCTGTATCAGGGCAGCTGTGCCTCTCGGAGTATTAAGCAATCGTGTAAAGGTTGAGGATTAAGAATTTGTGAAAACATGCAAAAGAGACAGGAAATTATGTTCTCCCAATTGTGCTCAGTAATAAATGTAGCGGACGGGAAATTAATATTTTCACCTATTACTCTCCCCTTCCAAAGTAGAACAGCAGTACACAGTACATTTCACTTATTCCATGTATGGTAAATGTGGAAACATACAGCACAGAATTGTACTTTCCAGTATCAGTAGAAGCACAAAGACCCATAATGGGGAGGAGGTGTTCCCTCAGAGAAAGTCCTGATCCTTGGAGGAAGAGAGTTTGGTGGAAGACGGACAGCTGGGGGCTTTTCCTGATATAATCTTCCCTCTAACTCCCCCTTTGGAGCTGCAGCTCCTCCCTTTCTCTAGACTCTGGATGGAGCACTTGGCTCCGAGTCCAGAGAGGCCTCCTCACTCCCCCAGCCCAGGAAAGATGAAGCTTCCTTCTACGCCCAATCACATCGCCCTGGGCTCCCCAGGAGGCAGTCGCCCACAGCCATCTGCCAGGGTTTAGAACCACCACCCCCCGACACACACAGACACCACACACATGCACTCTGCCCCAGAGGAAATGCAAGGAAAGGCTTTACTAGTCCCAGGTTAGGCACTGTGGGAGACCCCAGAGGCCCTTAAGAAGAGCCCCTCACTCTTCCACACTGCAATTTGGGAGACCCAGACCCCCACCCTCACCCCCAGAGTACGGATGGCAGCTCTGCCTTCTCACTGCCTCAGAAGCACTTACCCCATGACTCAGGCAGCTGAGAACTTAGTCTCTCACCCACGCTGCCTCCAGCTTCTCTTCCTGGCCTGATTAAAACAAGCGTCAGGCTTCAAATGCTGTTGGATTAGAAAGAGAGTCTGATTGTTTTAATCTATTGGAATCCTCTCCCTGGTTTTCTCCTCTCTCATCACTCTTTACTCTTGGGTTTTGTCTTCTCTTTCTCCCCAAACATAGAAAGACAGAAAATCCATGGCTCTTCTGGATTTGGAGGGAAGGGACAAAGAGGAGGGACTATTTGACCCATCCAGGCAGCACCCAGAGCTGTGATCTGGAGCACCAAGCCATCATAGGAGACCCTGCCCTCCAGTGCTTAGAGGTTATTTGATTCCACAATCCCCCCTCACCCAAGATCCAATGGCACCATCTTCTTTAAGAGGAACTAAGGATTTGGGCCTTCTGCAGTTTTCAAAAAAATAGGAAGAAGAAAAAAATGATGTAGTTATATTTGGGTGGCCAGATGTGGAGGAAGCAGGCCTGGGCTCACAGAGAAATGAGTCCTCAGAGCTGACAGGGTTGCAGGGCCAAGCCTGCCACGATTGAGACTTGGCGAGGGCAGGCTTGGCCCCTGACCCAGCCGGCAAGGGACCCTGGCCTGTTCAGCAGGTGGAAGTGAGATCAGTGGGCTGAGGGTCCAGGTTCCTCTCCTGCCTGGCTGCCCTATGGGCTCCAGAGTCCCCAAATCAGGATTAACTGAAAGGAAAACCTCCAGATTTGTAATCTACTTGGGCACCAGACCCATCCCGAAAACAGTGGAGAAATTTGCCTCCTTGGCTGACTTTCAACTCTGCTCACTCCTTGTGGATGGGTCAGCTTGAGGTTTCAGATCTTGGGGTCCAGAGCTCACTGTCTAGGGAGCTAGACTGTGGGTTGGGGCCTCTCACCTCCTTTCCTCATACCTGCCTTGCTTCCTTCTCCTCCCAGAGCTTCTCAGAAGGTGACTAGGGCTTTCTTGTAGAGCCATGAAATCCCACAATTTCAGAGGATTTCAGAGTCCTTGAATGTTGGGTTAAGAACTCCTATTTGGATTGATCAGAGGAGTTTGCGTATGGAAAATGCTGAGACCAAATATGGTCTGTTAACATAGGTCTTCACTTTTTCCCACTCAGCTGATACCTTGGTGCTTACCAGGTCCACCTCCTGTGAAAGCACCCAGGCGGCTGTGTTCCTCTCTCACCACTGCCTGTAAAGAGAGGGGCGAAAGCCAGTGGGGCCTGAAATCTGGGACAAATCCCGATGCCTTCTTAGGAAGATGCCGAGTGGCTGTCCTCAGCCCACTTCCCGTCCTTCCCCTACCTTCTTCTGTCCCTTCCTCAGCTCCAGTTATAGGAATAACAGCCTTTACCTTGCAGAGGTAATTAAGGCCAGAGCACCCCAGCCCAGCCCATTTTGGGGCGGCTCTGAGTCTCCTCCTTCTCATCGCTCCGCTATTGAAGTACTCGGGCTACTGTTCAAGGGTGAATCTCAGCTGGAGTGGAGGTGAGGGCTTAGTCCGAAATTAACTGGATATTAAGTAACAATAATGAGAAACATAACCATGACCTGCTGAACCTCCACCATCCAGAAAAGTTCCTCCTTAAACTATGGTTGAAGCCCCCGCCCCAGTCGGACTAGAAAGGACTGGTCAGCATGCCCAGAACTCTTACGGAGAGAGGAGTCAGATCTTGTCCTTTAAAACAATAAAAAAGGGAGAGCGTCCAAATTTCTACTCGTTAAACCTCTTACCTCTTCCTCAGTCCGTTAGCTCCTTGCCCCCGGTTAGCCGGGATCCTGGGCTCTGATGTGAACCGGAGGGAACAAGGCTCCTCCGGATGCTGAGATGTCCCTGCCTGCCTTGCGCACTGCAGTGGGACCAGGACTCCTGGGGATTGGGATGGTTGGAGAAGTCTTGGAGAGGAATTTGGAGCCGTTACGCCCCTCGGTCCCCGACTCCGGACTTGCTTGGGACTGCGCGGAACACCGCAGGTCCTGCCTAGGGCTCTCTGGAGCTGGGCCAGCGCGGCAGCCCCCGACGGCGCGCACCCCGCGCTGCTCAGCCGGGGTCAGCACCTTCGCCTCCGGGCTGCGCGTGAAGATCTCGGTGCAGGGCTCTGGCCTGGCCGTGGGCAGGAGGACTGGAAGGTCGCCAGGCAGGGAGGCGGCCGCGCTGGAGCCGCAGAGTCGGCGTCCGGAGGAGGCTCGGGGGCACCTCAGGACTCCGAGCGCCTCCAGCTGAAGGTTGGCGCCGCAGGGGTGGGATCTGGAAGCCTGGGAGGGTCTAGCACCGAGCCCCGGCCCTCCGGAGGCTGGAGCCCGGCTGAAGGATTAGAAATGAGGCTTTCAAACCCGGCCGAGGTGTCGGGAAGCGGCATTTACGGAGCGAAGGGAGGTCGCAATTACAAGGTGACCCCCCTCTCCCCGGACGCCGCAACGCCAAGGGCCTGTAGACTCACAACCTCTGCGGTCTAAGGGGAGGAGATGGGGTGGGATGGGGGCTCTGTCCAGGCTCCAGCGCAGGGAGCATCCCGTCCCAAGCGGTATGACGGTGAGCGGGGACCACCGGAGGCCAGTGCGGGGCGCACTTTCCGAGGGAGAGTTTTCTTGCTCTCCTGCTCCGAGGGGGCGTGGGCGCTCGGCAGCCCCTCAGGAACAGTCCATTTGCTCCCTCCAGGCCGCCCACGCCACTTGCCCCCATTTCCCCCTCCCTGGATTTTTTCTCCCCGCGCTCTTCCTCCCCACAATTAACCAACTGGAGAAACCCGCCAGTTCCCGGCGGAGGGGCACTTCTCTCTTCCCGAACCGGCTAATTAATTAATCAGAGCCTTAAGGAGACCTAGGAGTTGTAAAAGGCAGTTTGGAAGAGGGGCCGCTGACAGGGGCAGGAACCTCCCGGTAAAGATGGGAGGTAGGCGCGCCTGGCAGCCTCCGCGGCCCCTCTGGGTCCTTCTCAGCACGCGGGTTTCGGCCGCTCCACCTGCCCGCCCCACTCCAGCTCCCGCCTTCCTGTCCGGCTGTTTCACTTCTATCTTTGTCATTCTCCATCTTCTCTCTGGCCGCCTTCGAGGACCCCTTTCTTTGTGTTTGCTTCTGTCTACCTGTCCAGCTGTTTCTCGCGCCCTTTTCCGCGCCCAACCTGGGTCAAGAGAACTTTAAGGTCATGGCGAGTGGCCCCGGCTGGCGGTCTCGGCTCCCGGGTTTCAGACACTGCACTGTAGGCCTGGCTGGAGCTGAGAGAGCAGGAGATCCGGGGAAAACAGGTCCTCCCCCCACCCCATCGCCCCAAGAGCAGGGCATTCGTGAAGGGAAAACAGATCCTGAAACTTTCGGCTCGGACCAACTCAGGACAAGGCAGCAAATGGCTGAAGGCCCAGGCACCAGTGGAGAAAAGCTCCATTTCATTTTCCTTAGAGACACAGAGACCTGTACAACCCTCTACATGGGCAAGGGTGCATGAGGTGGGGATGGGGCGTTGTGGGCTGCTTGTCTCAGTCCTGGGGTCCTCAGAACCTGTGAGCAGATGCCTCTTGTTCCAGGGAAGGCTAGGTGACAGTATCCATGCGACCTTGTGATACACACAATTGTTGGCCGGCTCCTTTAATTTATCTTGGTGCCCAAGTCTGTTTCACTGCTTCCCTCAGCATCACATTTGTGGTGTTTGTTTGTGAATAGTGAATAAAAAGTTCTTAGCATTTTGGGGATCACTGACTCATACTTTAAAATCTGATGAAAGCTATTGAATTCCTCCTCCCCATGGGGAAAAAATGCACTTAGGTAGTACTCACCAAATCCCATAATTTCAGAGGGTTTCAGACCCTTTGGACCCCAGGTTATGAACTCGTATTTGGATCAATTAAAGAAGTTGGTGTCTGGAAAATGCTGAGACCAATATGGTCAGTTAACTTAGGTCTTCACTTTTTTCCCTGTGGCTGGTATCTTGGTGTTTGCCAGGCCAACTTTCACCTTTACGAATGCCCATGCAGCAGTGTTCCTCTCCCCACCACTACTGGTGGGGTCTGGGTTCCCAGTGAGAGTTGGTCTTTCCTCCCTCCCCAGGACCAGGAGGCTTGAGAAAATGGGAAGAGCTTTGTGGGGGGGGGGGGGGGCGCTAATCTTGGACCAGCCAAGAGTGGCACCAACTGCTAGAGGGAAATCGGGCTTGGGCAGCCTCCCGGGGAATAAACAACATACCGGAACTCCTGGGAAGGGAAGGTTATTTGGCAACAACCCCCTAGATAATGTCTGTGAGCCAAGCCAATGGGCATCAAGCAACAGAATGTTCTTTTGTGTCCCTTATTGATCTACCTGTTCGGTTTCCTCAGATACCCCAACTCTTTGTGGGGCTGGAGACTTAGCCAAGGTTAGAAACTGGGGGGATACTGAACTCTGGGCTAAAAGGGGAAGATGTTTGCTCCCAAACATTTCTGTAATCTTGTTAGTAGGAGCCAAACAGCAGGTGGCCCCTGACATGCCTGGGGGACCTCCTAGTTTCACCCAGACTCAATGCTGTGGCTTGTTTAGACTTCATTCTTTCTCCACAGCCTAGTAAAAGCCTCCTGGCCTTCTCTCCACTCCTTTAAGTTGACCAAGTTAGACTTCCCAGAAGAAAAGTCAGGTTTCTTTGGGGTCTGAGAAGTGAAGAAACTTTCTTCTTCTTGGACTATGTTCAGACAAATTAGGGCAACTGGAACTCACCTGGTTTTTTTTTTTTTTTGCGGTT
Organism: Phocoena sinus; assembly: GCF_008692025.1. NCBI lineage: Eukaryota > Metazoa > Chordata > Mammalia > Artiodactyla > Phocoenidae > Phocoena > Phocoena sinus. Next base: position 35,745,079 of record NC_045782.1, read on the forward strand.
CGCGGGCCTCTCACTGTTGTGGCCTCTCCCGTCGCGGAGCACGGGCTCCGGATGCGCAGGCTCAGCGGCCATGGCTTACGGGCCCAGCCGCTCCGTGGCATGTGGAATCTTCCCACATCGGGGCACGAACCCGTGTCCCCCGCATCGGCAGGCGGACTTTCAACCACTGCGCCACCAGGGAAGCCCTCACCTGGTTTTATTGCACCTTCCCCCCTACACACACACTCCAACCCCCCTTAACTGCCTACACATTTCAGGCAAATGTGACTGGGGGCAGGGAAGACCCCAACCCATTCCTGATTGCCCCTCTCTGAGCCTGGCACAACCGACACCTACCGGTGCCAGCAGTTCTGGGCCATAACAAGAAGCCAATGGTTGGCTAGTAGTATTCAGACCCCTCCCTGAAAATAAAAAGAAAAAAGAAACTATTTTCTGCTTGGCACAACTTAAACTGAATAATTCTGGCTGTGAACACGTGACCTAAATGCTTTTAATCAGAGCAGAAGAAATATATGCCCATTTGTTCCCTACTTTACTAATTTAAAAAGCTAGTTGGTGTTCATAGGAATTTCCGACGAGGGTCAGGGGCCTGTACTCATCTTTCCTCCCTTCCTCACGCCCCTCTGCCCCACCCCTCCCCCACACAAGACTATCCCCACCGTGGAGTTGGCCTCCTTCTGACAGAGGATGGGAGGGGGATGCCCTCTGACCATCTTGCCCCTCCCCTGCTCTGGGACTTGGGCCCTGAAAAGGCGATGCTGCCATTGGCCAGAAGTTCTTGCCCAGCAGGGTTGTCCCCCTTCCCGGGCCTCTGGACTAGTTTCTGGGAGCAGAGACTTCTCACTGGCTGCAAGTCAGCAAGGCTAACGGGTGGAGTGCAGCTCCTGCTGGAGCTCCAGAGCTCAGCCCAGTGCTGGGCACACAGTAGGCACCCAGGAAATGTTTGTTGAATGTGGAATGAAAGTTCCCACCAAACAAAGGTCTGTGACTTGTCTGGGGACCCTCTGAGGCTGGTGCATGGAGAGCTCCAAGGCCTCCTGGCTGCCCAGGAAATGAGCAAGACCTGGTTTTTCTCAGGCATTTCTCAGATGTTCTGTTTTAATTCCAGCTTTCTGGGGTCCCTATTTCTTTGCTACCCATTCTCTAAGGCAGGCTCATTGAGAAGCTGGATAAGAATATACCACCACTCCCCAGACCTTTCCCCCAACCAGATCTAGATACTTCAGGCTAAAGGGAGTTTGAACCTGAAATGAGCCAGATAATTGCCCCAATTCTCTGTTCCTTATTGAAGAGGTAGTTACAGGCCAAGAGGTTCAAGGGGCCTCACTTTTATGGACATGGCTCTAAGTCAAAGAATACATTATACATATACAGACTGAGACACACACCCTCCAACATAGACTGATTCTCTGAGAACAAAGCAGGCTTCCTCCTCCTTCCCCTTGCCTCCCTCCTCCACCTCTTTTCTCCTCTTCCTCCTTGTTATTAATAGTTACTTTTTACTCCCTGTTCATCAGTCATTGTGGTAAGTCCTAGATACGTTGTATGTTAATTAATCCTTACAACACACTAAGAGTTAAGACATCCAGATTTTGCTGATGCAGAAACTGAGTTACTTTTCCAGGCATGAAGCCTGCGTGTGTGTGTGTGTGTGTGTGTATGTGTATGTGTAAAATAATGTCGATGTGATACTGGCAGACCTGAATGCTCAAGTGGCATAATGAGGCTGGAAATAAGGAAAATTGATAACGAGAAGATCTTAGAAGTTTTTGAAATATGGAATATTTTAAGAGAACGCAGTTCCTCCTGCCCTAAAATGAACAAAGAAATGCTGCAATTAACTGGCTAATTCCGAGGCCCAAATGCTTCCCCTTGAAATGGGCTGATAATGAGGCCGACAGTATGTCTGCAGTTGAATTCGCCTGATGTTGCTCCATTTCCCCCCCTAACTTTTGCGAATTGATTGGGCAAATCACAGTGAGATGCACAGACGGCCCCCGACACGCACAGGCTCACACACACAGGAATGGTGACACACACAGACCCAACTTTATCCTGCCTCCCGAGTCTTTTATGACTCAGCCCTGGGAATGAAAACAGAGTTTGGAGTGGAATAATGTGCCCGAGGCCGGGTAGGGCGCAGCTGCTCCAGATGTGTGCTTGGTATTTAGGCGTTGGCGAAAGCCCCTGCCTGGCTGGGAGAGGAGCATCTCCCGGGGCCCAGACCTGGGCAGGCGCTGCGTCCGCGGTAGCCCCACGGTAGGGCACGTGCCCTTTGCTGCTGCGGCCCCAGTGGCCCCCTCACCTCTCTTCTTCCCTTCCTTTCCTGCAGAGGATTCTCTGGGACCCCTGTCCTAAGAATAACTTTGGACAAACTTCTCTTAGAGGGCTCTGCAGTATAAAATGATGTCTCTGCCTTGGGGGAAGGGGAAGAGCGACCCCAGTTTCTCCCAACCTCTCCTCAGGTCCTGGATGTCTCTGAGCTCAGAGTCAGAGGGACTGGGTCCTGAGCAAGGCTTCTTTTCCCTTACCCCACCCTATTACTTGACTGGCCCCATTCAAGCCAAGGACAGTGACCCAACAGCCTGCCCTAAGGCCCCTTTCTTTGGGGTTTATGGGACAGTCGTATATCAGGCACCTTCTCTTAGCCATGGGGTCTCTTTTACAAAGGATTCGAACCTTACAATATCCCCATCCGTCTAGTAGGTCGTTTTCATCCGGGCCTTTGAAGGACTAAAGCACTTGCCCATGATCGCACACAGCTAGGGAGGTTATAAGCAGCTTGAGCCGGCCAGTCCTGGAAGGGAAAGGGCCGGACCTGTCTTGGCTCCCAACCTTGGCCAGCCTCTCCTATATCTGGCTCCAATTCCATTATGTGCCCCCCAAATCTTAAATTCAGAAAATACCAAACTTCCACCATAGACAACCTCCGAAGGCTGTCGTTCTCGAAATGAATTTTGCTTACAAGAAAGACAGTTTTTGCTGGGGTTGTCAGAATTTGGAATAAGAACATTCCATTCGGAGTACAGGACACGTCCTCCAGCCCTGCGTCACCACTTTTAATAACTGCTCTGATCTTGGGCTAACCACTTAATTTCTTCGGGCCTCAGTGACTTCGTTGTTTTTTTCTTAATTTAATTTAATTTATTTATCTTTGGCTGTGTTGGGTCTTCGTTTCTGTGCATGGGCTTTCTCTAGCTGTGGCGAGCGGGGGCCACTCTTCATTGCGGTGCATGGGCCTCTCACTGTCGCGGCCTCTCTTGTTGCGGAGCACAAGCTCCAGACGCGCAGGCTCAGTAGTTGTGGCTCGCGGGCTCTAGAGCGCAGGCTCAGTAGTTGTGGCTCACGGGCCTAGTTGCTCCGCGGCATGTGGGATCTTCCCAGACCAGGGCTCGAACCCGTGTCCCCTGCGTTGGCAGGCAGATTCTCAACCCCTGCGCCACCAGGGAAGCCTCTCAGTGACTTCTTTTGCATGTTATGGGAGGGGGTTAAAGATCCTGGTGCTGCCCCTGAGCTGGCTTCTGGAGAGATCAAAGGCGATTTGGGCTGTGGAAGGCTCCCTAGAGTCGGGGATGGGGTAGGGGCTGGGGAGCGCATGGAGCCATGATTAGCTGTGGATTCCTTTCCCAGCCCTCACTCGTTTAATCGTGTCTCTCTTGCTTGGCAGAGGGCGCCAAAGGCGACGCGCGGGCGGCCAGCTCCAGGCCAAGCCCAGTGCGCCTGCAGGAGCCGGCCCCGTCAACCCGGCGCTGGACACAGAGCTGCGGGAGGAGGATCTTCTTCAGCGCGAACTCAACGCTAGGGCGCCGCCTAGAGGTCGGCAGCTGCCCCAGCCTCATCCGCCAGCGACCACAGCTGCTTCCGCAGCCACGGCCAGAAACTGGGGGGGGGATAAATCCAGCTCGGGTTTCAGGAACACGGCTTCTGGCACCTTTGACTTGTCTGAGATACTCCCCGCTCTTAAGGAACCCTAGGAAGGGACGCTGACCTGGAAGGCCCAGAAATATTTATTCTTGTGACTCTCACTAAATGGGAGGGGGTGGCTGTCTCAGTTTTGGTTTCTTTGAGGATCCCGTGTTGTGCATCTGTGTCTGCACTGCCTCCTCTCACCATCCAAATTGTCCGGCCTCCTCCAATTGTGCTAGAACTCTGCTTTATCTTTCAAAGAGGGAAGGGAGTAGGGAACAGTTGCCCCTAAATCTAACAGCTTGGTCATCTACATTTTCAGTTTTCAGAATAATTTGGAAATGGACGTGCTTTTGGAAAAGTATTCGGAAAACTTTTGAGGGTGAAAAGAAACATTGCCTAAATGGCCTTCACTCACTAAGTGACCATTAACTCGTGTATGAGTGACATTCAGGAGTGTGCTTGTTGGCACCAGCGCCCCTGTTGGTGGGTGTCTGTGCTGAGCATTTGAAAGTTGACTGTGGGGCCAGGTGACCTAGGATGAAAAGGCTGCCCGGCATCCATGGTTCCGGGTGTTGGAGGCCCCGTGCCGAGAATTTTATTTGTTAAACTGGAATCCATGGCCTGGGTTCTCAGGATGGGGTAAGGGGAAGCCACAAAACTCCTGAAAAGTGTGTGCTCAGGTGTGTCATTCTAAGGCTGTGGTCTCTTCCTTTTTTTCAGATTCCACAGAGACCCAGGTCAGCAATGGGCAGGGAGCCAGCACACTGACCTGTGACTGCCCCTCCCCCAACCTAGGAGGGCAGGGGTGGGTAATAACACTCTTGAATGGTATGGAAACTGCTGCTCCTCGGGTCTGCCCTCCTCCTGTCACTAACAACTCCCAGAGGCAAATCCTCTCTGATGAAAGGAGTGACTCTTTAGTTAAAAATATATAGAGCAAGATGAAGGGTGAAATAAGGGAACTGGGGCACATGGAGAGGAGGGGAGCTGGAGGGGCGTCCCCATGCATATCCTGGAATATGAATGTTGGGATGGCAACAAGCCCCTTCCTGCCTTCCGGCTGTTAATGAGCTCCCTTATTCCTCCTTCTTGGTGAAGGGAAGGAGCCAGAGGGCATTGCCCACCCCTTGCCAGCTGAGGCAGAGTGGGACTGCCTGAAGCATAGTTAACCTTTCAGAAAATGTGGGACCTGTAAACCACAGCCTAGTATTTTCCCGGTGCATTCCACTTTTTATCCATTTGGTAAAAATTCCCAGTAGTGCTTTAGGGCCTTTTCTTGGAGGGGGAGGTGGTGGACTTGGCTGGTCACGCAGGGCCACACCTGTGTGTCTGTGTGAGGAAGGTGAGGGTCAGTGCACCAAATTCCCACCTGGGTCTGCAGCTAGGCCTCAGTCCTGTACCCAAGACTTGCCTGAGCCTCTTAGACCCGAATCCTTGGTTGTTTTGTGAAGAACTGGGAGGCATGGTGGAATGCCTCTCAGTTTGCTCTCCCACCCCGAAGCGCACCTAACCAGGCCCCTCCAGCAGAGAAAGTGAGCAAGAAATCAACAGCTTTACTCCTAGTTATCTGGAGCCCAAGGCGAAAAGGGATTTTTCTTAGTTTTGGTTCACGTGGTCGAATTGTGATTCCAAATGCAGATTCCACAAAGTTTTGTAAAAAATGAACGGCTCAGAGCAGAAAAGAACTATGGAGAGGATTCGTGCATGTCCGGGTAGCGGTCATTTTTGTTTGATTTTGAGGTTTTTAAGGAGCCGGAGAGGAGAGCAGACGGTGGCAGAGCTCGGCAGAGGCCAGCTTGAACATTACTAGGCCCTGGCCGTCACTTCCACTTCGGCGAAGACCGGCCCCTCTGTTTCTCCTCCGGGCACCCTTGCCCGGCTCAGCCCCCTCAGACCTTCGGACTCCCCTCTCCTCCCTTCTAGCAAGTACCTGGCAATAAATGGGGCGGGGCAGGGCAAAGATCTGGTGGCTAGAGACGAAAAAAGAAAAAAACCCGCTTTCGGCGGAAAGATGCAAAGAATGGAGGTCAGGGCGTGGCTGGCAGGGCCCGAGCTTTAGCAAGCAAGGACCGGGGCGCCTAGCTCTGCCTCGAGAAGAGCGGAGAGCCGAGCCGAGGACGTGCGTGGGCTCGGTGCGGGCGGTGGCCTCCAGCCCTCGCGAGCGCCGAGCAGGCTGACCGGGCGGCGGGGACCGCGGGCCAAGTCCGAGGCCAGGCCGCTTCTCTCCACGCAGACACGGTCCGTCCGGCGAAAGAAAGGGGCCGAGCGGGGCTTCCACGGCTCGTAAACTGGTTTCCCTTTCCTTTAACCCGCCCCCGGCCGTCTTTCTTTTCAGGACAGGAGGGGATGTAAACCGTTTGAAGTTCATCAACACGGTGAAGTTTTATTGTATTTCCTGTCCCCAAGATTTATACCCGGGAGGGGGAGAGGGCGGCCCCGCAGACTCCTGCGCTCCCTCGGACTTCCCCGTCGGACACGTGGCCGCTGGGACCCTTGCCTCCGGGGCGAGGCCGAGAGGGAGCCGGGCCGGGCGGGATGGGACCGCTCACTCCACGCCTCCAGCCCCTTCCGACGGTCGCTCCCGCCCAGCGCCGCCGCCGCTGCCCAGGTAAGTCCGCCGCTCGGCCCGCGCGGCCGCCGCCGGGTGCGGAGTGTTCGCCGGGGCACCTGTGAGGGTGCGGGGTCTGGAGGGGCGTAGGTGGCAATAGGGGACATCGGTGGGGGGCGGGGAGCGAAGGGCCCAGGCCGAAGGTCCGGAAGGAAGGAGCAAATTTCCCGGTTTCATCTGTGAATTCAGAGTAGATTGTCTTACCTGGGACAGCTCAGCCTCTGTGGAGCCGGGGTGGGGTGACTTCCTGGCGACTGCTCAGGTCAACCCGGTTTCCCTTCCAGTCCTGGGTTTCTGTTTGCTCCCTAGTGTTCCTGATACTTTCTCCCGCTCTGCTTTTTGGCTACCTCTCCGACTGTCAGTTTTTCTCCACTCTCTTGTCTATCCCTGGTTCAAAGTTGGGGTCTGATATAGGGCTTGAAGATTTGGCCTCTCAGAGCTACCCTGGGTGACTCTGGAATAGAGACAGTAGCCAGATGGTGACCGTAGACATACCTTGATAACAGTTTGAAGTTGAGAGAGGAATCTTTTTGGCTGTGGAGACCTTCAGCTGCAGAGACAGAGGCTGAGAGGCAGTGACCAAGCAGGTATATCCCCAGGGCCCTGCCCAGGCCTGAGGCTGGGCCTAGGGTCCCCTCTGACAGGGCTCCTGGGAGAGAGCGAAAGTTCCTGGAATCTGAGCTGCCACGACCAGCTCCAGCATGTTTTTGCCTGGAGTCCTGCCTCCAGTTCTTTGGACATGTTGTTCTGTGTTCTTTGGACATGCAACTGTGTTCTGTTTGGGAAGAGATGGAGGAAAATGGAGTTAGCTGGCCACCCCTTTGGGCCCACAAAAATGGCGGCAGGGGCCGGCCCCCAGTGAGCCCTTGACCCAGAGCGTGAACTGGAACTGCTGAGTGAATTAGATAGTTTCATGCTGTCGGGCCTGGATTTCTGAACACAACGACGTTAAACCACCCGACTCACGGCAGTTACTGTTCCTCGCTTAGTTGGAGGAGTGGGGGTGGGTGGGTGGGTAGTGAAGCAGAGTCAGGACTACTGTATCACCCTTGCAACATGGTGAAGAGGTTTGATGTCCCTAACCCAGGAGCAGCAAGAATGTTCCCTGGAGAAGAGATCTGGGATGTTCTAGGGTGTCTTCCACTTCTGTATTTGTTTACATGTGTGTTGAGAGGGAAAGGGGGAATGGGGAGCATTGCACTCTCCAAAGGCACGTTTCTGAGCTATTCTACAGAGTCAGAAGGATCTGAGTTGGGGCTTCAAGCTTCCGGCTTGGGCTCCTGTGTACATCCAGACTTTCCAAAGAAAGTCTCCCCAGCTTGGCAAATGCTTGATTTCAACAGAGACACAGGGGGTCCTTGAGGTCTTTGTAACTTTTCGCAGGGCAGACAGGGCTCCACCTCAACAGGAAGCTTCAGGTCCTTGAAGAAGGCTCAGTCTGTCCCATTCTGACAGGGAAACATCAGAATCCCTTGCAGTCTCAGCCTACAGGCCCCCAGGGTCCTTTCTAGGGCCCCCTAGTGGGACAGAGGTGGGTCCAAAAAAGTCCTCCCTTTTCCCATCCCTCAGCTGGCCCTTTCCCCACTGAGTGGCTAAGCCTCCCCTGTAGACCCTTGGGCTGGGCTATGGGTATACGCACGTCTGGAGGGCCACCTCCGACACCCAGAGGGGCCCGTCTTGCAGGCTAGTGGGGACCCCAGACTGTTGGACAGTTCAGCCCAGGCTGATGGAGTGGCAGGAGATAGAGAAGGGGCAGGTGGGGCGGGGCAAAGCTGTGATACCCTCTGTGACCCCAGCCCTCTCCAGGCTGCTAGCTCTCTGCCCAGGAAAGGAGTAACTAGAATTGCTGGCAGAAGGAGGGGTACAGTCCAAAGCATAAGCTAACTTTTATTCCCAAACATTTTCCCCTGCTTGAGGCAGAGGAAAGGCGGAAAGGGGCCCGGGGAAGAGGCTCGACCGCATGGGGCTCTGGCTCTGGACTGACTTGGAGGGCGAATGGTGTCTCTGAATAAGTGGACCCTGCTAGGGTGGACGAGGCCCTTGGGAGACCCACCCTCAGCCTGGGAGGAAATGCAGCCCTCAACCCATTGTCCTGGTGAGCAAAGGCCAACAATGCTGTCCCTTGACATTTTCTTATCCTCTGGTCTGGGTGAAGATGGTCTGGAGTGTCCTGCTGCCTACCATCCTTCTCCTCTGGCCTCTCACAAAGCTGCCCAGCCACTCAGAGCCTGACTGTCTTCCATCACTGGCGTCCCTTTGCCACCCCCTCCCAGGAATAGTGCTGTAAAAAGAAAAAAGGGGATGTTAGAGAGAAAGGAGGAAATAAAGTCTTTGGAAAGCAGAGTTTTACAACAGCCTCAGGTTTTATGGAAGCAATTCCGTAATAACCTTCTACCTGCCCAGTTCCTTTCCGCCCTGCCTGCTGCCCACCCCGTTTGTCCTCCTGGATGCCCCCTCCCAAAGAGTCAGCCACCACCCCCCAACATTCCATATTCCTGGTGGCTGATAGCTGGTAAGAAGATTCCCGAGATCTGCTTGGGCCGCTGAACTCTCCGTCCTTCCTTTCACCTCTGACATCCTGGGAGGGAGGTTCGGGAGAAGATTTCGTTACTTTACAGTTAAAATCCCCACTTGGAGTGTGTGGAAGCGCTAAGGATTGAACCCATGTGTGCAGATTCGATGTGATCCCCTTTGGAGTCTGTTGTGTGTAATGGGTGAAGGTTCTGGGGGCCTTGATTTCTTCCCCGCTGGAGCAAGTGTCCCCACACCTCTTTCTTTCCCACAGTGGGTCTGGACTCTGATCCTGGGTCAGAAGAAATAACTCCAGGTGCTTGGGGACACAGACATGGGGATTTCTCTAATTTCGTTGTACACAGCAGTGCTTTTGTATGACCTCCACAGTTTCCTGGGAGCTTTCCCATTCAACTCATTTCTGTCCACTGGTCAGCTTCACACTTGTGTGGGACACGCTTGTGCCCAAGTAACGGCGCCTTCATCCCCGTGTCCGTTGCTACCATGAAATAAGCATCACACGATGTACTCTGTCCCTGCGGTTTCGGGTAAGAGACACAGTAAAGGATTTCGTGGTCAGACAAAAAAGTCACAAAATTTCATGACCTGCCCTGGGCCAGGAATTTCTTTCACCTTCCAGAGAAATATTTTAGAAGGAAGTTGTAAAAGAATCCAGATTTAAGTCACATGTGTTTGCGGATACGGTATATATTTTCCTTGAATATCAAGTCAACAGGCCGATTTTCAAGTGAAGCTTCTGAATCAGCTGGTGTTTTATAGCCACAATTCAAATCCGCAAATACTCAAGTTTTTCGCCCTTTCTATAAGCGTGTGATGGTTATAAAAATGTAAGCACAGGCTTCTGGGTCATAGATCTTATATGAGCAGAATTGTAAACCCGTATCATTCAGAGGGGTTATACACGCATCACGTATGCACCATTAGATCTTATATACAAATGCCCAAGCACATTTAGTATTATAGTTGGACAGATTTATTTATTACATATTCTATACACAACATAGAGCACAGCACATGTGCACACTGGGTTCCCCATAAAGAATTATTGATTTGAGATATAGGTACAGGAAACACACATCTATTCAAGTACGCATGCATAAATTTCAGCTTAGCTTATCGATTAAAAAACGTTCCCCCTTCTCCACTTATTGTTTTTCTTTTTTTCTCCTTGATTTTATTTCCTTCCCTCTGTTGAGATTTTCTCTCTCTTCTTATAGTGAAGGGCCCTTCCAAAAGCAGACCTTAAACCACAGACACTCACCGGCTGGTCCTGGCCAGGGCTGGCCTCTGCTTTCCCCATCTCAGCCTCCTTCTTGGTTCTTGGCCTCTGGGCCCTACTGTGGCCAGGAGCTGTAGCTTTTCCCTGCCTGCCCTTCCTGGAACTATCAGCTACTGGCCCCAGCTGTGTTCAGGCGCAGTGCTGGTGCAGGGAATGGCAAAAGCCTTCGAGAGGGTTTTCCTTCTTTCTCTTTAGGACTGGGGGGAGGTGGGGAACAGTTTGGCCTCTCAGGGCAAAGTGACCCCCACTCAAGCAACCCCTCTATTAAGCAGCTCTAGAAGCTGGGCTCCAGGGGCCGCTTCTCTCTGTTTGCTTCTCTCTGTCATGGTGGGGTACCATTGTCTGGGAAAGAAAAGTATGTTTTGGGGGGTGGTCCTCAGAGCACCCAAACAAGGGGCTTCCTCTCAGCTGACCCTTTAGTCATTTGCCTGAGCTGGAACTGAGCTTCAGTTTGAGGCAGCAGTGCTTTCTAGAAAGCCTGGCTGAAGTGGGACTCCTTTGCTTGCTGTATGTGGATCCCCACCTGGAGGAGATGAGAGCTGGGGCACAGACTCCAGGGCTTGGGTGCTATTTCATTCTCTTCCCTCCAGAGCCACCTCTCCTGAGAAGACATGAGACCTCCAAAACCTGTCACTTTGGAATTATTTCCACCCTCCAGCTCGTTTGTGAGCAAAGACTAAGTTCTGGTCTCAGAAGAGAGGCCTGGGTCCCCTCCTTACCCAGTGCACCCAGGAGCCACCAGGGGTTAGGGACAACTCACCAGACAACCAGCAACCCACAAAGCTGAACCCTGTCTGCTGGGACACTCCACCCTTGCAGAGCACAAGTCATGAGCCTGAATGTTCTCCTTCCTCTAACTTCTTCCCTAAACTAAGTGGCTCCTCAGCTTCTCTCCTGTTGCAAAGAGAGACAGCGGCAAAGCCAGGGCGAGAGTGGGAACCAGAAGGGCTGTGGCCAGAGCCCAGCGTCTGCACAGCCTGGGTCTTAAGAACAGCCCAGTGCTGTGACTTTGCCATAAATTAAAAAAACTCTGCCCACAGCCCACATGTCCTTTTGGGCCCTAATTTATATACTACAGAAAGTCATATACTCAAGCCCGCCATGCTTCATAACACTATTATTTACAGCAGGAGAGGAGTTTTTTTTTTTTCTGAAGAAGAATATATTTATTAGAGGTAAAGCCAACAGCAGACTCCATAGGTCTGGCAAATTGAGAACAGGTGCTTTGCCTTAACTGTGATTCATTCTCTAGGCGCCCAGCTTTTTCCGCTGGCGAGTCCGGGGAGCTCCCTCGACTTTCCCAAGCGTCCAACCGCTACTTAGAAGAATTTGCATCGGATTTCCCACTTGGGTCCTATGGAAAGAGCAGATCTTCACGCTGTTTGGTTCCGGATCTGCTGGGCTGTCGCCCTCGGAGAGCTGGAGTGGAAAAGGAGGGGGCCGGCTGGGCGCCGGCATTGATCTTTAAAAAATCATTTTGAAATCGCCATAATGTGAAGGAATATGGCGCTTTGCCCTCGTATTTCACACGTAATGACACGAGATGGCTTCATTTGGAAAGAAAAGCGGGCGGGAGTGTGTGCGTGTGCGGAGGTGATCCACAGCTTTCTGCACGGCAGAGGGTACATGGCCAGAAAGATAAAACCTCAAATTAGAATGGTCCCGCTTTTGTTAAAACGACAGGACTGGGACAGCCAATCTTATAAGGGCCCAGGGTCCGAGAATGCTGAGAAAATCGGCCCCAGCCTTCCCCAAACCCGACCGGAGAGGATCGGGTCTGTCCAGGGGCCGCATCTCCCTGAGAGCCCACACCACGAGAAGCCACGGCACCCAGGGCAGAAGCCGGAGGAAAGACTGCTGGAGATGGGCCAGGAAGCCAGCCGGTGGCCCCAAGGGAGTCCCAGCGCAGGGCCGCAGAGGAGATACCAATAAAGCGGGCTATTTGGAAGCTCCTGCGAGAGAGTCTGCAGGAGGGAAAGTGGCGGGAGGGTGGGAGACTGACCCTGCAGGCTCCCTGTCTATGCTGGTGTCCAATACAGCGTGTTTGGAAATCCTTCCGAACAGGAAAGGCGAAAACTCCCGACTCACCTCCTTCCCCACTGGGTGGAGGGGGAGATAACTCTGGACCCCTTCCCACACCTCTGCTCTGCTGACACCTTAGGGAAGTTCCCTTAACCCTTTCTCCTGTTCGGCTCCCCCATCTGGGCAATTTTAAAGGTCTGTTATTCAGTGGAGGAAAGGAGAAATGGCTATGCACCCCCCTTTCCTCTGACCAGGGCCAGAGAGAGGCCCAAGAAATTTAAAGGAGCTTTGACTATCTGTATTAAACTCGTTTAGAGGCTCAACTTTCCAGGGGCTGTTGTATCCCTTTAACCTCATGCGGGTTCTAATTTCAAGACAGCTAAATTTTAGGACAGGATCTTTGGACACGCAGGCCCTTTTATTCCCTTCTCTCCTCCCTCAGTCACTGAAGGGTCAGGAGAAACTCCCAGGCCTACAAACCTCCCAAACTAGTTACAGAGTCCCCTCCAAAGCAGACAACATCCTATAAAATCCCAACTTCTCCCCCATCTCTTTTACTTCATCTCCAGTGGCTTGCTGCTGCGCTGTTGTTTAATAAATACCTGGTGTCAGGGGACAGAGAAAAGGAGAGCCGGCGGGGTGGAGTGGAGGTGTGTTTGTGGGGGGACGGTACCACCTCCTCTTGTTTTAATTATGCCCTGGGCCTCTCTGGCTGCGCCCCAGGCTGGAGCTCGCTCCCTCCCTCTGTGCTGCGCTCTCTCTCTCCCTCCCGGACCCGTCTGGGGAGGGCTCCACAGCCAGCGTCCCTCCCGAGGCAGCCCGCTGCTTTCCCTCCGCCTCTCCTCCGCCCCCGCCGCCCCATGGCGAGAACGGCCCCCCTTCCTGCAAAAGTGGGGGGGGGTGCGGCCGGCAGCTCGGGCTGAGGGTTACGTGGCCGCCGGAGCCCTGACGTGATAGCACATTGCATCAGCATAAAACAATCCATCCTCGATATGGAATGCGGTGCGGACGGATGACAGCGAGAGCGCAGCCCCCTCGCCGGATTGATTTATGTCGGAGCTGACGCTTTATCAGGCAGTCGGAAAAACTTTGACCAATCATTTTGCAAGGAGCGCTGAGCCAGGCTGCTCCACTATACTTTGTTGGCTGAGAAGTTGAGCAGGGGTGGGGGTGGGAGGGTGGGGGGCTGGGGGGGTCGCGTCCGAAAGCCCTCACACCGGTCCGGGTGCCACCTCTCCCTGCTTGGGCGCTGCGCGCGAGCGCTTCCCTTCCCCCTGCAAGCGCCCGGATAATGTCTGAGAATGTCCATTTCTGGGACGCTTAGCAGCTATTATGTCGACTCGATCATAAGTCACGAGAGTGAGGACGCGCCTCCAGCCAAGTTTCCTTCCGGCCAGTACGCGAGCCCCCGGCAGCCAGGCCACGCGGAGCACCTGGAGTTCCCCTCGTGCAGCTTCCAGCCCAAAGCGCCGGTGTTCGGCGCCTCCTGGGCGCCGCTGAGCCCGCACGCGTCCGGAAGCCTGCCGTCCGTCTACCACCCCTACATCCAGCCCCAGGGCGTCCCGCCGGCCGAGAGCAGGTACCTCCGCACCTGGCTGGAGCCGGCGCCGCGCGGCGAAGCTGCTCCTGTGCAGGGCCAGGCGGCGGTGAAGGCGGAGCCGCTGCTGGGCGCGCCTGGGGAGCTGCTCAAGCAGGGCACGCCCGAGTACAGTTTGGAAACTTCGGCGGGCAGGGAGGCCGTCCTGTCTAATCAAAGACCCGGCTACGGGGACAATAAAATTTGCGAAGGAAGCGAGGACAAAGAGAGGCCGGATCAAAGTAAGTTATAAAAAGTGAGGAAATACCCAGGCCGAAGGCCAGGCGAGGGGGAGGGGAGGGGAGGGGAGAAGCAATAAACTGCGGACAATGTGAAGGGAAACCGCGGCGACTGCCGGAGAGCGAGCGGGGGCGGAGGGAAGATGGAGGGAGGCAGATGAGTGCCCCAGAAAGGGAGACTGAGGCCGCTGGAGGAGCGCCGCCCCCACTCCTCCAAGTCCACGGGGGACCCGGGGCGCAGGGACCAGCTCGCCGCACTCTCGGCCTCCCTTCCCCCACGCCCCCGAGGCTTGGGCTGAAAGCCCGGGAAGAAGCCGACCACCGCCGGCTGGGAGAGGAGCTGGCGGGGCCGGGGAGGCAGCCAGCGAGGCCGAGAGCTCGCGCGGGCCAGGGCGGGAGCGCACCGGGCTCCCGGGCACCGCACGGCTGGCAGAGCTCCCCGCGCCACGCGCACACCGTAAAAGCCGGCCAAGGGGTAGTGGGAGGGGGCTCATGAGGATTTTATTTGCGATGCAACAGCTTGACGGAGGATTGTTTTTAGCAGATCTCGCTCAGTAGCCGCTCAGGGTCCGCAGCCGGCGCCGGGAGGGGCGCTGGAAGCCCGGGACCCGGGGACTGAGCCCCCTCCCCGGATGCGCCGGCCCCTCCCCGGGGGCCTTGCCTCCGGTCGCCTCCTCCCCTCCGTGGCATCCTCGCCCGGGTTGCAGCTTCCATTTCTGCGGCTCCAGCTGCTCTCCGCGGGGCTCCCTAGCCCCAGCCAGAGCTGTCCGCCTCGCAGGGAGTTGGGGAATCGCTTCCGAACTTCGCGGCCGACCGGCTGCGTGGAGAAGGAGAGATCCCCCCGAAAGGACCCTGGGGAGTAGAAGGGTGGGGGGGAGAGAGGCTTGCGGAGAGGCTAACTTCATCCTCGGAAGGTAGTTTCTCACCATCTCCCACCCCTCCAAAAGCACCCCCGCCAGGAACCGAAGTCTAATTTCCAGGATGTGCTGCTCGCTAAGCGCGGCAGGAGGGGAGTCGCGGATTTTTCGTCTTTTAAGGTTGAGAAGGGCAAATTGGTCGGGGCTCTTAGCCCCCAAACAATAACCTTCAGGATGGTGGGCACAAGTCCTCACCCCTTACTCTTTTTGGAGAGTGAGGGTCAGATTTTTTAGTCTTTGCTTTTGCCCTGCCGGATTTCCCATCAGCAGAGCGGCCCAGAGGCCCTTTGGGGGTGCCCTTGCCTGCTGGAGGGAAGAGAACTGCCCAACTTCCCTGGGGTCTCTGTGAGCTCCCACCACCTCCAACCTGCCAGGTTGAATCACAAGAGTTGGCATTTGGGTAACACACTGGCTCTTCCCAAACCCTCCCTGCTCACACCCAAACAGACACCCCCCCCCCCCGACCCCAAGCCCACAAACCCTACCTGGAAAGTCCATTACTGCAGAGCAGCAGTTTGGCTAGAATCAATAATTAACAGTTATCTTCCTCTTTCCTATTTAATGCGGCTGTGGGTCCCATCCCGGGCACTCACATTAAGGAAGTAGCTGCAAATTGGTAAGACGCGGCACTTAGTGTAGGATGAACCAGATTTTTTTTTTTTAATATTCAGTGCTTTTCATTTGGGGTGAAGGAATCTAGTAGAGGGTGGCTGTTATTTTTAATTGGCTCTCCTTTATTTGGCAACTTTTCTGAGTTCAGGGGTAAGGAGAAGAGAAGCCTGTATGTATGTTTCCTCTGTTTTCCCCCACTTCTACTCAGTCACCCCTTCCCTTTCTCTGTTCCCTCTCACCACATGGAGCCAGTTGGAGCTAGCTATGCTCTGAAGGACTTCTGTTACCCCCACATGATCCATAGCTCCCCCCCCCTTAGGACTGGACCAATCTTGCATCCCAATTTCCCTGAACTTACTTTAACCAAACTGCGAGCTGAGCAGGAGTGGAAAAGGAGACTATTGCAACCATAAGTTACCTGTGAGCCCCCAGCACTCCCTTGTCTACAGGCTGGAGTTGATAAATGGTTGCAATTGGGTTGCGTGTGAATTGGAGTGTGCTGGATGTTTGCAGCGTCTCTAAATGTGAATCCCTATTTGTGGTGTGTGTTGGGGGGCAGTGAGATATCTGCACAGACACACATGGCTGCTGCCATGTGGCCAAAAGATGCAAGCTTGGGATCAAGGCAGGAGGGTGCACTCAAACTGGACTGGAGGGCCGGGAGGTCTCTTGGCTGTGGCTGAGCAGAAGCCACTCTCCTCTCCCCCAGCCCAATCCTTCTCTCACCTCTCAGACCTAGAGCCAGGACCCTTCAGTCAGCCACCACTAGTTAGTCTGGTAGAGCTGGTGGGGGAGAGGGCTTTAGCCAGGCTGGGCTCTGACCTGAGTCCTAACCAGTTCCGACCCAAGTGGAGAAAGAGACTGAGTGAGGACCTGGGGCAGGCAAAGCTTTGGAAGTGGTGAGAAGCCTGGCACACGTTTGGCTCTATCCTGACCAAATAACTCACCTGGAGGTGCCTATAGCAACTCTTAGCCCATCTCTGGAAGCCTTTCTGGGAACCTGAAGGCCCAGATGCCCCTTTGTCCAATGTAAGATGGGGAGTGGAGACCAGAGGTGCACCCTCTTGGAAGGAGAACACGGGGGCCCTTCACCCCCTTTCCTTTCTTTGATTCTATCGCTGCTTCTCTTTCAGCCAACCTCTCCGCCAACTGGCTGCACGCTCGCTCTTCCCGGAAAAAGCGCTGTCCCTACACCAAATACCAGACGCTGGAGCTAGAGAAGGAGTTTCTGTTCAATATGTACCTCACCAGAGACCGTAGGCACGAAGTGGCCAGACTCCTCAATCTGAGTGAGAGACAAGTCAAAATCTGGTTTCAGAACCGGCGGATGAAAATGAAGAAAATGAATAAGGAACAGGGCAAAGAGTAAAGATTACCCCCAGCCCTCCCCACCCCTTCCCCATCTCATGCTTATTTATAAGGGATGGCTGTGGAGCCTGTGCTGTCTGGGATGTATTCAAGTGAATGGGGAAGGGGGTCTTTTTCTTCAAAGTCCTTTTCTGCATCTAGAGCCTCACTCCTTTCCTTTGCCCTCACCTGTCCTTCTCTTCTCCCTGGGCCTCAGGAGGGAGTTTTATTGATTTAGAAGGTAGATATAGTTGGTTCCTAAGAAGGTGATGGGCCCCAAGAAAAGAGTGCCCCTAGTAGAGCCCCTAGCAACCCTCTTAATTTTCCTGGGAAGCCCCAGCCCCTCACTTCTAGCCTGCTTGTTTCCCCCCTGCACCTATCCCAAAGTCACCCAGGGACACTCCAACTGCACACAGACCAACAGACGCCCACCTGCATAAAGCCTGGAGCCCACAGTAACAATGGGAAGCGCTCACAGTCAACACTCAAATGAAGTGACACCCTAAATGCAGACCATCACACCCTAAATCTGGCAGAATAGCCCACAGACCATCAGGCAAGTCCAGGGTCTGCCCCCGATGCAATTACACACCAAGAAGAAGTCTAGAGACACACTCCTGAATGAGGCGCTGCAGCTCAAAGGGCCCAGCATCACAACACCATCCCTACGGAATCCTTAACTATACCCGGGCATGGACTCCAGGGCAAGTGGGGTAAATTCAGCTCCCAAGCTAGTGGGTTAGAAAGGACAAGGAAAGGCAGCGGTGGTCTTAGGAGAGTCTCTCAGGTTTTATGAAGGTCGTCCACATACACACATTGTGCTACAGGAAATGTTTAATTCTGCATGTTTTCCTCTCCTTCCAACAAAAGGAGGTCAGATCGTGAGTCGTAAGCCTTGGCAGTGTCGTCCTCACGTTCATCTGTGCCCCGCTTGACAGAGACTGTAGCTCCTCTTGCTCCACACCGGCCCTGAATTCGCATCTTCCCCAGCTCTGAAATCAACTCTGTTCGGCCAATCCACCTTGCACCAGCGAGCCAAGTCGCCCCTGTAGAAACCCCCCTCCGCCCTCCATCCTCTGCTAGCTCTACCCCTGCATAGGCGGAAAAGCCAAGTCAGGAGAACCCGATGGAGAATTTATTGTGAATCGATTCCCGGGCTCCTCTCCAGAGCAAGCGGTGGAGGAAAGGGGGGAGCGAGGCCTCCCCGGGCGCGCGGAGCTTGACTTCTTCCTCCTGTCCTGCCCAGTCTGAGCCCTGCGGAGGAGCCCCGGGCTTGTCAGCTGCCATCTCAGCGCAGAAGCGCAGAGACCAGCCCCAGTGCCTGGCTTTGCCTCCGAGACTCGGGCCTGGATGGCGGTCTGCGCGCGCACGCTTCTGGGGAGCAGTCCCGCTTGCTAAGGAAGGAGGAGAAATCGCACCTAAGCATTAGACCGGAGCTCACTCTCGGCTTCCTTTCCTCCCCCTGCTACCCCACCTCTCCAATCCCCTTCAATTCATGGACTCTCTCTCCTGCTTCTCCCGACCCTGCAAGGGGACGTTCCAGTAGAACTTCTTTTGCTCTGTCGGTGGCAGTCGTGAAATTGTGCTGTGTTTTGTGATTTCTTTGGGGGTGATTGTCTCGCCTGTTTTCAGTTGTTGCTTATATGGGAGGGTTGTGGGTGGGAGTGGGGAGGGCGAGGGGCTTAGAGCTGATTGTTTGTTTTGGAAGGAAAAAAACAAAGAAAAAGAACAAAAAATATATATCACTCTAGAAAAATAAATCTCTCCTGTGTGTCATTCTGTGTTGGCTCGCCTCACCTGACCAGAGGTAGAGATGCTAGTTCCAAGAGGGTGGCTTGGAATAAAGAGAGAGTCCTGTGCCCAAGAGGTTGCAGGGTGGGCTTCCTAGTGGAGCTGAGAGCTGGTCCAGACCAAGGTTCCCAAGACCACTGCTTGAACTGAGCAAGAGCCTTCCAACAGGAGAGCTGGGAGACTGGAGGGGGAGAAAAGGAAAGATTAGTGGTTTGGAGAGGGGACTGGGTCTGCAGGGAACAATGGGAATCTTCCTCTTAAGTTGCACTAGAGACTTCCCCACCACCTCCAGAGCCAGAGGATGGCGAGGCCTGCCCTGCCATCCCTGGAAGCAGGTCCTCTCTCAGCTGGCTGAGAAAGCCACCTTGCTTTGGCCACTTGAAAGTATCATGCAAGTGAAGAAGGCAGTAACTCCGTTCTGCTATTCCCTGCAGCGGAGGGATGGGATGCAGATAGAGGCCTCCGGAAGGCCAGGCTGTCCTTTCTTCCACTCAAAAAGAGTAAGCCCCTTAGGGTTTTCAATCCCCACCCGGAGTTTGAGGCTCCAATTTGAGCCACAGGGTAGCAGCCTTGGTGTAAGGCGGGTGGAGTTTGGTAGGGGTGGAGGCAGCTCCTACAGGCTGCGAGAGGATGGTTGAGTGTGAAACAGAAATGGTTCAGGAGGGGGAAAAAACAACAACAAAAAACCCTTCCCAGTCGGACCCCAGAGTTAAATTCGGTTTCAAGGCACCTTTCTGTCCCCCTCAGACTGTGGAGTCCCACCAAAGCCTCAAATGGGGAGCGCTGTTCTCGGCAGCCCGGCCGTTCCCATCCAGCCGCTGGGATTCTGCTTCTGCTGGGCTAGCGCTTGGGAGCCGGCCTCCTGCCAGAGCCTCCCACCGGGCCCACCCAGCAGCGCTGCAGTCCGCGGAGACCCTGAGGTTTGGGTAGAGGTAGGGACAAAGCCTGGCCCTCGAGAAAGCAGTCTGGAAGCAAAAAGGCCCTGCCTACCCCTCTCCGGCGAACGGAAGGATGAGCTAATCGGAGAGACAGCAGGAGGCAGGAGAACGCGAAGCTCCTGATACAGCTGGGCCCCAACCCGCATCCTCCGAGGAGGGTTCCAGTCGTTATATAAAGTGAATCTGCCTTTAGAGCTTGTGTAGAATGGGCTCCCTCCCATCCTGGGCTCCCAGGAGCCAGCCCGTGCTGAGAGTGAGCCGAAAAGGCCGGATTCCGCCCAGAGGAAACGCAAGAAAGTGAGGCAGGAGCTGAACGGAGTGCTGCGGAGTAGGGGGCGAGGGCGCCCCGGGAAGCCTCCGGCGGCGTCTGGATCCCCAGCCCGGGGTGGCTTCTTTAAAAACAAACAAAGGCGAAGATGCGGAGGCTCGGAAGCCGGAGATGGGGAAATCTGCTGTCATAAAACAGAGAGATTCAGAGAGGGGGACCGTGAGAGTGCGAGACAGAGGGAAGCCGGGAGAGGAATTCAATGCCGTGCGCGCAGCAATAAAAGAATATGACCGCTATAAAAGTTTATAGCGTATAAATTTCTGAAGGTTAAGAAACTAAACAGCAGCAAAGCAAACAGAGAGGGGAAACTTTCCGGAGCTGAGAGAGCCACAGCTGGGCCTGGGCTCCGGGTCTGGCGGGCGAATGGGTGGGCCTGACTGGGCCGCCCCCACCCTCACCCTCCCGAAGTGCAGGGCGCGGGGTTTCCGGGGGCCCCAGGGGGAAAAGAGGGGCGAGGAGGGAGGGGGAGGGAAGAACACTTCTGTTGTCACAAATGCTTCACGGAACGCAACTGGGACTCGTCTTTGTTCTTCGCAACCGCACCCCCTTCCAGAATCGGGTGTCATAAAGAGAAGCCCCTGCACGCGCGCGCGCGCGCACACACACACACACACACACACACACACACACGCAGGTCCGGTGGGGCCAGACGTCTGGGCGCTGGCAGCCTCTTGATCCTTTTATAGTCTCGTCCCACTCTCTCAGGCCTCCTCTCCCCCCACAAAAAGCCCAATTGTTTCCCCTCAGAATTTGAAACAATTGTGTTGGGTTTGAAATGTGCCCGGCTCCCCCTTTTACGGGCCATGAACGGCGCACTGCTCGGCGGTCTCTGCCCGAAATTAGGGGCTTGAGGTGGGGGGTGGGGCGAGAGAGAAAAGATTCTGATTTCTTTTTCGTTCCTTATCCCCTCTCCGTGTTTGTTTGTTTGTTTTGTTTAAAAAAATTTTTTTTAGCTTATCTGCACAATTTTATGAACCACTGCCTGATTTCCGACGCCTTTTCTCTCGCCCGCTCTCGTTTCCCTCGCCCTTTTCTGCTAATACTGAAAGTTTCTCTGCATTGTCGCCGCACTGGCTGGCTCTCTGAGAAGCTGGAGGAGACAGTGGCGGCGGCGCCTTTTCTCATCGTGGCCGCTAGATGGCACCCTTGCTCCACGTGAAAATTCCCCGTGCTGCGGCTGCCGGCGCCCGCGGCTGCACCTCGCACTTCGGTCGGCCCTGAATCTACGAATTGAGCGCTATCAAAAGTCATGAATAATTTGCCCAGAATAAAAATATTGGGTTCATTGTGGCTATTTCCCCCATTTTGTATATATTTCAGATATAGTGGTGTTGACCCCCTCTCCTCAAATGGTCAATTTTCTGAATTTCCCCCAGGAGCAGGGCTCAGGGCTTCTCACCCAGTTTCTACGTTCGGTGGGACAACAAATGCATGAAAACGGGGAATAATAGTAATAATAGGACTAGTGGATCCAAATAAAAGAGGAGGATTGGTTCGGGAAAATGAGATTATCCGGGGAAGGGTGCGAGAGGAATGTCTGCGGATACGGGTGAGCAGGTCAGGTGAGAAGGGCGAGCCGGCAGAAGGTCGGATATAGAGGAAGCCGCCCCAACCTGCTGCGGAATCGGCGGGAGAGGGAACCGGGTGAGCCAGCCCGGGGTGGGGGTGGGAGCACTTTGGGGAAAACGGATCCGTGGCTTTGGCGGGGATTCGGAGGTGCCCAGAGCCGGCGGGGCGGCTCCGCATGGACCGAGGCTCTAGAGCCTTTGTATGTGGCCAGGGCTGGGCAGGGCGGCGCCGGGCGACCCAGGCTCGGGGGTGCTCCCAGAACGGCGAGGTGCGAAAGGCTCGGATATTTCCTCGGTTGATCTGGGCGCTCCAATTTGGGCCGCCAATAAAGAGTGCGTTTTCCGTATGGACGTGGGAACAGGCGCAGTGCAGGAAGTAGGGGCTTGGTTCTCCCCACGTCCCGTGGCTTCCAGGTGAGAGCTCGGGCTCCGTGCCCCGCGGCCCCGGCCCCAGACCGACCTAGGGAACACCGGTCCCTTCTCAGCTTAGCAGCTGGAGGCCTGGACTTCAGGCATTTCTCCCTCTGAGACCTGAGCGCTGTCAGCCTGCCCATAGCCCCTTAGATTCCACATCTCCCATTTCGACCCGGCCCGGCCGATCCTTGCCCTCCATCCAGACAAACGCATGCGAGAAATAGATGCCCCCCTCTTAAGATTAGCCCCGCTGCAGCCTCTCCTCTCCTCCCCTCCCCCAGGACCGGGAGGCTAGCGGAGTTTCTCAACTTGAGTTTCTCTAATAAATCTGAGCTCCGTTGGGTGTTTATAAATTACCTCCTCGCTCTTTCTTGTTTTTTCTTATAATAGAAACATTTTCCTTCCATCAGGAATTTCTGGCACGGTGTAGGGATGATTTAGAACAAGCCATTGAATTTCTACCTCACCGGTGAGTCCTCAAATCATGACCATAAAATCCCCGGCACTTGATTAAAATGTTCGCTTTGGCAACAACTTAACTGTGCCTTCCGCTGCCTCACCGCCCCCTCAGCCTGGCGCTGAAAATTCAAGACCCTGGTCCTCTCCCCTCCTTTTCTCCTTTCTCTCTCTCCCTTTCAGCCCCTCTCCCATTCTCCAGATTCACTTTTGAAGGACCAAGTGGCCCCACCGGTACCTTCCCTTTGGAAAAGGTGATAGTTTAATTTTTACAAAGGTTGGGGTGAGTGGGATCCCCAAAAAGCACCCCTCCAAAAGGAAGCCACTCTCTCGTGAATAAACAATGGATCAACAGTGGATCGAATGTATTTGTAAAGGCTCCACCTTTGTTACTAGATTTCTTTCTCTCTCTCTCCCTTCCTTCCTTCTTTCCTATCCTTTCCTCTCCTTTCTTTTCCTTTCCTTTCCTCTTCTTTCCTTGCTGAGTGAGCCACTTCAGGAAGCCATTGGTTTGGACCCTCAGACTGGGGCCTTCTAAAGCCTGGCCACCATTGTCACTAGGCCCAGTAGGCTGGGAAAGGCAACTGGCAAGAAAGTGTGGCATTCAGTCAGCTGGGTCCAGCAGTCTGTTTCAGGACCTAGGTCCTCAGGTCTGGAGGGAGAGCAGGGTTTAACTAGAGGCTCCCAAGGGGAGAGGAGAGAAAATGGGGGACTCAGTGACCTTGCTGCATCCAAATCCCTTCTACCCCAGAGTCAGTCTAGGTAGTGACAGTGGCTCAAAGGACGGTGAAGGCTAAATGGTGCCCCTCCCATTCATACACTCTGCAGTCACTGTCCAGGGTAGAGGTGGGCACAGGACCGCGGGCACCAAGGCCAGGCACCAGGGCAGCAGCCTCCATTGCTCTCCCCTCCCTCTGATGTACTGATGAGCCTGGAACTGCCCTCTCAACCGAGGGTGATGCGGAAGGTGTGGAGGACTGGCCTGGGAAGGTTGGGAGCCAGTTGGGCTTGGTCACTGGGTCCCGAGGCCTGGATGCAGGACTGGGGCAGCCCAACTGAATGTTATCCTGCTGGTGGCATCACGCCCCTCTCCCATCACACAGACTTGGTCTGCCAAAGGCTTGCTGACTGGGCTCCAGGACCTCCTAGAGACCCCCTCCCCATTCCAGCAACCCCCTCCCAGGCCACCCGAGGGTTGTGTAAAACTGCAGAATCGCAGTCACAGGGTGAGCTTTGGTCAGGACTTCACCACTGCCCATTAACCAGAAAGTTTCGGCTCTTCCTCCTGGTGCCTCCTCAAGCTCTCCTGGATCCCTTCTCCAAAGAAAAGCCTTGTTTGTTTGTTGGAAAGTTGGTGAGTGGCCTGGGTGGGGCAGAGAGTGTGGTTTGGGGGCTCCGGAGAGGGAGTGGGGGCAGGTGCTTCAAAGCTGAAGGAGGCAGAAAATCTCTGAAAAGTCACCGTTTGCGCCGAAAAAAACCTCATAATCATTCTCATTTCGGCTTTGTCACCCCCACCGTGCTGCAGTCGGGCGGCGGGGGCGATCGAAGCTGCAGTTTTATAGCTGTAGAGGAAAGAACTCGTAAAATGCTAACAGCTTTTATGCGCTGCGGCATAAACAACAACAGACTCGGCTTTATTGCGTTTTATAGTTTGTTAAAGAGTTTACAGCCGTTTTTTGGGGGCCGGTTACCCAGCCAATTCCCTCCACACGATAGTTAAACCTTTATCAATAATAAGGAAATTGATCATTAAAGCTTTAAATATGACTACCTCGTTTGTTTGAAAATATGTTTAGGAGAGGAAGCTGTATGATTTGATAACTTGTATTAAAATACCAATTACATTTATAGGACCTTTTAAAACTCGGTGCAATTAAACCGTGTTCTTTTACATTTTTCCGAAGCGACCCTGACATTTAAAAAGACTCCAACTGCCTCGTTAAAATCGCGAAATTAACAGCGTGCCTACGTCTGGCGCGTTGTGTATGTGTTTGCGTGGTTTTTTCCGTGCGCCCCACATCAGTCTTTGGGGGTGGTCTGCGAGGGTATTTGATTTGTTGTGAGGCGAGAGATATCTCATTAATGTAGGTAGTTAAACAGATTTAATCCGTATTCATGCTCTCTCCCCCCTCTCCTCCCCGCTCTCTCCCCCTCTCTCTCCCTGGGTTTTTTTTTTTCTTCCCCTCCTTTTTTTTTTTTTTTTCCGCTCTCTCCTCACTCCCTGGCGCTCTCTCGCTCTAGCTCTCTCTCTTGCTCGCTCTCTCTCGCTCTCACCCTAGCTCTGCGTTCTGTCCGGGAGGAGTACGGAGAAGCCAATAGGATGCGGGGTCTCTAATGGATGCAAATGATCATGAAAAGACAGTGCAAAATATGAAACAACTCATTTGCAGGGAAGTAAATCACCGAAAACTGTTTATGAACTGGCATCCCTTCTTCGAAATGTAAAGCGAGGACCTCTTTAAGTGGTGGTATATTTTTGGGGGGGGTGGGGGGTGGGGGAGGGCGAGCGAGCCGCGGCTGCCATGCAAGCTTAGACTTTTGGAGGCTTCGCTGTCCTTTTCTATTCCTGGAAATCACAAAAAGTGTGGTGGCTTCGAGATATTCTTCGCCTTTTCTTTCTTTTCTTTTTCCCCCCTCCTCCTTTTCCTCTCCTTTCCTGGCGAGGGTGACTAGGAGCCGGCGAATCCGCGTTTTTTTCTCTCTCTCTCTCCCTCCCTTTCCCCCTCCCCACCCCCTCCCCAACAGCCCCCAACTACAGCCGCCGCCGCCGCCGCCGCCTCAAAATTCAATAAAATGAGCTCTTATTTCGTCAACTCACTGTTCTCCAAATACAAAACCGGGGAGTCCCTGCGCCCCAATTATTATGACTGCGGCTTCGCCCAGGACCTGGGCGGCCGACCCACCGTGGTGTACGGTCCCAGCAGCGGCGGCAGCTTCCAGCACCCGTCGCAAATCCAGGAGTTCTACCACGGGCCGTCGTCGCTGTCCACGGCTCCCTATCAGCAGAACCCGTGCGCCGTGGCGTGCCACGGGGACCCGGGCAACTTCTACGGCTACGACCCGCTGCAGCGGCAGAGCCTGTTCGGTGCGCAGGATCCAGACCTGGTGCAGTACGCAGACTGCAAGCTCGCCGCCGCCAGCGGCCTGGGGGAGGAGGCCGAGGGGTCCGAGCAGAGCCCGTCGCCCACACAGCTCTTCCCCTGGATGCGCCCGCAAGGTGAGCTCGCGTCGGGGCCGGCGGGGGGAAGGGAGACCCGGGGCCCAGGCCGGCATGGGGGGGCCGGGCAGGCCAGGCGCGGTTCCGCCAGCCCCTGGAAGACTTGCTTGTTCTGTTCAGATAGGCTCCCCCTTCTTTCCTTCCTTCCTTCCTTCCTTCCTTCCTTCCTTCCTTCCTTCCTTCCTTCCTTCCTCCCTCCCTCCCTCCCTCCCTCCCTTCCTTCCTTTCCCTTCTTTTTTTGTTTCCCTTGAAGGAGGTCGCTAAGCGACATTTCCTGAATCCATAAACCCCTCACCCTGCCTGACTTTTTTTCTTCTTCCCCTCCTTTTTTCCCCTTTTACTGTTTTATGGGGGGCAGTGGAGAAAGGGTGGTGGGAATGGGGCGCTCAACTTTTGCACTTCTCAATTGCTTTATAGTTTAATTACCCTGAAGAAACTTTTCTTCTGGGGCAGAGGCTCTGGGGGCTTTTCAAGGTGGGTCCATTCGTCCCCATCCTGGCTTTTTTATTCTTACTTTTCCCCCTCCTTCACATCCTTCCTTCTAAAGTTTATGGCACTTTTAATAGATTCAACCACCCCCGCCCAACTCTCTGGTGCTGGTTACCAGGGGAGGGGCTCCCCTTTCTGGCTCCCTTAGATTCAGTGGTGTCTGATCCCCCTCACCCGCCCCCCCCGCCCCGGCTGACCGCGGCCTCCCAGCGCTCCCGCCCCTGCACGGGGTAGAAGGTCCCCTGCCCTTATTATACTGGTCTCCTAGGCTGGTTCACGAATCTTCCAACCTTCTCTGTCTCTGCCCCCTCCCCCACCCTCCCCTCCCCTCTGTCTCGCCCTTTCCCCCATTCCCAGCAGCCGCCGGACGCAGGCGAGGCCGACAGACCTACAGCCGCTACCAGACCCTGGAGCTGGAGAAGGAGTTCCTATTTAATCCCTATCTGACTCGCAAGCGGAGGATCGAGGTATCGCATGCGCTGGGACTGACAGAGAGACAGGTCAAAATCTGGTTCCAGAACCGGAGGATGAAGTGGAAAAAAGAGAACAACAAAGACAAGTTCCCTAGCAGCAAATGCGAGCAGGAGGAGCTGGAGAAACAGAAGCTGGAGCGGGCCCCGGAGGCGGCGGACGAGGGCGACGCGCAGAAGGGCGACAAGAAGTAGGCTCCAGCTGGGACTGCCAGGGCCGCGGCCGCCCTGCCTCCGCGGGTCACCCGACCGCGCTGCCGTCGCCCGCCCCCGCCCGAGACAGCTCTGGCCCCGTGAGCGGGGCCCGGAGCCTGGCCTCCCACTGCAGCTTCCCTGCCGCGCCAGTCCCCGCTAGTGGTAGTTTCTCGTAATAGCTTCTGTGTGTGAGCTACCGTGGATCTCCTTCCCATCTCTTGGGGGCCGGAGGGGTGGGAAAGAAAAGGATTTTAAGCAAGGACTCCCTCTCCCTGCTAGGGTGAGCGGCTGCGGCCTGGCTGAGCCCCACCCCCACGCCCCTGCCCCGTGTAAAAAGCCTCCTTGTGCAATGGTCTTTTTTCCTTTGAACGTGCTTCTTTGTAATGACCGAGGTACCGATTTCTGCTAAGTTCTCCCAACAACATGAAACTGCCTATTCACGCCGTAATTCTTTCTGTCTCCCTTCTTCTCCCTCTCTCTCTCTCTCTCTCTCTCTCTCTCTCTCTCTCTCTCTCTCTCTCTCGCCTCGTCCTCATTTCCCCTCCCACCCCCCTCCCCGCTGCCCTCTCTAGCTCGCTGGCTTTCTCTCTGGCTTCTCTCTTTTCCTCCCCCCCGCCCCCCGCTTTGGTTTGACAATTTCGTCTTAAGTGTTTCTCAAAAGAGGTTACTTTAGTTAGCATGCGCGCTGTGGGCAATTGTTTAAAGTGTTCTTAGGTTTACTGTGAAGAGAATGTATCCTGTATCCGTGAATTGCTTTATTGGGGGGCGGGAGGGCTAATTATATATTTTGTTGTTCCTCTATACTTTGTTCTGTTGTCTGCGCCTGAAAAGGGCGGAAGAGTTACAATAAAGTTTACAAGCGAGAACCTGAGATTTGCCCGGCCCGCGCTCCTCATTTGCTCCCGGCGCCTTGCAGAGTTGCGGAGGGGGGGAGCCAGTCACCGGGCTCCTGCGTCCGCCTGGCCGCGCTGCGGAGGGGGCGGGGGCTGGAGGCAGGTGGTGCGAGTCCCTTGGCCCAGGGGCGCAGGGGATGAGGGAGGCGGCTGCGCGTGATTGGAGGAGAGACGAACGAGAGAGGGGAGCCGAGAGAAACCCCCTCCCCCTCCCTTCGCGTTCCGAGGCTGCCGGCCCCGGAGACCCCCGCGCCCAGGCCATGCTGGAGAGATGCGCCTGGGCTGGTGGCTTTATCCCCCCAACCCCCCAACCTCCCCCTTTGTTTTTGTGTGCCCTCTCCTGTGTGTGTGTGTGTGCGCGCGCGCGCGCGGGGGGGTAGAGGTGGAGTGCGGAGCTGATGAACAAGCTGAAAAATAAAAATTTTTTAAATTTTTTTCGTACTCTCGTGGTGGGGGGGGAGCAGGAGAAGGGAGATGCTCTTCCCTGCCTCTCCCTTTCTGGGACTTGGCCACCTTCGCCCAGCTCCGAGGTGGTGGCTCGCCGTCTTCCTTCCTTCGCTCCCTCTGCTTCTCCAGCAGCCACGCTCGACTGAGGCATCCGCCTCCGGGAACCAGGAGAGCAGCATACCAGGCCACCCTCCTCCCTTCCTTTCTCTTCCCACCCACCCCACCCCCTTCCTTTTTTAATTTTCAAACCTTTTTTTTTTATTTCTTAGCCACCAGAAACCGCAGCATCCAACGCCCGTAGGCTGGATTCCGCGCCTCTGGGAGCAACCAGGAAACCTCACTCCGTCCCTGCCCGTCTGGGGCAGAGAGAGAGAGCGAGCCTTGAGGCCAGGCTCACCTCGGGAGAAACGGACCAATTCCGGACTAAGTTCCCTCAAAGGCCCAGCCAGGCTGAAGTGGTCCGGATTAATAAAGACCTGGCCTGCCCCCACCCACCCACTCACCCGGTTGTATGCAATCCCTGCGTTTGTTTCTGGCTGGGTAACGGGCTGGGGAGGAGGGGGTGACAACAAGGATCGCTCCCGGAGGTTATTTATTTTCCCTTCCACTCAATCCCTTCTTCCCCAAATCTCGCCTGCAAGCTTCCTCCAGCCCACGGGGGTCGACAGCGGCCCTTGAGCCCCCAGCCCTAATCCACAGGGCCTGGTTTTCTCATTCATTATTGATCATATTTTATAAATCCAACGCCACACAATTTTTTCCACATTACCGGGAGCCGTGGGGAGGCTGCCCGGCTATTGGCAGAGGGGACGTCACGTGGGCGGGGTCACGTGGTGCAGAGAGGAAAAAGGGGGTCCTTTTTGGTGTAAATCTGGACTCTAATTCTGTAATATATCAAGGAATCTCGTAAAACCGACACTAAAACGTCCCTGCCTACAAATCATCCGGCCAAATTATGAGTTCATTGTATTATGCGAATGCTTTATTTTCTAAATATCCAGCCGCAAGTTCGGTTTTCGCTACCGGAGCCTTCCCCGAACAAACTTCTTGTGCGTTTGCTTCCAACCCCCAGCGCCCGGGCTATGGAGCGGGTTCGGGCGCTTCCTTCGCCGCCTCGATGCAGGGCTTGTACCCCGGCGGGGGGGGCATGGCGGGCCAGAGTGCAGCCGGCGTCTACGCGGCCGGCTACGGGCTCGAGCCGAGTTCCTTCAACATGCACTGCGCACCCTTTGAGCAGAGCCTCTCCGGGGTGTGTCCCGGCGACTCTGCCAAGGCGGCGGGCGCCAAGGAGCAGAGGGACTCGGACTTGGCGGCCGAGAGTAACTTCCGGATCTACCCTTGGATGCGAAGCTCAGGTAACGCCGCGCACCGAGCAGTCCCGAGCGGTCCCGAGCCGCAGTGGCCCGGGCACATTCCCCGGAAGGCGCCCCCTTCCCGGCCAAGTGCCCCTCTCCTTGTCCAGAGTGCTCCTGGTAGGAGGTCGGCCCTGGGGACGCGGCCCCCCACCCCGAGCTGCGACCCGGCGCGCCGCCCCCATTCCCGTTTTTGCTTGGTGCTCTCAGGCTCGCTCGCTGCCTCCCTAGCGGATCCCTCTCCGCCGACGCCGCGGCGCTCTGAGCCCCCAGCCCACTCCCCCCACCCTTCCTCCCGGCCTTTTAGCTTTAAATATTTATCAGCCGCGCCGGCACGGGCTGGAGAGGAGGCCGTTTGTCTTGCGGAGGAAGACTGGGGTTTGCAGAGAATAGCCATTAGGATCTCCCCCCTCCCTTCTCCCTTCCCCAGCCGGGGATCTCAACTCTGGGTGTGTCCCCCAGCCCCAGCTTGGATAAGGTCTAGGGGAGGGGGCTGCAGCGCTGAGCAGTTCTCCCCTCCCTCTTTCCTCCCAGCCAACCCCGCTCCCCCATTATTCCCTTCTGGACAATTAGAGGTGGGCTCTAGGGGCCTGGTGGGAGGAGGGGGTGTGAGAGGTGATGAGGATTCAGCCAGGGACACAGAGCCAGAGAGGCAGGTGGAGAGAGAGGGGCTGAGGCCAAGAGAGAGCAGGCTCCTGACCCCCAGTAAACTTGGGAAACGGGAGGCAGGAGAACTAGAGAAACTAGAGAAAGGAGCAGAGGCCTCAGGGGAGTACAGCTGGCTTCCTCAGGTGCCCTTCCTAGCACCCCTGGAGAACTGGCCAACTAGTTTGCAAGTGTCGTTCCAGAAGGGTGATGTCCTCTTGGGGGAGACACTAGGACTCCAAAAAGCCAAATCAAGAGAGAGTGCAGGCCACCGAGGAAGCTGCTGCAGGAACCCCAAGAGACCAGGGGCTCCGTGGGGTCTCCTGACAAGCCTGTCCCAGACAACCTTCATAATGTTGTCCTGGACTCAGAGGCCAATCTCAAGGTCCAGAAGACCCAAGACTTGTGGTCGGAAGCTCCCAATCCAGCCAGGGTTGAGGGCCAGGAGAGCCCAGCTCTTACATTTTCAGTATTCGTGGTCATGCTCCCCATTACCTGCTTCATAATTCAACTGGCTTTCCAGCTGATTTATTAAAGCCCCAATTTTTCTGCTCATAAACATTTCAGCTTGGCTTTTATCTGACTTGAAATTAGGGCCCCTAGCCCCTCCTCCCACTGTCTCCTTCCTAGGAGGGCTGGCACCAGCACCTCCTCCAAGCCTCCTCAGGGTTTGGGGCCTAACCTGGGAATCTCTTCCCTGCCCTTCAGCCCCCACCAGCCAGATACTGAATGTTCTACCCCAACCCAGGCTGCTGTCTCTCCTCTCCCTCTGTGCCTTCCTGGAGGCCCAAAGATTGCTTTGGAGGGCTGGGTTGTCTGGGCAGGTGGGCAGGCAGGACAGCCTGGCCCTGTCTGAACCTCAGCCACTCACTGGAAAATAGTCATCAGAAGGCAGTTGCTCTCCAACTGACTCCACGCTCCAAGGAAGTCTGCAAATTCTCACCTCCTCCTCATTCCACAACAGGCTGGGGGCGGGGGAAGACTGGACCTGTGAGGCTCTTTGTCTCCTTTTCTTTTTGGGAAAAGCCCTCAGGCCAGGCCTAGAGTCCCACTCCGGGGTCACTTGCATGGTTTGTGTTGTCCTGTACCCCCACAGACCATCAGAGTCAGCATGCAAAAGGGGAGACTTGGGGTCCCTGGTCCCAGAGGATTAACTGCCTTTCATCCCACATACACACCCCTTTAGGCACAGGGCCTTCAAGAGCCAGCAGGTTAGACCTTGTGTTCAGAAGCCCTAGACTAGAAGACTTCCTGGGTGGAAGATGGGAGTGTTTGCCTTGGGAGGCCTGTAGAAAGGTCTGCACGTTGAGGAAAGATGGCAGGCATAGGCTGGGGTATGGATAGTGACAATTTGATGTAATGGGAAATAAGCTCTTCCAACCACCGATGCCAAACTGCATACAGGGTCCAAGAGGGAGGGGAGCACTCTCATGGCTCGTTCCTCACTCACTGATTTTTCTCCTGCAAATAACCTGCGCAGGGACCGACCGCAAGCGAGGTCGCCAGACCTATACCCGCTATCAGACCCTGGAGCTGGAGAAGGAGTTTCACTACAATCGCTACCTGACGCGGCGGCGGCGCATCGAGATCGCGCACGCGCTCTGCCTCACCGAAAGACAGATCAAGATCTGGTTCCAGAACCGCCGCATGAAGTGGAAGAAAGAGAACAAGACAGCGGGCCCCGGGGCCACCAGGCAGGACAAGGCCAAGGCGGAGGAGGACGAGGAAGAGTGAGGGACAGAGAAAGGGCAGAGGAAGAGAGACGAAAAAGGGAAAGAGAGAGAGAGAAACCCAGCTCTGGGAACTGAACCAGGAAACTCAAGTCAAATAGGGAGGAGAAAAAAAACTATTTAAATGGAAAGCAGTTAATTTTTTTCAAGGAGAGAAGGTGAAATTTTGGTTTCTTAACACTGGAAAAAAAATACTACCTATAGGAAAGTCCATCAGGTTTTGTACAGTATGGGAAGGACATCATCTACCTGTTCTGTAGCTTTCTGGAATTTGCCTCCCCTTTTCTATGTTGCTAATTGTTAAGGTCTTTGGTAAAATCTTGCTGTTTTGTAAGCCCCATCTTTGACGCTGTCTGTGTGGTCTGTGGGTCTGGAATAACATGTGTGGTTCCCCGGCTTCCTGAGCAACCCCCCCTTCCCAGTAGTGGCACTGAAGGGGCCTTAGGGAGCCCTAAGGACCCACCAACTAGCTCAAGTGTCCCCTCTGTGCACCTGGCCTGCCCGCTGCTCCTTGCTCCCACCAGCCCCTGTGATCCTCTTTGCATTCTATGTGTATCTGAAGGATGGAGAAATAAAAGCAATTAAAAATAAACAGATCCCCTGTTTTCTGTGTCTCCCTAAGGCTGGGAGGGGGTGAGGGATAGTCATGCATCCCAGTGCCCCTTTGCTCCAACTTCTGCTGCTGGCCCATTTCTTTCTGTGCTGGGCCCTCCTCTTTTTTCTTGTGCCCCTTGCTCTGGGGGCTGCCAACTAGTGAACCTCGGATACCACACACACACATTCCCTTTACATATTTTTACACATATTGACACGCAGATGCACCCAACCACACCTATTTACAGGCTGACACTGCACATAAATAAATACATACATTGTCACACACAGTCACAAACATCCATATTCATATGTTCACAAATAAACATACAGGCATTCACACATCCCAAACCCTGCCCAGAACACATAGCATTCACATTCACTCACACGAGTAAACCCACATTCATACTCACAGACATATTTATACATACCAGGGTACACTCACACATTGGCTCATAAAACACACAGATTCACATTTGCCCCCAAGTAAACACGTCCTTGAGTCCACATGCCCAGTCGCACACATTCACGAAACAAAACAAAAAACAAACCCCCCACGGTTCCACAAACTCTTCCTCATTCAGGCCTTCACACCAGGCTGTGGCTCGGCGCCGCCAAGGCACAAATATGGAGCTGAAATCTGAAGTGCTAGGCCTCAAGCGAAGAAGGAGCGGAAGGAAAGGGAAGGTGACCACCCAAATCCACTCCCCCTTCTCGCGCCGGCGGGCGGGCGGCGTTGGGCAGAGGCCAGACGGGCGAGCAAAAATCTCCCGGCCGCCCAATCAGGCCTCCAACGTCAAGATGCTCCTGGCTTTCCGCTCGGTCGGCAAACATTTTCCGCAAGAGCTATTCGGTTATTGTATTGAAATTTATTTTACTTTCATTTATTTTAATTTATCTTATTCTAAATTGACCCAGCGACCCAAGTAAAACTTGAAATTGGGGGAAGAAAATGAGCGCCGATAGCGAGAAGCTGAGCGGTGCGAACTACCCGGCGGCTGTGGCCGCATCCCTGCTGCTCTGAGCCCGGCCGCCCGCCTTCCGCGGGCTGCCTCTGAGCCTTTCTGCCCGCTATCCGCTGTGCCGGCAACCTGGAATCTTCTCCGGAGTACAGAGAAAGAGAAAAAAGAAAAACATTTGTGTGCGTGGGAGGTTATTTCCTTTCCTGCATTTGGGCGCTGGTAGCTCAATTCAAAATTCGGGCATATTTCAGGGGACCTGGGAAACCTGGGGTGAATCTGGGTTGTTGTTTGTCTCCAAAACACCCACTTGATTGAGGGATAAATACCCAGAGGACGGTGCCTGCGTAGCTCGACCTGCGGAGTTGATTTTTAGTGTCTATTCGATTATAAACCCTGAATTATTTAAATTTAAAGATCGGGCATCGGGACAGAGAAGGGGAAGAGGGTTGGAAGGAAGCGTGTTTTAGGAGAATCTGTTTAATCTGAATTTGTAAGTAAAAGGCTCCTAAACCTTCAGTTCCCTCATTAATGACCGCAGACCCGCCCCCCGCAGAGCACAGGGAGTTGTCCCTGGGAACCTGGGTGTGTGGGCATTTGGGTGGGAGAGTCAAGGGTCCGGCTTTACCCTCCTCCAATTTCTGGGGTGCAGAGGCAAGCATCCAGTGGCTAGAGTGTCCGCCTTGGCCCCCATTAGCCTCTTTGGGGCAAAAAGTAGGCCCTAGGAGATCTAGGGCCCCACACCGGCAGTGCTACAAGCTTCACAGGTGGGGTTCCCGCCATCTATAGTGCTGGGAGTGAGGGGGGCATTCAGAGGTGGGAAAGGGGGCACTGAAGCTTTCATTTTGCCCTGATGCAAGTGGCAACTCTGGACACTAGCTGCTGCTCCTAACTCACCCCCAGATTGCCTTAGAATGGTCCCTGTGTGGAGGTTTTGGGGTGAATTTTTACTACAAGAGGGGACAGAACTCCTGTGAGAATAGGGAGGTTCCAAAAAGAACCCCCCTCCCAGCTGGATGCTTGTGCCTCCTCCGCCTGATTGCCCACACTGCAAATCGCACCCTTTCTCAGATTGGGGTTTCCCAAAAAATCGAGAAGGAGAAGAAAAGAAGATGGCGACTGAGAAAAGCGTTGCTGGTGGAGCAGCCATGAAGAAATGCAATAAATTCCTTGTTGTTTTATGAAAATTTACAACTTTGTGATAGAAGTTTATGAGTGGTTGAATCCAGCGATTGGCCAGCGCCGGTCATGTGGCCGGGCAATCGTGAACATGAACTTTTTATCATTTCCCTGGTGGTTATAATGCAGCATTCTTTTGGACACCACACCTAGGTCGGAGCACTGTCGTCCTTCAGGGCTCCAGCCTCTTGATATTTTTATACTTCAGTATCAGCTCCATAAAGCAAAAGAGAGAGAGGAAAAGCGAGGGGGAGAGGAAAAAAGAGAGAGAGAGAGACAGAGAGAGAGAGAGAGAGAGAGAGAGAGGGCGAAGGAGGGGTGGGAATTACACAAAAGAGAAAACCAAAAATAATTTTAATTTCTAAGTTAATTTGCTTGCTGATCTGGGATTTTAGTCATCATGGAGGGTAAATGGACAATCTGCCCAGGACTGCAGCCTGATACCATTTTTCAAAGCCAGAACTTACTCCATTTTCTATGCAAATATCAGAAAAGCGAACACCCTCTCTTCCCAAGTCAGAGAAGGGGAAGCAACGGCTCTCAGGTTGGGACAATATTATCTGGAAGATGAAGAAGAAACCGAACGCTCTCTCTCTCTCTCTTTTTTTTTTCTTTCCTTTCTCTCCACCCCCTTCAATCGGAGGAAAGAAATCCCAAGGTCTGCAAAGGTAAGAGAAATTCTACAATTTCTTCTTATTCTTTTGCATCGATTTTTACAGGGCGTGGGGCTTGGGTTTGTCTCTCTCTTCCCCCCGGCCAAGACGGGGCTGAACCCCACCTCTGGGCGCTGCAGGGAGAAGCTTCTCAGGACATTCGGTGGCCGAGAGAGGGGTGGATGCTCCCTGGAGGGGGAGCAGGGCAGGGAGACGGGAGGAGGAACCGAAAGGGGCCATGGAGGCGAGCTCTAAGTCGCCTTTTTAAGCTGGGAGGAGAGGTTTAAGCGAGGGGGCTGCAAAAGAGAGGATGGGGATGTCTGGGCTTCGGGACGCCGGCAGAAGCCGGTTGCGACGGCCTCTGTGGGTTTGCGCCCCCTCCCCCTCCACCATCCTTCCCTTGTTCCGGCCTCCCCCAATTGCCCCCGCGCAGTTCTCTTGCCCGGTGCGGGTATCGGGTATCCGTGGTTTCCCGGCAGCACTGGCACAAGGGGCGGTGGCGCTGAGGGACGTCCTGGTCTCTGGAGGGCCTGGAATCTCCGCAGAGGCCAGCGAGGGCGAGGAGGCGTCTAGAGAGACACAGAGAGAACAATTCACAGAGAAATACTCATTATCTCCCTTCGGAGATATTTCTGAAATTAAAGGGCTGTGGGTGGAGGCACCCAAATCGAGGAAGACCTCCCAGGAAGCATGCCTGAAAATGCCCAGGTCGTTCGCCACTCCCGCAGGAGGGAGCCTCGCTCTGCAGGGAGACAATTTTGTGGTTTTTAACGCGGTAGGTTACAGCGTGTTGATTTCTGTGCAATATTGGTTCTATCACTTGTGTTTTATTGGTATGGATTTCGGTGGAGGAGAAAATTGCCGTGTGTGTCTTGATGTGGAAACATTTCAAACTTTCCTAGATCCAAATGTGGTGATTGTGAAGAAGCTGTTTAACACGTTGTTTGAGGCATGCAAACAAAAGAGAAAAACAAAAACAAAAAAAAGAGAAGAATAAAACTAAAAGAAAATCCCATTAGGGGACCTGATGGTGTCCGGACCAGAAAGCTGCCTGGCACTGAGCTCAGACAGCTAATCCTGTCCCTCCGGCGCCTGATTTCATTCCCCAGCCAGGCCTCCGGGGGCGGGGGTAGGGGGGAGAAGAACCGTAGGGCGGGAGGCCGAGATTCCTAAAGTAGCTGGTGGGGTTGAAAAAGGCACAAGTCGCTAGGTGAGGACTTAAAAATAGAGAGGGCTTCTGGGGAAGCTGCCAGACGACAGATAAGGGACTTAGGGCGCGGAGAGCAGGAGAGACTGTGATTTAGTTTGGTTTGCAGGAATAGGTGATTGCTTTCCTCTTTTTAAAGAGCAGATGCAGAGCATTCAGCCTCGGGCCTCTGGTTGCCCAGGGATTTGGGGTCTGGGTGTGTGTAGGGGGATATTGACCCTCTCAATCCTGAGCTGAGAAGAGAGAAGCGGCCACTTGTGGCGCTGGAGGGGGGCCCCTGGAGGCACAGGTAGATGCCCTCGAAGCAGGCCCGGCATGGGTGCCTGAAGGGACTCCTCGGCTGCGTAGCGAGAGAAGGTCTCGGCCAGCACCCACGGCACTAAGAGTCTATTCTCAAAGGAAAAATTCCCCAAACCCACCCAGACTAAAGGTCTTTTTCTCCTGTAGTCTTGGCGGGGTATAAATCATCCCTCAGACAGTTTACTCTGACCCAAATTATGCGGTTTGCTGCCATCTACCGTCCGTTTGGAGACATGCGGCTTCGGCGCCGAATGCCCCGCGACACTGCCTGAACCGTGCCCGACGACTGGAGCCCCCGCCGCTC
This sequence comes from Phocoena sinus, assembly GCF_008692025.1. Lineage (NCBI taxonomy): Eukaryota > Metazoa > Chordata > Mammalia > Artiodactyla > Phocoenidae > Phocoena > Phocoena sinus. The sequence goes on from NC_045782.1 coordinate 35,782,249, forward strand.
TGGTTCGGCGGGCTTCTGGGGACGTCGGCCCAGATTGACGGTTTCCGTTGGATCTTGGTTCCCGCCTGCCCGCGTGTGAATTGGAGAACAAGCGTCCCCTCCCCCTTGTCAGCCTCATCCCAGCTCCAAACCTGGCGGCTGGCTGAGGGAAGCGGCTTTTTCTAGGGCATATTTAAAAAGGACTACTACTTACTTCATCCCGCCCGCGGGCAGGTGGCCCTGAATCAAAGGATTGGGGGATCAGAGTCGAGAGCCCTCTCCCCGCTATCCCCCTCCAAGCTCAAGAGGGGATCACCAGGGCCGCTAGGGAGATCCGAGGCCAAGGCTGTTCAAGGTTTATTTGGTTTTCTTTTCGGCTAAGGGAGGGGTCCCGCAGGGGAGGCGCTGGCCCGGGCAGTTCCGCTCGGTTGTCAAAAGAAAAACCGAGTCTGTTTTCTCCGGGTTGGGTGGTGGGTCTTGCCAGTTTCTTGGCCATTTGAGTCTGTGGTGAAGGAATTGAGCCGAGTTTTCTGGAAACTGTTGGTGTCTTGCAAGTGAGTGCGCGTCCCCTTCCCTATTCCCGATCATGTCAAGCGAAATCGACACAAATATGCTTTGGGAAAAAACGGGGAGTGGGAGTGGGGATCAATCAGTAAGGAACCCTAACCCTTGTAATTTCCGTTCCTGCCGGACCCCTCATACCCACTTAAGCCGACTGCTTTCCCAGAAGCGGGTGGCGAGGGCGGGGGTACGCGCCGCTGCCGCCGAGTTTGAATATTGGCCCCTGTTTCACGGGTTACTGATTAGCTCGGGCTTTCAAGCCGCAGGAGGAAGCTCTGGCCGCTCCTTTCAAGGTGCTGTGGCCCCAGTTCCTGGGCGGGGGCTCCAGGAAATTGCTTGCGGTGCCAGGCAGGCCGAGGTGTTACTAGGGTCTGGCCCGGAGCTGCCGAGGTCGAGGGGCCCAGCGGTACTGGGGGCAAACGCGGGGGCTGCGGCCCGGAGTCTTTGGCGCCTCTCGAGTCTGGGCCGCGGGAGCAGCCCTTTCAGCTCTTTAGCAGGGAGTGACTTTCTGGCGGCTAGAAGGCCCGGCCCAGTGCTGGAGGCCCCGAGGGAGCGCTCTCCGAAGGTCTTGGGCCGCTCGGAGGATTTTTTCTTGTGGACAATCCGAAGGACAGATGGGGAGGGTAAGGCGGCTGGTATAGAGGATTGAAACCCTTAAGGGCTCTTAGCGTGCCCAAGGACCTGGGGAGAGGGAGCTGAGCTGCCACTGCTCCCCCCTCCATCAGAGAAGATGCCGTTCATTTGCATAATGGAAGTGTCTTTGTACTGTGCTTTGGACTGGCCAATTTTAAGGCAATGTTCTCTCTGAACAACTCTCAAAGAGTGGGAGAGGCCACACTGCTCCCTCTGGGAACAGTTGTGTTCCCCAAAACCAGAGAATCACAGAGTCTAGGGGAAGAACTGGGTTGAGATGTTTGAATTCACCCCACCCCGATCACAGTTGGGAGTGGGGTGGGGGAAGGTGCCCACAGTCCTAAGAGCTGGGGGTGGGGGGAGCTTTGCAGCTGAGAGGAAGTGGGAAGCCTGGACAATGTCTCAATCCCCTCCCCTCCACACACCTACTGGCAAATATCCTCCCTGAGATTACCGGTGCAGGAGAATTTTACTCCAGAGCTGAACACAACTTAGACTTTTCCCTGGGAGCTGGAATGTTTGTACGTCCACAGGCCCACAGGGTCATAGCTCAGAAAATTACAATTATAAATCCTGCCTGTGGGATTTCTATGCAATCCTTCTGCTGTGTACTCCAGACTTAGTACACGTTTATATCCACCTCTCCATACACACACTTTCTCGTTGAGCAGGGGGAGACACCCCAGACCTGCCGATGGCTGTGCCCACTGTGTATTTACATATTCCCCCTTGGAGACAGACAGACGGCAGTGGACGGAACCACAGACAGATTCACAGAGATCTGGCTCCAGAAGCCAGGCGGCCTCTGGCCCGGCCCTGCCTGCCTGCTCTTTCTCCCAAACAAACGGATCAGACGAATAAACGCTCATAAATACCTCTGGGCTTAGATAAGAGCGATGAGGCGCTATTTCCTTTCATGCCGGACTCCAGGCGCCCAGGCTCTGCCTTTGCGGCTCCATCTCACGACAGGCAACCTGCAGAGGTGAGGTTAATTTGGGGCTATGACTCTAAGGATAAGGTGATTATTCTCGTGTTTCTATCACAGGGGAAGACTTCCTCCCTCACCAAATCTTATGTTATCCAGGCTTCATGGAAAAGCCCACACCATCCAGTCCTAGTATGAGGATATTGTGGCCAGAGATGAGGCACAGAGGGCTGAGGCCGAAGGCCCCGCCTCAGTAACAAGGAGGAGGGAGGTACACAAGGCACTCCCCCCACCCTGCTCCTCCAGCCCAAATGTTCCCCATTCCTCTCCAGGAGTGGGCCTAACCACAGCTGGACTAGAGCACTTATGAATCTCCATCATTAGGAGGCTTGAGTTTATTTTCTTAAATCTTGACAAAACCCCCCAAAGAGTTGGGCTAGGAAGTGGTTGATGGGACAACTGGGAATAGCCACTTAGCCATGAAGTTGCAGCCCAGAAGTTGTCCTGAGTTCAGGGAGCCTTGGAGGCCACTTTGCAAGCAACCAAGTTCCCACCCTTGGTCACCAACTTCAGCCCTCTACCTCTTTTCCTAACGTCTTGTGCCATCTTCAGTGGGCAGAACTGTCCCATAAAAAGGAGTCCAAAGAACAAATCAGAGAAGGGTCAGCGCGGCCCCTTCATCATCAGGTTTTGTCTCCCACCCTGGCCCGTTCCTGGCCCCAGGTCCAAAGGTTGTCACCCTTTATGCCTAGCCTCCACGTGCACATTAGAATGTTGAAAATACACCATGGCTGAGTCTTCCAGCCTGCCTCCAACGCTCATTTTCCTTAGATGAGAGAGAGAGAGAGAGAGTCAGAGATGTACACACTCTCTCACACCAAAGCTTGTAGGCAGCAAGCTGGTGATACAGACATGAGATGTGGTAAGGATTATAGAGATGCTGAGAGACAAACAGAAGGGTAGTGAGCATCTAGAGAGGGGATACGGAATGATAGTTGTAAGCTGCCTGCTGCAACCCCAGGAGGACCCAATCCCCCTCTCTCCTTATAAAACTAAACAAGAACCAAGTCTTGAGAAAGAATTAATTTTAAAGAGAACTGCCAGCTTCTGGAGAGACCTGGAAAAGGAGCAAGGGCTCCTCTCTTCCCAGTGGTCTCTGATTGTCTCCAATATCAGGAGGGTTTGAGGACCCAGAACTGGAGGAGGGAACAATTTCTTCCCTGAACCCAGACTTACTGAAACACCTTTGATTCTTAAGAATCTATAGCCCAGTATATTCTAATGTCTTTTGGGGTAGGAGGTGGGGTGGAGGGAGGGTTGCAGGCAGGATAGGGATCAGACAACCTAGGTTGGAGGATGCCTTTCACCCCTCCTCTCCCTATCCCCCTCTTCCCCGTGCCCCTTCCTGTGCCAAGAGCAAGCAGTACATACTAGAACCAGGCAAGATGTCTTGGGCAGCGGCAGCGGTAGCCTTCCCAGAAGCTCCTAGCCTAGCTGCACAACCAGAGGGAGAAGCTTAGCCTCAGACCCTGCTCCCATTTCCCAGCCTTCTGGGTCCTCTGGGCAGCAGGCTCTGGCCTGTCTCTCAGACCATAAGAGTTGCAGAGAAGCAGGAATAATAAACCCAGGCTTGGAGGAGATGGAGTAGATCTGAGAAACAGGAAAAACGTTTTTCAAACCCTGGGAAGGAGAGGGTTTCTTCTTTGCTTCTCGCTTTCTGAAAACAATGCTGATCAGTGGAGAACTCTTCTCCCCTTCTACCAGTACAAACCCCGAGAAACCAGCCTTCTCCTTTAGTTCTCTTCTAAGGAGATTGAGATTCAAGATTCAGAGATATTTACCCACCTTCCCTGGGGGGAATAACCCCTGCCTTGCCTAACCCCAAGCAAATCAGGGGTTAACTTCTCTGAAAACACAATTAACTTTTTCTTATTCTGCGTGGGGAGGGGAGGGATATATTTATTTGATCACTGGGGGATGGGGTGGTATCAATCCAAGTGCTCCCTCCTCCCTCAAAGGCACAGACGCCTCTTTCGCAGACCCTACGTAGGTGGAACAGGACGGGTTGTGCTGTTGGGGAGAGAGAGAGAGAAAGCAGAAGGAGAAGAAGGAGGGGGGAAAAAAAGGTTGATAGGTTTGTGCGCGGGTCCCTAGCGCGGGCTGCGCTCCTCCTGGGTGCTATTTGACAATTCCTGCCTCTGCCATTGGTCAGTGTTGGATCAGATGGTTGTATTTCCTTCTGGCCCTCACTGGCACCTCGCCATCCCCCCTCAGCTAAAACCCAATCTCAGATATACTACTAATAGGCGCGGCGCTCGGACTATAAAACACGACAAATCATAAACCCGGCGGAGCAGCAGCGGCCGCGCGCGCCTCCCCTCCCAATGAGTTCCTATTTCGTGAACTCCACCTTCCCCGTCACTCTGGCCAGCGGGCAGGAGTCCTTCCTGGGCCAGCTCCCGCTCTACTCGTCGGGCTATGCGGACCCGCTGAGGCACTACCCCACGCCCTACGGGCCCGGGCCCGGCCAGGACAAGGGCTTTGCAGCTTCCTCCTATTACCCGCCGGCCGGCAGCGGCTACGGCCGGGCGGCGCCCTGCGACTACGGGCAGACGCCGCCCTTCTACCGCGAGAAGGAGTCGGCCTGCGCGCTTTCGGGTGCCGACGAGCCGCCCCCGTTCCACCCGGAGCCGCGGAAGTCCGACTGCGCGCAGGACAAGAGCGTGTTCGGCGAGGCGGAGGAGCAGAAGTGCTCCACCCCAGTCTACCCCTGGATGCAGCGGATGAATTCATGCAACAGTGAGTGAGGCTTGCTGCGGCCGCCGCGACCCCCACGGGCCCCCCTCCCGGAGCCAGAGCTAGAGAGCACCCCCTTCTCCTCCAGAGAGAGCGTCTCGGGTCGGAGCTCAGGAAGATTGGGCGCCTGCACTGGTCTCCCGCGCTGCCCTCCCGTCCTCAGGAGTTGCAAAGTTTGCAAAGTCCCAGATGCACTCCGAGTCAGGGGGAATGAGTGGGTTCTCCCGGAGCGCCAGGCCGCAGCCGGGATTCTGGGTCAGGGAGGCGGGCAGGGGCCGCAGTCACTGGCTGGGCTCTCCCTATCGCCCCCATCTCTGGTCCGATCCCCCCACCCCAAGACTGTTCATTAAAAACGGAGTGCGTCATGGGAAGAGGGGCGGCGTGACGCTGGCGAGGGAGGGTTGAGTCTGTCCCGGACTGGTTTTCCCTGGGGGTCGGGGGCTGGGGAAAGATGAGGCACCAGGAAAGGGGTGGTAGTCAGAGGAGGGAGGGAGAATAAGGAGAAGAAAGAGAGGGAGCAGGCGGAGGGGAACAGAAGGAGAAGCAGGCGCCGGGATCTCAGGTTGGATTATTTGTCGGCCTTAAATCCCAAATTGATGTCCATTAAAGGGACACGAAAGTGAGGAGCCCTTAATGCCAACTACGGATCGATCTACGTCATTACGGATTAAGGGCCGGAATCTATCACAGGATGGTGGGGGAGCCAGATGGATGGAAAGAAAAAATGCGGCTAGGAAGAGACATACCTGGCCAGTGCTTTCCCAGCCCCTCCCCCTAGGCTCAGGTGGGATTTAAAACTGCTCCTCCCATCCCCCCACCAAGAATCTAGACAGAAGGCATAAGCCTAGGAGACCTGGAGGAAATCTGGAGGGGGCGCTGGAGGAGTGAGGAAGGAAGGGGGGCAGGGAAACAGGGAGAGTGGAGGGCGTCCCGGGACAGGCTAGAGTCCCCGTTCGAGGGTCAAGTGGGGGAGGGGGGCTCTGGCCCTGGTGACCCCAGGCCTCAGCATCTCTTCTCTGCGTAACAGGTTCCTCCTTTGGGCCCAGTGGCCGGCGAGGCCGCCAGACCTACACGCGCTACCAGACGCTGGAGCTGGAGAAGGAGTTTCACTACAATCGCTACCTGACGCGGCGGCGGCGCATCGAGATAGCGCACGCCCTGTGCCTGACGGAAAGGCAGATCAAGATCTGGTTCCAGAACCGGCGCATGAAGTGGAAAAAGGAGAGCAAACTGCTCAGCGCGTCTCAGCTCAGTGCCGAGGAGGAAGAAGAAAAACCAGCCGAATGAAGGCGCTGGAACGGGGCGGGGGGACGCGAAGGGAGAGGCCTTCGGGGAGCCGAGGGCATCGGAGAGCCCCGAGAAGGCTCTGCGGGCGGGGGAGCCTGGGGACCTGCTCTCCAGCGCGCGACAGGCGGGGCCACTGCTCTCCTGGATGCCCCCGCCCGCAAAGCTCTCGCTGGGCGCTGGGAGGCCGCGCTGCCTGAGCCCAGCCAGCACCCCAGCGCCCCCTCCATCCCCGTGGAACCTCCTCAGCCCAAAGAGGCTCCCCCGTGAGAACTGAGGACCGGACTCACTTGATATTTCCTGGAAGCAGAGCAAAATGCTCTTGTCCGTGTCGCGTCTCATTTCGTCCATGTCCCCCGTGCACGGTTCAATGGTAGATTCGCAGTCCCCTCAGCGGGGGCCTTGAAGACTCCCTGACCCCAGACCTCTCTCCCAGCCCCTCCCCAAAGCCACTGGAAGGAGCACATACTACCTAGAAGTAAGAAGAGGAGCCTCAGAAGAAAACAAAGTTCTATTTTATTAATTTTCTATGTGTTGTGTTTGTAGTCTTCTCTTAGCTCTGGACGTGAAATACTTCGGTAATAATATTAATATTATTAATAATGATAATAATAATAATAAAGACGTAAAACCTCACTGCTGGGTCACCTCTGCTCCTCCCCTGCCACTCCCCTACCCCCACCGCCACCCCTGCGTCCCCGCGCCGGAAACTCCGCAGCGAAGGCAGGAGCCCTGGTCGGCCCCAGAGGGCTCGGAAGTTACAGTTGCGATAAAGGCTGCAGCGGTTCGGCCCAGGCTCCAGCGCCTCGCCTCGCCGGTGCTGAGGCTCACAACGGCTTCTCCTGGTGCGGAATTGGGGGACGGAGAAGGGCCGTTTCCCTCTTAGTCTCTAGCATTTCCTCGTTTGTCCGTGGCACGAGGGACGCCACCAAGGCCCTCCAGCCGGGAGCTCTTGCAGAGACTGAGCCAGGCGGGTCTCAGTGCCTCAAGCAGCGCTGTTCTGTCCACAGGATCGTCAAGGCCCGTGGTCTTTGGCCTGCCCACACGGCCTGGTCTCCGCCGGCCTTGGCCCTCGGCTCCTGGCCTAAATTGGGGCCACCGGATATCTATCTCTTTGCCCTCAGCTGAAGGCTCCCGGCACCCCTTCCTGCCTCAAGTAGTAGCTCAGCGACAAGTAGGGGAATGTGAAGCCGCCGGCAGGCGCCGGGCGAAGGGCAAGACTTTCCGCCTGCTCTTTGGAGACCTGAGGGCAGGAGGCCAGGTGATGGGGCAGTTCGGTCTCATCCCATCAACAAAAACCGACCCATTCTCTCCCCACCCCCACCCTCACCCTCACCCTCACCCAGGCGGCAAGCTGCGGAGACTGTTTTCCTTTCTTCCTCCTCCCTCTCTCTCCCTTTTTTATTTTTAAAGAAAATAGCTGCCTGGCAGAAGGGGCCCAGCTGTGGCGGTCTTTGGCCGCCCAGCGCGCTCAGCAAGGGGCCGCGGGTCCTCGGGACCCTTTTCCGGGGAAGGAGTGGGCCGCTGGGCAAATTCTGAAACTACCCAGACGCCAGCAAGGGGTCTCAAGTGAGGCATCCCAAGGCAATAGCGGGCATCTGGTGAGAAGGCGAAAGGATTCTGCCTTGGTCCCAAACTCTCAGGACCATGTTTACACCCAAACCCCAGCTCCGACGCGGTCGTCTCCACCGTTTTTCTCGCAACTAGGCCACTTAGCCCCAGCCGGCCTCTTCCTTTGGGGTCTCTGTCTTGCTCTGCCCTTCTTCCGTCCTGGGCTAAGGATGAGGAAGAGGTCAGAAAGAGGATTTCAAACTTCTAAGGGAACAAGGAGAAGCGAAGGCTTCTCCTTCGAACCCTCAGCTTAGCCTCACCGCCTCGGCTTGGATGCTGTGGATGGGCCACTGCATCCCGGTCAGGAAGCAGGCCAGGCTGAGCTCACAGGGGAAACCCTTTGCAATCATTGTTTTTCACACACATCTTCCAACCTCTCCCCCATTTCCGTCCCCAACTCGGAGACTTGCAAAGCCCGAGTAAGGGAAGAGCAACTCAATCTTTGGTCATCTTATCCAGAGTTGTTATAGTAATAATAATAATAATAATAAAAACGACAGGGAGAAGGACCGATGGACAGACGAACTCCACTCCCGAGAAAGTGGGTAAAGCCTCGATCGGGTTTCCCCTCTAAAAGATTCAACCCTGTGGGTGAGCCTAGGCCGGGTTTCTTTCGAGCCCCGCGGTTGCACGGCGCCGGCAGGGAGGCAGCTGTCGCCGCCATGGCTGTCTGCGGCCCGCGCTCCCGCCGTTCGCCGGGAGGTGGCGCGCTCTGCTCAGAGGCCGCCGCCAACCTTCTCCCTGTTTCTCCCCCTTCTCCTTTTTCCCCCTCTCTCGGAGGCTCGCATTGAATCGGCCCTAACGATTCTCGGATCGTCATTATTTGTAACCATAGAGCATGAATTACCTCTTGAGGTCATCAGCGAGAATTTACGACTGGTCAACAAAAGCACGTGATTCCCTAACGCCCCCCCACCCCCCTTCCACCCCCCCATACTTGGCCGCGTACATAGCAAAACGAAGTACAGTGCATCGCTATAATTCATTAATACATCATAAATCGTGAAGCACAGGGTTATAACGACCACGATCCACAAATCAAGCCCTCCAAAATCACCCAAATGAGCTCGTACTTTGTAAACTCCTTCTCGGGGCGTTATCCAAATGGCCCGGACTATCAGTTGCTAAATTATGGCAGTGGCAGCTCTCTGAGCGGCTCTTACAGGGATCCCGCTGCCATGCACACCGGCTCTTACGGCTACAATTACAATGGGATGGACCTCAGCGTCAACCGCTCCTCGGCCTCCTCCAGCCACTTTGGGGCGGTGGGCGAGAGCTCGCGCGCCTTCCCTGCGCCCTCCCAGGAGCCCCGCTTCAGGCAAGCGGCGTCGAGCTGCTCCCTGTCCTCGCCCGAGTCCCTGCCCTGCACCAACGGCGACAGCCACGGCGCCAAGCCCTCTGCTTCGTCCCCCTCCAACCAGGCGACCCCGGCCAGCTCCAGCGCCAATTTCACCGAAATAGACGAGGCCAGCGTGTCCTCGGAGCCCGAGGAAGCGGCGAGCCAGCTAAGCAGCCCAAGCCTAGCTCGGGCGCAGCCAGAGCCCATGGCCACCTCCACAGCCGCGCCCGAGGGGCAGACTCCGCAGATATTCCCCTGGATGAGGAAGCTTCACATCAGCCATGGTAATTCTCGCTCTCGCTCCCCTTTTTGTCTTCTCGGCTTTCCTTCTCCGCGTTTGGGGGGGGGGGCGGCGGCGAGGAGAACTTGGCTTTTCCTCAAATATAGATTTCTTTCCTCCAGAGGGGAAGAAGTCTCTAAGAGGGTCCTCACAGCTCAGCTCGGGGGGACAGAGCCAAAGAAGGTCTTTAGCTGGGGGTTTGGAGAGGAGTATTTTTAATAATTTGTTCCCAGATTCGCCTTAGGTTTTATTTGCCCAGCTTGAACTAGCTTTAGGATGAAGGATGAGGTTTATGTAACGTGGGGAAGGGTCCTGCTTTGCCCCCGAAATTTTGAGACTGTTTCTAGCAGAGGAGGGGCGAGCAGTAAAACGAGCCTTCCAGGGCAAAAGTGCAACCGTTCTCCTCCCTCCCGGGGTGAGCGACCGCCTGAGCCCAGCGAAGGGTGAGGCACAGGGAGGGAGCAAGAGACAAAGCCGGGCGCATTCGCTGCCAGCAGAAGTGGGGGCTGCAGGAGAAAGGGGTGCAGAAAGCGAGCTCGGATGCGGGCATCTGGAGTGGGGAGAATTGGAGCTGCGGTGAGCTGGGTGCCGGGGACGCCTGGGTCCTGCTCCACGCCCCCCTCCCACCCAGGGCCCCCTCCCTTAACCGGAATAACGCTGCCTCGCTGCTCTGTCTGCTCCAGATATGACCGGGCCGGACGGGAAAAGGGCCCGGACCGCTTATACCCGCTACCAGACCCTAGAGCTGGAGAAGGAGTTCCACTTCAACCGCTACCTGACGCGGCGGCGGCGCATCGAGATAGCCCACGCGCTCTGCCTGTCCGAGCGCCAGATCAAGATCTGGTTCCAGAACCGGCGCATGAAGTGGAAGAAAGACAACAAACTGAAAAGTATGAGCCTGGCTACAGCCGGCAGCGCCTTCCAGCCCTGAGCCCGCCGGGAGGAGCCCCGGGCGGCCCAAGAGCCCGTGCTGCTCCCAGCCCTGGCCCCTCCAAGCCTCCCCGCGCTGCCGCTGCCCGCTGGGGACCGGTTCCCACGAGCCTGCCTCGCCCGGGCCTTGTGCTACGATTTTTCGTTTGGTCTTAAGTCTTCCTGTGGCTCCCTCTCTCTTGGACTGGTTAATCTTGTTATTATTGTAATAATAATGATAATTATTATTTTCCCACCATGCTCCCCACTCCCTTCTGCTCACCCCAAATCCGCCAGTGTTTCTGAACGTTCGTGTCTGTGGTTGCACTCCTTCCCCCAGGACAAAAAGAAACTCGCATGTTTAATGTGAACTTTCCCCTCCCCATCTGCGTTCTTCTAACTTATTTATAAAAGGATGATCGCTGTATTTTGAGTTTCAGCTAGAAACTTCTCTAAAAGGGGCAGCAGTTGAGGTAGGATAGTGCTGCAGCGCCGGGCCCAGCTGAGCTGGCCTCGGAGACCGGAGTCCATGACTGTGTCTCATTCCACCTTCCTCTTCCTCCTCCCTCCCCACTTCCAGGCCCAAGTCTCCCAAGACTTGGTCCTGGGGTGGGAGGGGACCGGGGAGGACCAAAGGGGTGATGTTGAGAAGAGGGCCGGTAAATACTGAGATTTAAGTTCCTGCCGCCTGGGTAGGCCCCACAAGGCCTGGTCTTGGAGCATCCGGAAACAAAAATAACCCTCAGTGTAAAATGTCTTGTGTATTTCTCTGTGAATTCATGGGTCTGGCATAGAGGGCCCAGAGCTTGTAAATATGGGGATAGTCTGGGTCAGACCTATCCTCTCCTCCCTACCCATTTCACTTCCAAGACCATTTGTAGTAAGCAAGTGGATGCTGTGCTACATGTGAAATCTGTCTTTGCCGGGCAGGCCTGTCTCAGTGATTCGCTTTTGGTATTTGTTTGTAGCTTTCCTTGAAGTCAAATAAATGTTTCCCCTCCTCCACTGCCCTTCCACTTGTCTTTTCTCTGGGACCTGCCTCTCCCATCACCGGGCACACCCTAGACCATTCTTGATAGATCTGGGGTGTAGGGAAGGGAAAGCAGGCTGCTTACCAGCAGCCCCTCTCAACCACCTATGGCTCTGCTTGGTCAGCGGTACTTGGGCCAGGGGACAGGCTTTCATGCCCTGGGGACCGAGAGACCCAGGAACCCCACATGAGCCTGGGGCAAGGGGCAAGGGGCAAGGCTGGGGCGAAAAGCAAGCCTTTGCTGAGCTGGACTCCACCCTGGCTTTCCACCAGCTGGCCAAAAATTCTCTGGAAACCTCTTAGCGGAAAGTAATCTGGGCCTAAGTCCTGAGCAGGAGGCTCCTGGCCTTTTGGCGGTGATACAGGCCTGCCCAGCGCCACTGTCCCCTGGTCCAAATCCCAATTCAGCTCTGCCACCCACTAAGGCCAAAAAAACAAACAAACAAAAAAATCAGCTCAATTTCAAAGGTTTCCTCTCACCCTCAGTCTTCTCTACACTTATATCAAGGGCTTCCTCTCTCCAGGGGCCCAACTGACCTGCCCTCTTGATTAGGAGCTGGGGTCCCTCCTGGAAGACCCTTGGTTCCCCCATCAACTGGACTGGCTCAGGGCCAGGGGCCAGTCCTCCTCCATCCAAGTCAGCCTCCACCCTGAGCACAAGAGTCAAGTCTGGACACTTACCCGGTCAATCCCTTCCAGCTTGGCCCAACTTCTTACAGGACTTGTGGGGGGAGGGGAGCTGGTGAGGAGGCAGCTGAGGGTCTTGGTGGCTCTACTGGGCCTTCCTTCCCCCTTCCCCCTTGACTTTGTCCCCCTTTGCCCATAGCAAACTATCCCAAAAGTCGCTATGACATTTAGATGTCAAATGGATAGGGGTTTTATCTTGAAGTTACATCGTAAAAATCGCGGAGAAGTCAGACAGATACCCCTCACTGGCTCGAGAAAGTCACGTGAGGTCCATAAAGTTAGTTTTATGGTTTTGGGGAGTTGACACCGCGCGGTATATTTCACATTCTCCAGAATGTTAAGTGACACTTTAACTGCTCGCAGTGGTGGGGAAGGGGGCAGAGGTAGGTGAGCGCTCTCCCAGCCCAGAAGGCGGTGGTGTGGCAGCAGCCCAGGCCCAGCTCTCCCACAGTAAGTCGCTTCCAGTTTTTGCTTTTCCCCTCGCAATTGTGGGGCTTGGAACTGGGGGAAGGAAACCTTGCCTCCGGCAGGACTGTGGGATGATAAGTGGGGGAAATTTAGCCTGATTTTGCACCAAGTTCTGACCAGCTGGGTGTCTGAAGTGGGGCACTCGGGTCCGTTCAATAAGGCCTTTGCAGTCCGGGGTGCCTGGTTTTATTTGCCGGAGTGTCTGAGTCTTTGTGGGGAAAAAGCTTGCGTGGGTTCCTTCAGTGCCCTTGGAAATTTAGGGGGCAAGAAGGAGGGGTGTTTACTGCTGAAGGGAGGGCCCCGTGTGTGTGTGTGGGGGGGGCCCTTCACTACTGGATATCTTCAGACAGACATCTCTCCACCCCCAGGAAAGGAACTTTATGACATTCATTTGTCAGGGGTGTGTGGGAGCGAGCCGCCGGGCACTTTTATCTGAATACATCTGAGCTGAGAAAAAGTCCGGGGAAGGCTAACTCAGCTGCTGTGGGCTGCCTTGCACTGGGACACTCTCTGGCTTTTAGATCTTTGAACCCCGTGAAAGCGGGTACCCCTGGTTCTCTATGGTCTCATTAGGGCTATCAGGGATGGGGAGCATGGCACATTTGCACCCAACTTCAGCCTTTTGGTCCCAGGCCAACCTTCTGGCTTGGCTCTATATAGGGTCCTGAGGTCCAAGCAGGGAGCAGACGGAGGGAGAATTTCCCTCAAATTCCTGGCCAGGAGTGGGGGGGAGGGGAGAGCTTCTTTTTTTATCTGGAGGATGTAGGTGTTTAAGTAGATCCCTGGAAATCCCTCCAAAAATAAAACTTGCTGACGAACACATAGCCCCAACTGTCAGGAGAATAAAAAGGGACTTAGGAGCTGGGAGAGAAAATTGGAAAGGTGCTCTTTTCCTCTCCTCTCCTCTCCTTTCTCCTTCTTCTCTCCCTACCAGAGCCTAGAGGCCCCTTTGTTTTGTGGCACCACAAACCAGAAGGATTTTATTATTTGACTCCCTGGGGCCCATTATTTTCTAAGGATAAGTCGCCCTCCTTCTAAAAACTGGAGGTCTCTTCCTCACCAAACTGACCTCCCAATTTTAAGACCCATGGGGGGTCAACCACCCTGTCACTCCTGCTTATGCCAGCCCACCCTCTCTGGATTTAGCTCATCAGTTCCCATTGTCCCTGGAATTGGTCATGTGGCATCTTAAGGGGCTTCTGATCTTTGGGACAAGGAGAGGGTCACAAGATTCTTCCCATTTCACATTAAAGAACATCTGCACGCTCTCCTAATTTCCTCTCTCTCCTGCAGCTGCTCTCTATTCCCTGAGCTCTGCATTCCCTGCCCAGGCCTGATTTACAGGAGACCTTTCACAGGCTTTGAGTGCAAAGAGGACAGAGGGCTTGGGGTCCTCACCTTACTGTGAAGACACATCTCCCCCGAAACGATGGGGCATTTGTATCCCATGGAAAGGAGACTCTGGTCAGTTCCCAAAGGATGTCGAGCACCATTTAAAATACCAATAAATTTTGGAGGCATAACTTCCACAGGCTTCCACTCTGGACAAGGCAAATGAGTTGAATGAGATGCAAAGGAAGAGTGCAGTGGGCACAGAATCTGACCTGGGGTCTCCCGGGAAACCCCACTCCTATTGTGCCCCTGGTCTCACTCTGATGCCGCCAGCCACACTCTCTCAGAAACCCCAGACCACCAGGACTGCCACTAAAGATTTTTTGGCCCCCTCCCACATCAGTCCTGCAAACTCTGATATAGAATATCTGGGGCCAGCGGCCCAGGGACATCTGCTGAGCATATCTAGAGAGATTTTCCGGAGTGGTGAAGAGCAGCTCTAGCCGGGGTGCCCACTTCTGCTGCAACAGCCAGAACTCTTGAAGGGTGTCCTCCGGCTCTGAGCAGATCCTGCCTGGAGAAGACCCCACCCTAGCTGGGCTTTCCTCTTCCCCACTTCAGGTTTTCTGGGCAACTGTCTCCCCTGAACCCCAGCAAGGACGTGTTAGGGGAGAGGATGAGAGTTTTCCAATGGTTTCTGGTGCAAAGGAACTCTCTCTGCCCCAGACCTGTGTCCTCCTCTCCAGTCTTCCTCAAGACGTTCTCAGGGAAAGCTGTTCCTCTCTCTCCTCTTCCATCTGATTCCCCTCCCCAGCTGGGTCCAGGGCCCAACTCTCTGAGCTGCAGGCCAGAAACCACTAGCCAAATCCTCATGCCCATCCATCGGCACCTTCCACCTGGGCAGGGCAGAGGAGGTCAGCAGTGGGAGGGTAAGGCTACATTTTCCCTTTTCCCTCTGGGGCCAGCTTGACCACCGCTCAATGGACAATTTAATTTTGTTTTGTTTTATTTGGTTATTTTTTGGGTTTGGTTTTTTGTTTTGTTTCTCCGAGGCTTCGGGGTAGGAGGAAGTATAAAGAAATGTAAACAGGAAAGCCAGCCGGGCCTGGAGTTCCAAGCGCCCATATTTCATCGGCTTCCTCTCGGTAACAGCAACAGGGACACTTAACTCTTCCCTGGCTGTGAGACGTATTCTGTGGGGTTTGGGGGGGCAGGGTATGGGGGCAGGATCCACGTGGAAGCTCCTCTCTTGGGCTGGTTCCTTTATCCTTGGGGTTTGGATGCTGAGGTGGAAGCCAAGGATTCAGAGCAAGGGAGAAGTGAACCGTTCAGCACAGTCCCCCAGACTCAGTCCCTTTCGGGACAGAGCAGAGAAGGCGCTTGCCTGCATGGGTTTCCCAGCTTGGGGACCAACCCGGCCAACCAAGGAGAATGGGGCTTAGCAAGAACCTTTCCCCTCTTTTAGCGGAGAGCCCACGGGTCACTGTTTCCATTTTTTGGAGTTTCTCAGAGTAATCGGATTTCGAGGCTGGGATCTGCCCACAGCGGGATTTATCGATTGCTGCAGCGCTGTTACACATCCATACTAATTAACCCAGACACCGCCTGGAAACCGAGCTGCTTGGGGTGGGGGAGGGGAGAAATGGGGGCCCTAAAGAGAATGGACATTTCTCGGTAAGCCGTGCCCCGGGTTTCAGATTGGAGAATCGCTCCTCTCAAGAAACACGTGTCTTCCCCAAGCTCCATGTCCCTCGACTTCTCAGCAAGAAGGGTAAGCCTGACTTACTCTCCACAGTCGGACTCCACACACAAGTCTCCTCCGGGGTGGAATTAGACACCTCCCAGGCCCAACACTTCCTTGTCAGAGTTAGTTTGCCCCAGCACTCGGATGGATGTATCCTCTGGTGGTTGTTCCCAGCACGACCTTTCTAGAGGGGTTAACACCCCCTCCCCACCTTCCTTTCAACTTCCCCAAGGTAGAAGCTTTTTATGGTTTTCTGGCTTGTTTTTAGTGTTTGTTGGTGATGGTAGTGATGTCTTTCCCCTTCCTCCTACCCCTCCCTCCAAAAAGTGATTAAAATATGTTAAAGGATTTAATTAAGAGAGTTAAATGAAAAGGAAGGAGGCGCAAATGAGTTTGGGGAAAAAACCCACACCAAAAGCTATTCTCAACGATTAAATCGCCATTTTAACAATATAATGGAGTTTGCATCCTGAAAGGGGAAATCAACGCTCATATCTCATCAATAATTCATAGAGTCCGGGATCACGCAGAGGTCAGCAGACAGGGCCGGAGCGCCGGCCTACTTGGGGCTCCGAGCCGCTGCCGCATACATTACGTGCCGCTGGCCGCACCGCCGCCACCTCCATCGCTCCCGGCCGGGCTGGGGGCAAGCCCACAGGTTTAGATCGATTTTTCCCCTCCTTTTGGCGAATTGATTGAGACCCAGATTTCGGGCTCCAAGAGGAAGTGGGGGATTTAGGAGACCGGAGAGGATTGGACTTCGGGCAGTTCTGGACCTGTCGGACCCCGAATATCAGCACCTTTATAACTTTTAATCCCTTTTTCTCCCTCTTCTTTCTCCTTTCTCTATGATTTAGGCGTCCTCTGTCCTGTCTTTTCTCTCCCTAAATCTCGTCTTTGCATCTTCTAGCTTTTCCTCCTTAGCTGCACAGCCATGCTCTGGTCTTTTTCTCCGAGTGGATTCGGGCTGAGCCCCCATAGCTGCGGCCTCGCTGCAGCCTCTGAGCGCGGCGGCTGACTTTGGCTGCAGCGATCCGTGACCTCGG
Source organism: Phocoena sinus (assembly GCF_008692025.1). Classification (NCBI taxonomy): domain Eukaryota; kingdom Metazoa; phylum Chordata; class Mammalia; order Artiodactyla; family Phocoenidae; genus Phocoena; species Phocoena sinus. The sequence continues at coordinate 35,798,873 of NC_045782.1, forward strand.
AGCCCAGTGGGGTAGGGACGAATGTGTCTAGAGAGGAAAGGTACTTCCCAGGCCCGAACACCGCTTGCCTAGCCAAGAGATGACCCAGGAGGGCCAGGTGGAGAGGAGGGGATTCAGCCTGAAAAGAAGCGTTTAGGGGAGCCGAAGGGGGAAAGTCCCTGCATGTGGGAACATCTCTTTGGGGCTTGGAGACACGATGGAGCATAATCCCTGTATATCGGAGCTTCTGCTTGTTCCAGTCTCTTTTTCTCTCTGTGTGTCTCTCTAACTCTCTCTTTTCTGTTTTCCGACCCCCAAGGGCCCCAAGGAAAGGAGGAACAAAATCCTTCTCTACGAGAAGTGGGGGCTTGGGAAGCGATATTTGGGAGCAAAGGAAACCGAAACGGCGCAGGTCGCCGCGCGGCCGCTGCGCTGGCCGAGAGGCAGAGGCTGAGGCTGTAACGTTCCCGAGCTGCCAGTAGAGTCCGCCTTAGACCAAGTTCACAGCCAGGCTGGAGCCTGCAAGGCGCCAGCGAGCGGCCGCGCAAGGTGGCCCCGGGCCCGCTGGGCCTCGCAAAGCCTGGACGCTGAGCTCTCTCTCCAGCCTTTTGGGGGCCTATGGCCCCCTCCTCTCCCAAGGAACACTTGCTCCAAGCTCTCTCCACTTTTCACCCCAGAAACACCCTTCTCCAGTTCAGCCCATTCTATGGCTTCCCATATGTCCCCACTCCTGTCAACGGCAACTGCGGCCCCATTCTGGGGGACAAGAATGGAGAGGGGTGGGTCGTCAAAAGCTCTTCCAGGCATCTAAACATGAGAGAACGGTGAAAATGCGGGAAGTGGTGAAAAAAGCCGGAAGTGGAGTCAGCATCTTTTCCCGAGGAGGAGTTATTGAATAATCGAAAGACTGACTCCTCTTCTCCAGGCCTAAGGGCCTTAGTGGGGGCGGGGGAGGAAGGGCAGGGAAGACGTTTTGCGTTTGGGTTTCTGCAGCCGCCGCAGCAGAATGAGACCCTGGGCCGTGAGGCCAGTGTTATTGCCCGAGGGGTCGCGAAGTTGGAGGGTCAAAAGTTTACAGCGTGCGTGAGCCGGCCGCAGCGGCGTCTAGCGGCTGGGGCGGGGTGGAAGAGGGAAGGAGGCAGTGTGTGTGTGTGAAGAGAGAAGAAAGCGAGCAAGGGATGCTCGAGGTAAGGAAGACTTGTGGGCTCGGGGAGTGCGGGAGCGGAACTGGAGAGGGGAGAGGCAGATCTGGGGAAGGAGAAACTGAGGGAGGAAGAAACCCTTCTCCCCAGACTGGCTCTGGTGGGGTGGGGAGCTGCACAAAAGAAAGCGCTCTGGGCATGGCCAATCCTCTGCGCAATTTTCTCTCCCAAAGACAACCTTTGAGTCACCATATAAAATTTAATGAAAACCTACCCAGCCGCACACATTTTAAAACTCCAATTACCCACACATCCTTGCAGGACGTTTGGTGGGGCCAAAGAAGTCTTCCAAGGTGAAGACCTGACTCCAACCCACATCAGCCCCACTAGGCTTCCCCTAAAGGGGCCAAACAGCTGGATCCCCCAGCTCCTCCTCCCTCCAGGCAGGCCTGGTTTTTCAGGGATTACCCCCAGACGGGGTCCAGGCAGTTGGAGTCCAGTAACCATGGGCCAGGACTGGACGGAGTTTAAAAACTCCCATTCCTCTTTCCCGATTGCTTGGGTTTAAGCACTTGGATATTGAAAGAAGGTTAGCTTGTTAATTCTCTCACTCTCTCCCAAACCTACACTTGTATGTTTTACCAGAATCCCTCTCTTCCTAGTTCAAGGAGGGAGGGGAAATGAAAAGGAAAAATACTGGATGGACTCACAGAGATCTTTTTAACTGGCAACCTTAAATGAACCTTGAATCCGCGCATTAAGCTTAGCTCATAAGTAAAATGCTTAGAGAGACTAATTATAACACCAGGGCATATGCTTATTTGGGGTCTTTAAGTGACTGTTGCCTTATGAGATGTCATCATATTCTCTTCTAAGTATTTAATATAGGAGGTACTCTCTGGGTGTTTGTCCCGCCAGAAAAAAAGATGACCTGGGAGTTTTTATAAAGATGCATTTTGAAATATGGCCAGAAGAGACCACAGTTTAATGTCAAATTTCAAATCAATTTGACCCCAATTTTTTAAAAAAATTAAACCAGTTGGGTGTGGGTCCTCATTTCTATTTGGCCTTCAGGCAAGTTTTTCTGGGGAGTCAGGCCATAGGGAATTCCTAGAGTCCGGAGGAGGTAGAGGTCAAAACCTGAACTGGAGAATCTATCTCTTTCTGTTCCTCCTCAGTCTCTTTTCCCTCCATTCCAGGACAGTATGTTAGCAAGTTGATAGTTTTGTGGAATAGACTGGAGCAGCCCAAGGTCCTGGGCTGGAGGGGCCTCAGAATGAGAAGGAGGAGTCCTCTGCCATCCCAGGCCAAGCTGGGTACCTTGGGATGCTCTCTTCCGGCCTCCCCGCACTAGGGAGATACCCCCTTGCAGACACTCCCCGTAGACTTGAACTGGGTGGAGGGGAGTCACCTGATCTACTTCTGCTGGTTCCTTGGAGGCTGGAGAAAGGGGGAAATGTGTTGCTGGCCCATCACCTATTTCTGATCCTGGAGGGACAAACCAAAGAAAATCTCTTGAGTATTTTTAACACCTCTCTGATTTCCTCCTCAATTGTGGTGATGCTGGGGGTAGACAAAGGAGTTGCTGTACAGATGAAAAGTAGTTTTAAATAAAAATGCAGATGGGGAGGATACTGTTTGATTTTTAAAGGACAATTAAAGCCTCTGAAAGCCAATGCCCCAGCTTTGACCAGTGCAGTCCAGCCCTTCTCTCAGGATTCTATCTTCCCCAAACATGCTGGCCTGTGAAACCAAATCTCAGCACCAGGAGGTAGAGGGGTCATTCCTGGGGCCCTGGAGCCTCTAAAGTTTTGGCAGAAATGGGGGTCTCTCTGGCATTGAGGGGTAGAACAAAGCAGATGGAGTGTGCAGTTGGGTGGGAATACAGGCCTTGTCAGTGCAGCCATTTATAGGGGAGGAAGGAGGGAAGGGGGCTCTGGCTGAGGCCTGCTCTCTGGGACCCAGATCCCCACATTTCCACTTCTCCAGGTGCCAGCCTCCATCACAGGCCGCAAAGGGAACCCCCGCAGAGTTCTACCCTTTCCCTCTTGGCCCCCGAACGAGAGCTGACAAAAAATATAGGAATGATGGAATATCAAAGAAGAGGCGGGGCCGGGCTGAGTTCTATCCGAATGGGACTTTTTGGGGTTGGGGGTGGGGGGAAGGGGAGAGAAGTTTCTGGCAAAAAGAGCTGGAGAGGATGAGCTGAATCAAATTCCTTGCTCTGTCATTTTTCTCCCAAGTAATGACCTGCGCAAAATTCAATATGACCGAGCGAACTGCGCGAGCGTATTAAAGTAACTGCCTGCTCGTGGGGGAGGCCCGAGAGGGGTGAACCGCAGGTCACGGCGTCTAAAAATTATTAAAATGTTCGAGAGCCTGGTGACGCGCCTAGCTGTTTAACAAAGACTGCCAAAGTATGAGATTAATACGAAAACTTGCGCTTCAAAAACAAAAACACACCAAAAAAAAAAAAAAAAAAGTCTTGTTCCGGCCGCCAAGGGGGCCCGGAGCTCCTCTGCCCGCCGCCGCGGTTCGGTTTTCCGAACACACAATAGTGGACGAGAGCGAGCTCGTCGGGGGCCGCGCGGGCCCGCGGGCGGGTTGGCGGCCTGGAGGGCGCGGGGAGCGGCCCGGTGAGTACTCCCGCCCTAGCCCCTCCGGACCTGGCGCTCCTCCGCGCCGCTGGCGGTGCGGGCCGCCGGGGCTCGCCCTCCTGGCCTCAGGGTCTCCCTCCCTCGCTCAGTCCTCCCTCCCCGCCGACAAAAAGTAGTCGATGCGGCGCGGGCTGGGCACGCCCGGGACGGCGGAGGGGCTGAGCAGCGAGAGGTCACTCCAGCAACCTGTGGCTGCAGGGAAAAGGCGGCCGGCGGGCCAGCGAGCCACCGGGAGCGCCGGGGAGGTGGCTCTGAACGCGGGTGGAGCCTTGGTTCTTATTATTATGCGTATCAATGTTAGTGCTCTTCGGGGGTGGAGGGAGAGGCAGCCTCCTGATCTGAACCCCGTCTTGGAAGTCGCAGATAAACCAAGTCCTCCACCCATCGCGGTGGGACTGGCCGGGGTGGGGGGTGCGGCGCCTCGGTGGAATGGGCAGGTGGCGGCTCTCAGCGCCCAGCGCTCTGTTCCCAGAATCAGCCACACACAGCCCCGCGGGCTCTGCTTCCCGTCCCTCTCTTTTGGGGTGCTTGGGACACCTGGACCGCAACTCTTGAGAAAGTGTAGAGCAGCAGAGAGGCCCCGGTGGCCAGCGCATTGGCCCTCCCCAAATTCCGAAAAGCGTTCGAGTTGGACGGGTTTCAGGGAGGCGAGTTGAGGACAGGAGGTATGGGGTGGGGGAGGGGCCTGGCCAGCTGGAAAGGGTCGTGGAGCCCCTCACTAAAGTGGCCCTTGACAAGACTTGGAAAAGCCCCTGCTTGACGCTGGGGGGCTGTTGGGGGTCCTATCCACACATTTTGTCTGTGGATCCAGGATCAGGTGCTGGTCTCCCTGGGTGCCTAAATGGGGTTCTGAGATTACTTATTGGACCCTCTCCTGGCAAAGATAACTACAATATTAGTGTGTGTGTGTGTGTGTGTGTGTGTGTGTGTGTGTGATTTTTCAAATATAGGTGAGTCCAGCCTGGCTGGGAGAGTGTTGGTGTTAGAAATCGGGCCCGGAAGCCAACCTTGGCAATCTAGATTTGGGATAGAAAATCAGAGGGTCTCTGGGCTTAGTTGCTGGTAGGTGGAAACTCTCCTCCTATCCACCTGCAAGGGTCCCAGGACTAGGGATGGGCAGAGACCTTTAGGGTATGGTGGTTAGAGGGTTGCTTTTTGTTTTGTTGATGTACTTGTTAAAGAAATTGATATTATTCTGATTTGTTCACTAGGGATGCAAGTATTCTTCAGACCTAGAGAGATGAATGGGGAGTCTGGGTGCAGAAGAGGCTTCTGTGAACCCTTCTCCTCACCCTGTGAAGGCCCTCAGCTTTCACAGTCTAGGACGCAGTTCCCTTCAGCTCCATCCTCAGTCTCCCAGCTTAGTAAATTCAGTGGTTACTGGCAGCCTCAGGAAGTCCCTTCAGAAATTCCAGATCCCCCAGGTTTCCCAGATCCCCATTTTGGTCCCACTGCCAGCAACCCTAGCAGGTGGCTGAATGAACAAGTTTAAACTGAGAGAGCCTGCCCGGAGCTAGGGAGGTGGGGGAAATGGGGTTCCTCCTCACACTTTACCTATTATCCCCCTTTTCTGGCCCCAGGAGGTATGGGAGGTTGGGAGGGGCCGGAATATCATCTGGCTGCATCTTTTATGGTTCCTCATTGCCCTTCATTCGGAAATGAAACGCCTTTGATCTTTTTCTCAGGTTGTAAACGGAATTGCCCATCATTAAATATCCGGGGCCCCATCTGCTTGGTCTCCCAGCATTTTTCTTTACAGCTGTTTCTCTCTCTTTTTACCATTGAATTTTTCTAAAAGGACTTTTATGACCCCCCCCTTCACACCCAGCCGCCTCTCCCTCTTCCTTTTGCTGAGAGGCGCCTTGGAAAATATCTAGATATTCGTTTGATCGAAAACTAAAGGCTGCAAGGAGCACGGAGTTGCCGATTGGGGTTTTGTTTCTTTAAAAAAAAAAAAAAGTCCTGGGGGGGAGGGGAGGGGCGCGAGGGCACCCAGAAGGGCCTGATTCTGACTACGCCGCAGCCTCGGGATGACCCTTCCTCCTTTTGTGCTTAGCTAATGTTTACATCTCATAATTCATGCGCCGCCGAGTTGCGCAGCGGCCCCAAGGTTCGCGTCCCTTTGCGGGACCGGCAGCTTCTATTTCTCTCTAATAGAAGAGGAAGAGAGTTGAAAACCTTGGAATCCCAGGAATGGAACCGCAGTGACTTTTCCTGCTCCCAGACCTCAGAACTTGGACAAAATGAAATAAAATCGAAGCACTCAGACTACACCCCAAAAGAAGGACGCGTGGAAAGTAGGAGAACTGGAAAATTTCTGGGCCAAGAAGATCTATCTGTCTTCTGTATATACCCTGTAGATCCGAATTTGTGTAAGGAATTTTGTGGTCACAAATTCGTATCTAGGGGAATATGTAGTTGACATAAACACTCCGCTCATTTTTTTCTTCCTGAAGAAAAAAACATTTTTTTTCCTAAATGAGGACCATCCGGTGACCACACGAAGACTCCTTCCTTCTTCTTTCTCTTTCTTTTTTCTCCCTCAACTGCTTAGAGATGGAGGAATCATCTACCTGAAATCTGCCCCTGCCTGCCCTTGGAAGCCTTGGTCCTTTTTCACTTCACTTAAAAGGTTAATATTGTTGCTGATGTTTTTATTTTATCCTCTCCCTCCAGCCCACCTATTCCCTATTTTGGGCTTAGGGAGGCTTCACTGAAAATCCGGTAAAAATGACTTGTCTTCAGTGTGCGAAGGCAAAGGAAATTTGCTTTTCAAACGGATGCAGAGGTCGCCTTTCCGTTTGGGTTCAGAACAAGATGCCCTGGAAACACACGATTACCAAGGGGTGTTATTGTGTGGGGATCACCCCTGTCTCCTATCCTCAGCATCACAAGGATGTGAGATTTCTGCTCGCTGCGCGGGCGGCCGCATTAGCGGTAATTACAACGTCTCGACGCCCCGGTTAGCGTTGCTCCGGTGCTTTTGGAATTAGCAAATTTCTATTCGACGTGCTCTCAAAAGTTGGAGGTTTTTTACTCTAGCGCTCATGTTTAGTGTGGGAAACCAAGTCGTTTCTCCCGGCTTGGGCCGCGTGGGGTACGGGGAGGAGTGGATAGGAGAGGGAAACAGACGGACTGACTGACACAGCCAAACTAATAGCGCAGCTAAATGCGATTTGGAAGGCGAGGTCTCCCCGAATTAGTGCATGAATTTCCTATCGATCCGCCCGCGGTTCCATTCATCTCTGACAAGTCCCTCCGTGCACCCGCCTGGTTGCTCCGATGCCTCCCCTCTCACTCCCTACCCCTCCCCGTGCGGCTGCAGAGAAAAGGCCCACGCTCAGTGCCTCTCCCCCGTGTGGGTTCCCCTCTCAGGCGGAGCCCCTAGTCCGTCCCTCACTTAACTCCCCCGCACAGACGCCGGGTAAAGGGGCTCCCCCTCGCCACGTCGTGAGGAGGGGCTGGGGCCCTAAGGAAGGCCTGGGAGGAGGTGAGCCAGGACAGGAGGGGCCACACCCGAAGCCCCAGCTTCTGAGGGGATCCAGGGATTGCGCTCCGCCCAGCGCCCCAACAGGCCCTCGGGTGGCAACCTGCTCACTCGCTCTCCATCTCCCTCCCTCCCTCTCCCCAATCCGTGTGAGGAGAAGCGAGGAGGCGGTCGCCCCGCAGGAGCCCTATGTAAATCCTGGTGTTGGGTGGGGAGGGGGGGGGAAGAGAAGAAGGGGAAATAAACCTCTTTGGCTGGAGTAGGGTCCGGGTGAGCAGATTTCCTTATCCGGGAATCGCAGGCGGGGCGGCCATTGGCTCCGAGGATCACGTGGGCCCCTAACTTTGTTCACTTGACAGTAAGTAGGAGGGCTTTCGGAAACAGGAAAACGAGTCAGGGGTCGGAATAAATTTTAGTATATTTTGTGGACAATTCCCAGAAATTAATGGCTATGAGTTCTTTTTTGATCAACTCAAACTATGTCGACCCCAAGTTCCCTCCGTGCGAGGAATATTCACAGAGCGATTACCTACCCAGCGACCACTCGCCGGGGTACTACGCCGGCGGCCAGAGGCGAGAGAGCAGCTTCCAGCCGGAGGCGGGCTTCGCGCGGCGCTCCGCGTGCACCGTGCAGCGCTACGCGGCCTGCCGGGACCCTGGGCCCCCGCCGCCTCCGCCGCCGCCCCCGCCGCCCCCGCCACCGCCCGGGCTGTCCCCTCGGGCTCCCGCTCCGCCGCCCTCTGGGGCCCTCCTCCCGGAGCCCGGCCAGCGCTGCGAGGCGGTCAGCAGCAGCCCCCCGCCGCCTCCCTGCGCTCAGAACCCCCTGCACCCCAGCCCGTCCCACTCCGCGTGCAAAGAGCCCGTCGTCTACCCCTGGATGCGCAAAGTTCACGTGAGCACGGGTGAGTGCGTGGGCACCCCCTTCCCCCTCCCACCCCCGGCGCTTTACACCAAAGGGACCTCGAGGCATTGGTGGGGGGGGAGCTAGGGGAAGCCAATTGTCCCCGCTATAAACTCGCCATTGCCGGAGATTTACGGTCGCCTGTTTTCAGAGCCACATAATTACATCCCCCATAAATTTTTATGGCCTGGTGGGCCCCCGCGCCTTTGAAGTCGGTTCCCCATCCTCTTTGCCATTCTCACCAGCGACTTTTTCGCCAGGGAGATGCAGTCTCAGTGAAATTGGAAATTGGGGAGGGGTGTAAGGGGGGGAGGAGAAGGGGGGAGGAGGTAATCTGTATTTAAGCTGAGAGTTGAGTCAACTCCCTGTATTTTTTTTTTTTTTCCTTTCTTTCCTATAGTCTGGCTCCTTGGCTTGAGAAATGGGCAAAAGTTTTTACTGGGGGCAGGCACTGCTTGGAATCTGAGCAGAGAGGGTGGGAACTAACAGAAGAAAGGTTTAATGAAGCCCCCTCCCTCTTTCACCCCTCATTCTCCCATCCCGGGCCCCAGGCCACGTGCGGGGAGAGAGGAGCGATTAAAACCTTGTGAAGATTCCTCACTCCCCCCGGACACCCAAACAACAACGTCGTGACCACACAATCCTCCAAAACTTAGAGGTCTCTTTCTCTTCCTGGGGTCCCGCTTTCTCTTTCATCCCCACCCCCTCTGGAGGAAGAAGAGATGGCGGGAGAGGGAGGGAGGGAGATACTGTGTTAGCTGGAAGAAAGGGCTCTCCCTCCTCCCTTTCGGGGCAATAAAACTTTCTCTTTCTCCCTCTCTTTGTGTGTGTCCAGTAAATCCCAATTACGCCGGCGGGGAGCCCAAGCGCTCTCGGACCGCCTACACTCGCCAGCAGGTCTTGGAGCTGGAGAAAGAATTTCACTACAACCGCTACCTGACGCGGCGCCGGAGGGTGGAGATCGCCCACGCTCTCTGCCTCTCTGAACGCCAGATTAAGATTTGGTTCCAGAACCGGCGAATGAAGTGGAAAAAAGACCACAAGTTGCCCAACACCAAGATCCGCTCGGGTGGCACCGCAGGCGCAGCCGGAGGGCCCCCTGGCCGGCCCAACGGAGGCCCCCCCGCGCTCTAGTGTCCCCCACGTGGGAGCCGCGAACCTCGGGGCGGGGGTGGGTTGCGAGTGCGGGGGGTGGGCGGTTGGGGGAGACGCGGGAGGGGACCCTGAGGCCTGCGTCCGAAAAAGCCTACCTGCCCTCCCCCCACTTTGTCTATTTACACGAATAAATGCAGAGGAGGGGGGAGGGGAAGCTTTATTTATAGAAATGACAATATGGAGCCAGGCGAGGCCCCCCAGAAGCAAGGTTCAAGTCTCTTGCTTTCTTCCTTAAAAAAAAGAAGGAAGAAAGAAAAAGACAGAAAGAGAAATAGGAGGAGGCTGCACTCCTCATTTTCAGCTTTGGTGAAGATGGATCCACGTTTCATCTTTAATCACGCCAGGCCCAGGCCCAGGCCCATCTGTCTTGTTTACTCTGCCGAGGAGAGGACGGGCCTCGGTGGCGACCATTACCTCGACACCCCGCTAACAAATGAGGCCCGGCTCGGCCGCCGCCGCCGCCTCTGCTGCTGCCGCTGCTGGAAGACAGTCTGGATATTTTTTCTTTGTCCCCCATTCCTGAAACCCAGCGAAAGCATCCTCTGACTGCCAGATAGCGCAGTGTTTTGGCCACGGTAACAAACACACGCACACAACCTCTCTCCCCCTCCGTGCCCGTTCACGGGGACGCTGGCGGCTCACCCCCTTCCACTGCAGGGCTGGGGTAGGGACCACAGGAAGGGGACAAGTGGAGGCGGGCGAGGGGATGCGTGCCTCGGCTACGCAGAAGCAGGGCAGGGAAATTGAGTCCAAGAGAAAGAGAGGACCCAGAGACCAGGAGGGCCTTCCTCTGGAAGGTCAAGCCGTGTCTGCAGGGGTGAGGGGCCAGTTGCGTTCTGGGAGCTGGGCACAACCCTCTGGCCAATCTGGAGTTGTACAGTGGAGGCCTGTTCTAGACTGTGAAGTGAATGTGAAACTAGGAAATAAAATGCCCTTCCCACCTGGGAGATGAGGTTACAGAGACCTCTCCCATAGTTTATCATTGTTGCATTGATTATTATTATTATTAATTATTTTATGTCATGTGCGTCCTCTCTCCTATGCTCTTTCTGACATTCCAAACCAGGACCCTTCTTAGTTCTGGGGCTGCCTGAGTCTAGAACCGTTTGTTGGCGTGAAAATGTGTGTCCTGTACAGAGTGACAATAGAAATAAATGTTTGGTTTCTTGTGACCAGCACGGCGTGTTTTTGTTGAAACCTTGATGTAAAGATGCAGATAAATGCCTCCCAGAGTATATTTTAGGCACCCCAGTCCACTCGACTGCACATTTATGTGGTTGAGGAATTTTTTCAAAGGATCCGATGGGAATTTGTATCTCAGAGGACTCCAAATTGTGGTGGCTGGTTTGTTTTCCTTTTGGGGTGGGTGTGTTTTGTTTGGGGCTTTTCATTTTTCCCCTCTAGTCCAAAAATGGATTGAAAGGACTGGGAGGGCTGACTCCAATCCCTAATGGGGGGAAAATGTTTCATTGTAGAACACAAGAGGCTTAAGTATGACAAAGGCTTTCAAATAGTGATTTATTTGTCATAAGCAAATAAAATGCGGTTAAAGCTGTCTCCTTCTAGACAGACGGCTCTTTGCTTATTAAAGTTCCGAGAGAGGATTCTGAGCGGCCGGCCTCTTTCCTCCCGCGTAAGAAGGTATCGTTTTCCTCTGAGGTGTTTAAGGCTTTAATGAGTCTAATTTTTTGCACAGATGTTTCTGGGTGTTTTCAGGTTTTCAGAGTATTTTTATATTACAAAGGAGCTAGCCGGTGCCATAGCTCAAACTCTGACAAGCAAATAGATAATCAAGAAGACAAATGGCCTCTTTTGTGAAGCCCTGCTCCTGTATTAATTTTCATTTTCTTTCTCATAGAAAGTATCGAAAGTATGACTGGGGACCAAATAGCTTTCTGTCTCTGAGGTCCCAGTCACCCCTAGAATGGAGTGGGGGAAGGGAGGGGTGCAGGTGACCCTCAGAAGCGCTGTCAGGCTTGGGCCGCTTTGGGGCTGAGCCCAAGAGAAGTTCTAAGGTCTGGGGGCTTCGGCCTCGGGGCTCTGGTCCGGTGGTGGCTCCGGGTACAGCCATCTCGCCTCCCACAAGCTCAGGGCTCGGGAGAGCAGATGCACTTAAAAGTCATTTTTCGGTCCCATCTCCCTTCAGAAAATAAAAATAACCAATTCCACCAGCGCGTTTTACTGTTATTTCTTTTGCATTCTTCCGGTGTGCAGCTTTCAGGCGTCTGAGGCTGGGTAGGGCCCGGGAGAGACTGGGCCGGGGTCCACCGCGCAGGAAGGGTCGTTTGAACGGCTCGTTTCAATGCTGCGGGGAGACTCGTAGCAAATCGCCCGGACCTGGAGGTTGAGAGTGACGAGCTTTGTTTTCGGTGGAATCGCGGTGTGATGTTTAGCTGCCAAGGGGTGCGGCGGCCCTTCCCTTCTAGAGGGGAAAATAGTTCTTAAAAAGCATATGCCCCCCCCCCCATGTCTCTATAGAACCAAATCAAAGCTGCTCTTAGGAAGGTATGAATAGAATAAAGAAGATTTCTATGGAGCTTAAAGTTCACAGCCATTCTGTGTAGACAAGAGCTAAGAAAAATGTGAGAATTATACAGAAAACCATTAATCACTTCTTTAAATACGTATCCTCTCTCCTTTGTTATTATTCAACAGCAAATCTCCGCAGACCGGCTGTTGGGGGAAAAAAGTGTTAGCCGCCACTCCCGGATCTGCAAGGGGGAAAAAATTTGGAACCATAAAGCTGAAAACTTTTTTCTCTCAGTTTGGAAGAAGCCGTTCGTCATGAATGGGATCCGCGGAGTTCAGGCGAGAGGAGGCGAGAGGCTCAAAGGTAACAAAGCCCCCGCCTGGGCTGGCTTTTTTTTTTTTTTTTAATCGTTTTATGAGCTCTTTTTACTAGGGAAAGAAGAAACACTCTCTCGCCTCCTTCTTTTTCTTTTTCAACTATCTTTGCGGGGTTTTTATGGTGGACGGTTGGTCAGATTTGATGCCTTTTATGATGACAGATGCTTGGGTCAGGGACTGACACCTGGAGGGTGTTTGAATTGATTGGGACTGAGGTGTTAGGCACCAGAAAAACCCCAGAAAAGGTTGTTTATGAGGCAGCTCAGAAGCGCTTTCTGGTTTTAGAAAATGCAGGAGGGCCTTGGGAGCCCCAGCATGTACGTGCGTGTGTGTGTGTGTGTGTGTGTGTAGCAAGGTGAGGTGCACATGTGGCCCATGGGTTCCGTGACTCTGCTTGTCTACACTGGGGGCTGGTGTCCTACAGGTCTGTTTACCAGTGAGCAGTTGTCACTGCCACCTCCTGGAAAAATGGAATGCCCCAACCTCAGAGCGGGGTATAGGTGGATGTCTTCAGTTTTTCTTTTTGTGTCTAGGTTGAGATTCTAGACAAATATTTGCAACTCTCTGGAGCAGGAAACTGTTCTGTTCACAGGCAAGGTTCGTTGATGCCGGAATCTTCCTCTTCTTCCACTTTGCTCCCTTCCTTCTTCCTGGAGGCTCAGAGTTTAGTTTGCTTTCCTTTTGCTCTCTTGGTCTGGGGTCTCTGTTCTCCCCTCTGGGGCCCTGCTTCTGAAGGTGAGGGAGCCAGTTGGCTCTGCCTCAGACCAGAATGTGCTGGCCTTTTTTCCCTGGGGCTCACTGAGGCTTTGGAAGTAGGAGGCTGGCAGGAGAGAGAGTTCATGGAGAGGCCACGTTTTCTAGGCGATTAGCTCAGTATTAGAACCACAAAATGACCTCGGAAGCCCCTTGACCTCTCTGAGACTGGACATTGTGTTGGCTCTTGCCTCCTGCCCAGAAGGGAAAGTCACACCTCCGCAGGGAGGGGTCCTTGGGCTGTTGTATGTCCCATCTTCTCCACCCCCCACCAGCCCCCCCAACCCCTTCTTTGCTATCTTGAAATTTCTGGATTGTTTTTCTGTTACTGTCCATTGGGGAGAAAAGGAACAAAAAATTTTTTTAGCTCGTGTGGGGGAGAGAAGTAGGGTGTTGGTCTCTCTCTGTGCAGAGCTCCTTCCCTCAGGCAGACTCACCCTGCCATCCATGTCCAGTTCATCCCTTCTTCTTTCCTGTTTTGTTGGAGGGAGCTGAGGGAAGAAAGACAAAGGGAAGCAGATATGAGCGGTCCAAGGGCTTCAGAGGGCTAGGGGGACAAACCCCTGGGTCCTAAGGAGACACAGGGCCCCCATTGTGGTTACTGTCTCTCGAGGTCTGTTATCCAAATCCACAAAATCTTAACCCATTTTCTGAAGTCCCTTTGTTTAGGAAGCTATTTCTATAATCACTCTCACCCCTTCCCCACTCCCCAATCCCACCCCAGCTACTCACAGAGCCCACGGAGTACCTCCCCCACCAGAGGAGCAAGAGAGATGGGAGAAGGGTCAGTGCAGGCTGTTCTGACCATTGCCAGGGACAGCTGTGCCATGTTAACCAAAGTTTCCAGCAACTTTCGAGAGATGTATGGAGGATTTGCTAAGAAGTGAACACTGAACACAGAGCCTTTTCAAATCTATATTCTACTTGCTGTATCTTAAAAATCTACACCAGCAGCCATCCTCTTAGGAGGGGATAGAGACAGAGAGACAGATAGACACACAGACAGACAGACTCCACCTGGGAAGAAGGAAGTGTTCCCTTGAGTTAAGACTAGGAGAGAAAGAAACTTGCTGGGATGTATGTGGGGTGTTGGTTTGCGTTTTGTAAATTGTCTCCTATGTCTTGGGGACTGTCTCAGGCAAGAAATAACTGGTGTTGGTTGGTATCCTCTCCTTTGTCCCTGGGAGGTTTAATAAATGCAGGAGCTGGAGGCCTTGGTAAGAAAAGAGAGTGAGCAGAAAGGCAAGCTGGACTGCTCCTGGGATGAAAATATTTGGGGCGATGTACACCCATAACTCATAAGGGCAGGTAACCAGTTGTGAGCCCTCTATAGGCTCAGGTGATAAAGATCTAGTCACCTGAGTCTTTACAACCTGCTTTCTGCAATGTGAGGATTAGAGGTCCACCAAAGGGAAAGAGGAGGAAAACAATGGAAAGAGAAGGTTGGGGTTCCTTTGAGCCCCACAGGTGGGAACTGAGGGACCTTCCCCCTCCCTCACTCCCAGACCCCAACCTCTGCAGAGCTGAGTGCTGCGGGCATGCTCCCCAGCCCCTTGGGCTCACCTTCTACAATTCTAGCGGCCACCTCTATCCTCCGAATCTTTGGACCTCTCTTCCTCCAGTTCCTGGGCCCTCACCACCCTCGCTCCAACTTGCACCGGTCTGGGCAGAGTAGGGCTGCCGGGTCCTGCCGGAGCCTGTCGCCGCCGGGGCAGCCCTAGCGCCCGTGGTGGGTCTCCCTGGGAAGCGGCGGCCCGGGAGGGGGGGGTCTGGTTGGAAAGCGGAGTTGGGAAGTTTCCCAGCGTGAGTTGAGCGCTGACGGATTTGTGATCGGCCATAAAACAGGCGCGTTCAGATTCGTAAATCAATCTCGCCTTTCTCACAGTATAAACGTTCGCTTTATCGGCAGCAAGAAAGCATTCTGCTCACGCCCGGGCGCTTGTTTATTTGAACATGGACATTCCCAGGATCCGAAGAGTGTGGGCATTTTAATAGAACCTGCCCGGCGTGCCTTCGTGTCACCGGCTTTTCTTTTGCTCGTCCTTAAAAATAATTTCTCCGTTTCAGAGATTGCTGTCTTCCCATGCTCCAGCATATTCTCTCTCCTCTTTTCTCTCCCCCACCCCCACACTCCCCACGCCCTAGTATTTTTCTTTTAGACTTTAGTGGACTGCTTTCCTTTGGGGGACCAGTTTTAATGGATTTCTGGCCAGGACCATGCAGGGAGTTGCCCTCATGGGAGCCGGGCGCGGGGCTGAATTCAATACCAGCCTGGGTTTTGTTTCTGCACAATCAAAGCCGACCACCCCCCTACAGAGCCCAGGCCCGCCGGCGCCCCCACCCGAGGGCTGGGAGAGGGATTCTGAAGGGACCAGGCCGGCCCAGTGCCCGAGGCAGGGGCTGCGCTGCCGCTGCCGCTGGACCGGACACCACCCGGGGGTGGCGGTTAATTCGGGGGTGGTTAGGGCACCTGGGTCCTCAACCTTCTCCCCATCCAGTCGCTTTTGGTTCAGACCCCTCCAAACAAACCGCTGACGGCCCCTGGGCCCCATGCCCCCCCCTCCCCAAAACACGTCTGTTCTCCCAGTCCACCAGCCGCTGCCGCTGCCCCAGAGCTGCTGAAGATAAGGCTGGGAGTGTAAGCGAGGGGCTCCTTCAGGAATGTCTTCCCTGCTTCCCTTTGCAACCCCATCCCGCACCGTGGCCAAATACTCCGGTTCTGGGATTCTGGTCGTAACTGGTCTGCTTCTTCTGGCGCCAAGCTGTATGTGAAGGTTTGGGGGCATGTTTTGTTTTGTTTTGTTTTGTTCATATCTGAGATGAAGAAGTCTGCGTACATTTCTCTCTCTAGGCCAAGGGACTGGATTTCTCCTATCATCACCAGTGTTTAACACTTTAATATGCAATCCCCTCATCTTTTTCCTATTGATCTGTCTCCATTGTCTGCTGCTTGGAAGCAAGGGGTACTAACACCTGGGAAATGGGGACAGGGCTGTCAGGCCAACTTCAAAGCCTCTTGCTTCCCTTTCCCTCTCCTCCCCTCCAGTTCAAATCTCCAGCTGTCTTCACTGGTGTGTTGGGGGGTGGGGAAGGGTGAGACAGGATGTGACATAGGTACAGAGAGACTGAGTGTCCACTTCTTTTGTGTAGGAAACTTAGTCCAGGTCTTTTGTCTCTAGAGCATATTCTCAGTCAGTCAGTAGAATTTGGTTCCCTATAATAGTAACAACACAACGAAAACAAGTCCCCCTTGTGGTTACTCTCAACTCTGGAAGCTCCCGAGTCATCTCTTCACCCTGTCCCTTTTCTGCCCTTTCAAAAGGTACCACAAAAGATCTTTTTAAAAAGAGAATTAAAGCCAGAAGCCCCATTCTTTATACATACACAATCTGGACTTATGAAATGCTTCTTTTGAAGCTGGTCTCTTTAGAAATTTTATTGGTTATTTAAGGAAGAGGGGGAGTGGGTCCCACTAAAATACCCTAGGAGTGAGGGAGAGAATAGAGTTGGGGGATGCAGAGAGAGGAACTGGTTGCTGAGAAATGCAGGGGCTTGGAGAAGGACTCTGCGCCCATCCCACCCCACCCCCCAGAAGCCCCTGAAGACTATTTCTGCACCTCCACGAACTAAGCAGAGCAGGAGGAGAAGGGAGAGAGGAGAGGTGGGCTGTGGGTAAGTGTGTGTTCTGGGGGGGGGCTGGTTAGGGAATGTAGATACAGCAGATACAGATGTGAATGTGGGAGAGAGAACTAGCTACTATTCCATTTGTGGGTTGGGGGGAACCTATTTTGCAGGAAAATTTCTCCTCCTGAAGGGGAAGGTCATAGTGGTCCTTTGAGCCTGAAATCGAAAGACCCCCTTCCCCCTCCTGGTCACGTGATTCATTAAATAATTAATGCCGAGGTTGCAGAATAGATATGTATTCGTCAGGAAAATCGCAGGCTCGGTCTCCCTGTTTCTGACGTGCAATTCAACTGTCCTTTGAAAAACAAGCCTGTACCCCGAGAAAAAAAAGAGAGAGGGGGAGAGAGAGGGAGAGAGAGAAAAAGAGAGGGAGGCAGCAATAAAACAGCCCCGCAGCCGGAGCCACACCGCGGGCTGGGGTATTGTAAGTAGAAGGGATTTCTCACTACCTACCGCGTCTTATATATCCATGTAAATTTATTGTTTGTTATTAATGTTATTGTCGTAAAATGTGACAAATAGCCATCTTCATTTCCTGCCATTTCTCTTCACATGGTCCTCTGTGTGTTTATACCCATTGAGGCATTGCATAGAGATTTTAGGAATATTCCTCTTCTCTATCTCTCTCCCTCTCCCTCTCCTCCAACCTTTTTCTTGATTTATAGCAATATGGGTGTCAGTTTCTCGGCCGGCATGCCAGCCATTGTGTGTGTGTGTGTGTGTGCGCGTGTGCGCGCACGCATCTGCGTGTGTTTGTGAGTGAGTCGTGTTGTTTATGGCCATGTCTTCGATAAATCATTTCTCACAGAAAATGATGTGGAAGCTGGGCTATTTCCGTGGCCGGGAAAGAGTCACTCTCGGAGGTACTTCCTCTCTCTCTGCTCTGTTCCCAGAAGTTGGTTATTTCAGACGATTTTTAGTAATATATCAGCAGTTAATATGAAAGCTCTATAGCTGGAGGTCTTAAATTGCAGTATCTGTGATTATCAGTTAAGGTGAGATCTGTATAAATTTGGTAAACCAGAAATGCCTCATTGGCATATAAACCCAGTCAAAGACCACGATCTAATATAAAAATTATGTTTGTGAGCCTGATAGAGCCAACATTCCTGCAGCAGCAGACAGAGCTTCATTTTTCAGCGGTTCCCCTCCAGGAGTCTGGTTGCTCTGACGCCGGCTGGGGGTAAAGAACCCAACTCTGAAGGCAGAAGGAACCTGGGGGCAAGAGAGGTGGAGGCAGGGGAAAAAATTACTGAAGTTGAAGGCAAAGATTTTTGTAGTCGAGGGGGACCAAGTAGATCCTTTGCAACTGGAGGGGGCTGGAGGGATTCAGTTATAGTATTAAAGCTTAACCCGTAGGACTGATGTATTGAATATATGACAGGGAGCTGAGGATGGGGAAGGAGCTACCTAAACTGGGGGAGACAATGGAGGTAGAGGCTGAAGGGCAGGGAGGGAAGCTGAAAGCTCTGGCTTCCCACCCTCCTAACAAAACAAGGAAGTGAATTCACACCCCGGTAGCCTTCCTTCGACCTCATGAAACAAAGAAAGTTTCCTCAGCAGTGAGGGACTATATGTGTCTGGGGCTAAAGGAGGGAGAAGTTCTCTAAGTTGTTCTAGAAAAGAAATGTTCCAGGAATCAGGTTGTCTCAGAAAGTTGGAGAGTGTTTCAGGACATGGGGTGTGTTCCTCTCACTAAACCTCCATCAAAAAAGGGAGCAAATGGGGTACAGATTGGGAGGGGGAGAGCTGGTAACTTTCCCCTCTGATTTCATATGGAGGTCTCAGTACCTCCCCAGTAGGGAAGGGTCTGCTGCTGGTAGAGAGCAAAGCCAGAGGCGGCTTTTGGGGATATTATGCGCTGCGCCCCAAAGTTGTTATGGATGAGGGACAGAGCCTTTGCCAAGTTCAGTCGGGGCTGCTAGCTTCTCCTTCCCTGCTTGGAGCCTGGCCAACTGACTTTATAGCCACTATTATCTGCGATACTTAACTCTGCCTGCTAGTGTAAACCTTTGAGCAGGAAAATTAGTGATGCCCCGCCCAGGTGTTAATTATTCATGGCATCAGCTGCGTCCTGGAGTGGTGGCTTAGGCCCCAGTGCTGGCGTCCAGGAGCTCACTCCCACGCTCTGCTCCAAGTGGGCGCTGAGCCCTCTTCTTGTTAACAGGCAGCTTTTAGGGTGGGTGGTAGGTGAGGCCTCCTAATTTGGGAGTCTGGGTTGAAAAGGGTTTAGGGAGAAAGAGAAGGAAAAGTCCAAGACCCTAGGCTGGGATGGGTGGGGACATTACCTGGCCTTGCTAAAAGGGCCTGGGGAGAGTCTGGATTCAGGGGCAGCTTTGACAGGGCTGGAGCTCACGGGGCAGGTGGGAAGGGTCAGAGGAGGCAGCAGAGAGACCTGAGGGATAGCGGGCTCCATACCCTTCAGGACCCCCATCCTTGGGTGTTGAAGAATACCACACACACTCAGTGTGCGAAGCAAGGATTTCCTTCTCCCTCACCTGGAAAGTGAAGGGGGGTAAATGTGGAGAGGGTGAGTTCACCCCCAATCCAGTGCTCCAGAATTTAGGCCAAAGTCTTAGAATGCCGGAGAGAGGGGGAAAGGATTAACTCTTCCTTGGAGAGGAAAAGGGACATGAAGGGTGGAATGGTGGGTGGTAGTAGCTTCCGAATTCAACCTGTTTTGGAGGATGGGGAATAGCAGGAGAAGGCTGAAGGATGTGCTCCTTGGGACAGGCCGGAGCCAGTGGGGAGAGCTGGGAGTCAATCTCACAGGCCCTGGCCCCTGTGATTCCAACTCCTCCCCCCTTCTCCGTCTCCCCTCCTTCTGCTGCCTCTGCCTGTGACGTGGAGGTCTGGTCTCCCCGCTTTTCCTCTCCATTCTCTCAGCCCGGTCAGGTCTTTGTCTCTTCTGGCCCTCAGGATACCCCCTCCTCTTCCCTTTCCCCAACTCACACTCAGACTCTGCCCAGGAGACAAAAGCAGAGAGACCATCCCTCTCCACCACTATCTTTTAGTCAATCGCTGGCCCCTTGCTAAATTTCCCTATGTGAGGCCTGATGCCCTCCATCCAGGCATATAGGCCTACCCTTCAAATCAGCAAGTTTTTTTTTTTTTTTAATATATGCATTTGGTTCATTTAGCTACGAATCACCCTGCTTCTTACCAGTTCTGCACATACACGCACCCCATTTGCTTTTTTGCTGTGCAGGAGATGGGATAGAATGTATTTGATGAAAGGGGCTTTAGGAAAGCCGCTGACTCTGTCTTCTCCCCAGACGCTGCTGGTGTCCACTTTCTGTATATAATTATAGTGTTTATCCCTGTGCCTTTAAGAAACTGGGCTGCTAATGCTTTAATGAGCACAGGAGTTAGATAGAAAGATGAGGAGAGAGAGGTTGAAGTAAAAAGAGAGGGCCCAGAGAGAGAGCAAGCAGCAGGATCCCTTTCTGAGGCGGGAAGTCAAGGCAGAGGCCAAGGAAAGGATGACAGAGAGAATGGAGACAAAGGCCACTCAGAGGGGCAGGGAGGCTGTCCTGGCAGAAGACATCCCACAACTTGGATGGGTATGCAAACACACTCACAAAACCAGAGTTAAGTGAGAAGGGAGGTGGAAAGGAAACCACTCACTTCTTTGTAGAAGAAGATGTCTCCACGGCAGAAGGATGGGTTCCCCACCCCCGCCAAAAGGACAGGGTTCTGAGGCTAAGGGCTCTACACTGCCCAGAGGGGCAGCCTAATAAGTGAGGCCAGGAGTGAGGATGGGTTCCCCACCCCCGCCAAAAGGACAGGGTTCTGAGGCCAAGGGCTCCACACTGCCCAGAGGGGCAGCCTAATAAGTGAGGCCAGGAGTGACTTCCGGAGACACTCCTAAGTCCTTAGCAAGGCACAATTCAAATTCACTTAAGACAAAGAAGCAGAGTTTGGGAAGACAAAGGGACTGTGAGAAAGGGACAGAGACCACAGAGAAGGTTAGAAAAGGCAGAGAGAGAGAGCGAGAGAAAGAGAAAGGAAAGGAAGGGAAAAGAGAAGAGAAGAGAGAAAAACAAATAGAGACAGAAATACAGAGAAAGACCCATCCCCTTGGAGGCGGGGGCGGGCGGGCACAGACTGAGGAGAGGGCTGTAGGGTCTGGAAGTTCCTCCAGACTCTGTGCTTTCTTACCAGCAGCTGCCCAAAGCCGAGGCCATCCCAGAAACAAGGGGACTAGAGTAGGCCCTGGGGGTGCTAAATCAGGTGTGAGGCAGCTGGGGCAGGAACTGAAGTGTCTGGAATGGCCAAGATGTCTTGGGCACTTCAAACTCCTCTTCCACCACCATCTTCAGTAACTTAAAGGTTGGAATCTCCCAAAACTGAATCCCTGGGGTGGGGTGGGGTTGGGTGGGTGGGCTGGTGGGTGGTGTCGGTCTCTCACACCCAGACCCAGGGAATCCTTCCTTGGCCTCTCTGCCGCTCCTGGATTTGGTCTCTTCTTTCCCTCTTCGGGGACAGGGAGAAGGAGTTGATCTTCCAGCAGCCTGAGAACTTTCCCTTTCACCTCCAATCCGCATCTCCTCCCTTGAACCCCACCCCCACCCCCGTCTGAACAAACGGATGCTACCCTTGCTTATCTCCTCCCTCCCCGATCTTTCTGGAAAGAAAAGAGAAAGTTCCCACCAGCCTAAGCAGCTTTAGACAACTCCAGGGAAAATGGAAAACGCAAACCTTTCTCGCCTCTCCAATCCTCCCATCACCCCCTGGCCGCCGCTGGGCTCCCTCCATCGCGCCCCCCATCCTCCTGTCCCGTCCTGCCCACAACGCTCTCCCTTCCCCTCCCTCGTCCGCCGAGCCGGACATATGGAACCCATTTCGCCGGTGACATTGAAGAGCCGCTGCGCGCCCGCCTTCCGCCATGGCGCCCCCGGCTCCCCGCGCCTCGCCTCGCTGTGCCCCCGGCAGACGCGGCTCCTCCCGCCCGGCCGCTCGGCCCGCTCGCGCAGCGAAACCGCGACCCAGCTCCGCGCCGGGCCCGCCCGCCTCCCGCAGCCCCACGCGGGCCGGCCGCGCGCCGCTTCGAGGGCCGAACAAAGCGGCGGCGGCGGCGGCGGCGGCGGACTGGGGGCGCGCTTCCGGGCCTCTCCCCGCGCCGGCCGGTGGGACTGAGATGCGGCCGGCCGCCCAGCCCCCGCTGGCGCCCCGGGATCCGGGCCCGGCCGGACCCCCGCCGCTGCCCGCGCCCTAGCGGAGCCGCACAGGTAGGTGTCGGTGCCGAGCGGGCGCCGGGCCGGGCTCCGGGTGGAGAGCGGGGGGGTTGCCTGAAACCCCCGCCCCCGGGTCGGGAAGGAGGAGGATCGCAACATTGGAAGACAGAGATGTGGGCGAGTTAAAGAGGTGGTGCGGGCGGGGGGTGCGGGGTGGTGTGGAGGAATGTGGGGTGTGGACAGGACCCGGTTAGGGCCTGGGAAGCGCTCTCGCTAAGGAAGGGCTGCAGACGGTTGGTTTTCCGCTGGAGTTGGGAGCTTGGGGCTGTGCAGCAAATGTGAGGGGTATCTGCTGGGGTGGGGGCTGGCTGGGCCCTGCTCCCGCAGTCCAGTCGCCACCTATGGCCAGAACCTAATAGCACCTCGCGGGTTATTTGAAGCTGAAACTACAAGGGGTTGCGCTGAGGCCAGGTGTTAAACTGAGAAGGTAGGAGAGGGGGTGATTTATGGCTTCAGAGAAGATGTGTTTACTCCCTGCCTGCTCTGGAAACCAAAAACCAAAGAGAGCAGAGGCGGGAGAAGCCTCTCTCCTTGGAGTGGAAGGCAATGCCAGGTTGATTCGCTGGGATTTATTTTCCCAGATGTGGGGAGATGGTGGGAACTGTCCCTTTGCCGGGACAGAATGTGAGGTATAAGGAGAGTGTGAAAGCACACACACGTAGATGTGTTTTGTGTCTTGTGTGAGTGCACATTGTATTCGGGTTGGGGTTTGTTGGGTACAGCATCACTTTACAAGTGAGCACACAGGGAGCCCGAGGGGGGACTCGGTGTTCTCAGGTCTTGGTACCCTGGCAAGGGGTAGCTCTGGACACACTTTGCCGCCTTGTGCCCTCGCCATGGAGTAGTGCTCCTTCAGCCTGTGCTTTCTTTCCTCCCACAGCCACGCGCAACAGCGCCCACCCGGCCTGGTCCCTGGCCCCTGTGTGCCATCTGCCCATGCTGCCCGATACTCACTTTGAACGTTTAACTTTGCCATGGGAGACTGAGGAATTAGTGAGCACAGCTGGGTGGGGAGGAGGAGGAGGAGGAGGAGGAGGGGAGGGGGAGGGAGGAGGGGAGGGGAGGGAGGAGGGGAGGGGAGGAGGAGGGGAGGGAGGAGGGGAGGGAGGGGAGAGGGGAGAGGAGGGGGAGAGGGGAGAGGGAAGAGGAGGGGGATAGGGGAGAGGAGGGGGAGAGGGGAGAGGAGGGGGAGGGGAGAGGAGGGGAGGAGAGGAGGGGGGGTGAGGGAGAGGAGGGGGAGGGAAGAGGAGGGGAGGAGGGGGAGGGGGAGGGGGAAGGAGGAGAAGGGGAGGGGAGGGGAAGGGGAGGGGAGGGGGAGGGGGGGAGGGGAGGGGAGGGGAGGGGGAGGGGGAGGAGGGGAGGGGAGAAAAAGGCCTGCAGCGGTAGGGGATGTTGGTTTGAGGCTGGCTTGGGTTCCACCAGTACTGCTCAAACTCCCCCAAAGTCTCTGGGAGGGGACGGGTGAGCACAAAGGGGAACAGAGCAAAGGAGCCATGCAGGATGATGGAGGTGGGGAGAAAAATATTTTGACCCCCAGATAGTTATTTCCGCAGGCCAACTGGTGGCTCTTGCATTTCTGTCCAGACGCCGGCTTTGCCTGGAAATTGTTTTGCATTAAATTTTCTCAGCCGCAGAATTATCTTTCCTCGCCTCCAGCTAAACTTGCATTTTTCCACCAGACACTTGGGCCCTGCACCAGTGAAATCTGAGAGGAAGCGGCTGGGCCCTAAGTGGCTGTAATTTAATTGATTTTATCATAAATCATCAACTTGATGAAGAACCCGAGGTTTCAGTGAAGTAAATTGATATTAATGGGAGTTTCTTGAAATGCAAACTCCCTGAATTGTTGGGGCATCTTGAGCAGGGGAGGTAGATTACATGTGTCCCAAGAACAGAGAGCCTGGACCTGGAGCCCAGCACAGCTTTAGGGGGTCGGGAAAGCAAGCTGTGAGGGGCAGCTGCAGGCAGACCAATTTCTGTAGGGGAGAAGGCAGAGAATGGAACTTTGTTGGGGAAGGAGCAGAGTCTGATTCCATGAACCCTGCTGGCAATCTTGGGAATGCTGGTCTCCCAGTTGAGGGAGGCAGTTGGGGAAGCTGGTAGGTGTGTGGGCAGTGTTGGGGGTTGGTCGGGTGAGAAGGCCAGGCTGGTACAATGGGTGCATTGATTCCTGGTTAAAAATTGTCAGGTTTAAGCCTTCCTCTTCTAATTACACAAATTAATTATTTACTGCTCAGGTTGCTGTGTCCAAAAATAGCACTTTTGATTTGAAGAATAACCCATCCCTGACACAGAAGAGCAGTGAAAACCAGTGCACCAGCCTCTGAGGGGACAAGGAGGACCAGGAGTGTGGCTGGTACTCAGTTGCGAGGGTGTAAGCATTGAACTCCCGAGAGGAAATAGTCTGCCTTTGGCCAAGATGGTGCCCATTATTGTCTGAACTTAGTTTATTACTGCTTATTGTCACTCACTTTTACATCAGTACACAAAGAACCACAAACTGTCAGCCCAAAAAAGGGACCTTGGAAGATCTTTTAGCCCAAGCCCTCCCCTCCACACAGGATCTGGCTTTACAGAAGGGGACAAGTGAGGCCCAATGAATTCTCTGCTTCAGAGCACACAGCCAATCTGGACCACCTAGAATCCAAGCCTCCTGACTTCCAAGCCTATCCCAAGTATGACTTTAGACAAACCACTTCCTGGCTCTGGACCTCAGTTTCTCTATCGTTGACAATGGCAGGGTTGGACAGGACACTCCCTGAGTTCTTTCCAGTTCTGACCTTGAGTAACTCTCTAGTGCTTGGGAGCAGCTCCCTTTTGTGTCCTGGAGTTCT
Organism: Phocoena sinus; assembly: GCF_008692025.1. Lineage (NCBI taxonomy): Eukaryota > Metazoa > Chordata > Mammalia > Artiodactyla > Phocoenidae > Phocoena > Phocoena sinus. Next base: position 35,823,549 of record NC_045782.1, read on the forward strand.
GTGGGCATCTGAGTATAGGTCACTGCATGCATATTTGCAATATACAGGGAGTTTGCATATGCCCAGAGCAGTGCATGGTTACTCAGACTGGCTCTAAGAAATCCACTGGAATCTGGACCATTCCTCCTCCTGAAGGTGTCCTTATTCTCAGCAGAGGAGAAGCCCAGGCCTAGAGCAATGGAGATGAAGGCAGTGGGAGGGGCTAGCTGGGTAGGTTGGGCCGGGATTGGCATTTGGAGGGGGTGCTAAGGAAGGAGGGGCTCAGCCTCTCAGAGCAAGGCACTTTCCCCTCCAGGCATGGGAGCTGAGGCTGGAGTTGTTGGCAGTATAGCCCAGGGACTGATTTGTGGTTTCAGAATTTAGATTCTATGACAGCAGGCCACCACCACCACTACTTCCAGCCTGATCCTGACCCCTGGGCCTTTGGGTCCCCTCTTCTTGGGAGAGGACACACGCAGGCTACCACAGCACTATACCAGGTCTCCTCCCAGGGCAGCCAGGACAGAAAGCCTGCAAGGTGGATGACCCCTGTCCTATTCTTGCTCTTATTTTCCATCTCTTCTCCTAACTGGGAAAAAATAAAATAAGATTCAAAAGAGATGGGGGCTTCTCAGAAGTTGCATGGTTGTGAGAAGGGAGATTTCTTGTAGGATCAGGGATATGAGGAGGCCAGCAGAGGAGGAGAGGCTTCCAGGTTGCCTTGGGAAGTGTGGTCAAGGATATGAATTCTGGTGGAGGAAGTTGGAAGAGATAAGAAACAAATTCATCTTTGGGGTTCTGGGAATCAGAGTCTCTGGCCAGATAATCCATTTCTTAGAGCCTCACCCCAAACCCTATTTGAGAGAGAGAGAAAGAAAAAAACCAAAAGGGCCGGCAGGCCCAGATTCTGGCCCTATCCCATTCTGACTTTTTATATTCGGAGGCAATTCGGAAGGCCTTCTGCTGATTGGTCATTAATCCGGTGAGTTATTGTCTGCTAAACAGAGGTCACTGGGAGAGACATCCAATCTGTCAGGAGAGACCTGCGCAGTCCCTCGCAGGGGGCTGCGTTCTGTTCCTCTCTAGTCTGCTTCTCTCTTCTTTCCCCAGCAAACCCCACCCCCACCCCCACTCCTACCCTCCCCAAGCTGTCCAAGATTCTCTCCTCTCCTTCTTGCCTTCTCCACTCTGCCCACCTTTGTGTCGACATCCGCCCGGGGTGGGGTTTGCCACGGCAGGACAGAGCTTCTAGATGAGGCGGGACCCCCAATTCAGTCGGGCTCATTCCCATCCAGGCGCCGCCAGCTCCCAACTCCCGACTTGGCCTTAAGCACCATCACCCCCTGGCGCGGCCTCCTTGGTCACCGAGCAGACTTTGCAAACCCTCATGGCTGCCATGTTTTGTCCTGCCTCCTTTTCGCGCTCCCACGCCTGGTGTGAGGGGAGAGTGCAGCTCGGATTTTTCTTCTCCAATCTTAGCGGCCGTTTTCTTCTTTCAATCTCAGCTTCTACTGAGCCGGGTCTACACGGGCCTCCGCCCAGGCACGGAATCTTCTCGTTTCCTCAGCCCCTTTGTTCCCTCCCGCTCGGGCATCTTAGAGAGGTGGGATGTTGGGGATCCAAATACCAAGAGCGATTTGCAGTAGCAATTCCCATTTTACAACACCCAGCTTGGAAATCTTTATTAATATTTAAAAGCGGTGGAGATTCGGGTGTGTGTGTGTGAACTTTTCACAACTCTGCCGCGGCCACAAAGTTGGGCAGTGAAGCTGGAAGAGTGTGGGACCGGGAACCCAGACAGGACCAGAAAGAAAGAGATCGCTAAAAGCCTTGCCGCCACCCCCTCCCCGACTCCCAGGTCCCGGCTTCTCAGGGAGCCCAGCGGGCCAGGCGAATTTGGGGCTCGCTGAGCTGGGGGCTTGGGGGAGGGGGGAGTCCTTGGTCATCCCAAAGGCTGATATCAGAAATCGATTTTAAGGGAGCCAGCCAGTTTGTCCTTAGTGAGAGGAGAATTTTCGTTTGCTCTTTGATGGTTTTTTGGGGGAGAGACATGATCCCCCAAGGCCTTGAAGGATGGGCGCCCAGTGATCCCTCAAGGGGGTTTTGAGGGCCCGTCCCCTGGTACTGGGTACAGATTAGGAGTGGGGGAGGGGAGTGCGGGAGCGAGTGGTCCAGCTCTGGGGAAACTGAATCTGAGAGGAAGGAATGTCTATGAAGGGGGACATTTTCTCTGATTTTTGCCTTTATTATTAATTTCTGCCCTTATTAGATTACAGTAAGTTATCTGTGTCTTAATCTTTCTCTCAATTTTTCTTTTTCATTTTCTCTCCCTGTCTCTCACACATGGTAAGGTGCTCAAGTTTCCTTCCTTGAATCCAGGAAGAGATCGTTCCCTCCTCTCTCTCTAGTCTGTGCCTAAATCATGACTTCACTGTCAGGGGTGATAAATCCCTCTCTCCTCCGTTTTCCAGACCTTAAAGTCTTCTCTCAGACCCCTCTGGTGTTTCCCACCCCAAGGTCCCAGCCCAGGCTCCTTACTGCCCCTGCCCTATCCCCTGAAGTTTGGAGGGTCCCTAGCCTGCAGCAACACCGCAAACAAAATGGGTGTCCTGGTGCTGCCAGTTCTACCATCCACCCGCCACCTTCCCAGCCCCAAACAGGGGCAATTGGCCAGCCAGAAATCTCCGAGAAAGGGATTAAAAAGGCAGGAAAGAAACCGAACGGGGATCTAATTGCGTCGCAAGCATTTCGAATGGGCTCTGCTCTCAAAATTCCTTAAGAAGCCCCTACCCCATTTCCTACCACATTTGGGGGTATGTGTGCTCTGAAAATCTTCTCCAGGTTAGCTCTCTTGCTCCCAGCCCTCCTTTTTGCTCCTACCCCACTGCACCCCACCTCCTTGTGTAGCCAGAGGGGACCACATGAGTTGAAGCTCCGAGTGGGGAGGGGTCCACTGCTGTCTCTGGAAAAGTCCTCTCCCCTCAGCTCAGCTTCAGGCCGACCCTCCTGCAGGCCCGCAGCTAGTTGTGTGCCCCCTGGGCTCTCTTTATTCCTTGGGGCAAAGCTGTGCAGTCCCACAAGTGAACAGGTCCTCCTCTTCTCTTAATTTCACAATGACCTTCTCTAGCTAGTGGTAGAAACAGCTAGGAGAGTTGGAGGGTCTGAGGTACACTCTTGACTTTTTAATTTGGGGAGGAAAAGACCCAAAGGTGCTGTTCTCTAAAAGCCTCTAGAAGCCGCCATGGGCGAGTCCCTGACCCACCAGGCCCAAAGCTACATAAGGTCCAGTCCAGCAGGTCTCTAACCAGGGTCCAGAGATCTCAGGACAGATTCTTTGTAGCCCTGACTGCTTTCTCTGAGGGTCGTGGCTTAAGCACCAGAACTGGGTCTGGCTTGGGCATTTTCTTTCCTTGATACTACTAATAAATACAGAAAATGGCTTCCACCTTCCATCTTCACCTCCCCACCACACTTCCCTCAGCCACCAACTCTCTAGGCAGGTGGCAGGATCCTCAGGACATCACAGTGAGAGACTCTTCATGCAGTTCCTTGCTGGAGGGTAGAGAGGCCATGGGTCCCCCCCTCCACCCCCATTCAGCAGGGCCCCAGGAAACCGGCTGCTGCAGCCCACGAAGCCTGATTTAGTGGGCCTGAAAGAAGTGGGGGCCGGAGGAAGCCAGGGACCACCCCCTATGAGAGTAGGAGAGTAGATAGTAGGACCCTTTCTCAGCCCAAAGAAAAGCCTGTGAGTGGGGAGCTATGGGGTGTGAGGGAAGCTTTGCCAGACACAGCCACCCTCGCCTGGAGGGGAGACAATAGCTGGAAACCATCTCTCACCTTTGTTCTCCCAGTCCCTTCTCTCCTGGTGCATCCAGATGGGAGAAGGCAAAAGCCAAGGATTCTAACCAGGATGTCACAAGGTAGTGGCTGGCTCTGTCTACGGAGAAGTTAAGAGAACAAGTTTTCCAAGCTGCCTTTGTAGAATAGAGAGACTGTCGGCCTTCTATTTTATCCTCTAAGCCCGAGTCAGCAGTTCGGCAGAGTTGCAGACACTCCTGCTTTTGGAAAAGTCCTGGTGCTCTTTTTGTCTTTTTCCTCCTCCAGGAACGGCTCTTCCCCACCCCCACCCCAAATCTGCAGACACCTACATTCTTGCCTCCTGTCTTCCTCCTACAGGCCTCCTCGCCTTTTTCTGCCCTTGTAAAACACACTCGAAGATAAGTTGAGCTTTTGTAGTCTTCCTCACCTGTTCCAAGAGTCCTAAATCTTGTAGAGCTAAGAGAAATTAACAGGTTTGTTCTGAATAATAATAATATAAATAACTATCCTCCATCTCTTCTGCCAGTGCATTTAAAATTAAGCCATTTTGCTGGTTCTTCTCATCTTCTTAGAAGTACAAATGCCCTTATCACCTCTTAGCCCCTTCTGCCTATCCAGAGGTGAGAATCTCAACAGAAACTTCTTCATGCAGTTCTTACAGCCTCTCTATTGGCAGTCGTGTCTGGAACTCAAGCTAAACACAAGGTCCTCCTTTTGTCACCCTCTCCTCAACACCCCTCCCCCTACAAGACGGTCTGGATTTTTAAAATAATCACTCACTGCTTGTTGTCTGCTCTCAAATTGGGGGGGGTCTGTTAAAAAGAAAAGAGAGGTCTGGCTCCCCACTCCCCCCTACAGGTTGGAAACTGGGCCAGGAGATTTGCCGGGAGAGAGGAGGAATAGAGAGGGTGTGGGGGAGAGAAGAAACAGAGACTGGGAGACTATGGGAGACTCGGAAGGAGGGAGACAGAGCCAGAGGGCCAGAGACGCAGCCACCAGTCCCGCAAGAGTGAAACTACTTAAAAAAAAAAAAGTCCCAGTGTTCCCACTGCGAATGAGGGGCACCCAGGAAACGCCCCCCCAGGGCCTCCCAAGCTACTTCTCCAATTAGAGGAAAGGTTTACTAGTGGTGCTGGGGGGAGCTGTGAACTCCACGGGCTTTGCCTTATCTTTGCGCTCCTCTTCCTCCCCCGCCAAAATCTGAATTTAAAAATTTACCTGTCCTTAAAAAACAAAAACAAAACTCAAAACCTCTACCTCCTTTCCTTTCGCACTCTTTTTTTTTTTAATTGGGGGGAGTTTCAAAATGTTCCCCCTCTCCCATCACCACCATCACCTTCCTTCCTTATCAGGCATCTAAGCTTGCTAAAGGGGGAGAGGTGGGGGTGTGTGTGAGCTTGTGTGTGTGTGTGAGTGTGTGTGTCTGTGTGGTTTTTTTCCCTGTGCAAAAGCAGAGGCCATTGTTACGGAGAGTAGGGCGTACCAGTCTTATAGGGCAACCACACTGTGGCGGCTTGGCCGTGCCGGAGCCCGGAGCTGGATTCTCAGCGAGCTGAGCCGCCCGAGCACCTTTTGGTCTTCTTCTATTTTTTTCCCCGCTCCCCCACCCCCTCCCTCCTGCGCACCCCCGCTCCTAAGCCGAGTGAATTGAAGCGGACGCCGCGCGGCTCCTCCGGCCGGTCTGCCCCTCAGGCTCCCCAGCCGGGGTGGCTATTGGGGAGGGGGGCGACGCCGCTTTAAACAGTGGTCTTTTTTTCCTTTGCCTTCAAGGAGGGGAGATTTCTCGCCTGCCGCTCGCGCTGGGGCTCGATGTGAATATATATTATGTCTGCCTGTTCTCCCCTCATCGGTGGCTAAGGTAAGCTGGACTGAAATAGGCTATCAGTTTGTGAATGGCGGAGAGTATGTCTCAATGATTTATGGCCCATATGACTCCAATCTCGGTTCAAGAAGAGTTCACAAGCTTTAAGCTTCCTTCCACGCAGCGACTCTCTCTCTCTCTCTCTCTCTCTCTCTCTCTCTCTCTCTCTCTCTCTCTCTCTCTCTCTCTGTCTCTCTCTCTCTCCCTCTCCCTCTCCCTCTCCCTCTCTCTCTCTCTCTCCCTCTCCCTCTCCCTCTCCCTCTCTCTCTCTCTCTCCCTCCCTCCCTCCCTCTCTCCCTCTCCCTCTCTCTTCCTGCTTCTCTCCTTTTCTCTTCTCTTTTCTTTAAGCAGTCAGATCAGGGCTGAATTTTTGCCCCGCTGCTAAGAAGAGCCTAATCTTTTTCTCTTTTCCTTTTTTTTTTGTTTTATTTTTCTTCCTTCTTTTTTTTTTCTCCCTTCTATTTTTTTTTTTAAGTCCTGGAAGGTGGCCTATCCCCTCTCCCAGGGCTTCCCAGCTATTGTTATTCTCCCAGGATTTCGGGGGTGTGCCTGGAAAGGTGGGTTTCTTGGGGTGGCTCACCGCCCTTCTTCAGCGAGACCCTGGGGGGAGGCCGGGAGCCACGTCTCCTTCCCTCCCTCCCTTTCTACCGAGAAGCCATATGGAGCCTGGATTTTTCCAACATGGAGGCAAGGGAAATAGACATGTTTGGCTTGGTAGAGCTGCTCCCCACCCCCCCCTTTTCCTGGATCCCCAGATCTCGGATCCCCTCGGCACCTTTCCCTCTTCTCACTGTCCCATCAGCCAGGCCTCTGCGCCCTCCAGCCGCGTCTGGCCTGGCAAAGTCCCGGTGCGGAGTTGCTAAGATGCCTTTTAATTCGGTTACCTCCAGCGCCCAAACTTGCTGCCGCCCTAGGGCTCGGCCCTCGGCCGGGTGTGCTTGGAACCTGCCGCTGCTAACCGTTTCCGTGTCCTGAACGCTTTCTCTTCGCCTCCTTGGGACAACATAGCTCATCGCCAGCCACCGCGGCAGCAGCAGCCGAGACAGCCCGGCGGCGGCAGCCAGGGGCTAACGCGGTCCGCAAACCTTCCCGGCCCTTTCTCGCCGCCAGCGGAGTCTTCATTCTTTCCTATCACGTCTCTGGCTTCTTGCTTCCCACACTCTCCTGGCCTCGGTCCTGCGATGGTTTGCGAGTTTATTGCAGGGGGAGCGACAGGAATTTCAGCCCCAGGCGTCTAGTCAAATTATTGTTTTATCATCATCATCATCATCATCATCATCATCATTACTGCTGTAACAATCATTTAGACTAAATAAAGCCAGGGCCCAGCCAGCCAACCCCCTCCAACAGTTTTATTTCATTCTCCTATCTATTAATAACAAACTCAACTGATGCCTGTTAATTAATTCCCCCTTCAGCCAGGGCTGCTCCGAAGCTAATTTTGGTTAAATCATCAGAGGCTAATGGTAATAATAATAAAGGGATTGGGTCAGCCTGGTCAATTGAACTCCAGTTCTTCTCCCTGGAAGGACCTGCTGCTTTGCAGACCCATGCGTGTTTCCCAGAAACAAATTCTTCCCAGAACCCAATCAGAACTCAGGGCTACCCGGCTCCCTTTTGAGTATAAATCTGTGTCATTAAGAAGGGGGTTTATGTGTGGGAGGGATTTCCTTCACCTGCACTCCTTTTTGTTTTATTTTCCTATTTTTAGTTTTCTTTGGAGTTGACCAGCTGGGCTGAATGAGATTTAAGTAGTCCAAACTCATATGTCAGAAGACAGGGTCAGTCTGAAGATTTTATGAAAAGTGATGGTGAGGGGTTGGTAAGATAAATGGGGGGATGCAGTCAGAAGTTTCAGAAGAAATACACAAAATCCTGTGACAGCTTGAACCGTTATTTTTCCAGCACACTTTTAAAAGCCTGCATTAAAATAATCATTTTTTTTTTGGCCTCAGAGAACTTCAGTAAACAGGGGCACCCAGTTTCCAACCCAGAGGATAATATTGTTCAGGTTGCTTTGTTTACTTTCTTTTTTCCTAGGGAAAATTTTTCTGTTTCAGAAAGCACTTTCCCATCTCTCAGTAGAAGTCCAGCAGTTATCCAATTTCTTTCTTCTTTTCTTAGTTAGAAAAATCAAAGGAAACAGACTGTCAAGAAAAGGGTGGGGAAAAAATTAAGCCTGATGAAAAAAAAAACAGAGGGTGGGGGGAGACCTGGGCCAAATGGTCACAGCACCAACCAGCCCCGCCAGGAAAACAATCCCGTTCCATTTGGGGGCCCCATGGGGGCTGCTGTCTGTGGGGTCCCAGACTTGGCTAGAAAAGACTCAGACTGGAGGTGTTGGTACCTGCAGCAAGGCCATGGAGGAGGCTCAGTGCCACTGGCTCTGCAGGTTAAAAATCTTCAGGAAGTTTCTAGGTCAGGCTGCAGTCTTCGTGAGGTGGGAGGGGAAGGAGAGTATCCCTCACACCAGAAGGTTCCCTGCTCAACTTGCTTCTCCCTCCCGCCTCTTTCAGAGATACTCAGTTTTTTCTCCAGGCTAGACCCTGGATGAAAGGAACCTAGATGGAGGCAAAGGCAGGAGGCCTCTCAGCTCAGAGGATGGTGTTGATGATGCTTTTATTTTGGAGTCTGCAACCCCCCCACACCTATCCCAGATTGGGGGGGCGGTGTAGAAGGAGGGAAGAGGAGAGGTCAGGGGCTAGTGTTCAGGCAGGAGAGAAGCAATGTCCCTTGCAATAGTAAGATTCTATATCTAGGCAGTCCCCAAAGGAGTAGAGTCCTTATTTTTTGAGTGGAAATGAAAACTGGTAGGCTTTTTCTTTTAAAATTAAAGCGTTGCAATAAGAAAAATCCATTTCAGGTCAAGGAAGTGGCCTCAGCATCTGCTGTGAAGATGTTGGGTGGGGGAGTAGAAAAACCCTATTGATGTCAGTTCCCTTTTCAGTTCCTAAGATGGATTCGAGCCCCAGTCCTCTTCTCCCCCTGTGTCTCTTCTCTCACCCCGCAGGTCAACCGCTACGAACAGACCCCGGGAGGAGGGGGGCAGAAAGGGGAGGGGGGGTCCGACGAGCCACGTGACCCCAGGGGTGCCAATGTCCGGTCGTGAGGGTATCAGGCCCTTGCAAGTTGCCACCCACCGCCCGGGCCTCGCCCAGCGATGCAGAAAGCCACCTACTACGACAACGCTGCGGCCGCACTCTTCGGAGGCTACTCCTCGTACCCTGGCAGCAATGGCTTCGGCTACGACGGTCCCCCTCAACCCCCCTTCCAGGCCGCCACGCACCTGGAGGGTGACTACCAGCGCTCAGCGTGCTCGCTGCAGTCCCTGGGCAACGCCGCCCCGCACGCCAAGAGCAAGGAGCTCAACGGCAGCTGCATGAGGCCCGGCCTGGCCCCCGAGCCCCTGCCCGCCCCGCCCGGCTCACCCCCGCCCAGCGCTGCACCTACCAGTACCACTAGCAACAGCAGTAACGGGGGCGGCCCCAGCAAAAGCGGCCCCCCCAAGTGCGGTCCCGGCTCCAACTCCACCCTCACCAAACAGATATTCCCCTGGATGAAAGAGTCGAGGCAAACGTCCAAGCTGAAAAACATCTCCCCTGGCACAGGTACCGGCTCTCTGGCTTCTTCGTCGTCAGCGTTTGTCCAGGCCAGGAATGTCACTGTTATTCTAGCACCCAGCCCCTAGGCGCCCAGGCGGCGGCGTTAGCGGCGCATTTCCCCGTGCCCCCCCCCCACCTGATGACCCCTGACCCCGTCAACACCCTCTCCCTCCAGCCCCCTCCACCTGAGCTTCTGAGAGGTCCAGAAGTCCAGGTGCTCGGCCTCAGCCGTTCGCAAGGCCGCAGAGTCAGACGCTGCCAGTAGACGCAGTCATCAACGATTGATTATTATTAAGGATGATTACTGTGGGCATTAATCACTCGCTCGGGCGGCCAGGGGTCCCGGCCTCCAGGCACTACAGCCTCTTAGCCCCACATTTCCGCGCCCTGCCCAGAATGTCCAGACTCCCCCCCACCCCGGGATTCCCCTCAGGCACCTGCCGGGTCCACAGGACCGGGCGGCGTGGGGGTGGGGGTGGGAGGAGTGTCTTCCACACCTGGAACTGGGAATAAGGGGGAGGAAGCATGCGCGAGAAAATCCAGGCCTAAATAAATGGCCATGCGGCTCTGCGTGACATGATCAAATTTTCATAAGCTGGGGCAGCGAGAGGCGAACAGGTCTCTTAATAAATGCCACTATTATAGAGTGTCCGCTAATGCGACGGGCGGGTGGGGGGCAGTGGAGAGGAGGAGGCGGGGACGCGAAGGGGAGGGCGGCGGGTGCTCCGAGTCCAGGCCTGGATTTATTAAGAAACGATGCATTCAATTTCGGCGTGTTCAGTAATTATCTTTTATTTCATTTTCTCCCCTTCCCACCCCTCCCCCTCGGATCCAGCAGAGGGCTGCGGCGGCAGCGGCGGCGGCGGCGGAGGCAGTGGCGGTGGCGGGGGTGGCGGCGGGGGAGGGGACAAGAGCCCCCCGGGTTCGGCGGCGTCCAAACGGGCGCGGACGGCGTACACTAGCGCGCAGCTGGTGGAGCTGGAGAAGGAGTTCCACTTCAACCGCTACCTGTGCCGGCCGCGCCGCGTGGAGATGGCCAACCTGCTGAACCTCAGCGAGCGGCAAATCAAGATCTGGTTCCAGAACAGGCGCATGAAGTACAAGAAGGACCAGAAGGCCAAGGGCCTGGCCTCGTCTTCGGGGGGCCCCTCCCCCGCTGGCAGCCCCCCGCAGCCCATGCAGTCCACGGCCGGCTTCATGAACGCCTTGCATTCCATGACCCCCAGCTACGAGAGCCCGTCCCCGCCCGCCTTCGGCAAAGCCCACCAGAATGCCTATGCGCTGCCCTCCAACTACCAGCCCCCCCTCAAAGGCTGCGGCGCCCCTCAGAAGTACCCCCCGACCCCGGCGCCCGATTATGAGCCTCATATCCTCCAAGCCAACGGGGGCGCCTACGGGACGCCCACCATGCAGGGCAGCCCGGTGTACGTGGGCGGGGGTGGCTACGCGGATCCGCTGCCGCCCTCTGCCGGCCCCTCCCTCTACGGCCTCAACCACCTTTCCCACCACCCCTCGGGGAACCTGGACTACAACGGGGCGCCTCCTATGGCCCCCAGCCAGCATCACGGACCCTGCGACCCCCACCCCACCTACACAGACCTCTCCTCTCACCATGCGCCTCCTCCTCAGGGTAGAATCCAAGAAGCGCCCAAGTTAACACACCTGTGATGGAAGAGGGAGTGCTGAGGGGCAGGTCCTGGGGTGGGGGAGACCCAGGAAGGGCGGGGGCTGTGGAGTTCTGCGGGACAGCCTGGAGGTCTGAAAGAGGAGGCAGGGAGGTGGCAGCCAGGCTTCCCGGGAAGAAAGGGCCTGGAGTTCCTTCCCCTTCTGGCCTGAGAAGTTGCTTTTTAAGTCCTGCAGCTCTTGTTAAGTCCGTCTGCCCACCCATTGGAAAGGAATCTACAGCAGACTGGAGATGACCCTATCAATCCTAGGCCTCCAGCAATACCCAGTTGGAATTTCACCCTCGAGAGTGGGGTAGAGAAAGAGGAGATAGGGAAACAACGCAGAGAAGCACATTTTAAAAAACAGACAAGATGGCTAGGCCATCACCAGCCAACCAACCAACTTACCTTACATCTATGTGGGTAATTCCCCCAAATCTTGATTTTTTTTTTCCTGGCAATTCTCCTTTTTTTAAAAAAAAAATTAAAACACATTTCAAAACCAAGGGCACAAAGCACGTACCCCTCCCACTTCCCTGAATCCTCAAATTTCTGTCAATCCATCTGAGGTTGATTGGGCACTCCCTCCACTTCTAGTCCCACACTTTTCCTGCTCTAGGACATTAATATCTATACCCCGCCCCCATCAATTACAGTCTTCAGAGGGCTCAGGGATGGTGAGAGATCCTGAAAGTCAGAGCTGTCTATATTATAAATATATATATATATTTTTTCTTTTATGGCAAAGCTGGGAGGTGAGGGCAGGCAAGTTGTCAGGACTGAAGGTTTGCCCATTCTGCTGCTTCGCATCTCAGCTCCAGGTCCATCCCCCTCTCTCCACAGAAAGCAGTCGGTGACACGAGGTTCTACGCTTTTCTTTTCTTCCGTTGCTCTCTTGACTTAACGTGAAAACAGGGTATATTTTAACAAACTGTCTGTCCCAGGCAGGGTCTGCAGCTGGGCCTGTGTGCCTTGCTCAACTGGGACAGGACACTTTTGTTGCACTTAGAGTTTACATTTTAATGGATATAAAAACAACTGTGAGAGATGCCTGGGCCTGCAGGAGTCCAGCATTGCTCAAAAAGTGTGTGTTCTAGTGAATATTTTCATATATATTTATTGGTTATAGCCTGTTAAAATATTTTCCTTTTTTGTATTATTTATCCCCCTACATTATGTATTTATATGAGGAAAAAGGAAAAATTGTACTTTTTTTAGTATTTACTTGTTATAAAGGATGTTGTGTTCCCTGTCATGTAAAACCAGCTATTTTAGTTATATTGTACTCTAGAAAAGAGCTGTAGATTTATGTTAAACTCGTACTTATGAGCAATTGTAATTAGTTCTAAAAGGCATGAACTCAGCTCCTAATTGTCACTGTATAGTCCTGAATTTGTAGAATTAGAGTTAATTCCCTCTTGGAACTTTCTTTGTTCTTCTGTAGTTACTTTTTTCCTTACTTAAAAGGGTTGTCTGTCAAACAATTCTTGAATAAACTTTCTGTTATCAATTTTATCTTGTCCTGGTGGTCCAATTTAGATAGCAGAGCAGCAGGCAGCTGACTGCCCGATTTCCCCCAAGGGAAGAATGGTGAAGACCCTATCCTGGCCTTTTTATTCCCCTGCTCAGGCGCCTACCTCCCCCATCTGTGTCTCCGGTTTATTTGGTTTTTCTCACACAAGCTTGGAACATTCTGCCAAGTTCTTTAGCTAAGATTTAAGTAACAAGTTTGGGGGGCACAGGAGACTTGGGCGCTCCCTCTCCATCTTTCTGTTTGGCTTCTTTGCCTCTCAGTTTTTCTCATTGATTGGTCTTTTGTCTTTTTGCTTCTTTGGCCACAACTTCCTCACCGCCCCCCCACCCCCTCCACCCCACCCCACCCTATGGACAACAACAAAAACCTGGCCCATTACTGCTTCTTACACGCAACCTAAACTTCACAGTTCTCTTCCGGAGCGACAAAGAAGTCGTCACGTGACCCGAAGCCCAACCACCATTGGGTCTAAAATGAAAACAAAGGAAAATGATTAATCTTAAAAAAAAAATCTGAGGCCTAGACTTCTCAGGTCAAACCTTAAAACTAAAGTGAAATTAAATCACTAAATAAAACTCAGGGCGGAGGGAGAGGAGGCGTGTTTGATTTCCACTGCCAGGGCAAGGGGAGAGGAGGAGGGTAGGAGAAGCTGTTGGATCCAAGCGTAAATAAAATGGTCCCCAGGCTAATGTGCTGCTCTGTTTCCACGATCCTTGGGAAAACTTCATTTCTTAGTCGTGGTTCCATAAAACTTTTATCACATTGGAGCGAGGATAGAGAGAGTCTGTCAAAGATGAAATGTCACTGCCGCGTCGCTGGAGCCGATAAGAGCGAGGAGACAGGGCGGCTGAAATATGGAGCTAATTCGTTGAAAGAGGAGCGATGGCTGCTTGCTGAAGAGTTGCATAATTCTAATTGTAAGCGATGCGCCCGCATTGCTTAATTAGGATCATATATTTGTTGATAGTGATGGGGGGGGGCGTGTCGGTGAGAATCGTTCCAGGCCCTCAGCCTTAAAGCGAGAGCTGATTTTCATTTTTATGTTGCATCCTGGCAGTCCAAGGTTAGTAACTACAGTCTTTATGCAACAATAAATAACAATAAAAAAGCAACCTGAATTCTACACTCCCCCCCACCACCACCAAGTAGGATTTTAACTGGACTAGGCTCACCTAAGCAGCAAGCAGTTTAGCATTGGGTCAGGCTATAATTTAAAGGCATAAGAGCATGCAAAGTTTGATTGGGATCAAATAATGCTCGAGGGGTTTTCTTTCTTTCTGTCTTTCTCTCTCTCTTCCTCTTCCCTGAGTAACATCTTCTGAATGATGTAACTAGGTGAAGCGCCATGTTTGGCTCTGGGGGTAGAGTGGATAGATTATTTATCTAGCAGGAGAAAGGCAGGCCAAGTCAGAGAGTTTAGCTCAAGTTTGAAAAACAGAGCTTTGGCTTGAAATTGTCACTGCAAACAAGAAAAATAAGGGCTGCCTTGGCTTGGTGTCCCCTACCCTTCCTTCTGAGGGATTTCAGGCCCTAGCTAAGCAGGGGGAAGGGGAAACTATCTGGTGAAGGGGGAAATATCTGTGCTGTAAGATTCACAGCACGACAAGGGGGCAGGGAAGCGGTGTCTCGGGGGAGGAAGGTTCTCTTGGTCCCTTTTAACACCCAAGTTTTCTGCTGTTCTCTAATCTGACCATAAAATCTGTCAGCAGGGTTAGAGAGAGCCGTATTTCCTGCAGGGGCAGCCGGAGTTGTTGCGGAGAGAAGCGCTCAACCCTGCAGCCAGCCAGAGAGGCTGTGAAAAAAGTTGCAGGGCTTTCCAAGGGGGTGGCCGGAGGGAGAACCCTCTCAGGCCTCACTGCACAACTTCCAGACAACTATACTCTTCAGATTCTTCTCTGCCTACTCCCCACTCCCACCCCCATCCCCTCCTCCAAGTAGCAAAAATTACTTTATTTGGAGCTGAGCTGGACACAACTAACCGTCTCTGGCGAGTCTGCCCAGTTTTTCAGAGCAGCTCTCTTGGATCTGAACCCTCCAGAGCTTGCCGCCCCCTGCCCTGCAGCCCTCGCCTCCAGCTCCCCCTTTTTCCTCCTGGCTCTCCTCCACCCCACCCTTTTCCTCAGATTTCTCTGTCTTTTTTTACTCACCCACCACCCACGCGGATGAATACTCACCACCACCCACGCGTCTGTTACATTGACAGAAAGTTTCTAGTTCCAGCTCCCGGCCGAGGTGCCATTTCTCTGCTAACCAGCCTTCTCCTTCTTGCTAGGAGGCAGCGAGCAAGGGGGGGGAGGGGAGGCCAGAGCTGTGGGAGTTCTCCAGACAAACTTTCCACCCAACCCAGCGCCCTTCCTCTGTCCCCATTTCCCATCTGTTTCCCTGCTCTCCCAGAATCACCCTTCTCTTTTGCTAACACCCCCTATCCCCAGGCCTTTTAAAGGGATGTGGAATTTCGGCTGTTCCCTCTGCTTTCCCAAAGAGCCAAATTCTTTGATGCCATCCGAGGGAGCTGTCAGGGGGCTAAGATTGATCGCCTCATCTCCTCTCGGTCCCTCTGACCCACTTATTTAAAAATCTTACCCCAGATCGACTTTTCATTTTCTGTTTTGAGATCTAGTTTCCCACCGATTGCTTGGGGCCCTGAGTCCTGTATCCCTTCCCCCCAGTAAATTACAGCACTCCCTAAAGTTCACACTATCTTGATCCTCTGAAAAGAAATAAACAACAACAATTCCCCCCAGGGGCCAGAAATGGAATATCATCTCAGTAGTCATTATTTTTTCACCCCCTCCATGTTTAGGGAATTCTACCTTGTCAGGGATATTAATGAATACAATGGCAAAAATGGCAGGGGGATTCCTTGAGGGAAAAGCCCCACCTCCACCCCATACATTGACCTGGGGTTTGAGAGTTCTCTAAGTGAAATCGGTGGCTACCTTGGTTCTTGCTCCTGTTGCTGGATAGAGATGCAGATCCAGGCTTGAGGCTTGAGTGGGTGGGTGCATATATATCTTAGACCCTGTCTGTCGGGGGTGTCATATAGGAGTGCACATGCCTCCAGGTGAGGAGGCAGGTAGACATAGGGGCAGGGGTAGTGCTGCAAACGCTGGGCAGAGAAGGCAACTGAGACCACACAGCTATGTAGGCCAGAGGTGCAAAAGGGCCCCTCACTATCTCTCTCACCCCTCTGTGTCAGCCTAGGAGTGCTTGTCGATTTCCCAAGATTTATCTGTTGTTTTGGGGGGTGGGTTGGGGATAGCGCTGCTGATGCTTGCAAATCTCTTCCTTACTGCACGGTAACACCGACCTTTCCCAAAGGCGAAAGCCTCTTTTTACTACCTCTTCCTATCACATCGAGATCCTCACTCAGCTTCCTTTTGGGGGGAGGGGAGGGGAAGAGAATGCTGCTGGCCTTGTAAAGAAAGCTTTAATTTACTCTATTAAAAATATTTGCAGAAGAGGACGATTTCTCCCTTAGGTTCTCTTGTTTCCTGGGATTCCAGAACCTCCCATCCTCTGAAGGGGATGAGGAAAATGTTCCTTTAGCTTTTCTGGAGAAAGTGAGTCATGCGGAGAGGGAGTGTAGGACTGGGGGGCTCATGGTGTCCCGGTCATGGTCCTCTACAGTTTTTGAATCAATTAAAGCAAATAACGCTCTCTGTTTTCCACCAGGCCCAGACAAGCGATTGGCCAAGGCCGGTCCCGTGACCATGAATTCCCTGCAATTTCGCCGGAGTCCTGGGTTTAATAGAGAGAGTCCCCATACGCTTGTATTTATCAGCAATATACAATTATAAAGGCCCAAAATTTAAAAAAAAAAAAAAAAAAGCAAAATCTTCCCCTCCCAAAATCGCTCCATCACACAGACCTGGGGGGGGCAGGAGGGGGGGTCCCTTCCGATCCTCCCTCCTGACGCCCCCCCAGCAGGCCCCCTCCCCCACCATTGAAAGCCATGAATTTTGAATTTGAGAGGGAGATTGGGTTTATAAACAGCCAGCCATCGCTCGCCGAGTGTCTGACTTCCTTCCCCGCTGTCTTGGAGACATTTCAAACTTCATCAATCAAGGAGTCGACATTAATTCCTCCTCCTCCTCCTTTCGGGCAAACCTTCCCCAGCCTCCAGCCCGGCGCCTCCACCCTTCAGAGACCCGGGAGCCAAAAGCGAGCTGAAGATGGGCCCGCTCTGCCGTCGTCGCCGTTCCCCGCTGCCCCCCTGGCTCCTGAGTTCCCCTGGATGAAAGAGAAGAAATCCGCCAAGAAACCCAGCCAATCCGCCACGTCTCCCCCGGCCGCCTCCTCCGTCCCGGCCTCCGGGGTCGGATCGCCCGCAGGTCGGTAAGCGCGGTAGGGATGGGGTGAGGGGCAGCTAGAAAGAAAGGAGGAGAAGGGGCGATGGGGGAGGTAGAAAAGCTGGCGAGCCTGTTGGGGTTCCTTGCCCCCGTCGATTCCAGGGACGAGGAAGCAGAAAAGACCGCTGGGGTTCAGGCCTGGCCGCTGCCTGCACTTTTTTTTTTCTTTTCTTTCTACAGCAGATTTTGGAAGCTGGTTGGGGAAGAGCATTTTTTTTCTGCTAGAAGAAAGGGATTTGATTGAGGTTTCACCTTCATCTGTGTGGAGGAGTGTTGTTGGCTGGGGTCGAATCTGGAGGCAGGAAAAGATTCGGTCCCATCTACCCCAGCTCTAGGAGAAGAGGGGGAATTTGAGACCTAGGGAGCTAGGGAGGAAAGGAGGTGAGGAACAATCTTTCTTTATGAACCCTCTCCCCAGGCTGAGTTGGAAAGTGCCGAAATTAGGGGTCCATTCAGAGGACCTGGGAGGGGGCTCTGAGGTTCTGGGGGAGAAAGGGAACAGCTTCCTACCCAATGCGTGGCTCGTGGGCGGCTCTCTGAATGCTTTGCCCTGACCCGGGCCGAGTCTGGAGGCGAGAGAGGGACGGGAAAGGCGGCCAGAGCCTTGGGAGCGAGCCGCTTTGGTAAGCGGTAAGGGCGGCGGTGCTGCTGCTATTGTTTTGGGCTGATGGGGTCGTTTTTATTTCAACCAAGTCGAGGTTGGGCTAAGGACACGGCCAGCGTTGACGCCCAGCCCGCTTTCCCTGCAGATGGGCCGGGACTGCAGGAGGCCGCGGGCGGCGGGGCGCGCAGGCTGCGCACTGCTTACACCAACACGCAGCTGCTGGAGCTGGAGAAGGAATTCCACTTTAACAAGTACCTGTGCCGGCCGCGCCGCGTGGAGATAGCGGCCTTGCTGGACCTCACCGAGAGGCAGGTCAAAGTGTGGTTCCAGAATAGGCGCATGAAGCACAAGCGGCAGACGCAGCACCGAGAGCCGCCCGACGGGGAGCCAGCCTGCGCCGGCGCGCCGAAGGACACCGGCGAGCCCGCCGAGGAGCCCGTGGCCAGCCCGGGCCGCCCCACCGCCTCGCAGGCGGCGCGGGAAGCCTGCTGTCACCCGCCCGAGGTCGCGCCGGGGCCTCCTAGCGCCTCGGGACCCCGGCCTTTGGCAGCTCGCGTGGAGGACGCGGGCGCGCGGAGGCCGGGCGGCGCGCTGCGCGGGGCGGGAGGGCTGGGGTCGGAGCCGTTGCCAGAAGACGTCTTCCCGGAGCGGCAGGATTCACCTTTCCTGCCCGACCTCAGCTTCTTCGCGGCCGACTCCTGTCTCCAGCTGTCCGGAGGCCTCTCCCCCAGCCTCCAGGGCTCGCTTGACAGCCCGGTTCCCTTTTCCGAAGAAGAGCTGGACTTCTTCACCAGCACCCTCTGTGCCATCGACCTGCAGTTCTCCTAATAACCCGCTTCCTCCTCCCGGCCCTCGACCCCCGCCCCCCTCGGCTGCCGAGGATCCCCTCCCCAAGCCGTGTAGACTTCTTTATGTGTTTTGCTAAAATTCAGGTATTATTGAATTACCGTTTAATCCACTTCCTTTCTTCTCTCTTTAAAATATTGGGCACTCGGGCGTCTTTTAAAACTCACACAGAAAAAATCCGTTTGGTAGAGTCCTTCCAACGAAATCTCAGGAATAATTAAACTCTGGCGCGGGGGCGGGGGTGTGCTTTCTTAAAAGGAACTAGAGGTACCTATTTTCCTTTTTTTTTTTTAAGTTTTAGATCGTAGATTATTTATTAAAATTCTTTAATAATAGGAAAAGGGAAAAGTATTTATTGTACATTATTTTCATAGATTAAATAAATGTCTTTATGATACGAAAACGAGTGTTTGTGTTGGGACCCAGCCCCTTTCCTCCCCGCACCCCCTAGGCCGGCCCTCACTCCCTCAGGACCAGCGCCAGCTTTGTCTGGCCCTGGGCCGACTAAGCCCGGATGGTACAAAAGGGGTCCTATTTGGCCGCCCAGCAGCTCTGACGAGAGTGGGCGTTTGTTGCCACCCCCTAACAGATAGCCTTTGGCTCTGCTTAAAAATAAAGGTAGGGGGAGAGGGTGCGCTGCCGACTGAAGTGGGTGCCAAGAGAAGAGGCTTCGGGGTCGTGGTGGGAGGCGCAGAGGTGCAGCTAGATTGGGAGGGATCCTAGGGTTTCCTAGGCTTCTCGCCTCAGTGCCCCAAGCGGGGTGGGGGAGCTTTTTCCAGGACGCCTGGGCACCCGACTCCTGGGGTCGTGGGCAGGGCCAAGGAGTAGAGTGCGGTCGGGGGTTTTCTTGGGAAGCAGGGCCTGTGCCCAGGGATGGTAACTGACCTCCAAGTGGACAAGAAAAGAGACCGGGTGGAAAATGTAGCGGGGGCCGGGCACCAATGCCCTTCGGGCCCCTCAGTCACCCTAAGGCACCTGGAGTTGGGAGGAGCGTCCGAAGAGCTGCCGGGCGACAAGCCCCGGGAAGCCCGGGCTGCGTTGGGAGGCGCTTGGCCTGCAGGCAGCGAAGGAGGAGCGAGGAACGTGGGAGGGAGACAGGGAAGCAAGGAAGATGCTCAAAATGGCGCTGGGGCCGGGCGGCAGGGAGGGCGAGGGAAGAGATTGTGGCCGCCATGACAGCCGCCTCGGGATGCGCGGGGCCAGCCCCGAGGACCGTCCCCGCACCCACCTTCGCCTGTCCGGATCGTCCAGATGCCAGTGAAGAAAGGGAGCCAGGGAGCCTCCTTTTGGTTTTTGTATTGTTTAAAAAAATCAGCCCAACGGATGCTAAGGACGCGAGATGGACGGAGAGTCCACGAGGGGGTGGGAGTGGGAGGGGGTGAACGGCGGATCTTGTTGGCCCGGGTCTGCCAAAGCCGAATCTGACTTTTGATCCTTCGCTCTGGGATTTGATGCCCGGCCAGAGCTTTCTCCAAGTGCAGACGTACCTGTCTTTGCCCACAAGTTCATTTGCCATCTCAACACTATCGCCTATCCCCCACCGCACCTTGCCAGGCTTCTTGCAAACCCGGTAAGCAGGAAGCAAGGATCGATCGCCCCATCTGCCTCCTGGTTTGTTCCGGGGAACGTGGAGATTTAAAGGGCCCTGGAAAGCCATCCATCCTCCTTAGGTTTATTTAATATTTCTCGGGCTCAGAAACAGACACCGCAGGGCTACCTCCCCAGCAGATGCTGCCGTTCTTGAAAAGCAGTTTATTTCCTAGGCCTCCCAGACTTTCCCCTGAACCAGCAGGACGGGGACTTGGAGTACCAGGCACCGAGAGGCAACAACTGTCAGGAAAAGCCAGGAGCCAACATAGGTCGTGACATATAGGACTAGACAGGCCCTTGCATATTTTTTTAACCTGGTCCCTCAGCGTGGGAAGCACACACATCTTATTCCTCTGGAATTTAATCCCTTAAACTGTCTTAATATAGAATTCACCTCCTGCATTAAATAATGTTATGTCACATTAAATTGAACTTATTTCTTTCATAAATAAATTAATATAGAACAATTAGATGTGTTATTAATAATGATATCATGTATCTTATTAGTTTATTTTCCCTCATAAAATATATAGGTATGAAATAAATTCAACATATTAAAGTAATAATACACAGCTTATTGGCTTGTGTGTTTATTTTCCCCATAAAAAAGTGAACATATAATATATTAAAACCACACTATACATCTCATTGGGCTGTGTGTTTATTCCTCCATAAAATATGCCCATGGACAGTGTTTAACATCTTTAAAATCACAGCACGTGGCTATCTCTACGCCAACAAAAGAAAGACATTTCAGCTGGGGTTTTGATTTCTGTGGACAGCCAAACTAGATAATTTGGTCTAGTTAAAAATGCTCTTTCAGCTGTAGCAAAGAGCAAGAATATCAGAAGGACCTTGCTGATTGCCCACCTTCCGGCTTTCTTTGGTCAAAAGGAGAGCACCCTTGATCAATGCCAAAAATGCAGGATCTGCTCTGCGGGAGAGAATTCACCTCCTGGAATCATGGCTTGGTCTGCAGTACTCAGGGGCCTCTGAGGTTCCGGTTCTCTAAGAGACTTGATGGACCAGCAGCATCAGCAGTATCTGTGGGATAGTTAGAAATGCAGAATCTTAGGCCCCACTCCAAATCTTCTGAATCAAAACCTCAGTTCAGCAGATGCCCAAGTAATCCATATGCACATGAAAGTTTGAGAAGTACTGCTGGATCATAATGCCACCTTTCTTCCTGCCTTCCTCCCATGCTTAAGAATTTTTGACCCACTTTACCTGGCCACTGCCTTCCAATCTACCCCAACCCAAACCAGTGGCCCAAAGGGCACTGAATTTCAGCTCCTGGCTGAGGCTGCATCATTCCCTGATCCTCCCTGCCAAAGTGAGTGGAGGGCCCAACGAAAGGCTCGATCTACCTGTTCAGACCTAGGTACTTTGTGTGTCCTGGGGGTGAGAAGCAACCAATTCAGGGAATCAGGAGATCCAGCATTTCCCTTGACTGATTATTAGAGAGGAATTAGAACTCTTTTTACAGGCAACACACAGCCTCTCTCTCTTTCTTCCGTCCCATGTTTCACGAAACTCACCATCTCTGATGCCACCAGAGCAGAACAAAGAGGCAAGGTATTTCCAAAAGGAAATGACTCCTCTTTTCTATCCCAAACAATTTTAAATTCAAAGGAATGCCTGGCAATCTAGGATTCATAAGGGGCCAGGATTCAGGATGCCTGTGTTCCAAATTAGCTCCTTTTCCTTGTTTCATCTCTAGGGTCATCCCCTTTAACCTGAGTTTTCCAGGCTGGCTATGGAGAAGGAAGGAGAAGAGGATGGTTTCCCAGATAAGGCAGCAGACCCCCCAGTGATGGCAGGTTAGAGGGCAGTGCCAGGTGGCTGTACTCACTTATCCTATCCTGATGGGGCAGGACTCCTCTTGAATGGTATGTGGCACAGACTGGTTATAAACTGGCTGTGGTTGGAGTGGGAAGGCTTCAGTGCAGTCCTGAAAGCTGCTGGTCAGTCTGCCCTGCTCTTGGTGAGTCATTCTTTTAAGAAGAATGGCCCATTAATATTGTGGTGAAAGCAAAAGACCGTTAGATTGAGGAATTATTTGCAATCATGATAACCATGAGGCATTAAATTTTTTTTTTTTTAACTTATGCCTGGGTAAGTCTCTTCCCCTTTCCGGACCTCAGTTTCTCCAACTATAAAATAAATGGAAGAACTAAATGCCTCTAATGTTCTCTGCATCCGTATATGCCAAAAGTATATTCATTAGTTTTCACAAACAATGTTTCAAATATTTATTATGGCTGCTATCACGTGCTTTTAAATGGAGGTGGTGACTCTTGATGTTTGATGATAACCCACCTCCCAAGTATCTGGTACAGCCATTTGAACACATTTTAATTTGTATCTTTACACAAACAGTCATGCCCCAATCACTGTTTAAAAGCAGGGAGAGAAATCTTTTCAACAAGCATGTAACTGGTTGTAGTGCTGTGTGCCAGGTGCCAGGTATTCAATGAATATGAGTATTAAGAAGTGTCCTAAAAATTCCCAGTAAAGTAGTTAAAAGTGTGACCAGTTTTGCTATGGCTTCAGAAATGACATTCTTCAATTTAATGTGATGCAGTTTGTAGTATTTGGACAACACTTCAGCGATGCTGGATTTTCCCACAGCAGGGGGACCAAGAATGCAAATTTTGATGGGCTAAAAGAGGAGAATAAGCATCGTACAGGGAGCTCCGAACCATCTGTAGCTAGACAGTGTTCTTTATTTCAAGGGTCGGCCCTTTTAAGTCTCGGGATCCTGCAGGCTGACTCTCACTCCTCCATCGAGACCCCAGAGTCACTTCCTCCTGGTGTTTAATGAGCATCCACTATGTGCCCTGAGCTGGAGACACGACACTCAGCGAGGTGTGAACCAAGTACTTGAGCATCACATGCTACCAGTTTCACCTTTGTGATGCTACTCCTGTAAAGGCAGCAGAGAAATCGAATTTCCGGTCCACTATACAGGGTGTTTGATTTATTGCCTGATGAACATTGTTTCTGAACTAAATTTGGTCTTTAATTAAACTTTTCTTTTTAAAAACAGTTAATTAAAAAAATAAAAATAAATGAAAACAGAACAAAACAAAAAAAAGTGTCCTAGCCAACCTTTCCCCTGGCTTTCATTCTCTGCCACCTTCCCCAGCATTTGGTTATGTTTACCCTTGTTTGAAAGAGAGTAGGACGTTTTATACAAAAAGAGGCACCAAACTTCTTTGCCATGGTGTATTAGACTTTATTTATTTTTTTAAATGTTTATTTATTTATTTTGGGCACTCCACGAGGCACATGGGATCTTAGTTTTCGGACCAGGACCAGGGATCGATCCCCTGCCCTCTGTAGCAGAACTATGGAGTCCTAACCGCTGGGCCTCCAGGGAATTCCCAGTGTACTAGACTTTAAAAGTCCCCTGTAGTCAGGTTTTATCTGGTTGCTGGGGTATCAGAGCATAGGTACAAATTCTGGGTCTCCCTAAAGAGCTCTGCTGAACCCCCTGCCCACCTTTCCTCCAGGTCTCTGACAAACACTCGCTGGCCCCACTGTACATCTTCCTGAAATATGGTCTATCAAGTACATGTCCTCAGTTTGCAGAAAGGAGACTCTCCGGCCCTACATCATTCCCTTCACCTGCTATGGCTGGTGTGGCCCAAATGCTCCACTGACCTCTCCAGCCCAGCTCGGCCCTCCTGCTCCCCCACCCCCATCCCTCTCCACACTCAGTGGTGAGACAGATATTTGGTGCCTGAAGGAGATCTAACAAACTGCTTCCTCCTCTGAGGAGAGAGTCAACAGTAAAAGTGCCTTCCTAAAACCTTCTCTAATTCCCAACCACCACAGAAAAATCACAGTCTGGACAGTCATTCAGATACAAATTCAGCTCGATGGGTGTTCAGTAAGTTCTCCACCGCGGGTATTTTGGCCGCAACCGCCATACCTGGATAGACCCAATTAAGTAGAAAGTTATTTCAATTCTTCGTGTTTCTCTAATCTTTCCTTTTAGAAACATCCCGACTCTCTGACTTACTTTTCCCTCCAGGTGAAAGTTTATATCCTATTCTGACATCACAGAAGTCAGGTTCAGCCCCTACCTTGGGAATGACAGTTTCTAAGCTAAACCCTTCAAGGGAAGAGAGAAAACATCTAGAAAACTTTTCTCCAAAATTTGGAAGGTTAAGAAGTTCTGGCTAATACCCAACCTCAAATCTTTCTGCTGCGGTTTTAATCATTTAGATGTGTTATAGATTATACAATATTAGGCTTTACTTTTCAGAAAAACTCTTCAGTTTAGAAGAAAATCCTTTGCCTAAACGGAGCCAGCCTTCTGATTCTCAATGAAATGTGCATATGATAAAGTACATATTGTACAACATATGGTGATATGTTACATAAACATATAGCACAGGTGCTATTTCCCTATCACATATTTCCATATTTTAATAGGCTAGTTATATTAAAAAACTGAAGACTGACTCACTATTTCAGACTGTGCATGTAATGCCAATATCATACACTTATAGAGTTCTCTATGGTTTATATTTTCTTGTTTGCTTTACTCCTACTAACAATGCAGTGAAGTAAGCAGTATTAAACCCATTCTTCTTCTCTGAGGCTGAGATTCAGAGAAACCAGGGAACTTGTCCAGGATCATAATGCTAAGAAATGGCCAAGCAAGGATTTGAACTCAAGTATTCTGGACCCAAAACTAATAGTCTTCCCAGTACATTATGCACCACTCATAGTCTATGGTTCTCAACCGGATTTGTGACATTTTAATGAGCTTGTAGTAAAACAAACAGCACTGAATTCAGATTGCATCCTCCCCCAAAACAGCAACAAGAAACCATTTCTTATGGAGAAAAAAATTATAACCCTGAATATCTTTTAAATTCTTAAGTTCCAATCTTTGATCTCGGACTTCGGTCTTCAAGATCTGGGCTGGGGAGAGCAGGCAGAGAGGCACTTAAGGGCCTAATGAAAGAACTGTTAGATTGCTCCTGCCAGCCCCCAGCTAAAGCAGCTTCCTCCTTAGAAAAGGCCAGAATTAGGTGCAAACTTCTAACACTTCCCCATTCTGATTAGAATGGTCTCCCTGCCTTAGTGGTACAGGGATCGGCATCTCTCAAAGATCATTTCAGTACTAAACATGCCTGTGTTTTCCTTGCTCTCCTATATGTCTAAATAGATTATAGAAAAGAGGAAATCAGCTATATTTCACTTTGGTGTTGGGTCTACCCAGACCATCTCTGGTGACTTTAATTTGGTCAACCAGATAATCCTATAGGCCATAGATTACTCCAGATGTGGATTACATTGTTTGTTTGTTTGTTTTGTGTTGCACTCAGCTGTGGGCTTAGCAAGGAATCCAGGCTCCATAGGGTTTCTCCGCAGGCCAGAGGCCAGTGGAGTTTCTTTTAAGGAGGAAGAGACTTGGGAACCTATGGCCCCATGTTGCTTTTTCTCCCAGTCTTTTCTGCTGGGGCTGGGAGAGCCACCAGGAAATCTGAAAAGTTTTCATCTTTCTGCTACACAAGAGAAGGTAGCAAGGCTCAGGGATGAATTGGAGAGCAGAGTGAATTGGGAGAGCTGAGACCAAAGCAACCACTGCCCTTGACAATATAACTTGAGGCACATTTTCTCCGCCCCCTTCCTTCTAGTCTTTATAATAGACTATTGGTGATTTCAGCTGTTACTAGGGAGACTGCATTTCCCCAACTCCCAGAATGATTTCTACTCTTTTATTAAACTGATTTGGAGTTTACTTCCCCCTTTAGACCTCAAATTGTTCCCTTAATTAGGAGGGCGAGGGATGAGGGGAGGAGGTTCTCCCTGGGTTGAGGGAAAGGTGGAAAGTGGAGTCTCAAGTCTCCCAGAAGCAGGACAGCCAGGTCAGATATAGACCTAGCTCAGATTTGGGGTTTGAAGAGAAACCCTGGTTCCCTACTTCCTTCTTCTCCAAATGCCTCTGTGGAGAACATCTTAAAGTGAGAAGAAACTGTTGGGAGCATCTACAAACCCAAAAGGGGAAATAGAAAGAAATCTTGTTCTCACCTCAGCACTCCTTTTCTCTTCAATCCCTCTGTAGGCCGCCCCCACCCCCCACCTCAATTCTCCTTTCCTTTGTCCGCCCTCATCCTTTTGCACTGAACATTCTCTCACCCTCCCCCATTGCATCTCTCTTAAAGGAGTTGCCAGCTGGTCCCTCCCCCCAACTTGTCCTGCTCTGAGGCAGGGTCTGAAGCAGAGTACACGTGAGGAGGGAGGGGGCAGGGGTCCTGTGAAATGCTCTAAGCTCTTTCATAGCTGAGGGCTAAGCAAGGCTTACAGTTACTAAGAAAAGAGAAAGGCACTGTGATTCTGGTGATAGAGACACAAAGTAGGAGAGGACAGGCAAAATGAGGGGACTGGGAAACAGAAAGAGGGAGCGACACAGTGACTGAGAGGGACAACTTTGGGCCTCCTTGCAGAGGGATGAGTACTCACCCTGCCCTTTTTGGGGTAGAGAAACCTGAGAAGTTTTGAGGGTCCTCTCTGGACCTGTCCCACCTGCTTCCCCTTCCTCTCCTCAGCTCAATTGTTTACAGAGATCCTCCCCTGAACTCTTGCCCTCCTGGACTTGCCCTAGCCCCGGCCCCAGGCCTCCGGCCAGGCAGACACCCTGACAGGTTACAAATGAGCGTGGGTGTTAGATTGCGCCAAGCTCTTGTCCTCGGAGTCTGGAGGAGGAGAATCAATGGGCTCTACCTAAGAGCTTCCCTTCCAGTTCCATCCGTGTCTGAATAGAGTGAAGGAGCCACTTCCTGTTCTCCTCCCCTCCCCCAGCCCTAACCCAACAGACACATGGAGCAGAAAGGCGTGAGACTCCGCTCCTGAGCCTGAAGCTCCCATTCTCTAAGCAAACTCCTTTGACCTATTCTAGAAAGTTCTCAGAAATTTGAGTCATCTTTAAGATGTAATTGGTATTGAATTTATGGATTTGAGGCTTGGGGGGTGTGTGTGCTGTGGGGTAGGAAGGAACCAGAAGAATGCACTACACTAGCTTTAATCACTTCAGAAAGAGAATAAAAATTCCCTCCTCTTCACCTGTAAGTAAACATTACCTAGCTCTGTGCTCCTTGTGGCTCTCTGGAGAGAGACAGGGCGTTATCTGAGTCTGAGTGAGTGAGCCAGCTACAGCTATGGATGGCTAGAGAGAGGATAAATACATCCAGAGAAACGAGTTGATGGATAGGTAGGGAACGAATATAAATATGGAGAGAGATGGACGAACAGAGAGATGGATTGAGACAGAGAGAATATAAAAAGAAGCCAAGGGAGAGAAATGCATGTGTGAATGAGGAGAGAGTGGTTATGTGGAGAGATGGAGAGAGGAGCGGGGCATTTCTCATCCTCTCCACATTTCTGTCATCTTGTCTTGCTCCTTGATATGCCAGTTTCCCACCCCTCACTTAACTCTTCCTCTAGATTCTAGGCCCTGCCTCACACCCTTAGGTGTTTTTGCACCCTCTTCCTTCACAGTCATCCATTTGGCCCAAAATAACATACCTCACTCGGCTGTCCTAGCCCATCACCCCAAATTGGGAGAAAGAAACTCAGAGCGGGAGTTCTGAGCAAAGAAGCCTGGATTCCCCATCTCCTGGTCTACAGACTTGATGAGGGGGGGAAGGCTCCTTTGGGTGGGGGGGGGGTGGGAAGAATGAAGGGCAGCTGGGTTGAATTTGTCCAAATCTAATAACCTAGGAGCCTATTGAAGGCCTTGGGGGTTGGGAGGGGGGGAAAGTCCTGAATATTCCTCTAACTTTTCCCCCCTCTCCCTCTGGTCCCTTCTTTCCAAAAGTCTTTGAAGAAAGATGTTTTTGACGCTTCCACGTCACCCTCAGATGGATGGGCTGCCGGTGATTGAAGTGTCTTTGTCATGCTAATGCTCGGGGGGTGATGGATGGGCGCTGGGGCTGCCAAACTCTGGCCCGCTGCGCCCATTGGTCTGGGAGAGATCACATGCGCCCCTCCACCCCCACTCCCTACCCCCTTCCTGGGGGAGCCCTGGCCCAGGCGAGCTGGGTTAGGCCATGGATGCAAGCTTCGGCGCTGTGACATACTGCGGAAAGGTTGTAGGGCAAGAGGGTGTCTCCCCCAAACGGGCCGACCCTCCTGCGGCCTCGACGCATGGACTATAATAGGATGAACTCCTTCTTAGAGTACCCACTCTGTAACCGGGCACCCAGCGCCTACAGCGCCCCTACCTCTTTCCCCCCCAGCTCGGCTCCCTCTGTTGACAGCTATGCAGGCGAGACCCGCTATGGTGGGGGGCTGCCCAGCCCCGCGCTCCAGCAGAACTCAGGCTATCCGGCCCAGCACCCGCCCTCGGCGTTAGGGGTGCCCTTCCCCAGCTCCGGGACCTCGGGGTACGCCCCGGCTGCCTGCAGCCCCAGCTACGGGCCTTCTCAGTACTACCCTCTGGGCCAGCCGGAAGGAGATGGAGGCTATTTTCATCCTTCAAGCTATGGGGCCCAACTAGGGGCCTTGTCCGACGGCTATGGAACTGCTGGGACGGGCCCGGGGCCATACCCTCCGCCGCAGCCCCCTTATGGGAACGAGCAGACAGGGAACTTTGCACCGGCCTATGCTGAGCTCCTCTCCGAGGACAAGGAGTCACCCTGCCCGTCAGAAACCAGCCTCCCCACAGCCCGGACCTTCGACTGGATGAAGGTTAAGAGGAACCCACCCAAGACAGGTAGGGCTCAGAGGTGGCTACCCCCTCTCTGGGGCTCAGAGCGGCTCTGCTGCTTCTGCACTGAGGTGTCCTGGGCTGGGTTCCTGTCTCTGCGCCTCCGGGTAGAGGCAGGTAAGAGCGCTCTGCCCGGTCTCAGGTCAGGTGGGGTCTCCCCACCCAGTGAGTGCCCGGTTCCCCGTTAAGAGTAAGTCTCCACACATACCCGCACTTCCAGATCTGTGTGCCCAGCTCAGGCCCAGGACCCGGTGTCCTGCGGAGGGATGGGGGATGGGAGCGTGGGGAGGCTGATCCAGATCACCTGGAGGGGTGCTTGGTGCTTCGAGAGCTGAAGCGGGACAGCATGGTGAATGGGGGTGCAGAGCTGGCCAGGGGGGAGGGGAAGGGAAGGAGAAAGAGGTGAGAGAACTGACGTGGCCTTTCTCTCGCCCCGCCCCTAGCGAAGGTGTCGGAGCTGGGCCTGGGCGCGCCCGGTGGCCTCCGCACCAACTTCACCACGCGGCAGCTGACCGAGCTGGAGAAGGAGTTCCATTTCAACAAGTACCTGAGCCGGGCCCGGAGGGTGGAGATCGCCGCCACCCTGGAGCTCAACGAGACGCAGGTCAAGATTTGGTTCCAGAACCGGCGCATGAAGCAGAAGAAGCGCGAGCGGGAGGGAGGCCGGGTGCCCCCAGCCCCTTCAGGCTGTCCCAAGGAGGCAGCTGGAGACGCCTCCGACCAGTCCACGTGCACCTCCCCGGAAGCTTCGCCCAGCTCCGTCACCTCCTGAACTAAACTTGCCAACTGACGGGGCTCCCCAGCACCCGAGCGCCGCCGTCCAGCCCTCTCCTCCGCTCTCCCTAACCCTGGGCCTCGGCTTTACTACTCAGGCGATCCTCACCAAGGCTGGGGCGCCAGTTTAGAGCTGCTTTGGGGAGGAATGGGGGACCCCTTTTCTCCGGTCTGGGCAAGGTGCTGATGGCTGGGGACCCTACAGGAGGACCAGAGGCATGGGAGACACCCAACCTGTCAAGAGTGAAGGGAAGGGCTTCCCTCGGCCTTTAATCTGGGGATCAGCACGTGGGCGGGGCGGAAGCAAGTCCCAACCTCCTGGATTCTCCTTTCCCTTCCAACTTCGATTTGTTCAGTCCAGTGCCTTTGAGCTTCGAGGAGTCTCCTCATGCACTCTTTTTTTTTTTTTTTTTTTTGCGGTACACAGGCCTCTCACCGCTGTGGCTTCGCCCGTTGAGGAGCACAGGCTCCGGACGCGCAGGCTCAGCGGCCATGGCTCACGGGCCCAGCCACTCCGCGGCACGTGGGATCTTCCCGTACCGGGGCACGAACCCGTGTCCCCTGCATCGGCAGGCGGACTCTCAACCACTGC
This sequence comes from Phocoena sinus, assembly GCF_008692025.1. Lineage (NCBI taxonomy): Eukaryota > Metazoa > Chordata > Mammalia > Artiodactyla > Phocoenidae > Phocoena > Phocoena sinus. The sequence continues at coordinate 35,853,494 of NC_045782.1, forward strand.
GCCACCAGGGAAGCCCTCCTCATGCACTCTTATCCTAACTCCCCCTTCTAGGCCCAGGACAGAGAGATGGCCTTGAGGTTTCTTGTGTGGGAGGTGTTTGGGTGCAGGCATATTACCAATGCTTAATCTTTCTAGTCGCCACAGACCTTACAATAGCACCAGCTGCCTTGTGACAGACCAAAAAGCACCCCCCCCCGCCAATCTAAGCCTATTAACCACCACCTGGCACATTTGTATTGCACTAGCAGCCTCCAGAGGTTGTTTTCTGAGACCTGCCTCCCCTCCCACCAGCGACCTCATCTCTAAGCTACCAAAGTGTTTTGGAACTTGGTACTTCGGAGACTTCTGGAATTTTGTTTGAGGCTGGACCCCAGCAAGCCTCTACCAGGAAGGCGCAGGCACGCCCCCACTAGTTCCTCCCCTATTTATTGCCTCCTGGAAAAGCCAGGACCCTCCTCATCTCCACCCCGACCCCTGGCGCAGCCCAGGGAGGCCCAGGTGCAGGGAGAGCTCCTACCAGCAGCAAGCATTTCTCTGAACCTTGGAGACAGTGGAGGCACCACTCTTTCTGGAAACCTGAGCCCCAAGCAATCGGGTTCTCTCTGTACTTCCAGCTACCTCATTTCAATAAAGTGTGTTTTCCCCTCTTCCCGCCTCTTCTACTCCTCCACCTAAGGGTAAAGGAGGCCCTCTCCAAGAGCCCAGGGGGAGAGATGAGGAAAGAGTAGGTGCAGGCTGGTTGGGCTGGAAGGAGTTGAGCTTTAAGAGCTCAGCTGGATAAAGAGAAGGACTTACTGGGTGGGGCCTAAGCAGAACAGGGCCCTAGGTTTCCAGATCTGACAGCGTGTCAGCCCTCAGGTCGTTGGAGGAATGTGGGAAGACCTGGAGGGAAAAGGTGGTGGGGAGGATACAGTTCAGAGAGGGTCCTGAAAGGAAGGCAGGAAAGAAGAAAACCGGATCTGTTTGGAGAGAACAGAAAAGGGTGTGAAAAGAGGAGGAAGTTCGGGGGGAGGCAAAGGGCCCACTACCCCTTCTCCTTTCTGTGTCCCCCACATCCAGAGCGAGGCCTGGCATAGAGTGTGACTCGGTAAATATTAATATGTGCTGCGGAGGCTGTGCATCGTCCCCCTCCCCGCCAATTCTTGCTCAGAGAAAGTCAGAGGACAGGTCCCTCGATAAACTTCAGATTGACACACAGCTTACCCCCCCACTCCCGCTCCCAGCCTGGCGCCCTCCCACCCAACCGGGACGTCGGGGCTCGGGAGCCGGGGAGGCTGAGAGACTCTGGCCGCAGCCGCCCGCCTCCGAAGTGCCGTCTACCCGGCTCCCGGAGACTCCCGGGTCTCCGGCGCTGGACAGCAGCGGAGGCGAGGCGAAAGGGCCGAGGGGGAGGCGGGGAAGGGAGGGCTGCGGCGGGAGCGGCAGGTTGGAGTCCCGAGGACCTAGGGTGGGCGAAGGAGGCCGAGGTAAACCCCGGTCCAGCGCTGACCTTTTTACCTCGAAGCGCCCCCGGGCTTTCCAAACAAGCCGACGGCGCGCCCGCGGGGGCAGCTATTGTCTCCTGGCGGGTCCCACTGACAACCCTTTGGTCGGCGGAGGCTGGGGGCGGCGGAGGCGGGCCTGGCTCGGGCAGCGCCGCGACGGCCGCCTAACCGCCAGCGCTCTCGCCCTGCAGTGCCGTCCAGAGGACCCGGGCCTGCGGGCTCCCGACCGGTTTATTGATTCCGGGGACCCCCCCAATGCCCTGGAGTCAAGACAGCTGGGGGTCGGGCAGCAAGACCAAGGGGGGCGTCTTACCCACCCCATCTACTGAATTCTCGACCTTTCAGAGGAAGACAAGAAGCAAAAAGGACTAGGAGTGTGTGCAAGTAAAGCCGAGCGTTTGCTTCCTAATGAAATTGGTGCTATTATAGGAGAGGCCAAGTTATCAATAATGGCACAGTCCAGCTGGAGGGGAAGAGAAGTGTGTTGGAAGAGGAAGCTCAGCTTTCCCAGAGCTTGATGCCTTGCCCTTTGTCTTAAAAAAAAAAAATCTATTAACTGCTTTTCTGCATTTAATTAAAATTGCCACCAAGGTTGGCTTTCCCAAGGGGGTCACCTTGACAGAGGAGACAGAGCAGTGTCTGTGGAAACAAAACTCTTGCTTGGAGCCATTCAGTGTAAGCTGGTAGAGCCTTCTGGTTGGGATATTTCTGGATCCTGCAAACTTTGGACCAGTGGGCAGAAAATCAGGGAAGAGGAAGGAGCTTTGGTTAGAGCAGGACCCCAAGGATGGTGAAGCTGGGCCTCAGACTGGGGCTGACAGGTCCTGGGGGAGGCTGGTCTATTTGGATTTTGGCCACAGCAGAAGGAACTATCAGATTCCCCCAGGGAGGGATGAGGGGCAAATCAATTCTCTGTTAACAGAGGGGCAGGCTCAAAAGAATCTGCAATACATCTGAGCCCCCCCATCTCATTTGATCCTAACCCCTTCCCCACTTTGTGCTCTCCTAAAATCCCACTTATCTGAGGCCTCAGACTGGTCTACACAGAAAGCATTTATTTGCAGAAACAAACGGTCACTGTATTTTCCTATCATAAATGACAAAGGAGAGGTTGGTAAAAACAAACAAACAATCAAACAAACAAAAACACATTGTTAAACTTTCCAGAATAGATGACAAACTGCTTCCCTCATAGACTCCACCGTGCCTTTCAGATAGGTGGGTTTTTCATAGCCCTTGAGGGGGCAAAGGGAATTATATTTACCAGAAGATCTGAAAGTACATTTTCTGCAAGATTTAAAGCCCTCCACTCCAACACCTCCATTTACCAAATCGCCAAAAAGTCTCCTATTTTGAAAATAAAAATCTTAAAATAGAGATTTTTTCCCCCCATTGATTCTTTATTGGGGTGGGGGGAGAATTCTTCTCGGGTTGAAAACCTTGAAATTCTTCAAGGTTTCTGAGGAGTATCTCCCGGCCCCTCCTCCACCGCGCAGGCTCCACTCTACCCAACACGCTGGACCATCTGTTTCTCAGCCCCAAGTGTGAACTTTTCCTCTTTCATTTGCTTTCTTCTTCAGCATTTGTTCTCCCAACGTGAGGCCCTTTGATCTCCAGGACAAGAGAGACAAGGAAAAAAGATTTAAAAACCCTAAAGTTCTTCTTACTTTTAATGTGGGTTTCTTTGTTATGAACATTCTTTGCACCAATACCACTGGGCTGCTGGAAGGGAGTTGGTGGGGTGGGGAGTAGAAGAGGGTGGAGATGGGGAGGCTGGGGGCATCTCCAGATGACCGGGAGCACGCAGATCCAGATGAAACTGAGAGGAAGGCCAAGATATGTGGGTTCAAATCCTTCCAGCCCTGCCTCTCACAGCCTTGTGGCCATTTTCTCCAAGATGGGCATCATAGTCATACTTATTTCATAGGGTGGACGTTAATAAATAAGTTTATATGTGTAAAATATTCGAGAGCAGTCTCTAATAAATAAATATGAGCTATAATAATACTTATCATTATTAAAGGGGACATGTCTTCTCCCCTACCTACAGTCCCTCATTGATTCCAGGGCACATCTTGACCCTTTGGGGTACACACACACTCTTCACTTCTCACATATCTTGTTTGATCCCTGATAGGTATATGATACTAGAGACAGGTTCTGGGGCTAAGGACAGGTAGAGGGGATTCCCTTCTTAGCAGCTGAGAACACCCAGGTGGGTCTGGCTGAGACCCTTTCCTTGCCGTCAGGTCTCAGCCCACTCAACTGTAGAAGAGGAGAGCTGTCCTGGGCCTCTTGCACTCTCCCTCCCTTCTCCACTGGGAGGAAGGCTCAGAAGTCCTGAACGCAGACAGTCTGAGTTCCTGATTTAGAGTGGTGGAGGGCAAGGGTTCTGAAGGGTAACTTAGTTTTCAACGTGGTTCCTCTCTTATCAGCTGGGTGAGTGAGCTCATGCCAGTTATTCAATTTTCCTGTGCTTCCATTTCTTCAGATGTAAAATGAGGGAAGTTGAATAAGTGAGATATATGAGACATGCTTAAAACACTGCCTGGCAGTGTTCAGTAGGGATTTTCTGTTTTATATATTCATACAAGACTTTTTTTTTAATTACTTTCTTGTACTGAGTTTTTCTTGGCCTTGGTGTGACGGAAGCAGACATTTGCTAGCCTTCATCCTCCAGCACTGTACCTGCAGACTCATCTAGTACCGTAACCGTGGAATTTGCTGCTAGGGAATAAAATAATTATGAATGAAAAGGTTCAGGGTAGTTCCACAGAATACTAGTTCATAGTAAGTGCAGCATCGTAATGAGACATGCTTTTGGCAGGACAGTCTCATTGCATAACTCTGGGAGCACATTCTCACTGTGGTCCATGTGGTTGGCACCCCCTGCAGTTGTACCAGATTTTTTCCTGATGGCTCAGTCCTAGCTCTAAGAACTTCCTTGCATGGCCTCCTTTACATGACTCAACCACAGTATTCCAGATGCTTTAACTTTTGCTATTTCCCAGGCTCTCTAAATGCTTTATATCCTCAGAGTGGGTCCTGGGTGGAACAGGAGTTGGAGATGCCAAATATTTAATGCCCATTTCTGGGAGAACAGATAGGCTCAAGCAGCTATTAACTGCAGCTCAGAGTAGGACCTCTTGGCCACTGTCATTCTCTTCATCGGGAAATAAGTGGATCAGGTACTTCAGAGAAGAAAGAATTTTGTAGGAAGTCAGGAGACCAGAGCTTCCTCTACCAAGGGCCTCCTGTGTGTCCTTGAATCAATCACTTAACCTCTCTGGGCCTGCTTTCGCAGTCTTTAATATAAGCTGCATTATCTCACTGCAGCTTTCCTCATCCTTCCCTCTGATGACAGAAGTTGTAAGTAAGAAAGAATGTTAAATTTGGTCCGGGATGGGGGGTGGTAGGGTGGGATGGGGGAAGCATGGTGTCCCACATAGTCTACTGGCCAAGTTGGAGCTAATTAAAATTACTGTTTCTCCCCCCCCCCCCCCAGTCAATTTCCTCCATGCTCTCAAGATCACTGGCCTGGGTCCAGACAATTCTGACCCCTGTAGCCCTTTCTGCCTGAAGGGAGAACCTAGGAGGGAGGATGCCCCAAAAAGCATGTGCCCTCTGCTCCTTAGGGGCCCAAAGCGCCCTTCAGTTTACTCTGGCCTGACAGCTCCGTTTCTACCCCACCTTGGAGATGAGGCAGTTCAGTATTTACTCAGCCGGAGAGGTTTGCCCAGAAGCCTTGCCTCCCAGCCAGCTCCTGCTGGCTCTGCTCTGCAGCCCCCACCCCCTTCCCTTCCTGGTTCATGGAGAGTTCAGCCCTGAAATGGCTTACAGCCCCCCAACCCCCAGCCCTGGAGGAGCTGCCTGTCCAGGGGATTGCTGAGGCCAAAGGGCGGAGGAAGGGTCCCGGTCGTGGGGTCATGCCCTGGTCTCTCCACTCTTGCTGGACCAGTGCCTGAGCTTCCTAGAAGAGAGACGACTCAGGAAATGATTGTCTTTTTTGGGGAAGGGGTGTAGGGAGATTGGCTAAAATGGGACTGTCAGGTTGGGAACATCATCCAGGACTGCAAAGGGCCACATATCTGCATGTTATTAGTGTCATAAACTATGTCTAATGGGAGAGAAATTTGGTAAACTTGTAATAGTTTGGACTTCCTTTCCAAAGACACTAAAGGGCTAATATGATAAAGAAGTGACATGCATGTTCTCAGCAACCATATATGAAAAATAGTTTCTAACCTCCTAACTTTCTAGGATATAAGATCCATGAAGGCTGAGATTTCTGTTTTGTTCATTTCTAGTGCCTTGAACAATGCCTGGCATGTAGTAGATGCTCAGTAAATATTTCTTGGACAAGTGAACATTGAAGCAAATTTCTCTTGTCTAGAAGCCAGTCACCCCCCCCCCCCCAAAATGGTCTTCTGAAATGACATCAGTTTTAGACATTTGATTAGTCCAAGAGTGTTACCTGATCAGTGTATTCATATGAAAATAATGAAAGTAGGACAAGTGATGGAAGGGGACTTGGGAGGCATCTTCTTATTCTCTGACTTTCCGTTCGTTAAAGGTATTTATCTCAGGCAAATGACAGTTTCTTTTATAGCTTCAGGGCGAGTCTCCTCCCCAGGAGGGTTCACCCATAGAGTTTTTGTTTGTTTGTTTGTTTTGTTTGAACTTCCTTTACTTTAGCAAGCATAAACTGAAGAAAAGACTCAACTTTAGAAATGTAAAGGATTTGAAGGCCCAGCTGGATGTTTAGATTGGTAGAAATGTTGGTAGAAAATAGACAGAGAAGCCAACCCTTCTGTTGAGAGATCCAGGCAGGTGCAGCCGCTGTAGACAAGCCTTCCTTTCTCCTCTCCATCACCCAATGCAGCCCCACAGGGTGCAGTGTCCTTTATACGCCAATGGACCAAGTTTTCCGTTTCTAAAAACCTTTGGGAAGTCTTCCCCTTCTAGGCCCAATAAAGTGAATTCACTTAGGTTCGTTTGGGTCTGAAAGGGGACAGCAAGGGGAAGCGTTACTTTTAATGCTTAATGGAACTCGAGGGCAAGGATGGTCACCTGTTGGAAGTTTCTCAGAACGCTTGAGAAGATCACCCATTCTGGTGTGGTCGGTTACCATTTTTGGAAATTGTTGGGAATTGATGACATCCTCTTGCACACTCGCACCATAGACCTACACACGTGGATCCTGATCACAGAACAGGAAACCTGATTTAAAGCAAGAAAAGGGAAGGGAAAGTGTCAAGGAAAAGGAAAAGTCCACCTCCTGTTCCTCCCTGGCATTAGATTTCCAGATCAAGGGCCCCCTAGGAAGAACGGAGTTGGGGAATGGAATTCCTCAGCAGTGACCTGAAAAAACTCAAAGGTTCAAGGCTTCTGGGCATGGCTCTGACAAATTTGGCCAGAGTTCTACGATTCCCCATTTCAGACACAGCCTTTGCTGGGAGCTGTTGTTTTGGGAGATGGGGAGTCTGAAGAGGCAAGATCTAGACAACAAGATGTGCAGAAGAAAAGACTTTGAGGTGTATGTGAGGAAATAGGCTGACAGCTGGTGGAAAGAGCTGTCCCACGCTCCTCTCCAGCCCTGAGCTTTCTTTCCACCGTCCACCACCTCCAGTTACTCCACTGTCTCTCCAATTTACACTCAGTCATTTTCCGGAACTTAATTTTCAATCCCCACCTTTCGGAGCCTGGCAGGAGGGACACTACCCAGAGTTAGAGGAAGGCAAGAGGGCAAGTCCTTCCTTGGAGGATGGGTGGGGTGGGTGGGGCAATTCCTAATCCAGTAGGGGGTCTGTATTCAGCAATTCAAATTCAGTGATTTGGGTGCATTGGATGGGGCCTTGCAAGGACACCTTTGAAAGAGTCTGCTTGCCTGCAGGCTCCCGCCTTACCCAGCGGCACATTTCAAAACCCATTGAAATCCACACCTTGACACATTCCGAAGAGACACGCCAACCTCCCTCACACGTTCGCAGACCTGTCTGTAAACATGCGTTGTTACTTGTGCCTCAGACCGGCAAATAAACTGACCTCGTACACAGCTCTGCACACGTGGCTGCAACAGCCAGAGAAAGCGGGCTGGGGAGACAGGTACTGTTACCTGCGTGGAAAGGTTCTGTTTCTCTCCACTCTTTGGAGTTTATGTTTTGACTGTTAAGTGGTACCAAATGAAGCTTCTGAGAAGAGTGAGTGGAAAATAGAAGAGTTCTCAGCATAGAGGTGAAAAGGAAGAGGGCCTTTTGCTAAAAAGGCTTCAGTCTCATCTCTACAGAATTCCCAGAATGGAAATGAAAAGGAAGGAGGCGAGTAATGAGTCATCTCTCTGTGTTGGGTGGTGTGTGGCTGCGCGCTCAGAGGGAAAGCAAAAATCAAGAGAAAACGAAACAAACAAAAAAATCCCAAATGTGACTAATTTCCTACTTTTCCTTCACAGAATACCAAAGATCTGGAAAGCTGATTTTTTCCCGGTTTTCATTTGGGTGTTTGGACCCAGAGTTTAGTAAGCTTTACCTGAGTCTTCCCACCTTAAGTAAGAAAAAGAAAAAAGAGCTTGTGCTTATCCCTAGAATTTAATGATGAAGAACAGAGGGACAGGTACAAAAATAAAAGAAAAGTAGCGTCCGGTTAGTGCCCAATACCAGTACTAACTTTGGGTTCTTCAACATCCTATTTTGAAAAAAAAAAAACAAAAAACAAAGTTTCAAAAGTGTGTTAAAATAATCTACCAAAAATAATCTGAGTGTGTTCCAAAATCCTCCCTTTATGAAAAACTCCCTCTATTTCACTAGAGAAAAAAAATGTTTGTTTTTTTTTTTTTTAAATTCCTCTCTTTGAATAAGAAAGGGGGTTTATCTGCAGCAGTCTTCCTTCCGTCTCCACTCTTTCTAAGTCAAAGGGATGTGGAAACCGGAAAAAATTTTGCTTTACTCTCTCTCTTCCTCCAGCCCTCTTGCACGCAGTTCTCTGGAAAAAAGGGGGTCCTGGGTTTGAATTTAATTTAATCAGTACAAAAACTTCTTGCTTTTATGTCTTTTGCATTGGCCAGGTGCTAAGCTGCTCCCAATCTCAGATTTCCCCTTGGAAAACAAGAGAAGACCGGATTCTCTCTCTCTTTTTTTTTTCCCCTCCCCAGAACTTTAAAGTTTAGTTTTCAGTTTTATTTTTGGTGACAAGTGTAAATGTTTGCTCAGTTGCTGAGACATAACTCAGATTCTTCTCTGGGGTCGGGAGCCCTCTTCCATCCTCTCCTTTCAACTGAGGCAGGGCTCCAGACGTCGATAGTTTTTTTGGAGTCACAGAGGGTCTCACTCAGCACCCTTAGAGCCCCTTCCCACTTCAGCCTGGAATTGAGAGCAGCCTCCTGAGTCACAGGGTCCATTCTCTGTTGAGGTCTGAAGCCCTTGATTGGGAGAGGAGAGAGAAAAGCTCATGGGTCCCTGATAGGTGTGAAGAGCAGGTCTTTCTATGCAGGTGAACCTGGAGAGAAAAGACTTTCCTCTCCTCCCAGCACAAACACACACACACACACACACACACACACACCCAACAACCCTGCAAGCTTAATGAAGGAATTTTACTGTTTAAGGGAATGGAGACAGAGGAGGAGGGAGTTACTTGTAAACCTGCTTCTGGGCAACACAGAGAGGTGTTTTCTTCAGAACTTTGGCAGATGTGGAGAGAAATTCCTGCCCAATAATGAGATACCATTAACTACTGATCCAGATTTCAAATCAACATTGCATTTGGATATTTTGATGGCCATCTAGCTGCCTCTTAGCTCATAGAGAGAGGTGAGGAATCTGCGTCGCTGAACTCTTTTTGGTTCCTTTCTCTCTTTCCCCATATACCTCCTGAACATAACCCAGGAGCTTTTTTATTTCTCCTTAGGAGTGAGTTTCCCAAGACATATCAGGGCTGAAGTTGACAACTGCTGGGAATTCCTTGCTTTTCTCAACCTTACTAGTGCCCGCCTGACATAGACTTAGGAGAATGAAAGTGGCACAAATCAAAGCAAAACGACAACTGAAAGCTTGGATATGGAAGGAACGTAGAGACTTTATCCTTTGTACCTTCACCCAATCTTTACTACAATATCCTGGGCTTGGACACCTCTAGCAATGGGAAGATTGCTATTTATAAGGGAGATTCCCCCGATGTTGGACTGCTCTAAATACTAGAAAATACTTCTTTATAAGGAATACGAGTTCGTCTTCTTGGGACTTGCACCCATTGATCTTACTTCTTTGCTACCTTCTGGAGCCAAGAGAATGACTCAATTCCTTTCCCACATGCTACCCCTCCAAATATTTGAAGACAGCTGTCGTGTGTATCCCTAGAGTAATATACATTCCCAATTCCTTAATTTGTCTCTCCTAAGACCTGATTTCCAGATCTTTCCCCATCCTGTTCTTTCTTCCTTAGTCAATATTTTGTACAAAGCAAAGTGTCCAGAACTGAACAGAAAATATAAAGTGTGACTGGATCAGTTCTAAGTAGAGTGAAAATATTATATCCCTCGATCTGGGCACTATATTTCTGTTGATACAGGCAGGATAGCTTGGGCAGGAAAGGGCAATGGGGCAGGCTGGTGGCTGCCGATAAATGGGAGGAATCCTTTCTCTCTTTCAGATTGTGTCCATCTACTTGACCTCTAGGGCTGCATTAGTCACTGATACCATGATCCACAAATCCCCAAGCTCTGTGAGGGAGCTGCCAGATTGGCAGCCATTATGGGGAGCAAACATTTGCTGAGCAGAGCCTGTTTAATTTGTGAGAAGGGAAAGGAGGATTAGAGTAGAGAAGCAATGTGAAAGGTGAGAAGGAGTGGCCCCATTATCTCAAGGGAAGGAAGTGCCGATTTACCTAGGCTAAGGCAGCTACTCCATTTCTGCTGCTCATCATGGCTGTCCAGGTAACTCTACTTCTCTCACAATGCTTTTTCAACTTCCCTTCTTGGTGGCAGCTGTTATGACTTTTGTTATCATTGTTGTTGTTATTGACATTTATATAGAACTTTGCTATTAGCCTTTACTTCTCATCACATCCCTGGGAGGTTCGTATGATCATTATTCTCACGTATGAGGAGCCCGAGGCTCAGAGAAAATAAATAATGTACCCAAGATCACATACCTGAAAAGCAACGTATCATTTTTCTTTTTGTGCCTCTGGCCCTCTAGGATTTATATATAAGCCCACATATCTGGAATATGCAATGCATTTAGGATGTCAGCCTCTCTTCCACCTCATTCTCCTCTTAACTCTGCCTTAGCTATCAGACCACCAGGCGTTGTTTAGAGTCTGAGGTGACTGCTTTTTTCCTTTTGGAGGAGAGAAATCAAGTAGACTACCCCAATATTCAAGATTACCAGGTTTAACTAGGGAATCTCTCTCTCTGTCTTTGTAACCCTTAAAGACTGAGAATTCCCGCAAATAGTGTCCAAGTCAGATATTGGTTGACTCACAGATTCTGTGAAAACCTCTAACGGTCAGGGTTTGGCCATTATGGGAGGTCTTGCTTTAGAGACCTTCCACTTGAAGTGGGGGGGGGTCTTCTCCAAGTTTGGAAAGATGTAGGCACTTTGAACATGATGGATCTTGATGTTGAAAGGGTTCAGGTTTGGCATATTACAGCAACCCTGGGGGCAATGGGAAGGGGGCTATTAACATGAATTTGGGAAGGGGTTCTCCTTGAGGACACATCTTTCCAAATTCTTATGATGGGTATGCAAATGCTATGACTTCCTAGTTACTGGAAGTCATGATACAGGGATGGATAAGAAGTGGGAACTTTCATAAAAAGGAACGAAATTGGGCCATTTGTAGAAACATGGATGGACCTAGAGACTGTCATACAGAGTGAAGTAAGTCAGAAAGAGAAAAACAAATATCGTATATTAACGCATATATGTGGAATCTAGAAAAATGGTAGAGATGAACCGGTTTGCAAGGCAGAAATGAGACACAGATGTAGAGAAAAAACATATGGACACCAAGGGGGAAAACGGGGGTAGTGGGATGAATTGGGAGATTGGGATTGACATATATACACTAATATGTATAAAATAGATAACTAATGAGAACCTGCTGTATAGCACAGGGAACTCCACTTCGCTGTACAGGAGAAACTAACACAACATTGTAAAACAACTATAGCCCAATAAAAATTAATTAATTTATTAATTAAAAAAAAAGAAGTGGGGGCTTTCAGCTTTTTTCCTCATGCGCCCGCTCTCGCATGAATCAGCCTCCCCCTATATCTCCCCCACCCCACCACTTCGTTGGAGATCCTAATCACAGTAGACATATAGATCAGAGCTTTGAAGACTTTGAGGAATAAGCAGATCAAAAAGTCCAAGTCTCCAACCCCTTCCACCTGTGACCTTCCCAGCACTGATTGGCAGAGCCAGGCACAAGGCAGATGCAAGGTAGAAGCCTGGAGGTCACGAGCGGCTTCCCATCCTGTAACTCAGTCCAGGTCCTGGGGACTTATAGAGTGGTCCTGACGGCAGAATTAACATGATGGGGAGTCTAGGGAGAGACAGGAAGGGGGGAGAGGAGGGACACAGAGTCAGATTAGGGGTAGTAGATCACTTGCGTCTGGCATCTACCCTCCTGCTTTATGCAAATGTTGCTTTAGCTCCAAAGAAGCCACATTCCGGGACTAGTTTGCTGTTTATTTAAAAATACACAGATTTTGCAACCCGTCTGGAAAGCTCTGAAGGGGCTCCTGATAAGGGCATCTCATCATATCCCAGCAGCAGGGCAGTAAATCGAGAACATGCAGAAACATCAAAAAAGCCCTTCCTTGATCAGATGTTGTAAAGAATTTGCAAAGTCTGCAGATAAGGAGATCACTAGAGAGAATGCATGTGTGAGTCCCTCAGAGAAAGCCCATTTATTTTCTCCTTTTCTGTTACCTTCTGCTCTCTAGCCGAGCAAGGCATGCACAGCAAGGGGGAGGTGGGTGAGCGCTGGTTGTGAGACTACGCAGCCCAAATCACACATGGTCTCTCTTCCCCAGGTGCCCCGCAATGCAGGAGGATCTCGCCTTTCCTTATCGGTTTTGAAATACAAGGCACAGAGACTCAACGGCTGCCAAGGGAAAAGGCTATCACAGAGTAAATACCTGAAGGGGAGAGACATATTTGAGAAAGAACAGATAACATTTTCAACATATTTAGAGATCCCAGCCCTCATCCGGCTTCAGTATCCCTTCACCTGAGCTTTTACCGGTAAGATGTGTCAAACAAATTAAATAGTTGATGGGAAGGCAGGAGCCAGGCATCTTACCAGTCCTTTTTTCTTGTGTTGGAGCCAGCCTGGAGACAACCATGCTGAAATAATGGGTCTTGGTAATTTCACAAGCTTAAGGGACTCCAAGCACGCCATACGTCACTTACTTTGCAGAGAGTCACTCAGCCCCCTGACCAAAGGGAATATCAATTTTTGCTGAGAATCAGTAAAAATTATTAAATAGCAGTGATGAGGGGCCAGGAATTAGAGTTCTTTTTATAGGTCAAATTAAGGATTCATCACTTTGTTATAAAGCAGAAACTAACATGCCATTGTAAAGCAATTATACTCCAATAAAGATGTTAAAAAAAAATTAAGGCTTCATGAGTCTTTTCCACTCTTTCATCCTTCCCATCATCAGCCCTGCTTGTTAGCTAAAGAAATGGAGGAACAAGAAATTTCAATTAATTGGAGGCAATATTGGAGGAACCTGAGACTGCCCCACACATGACAAACTTGCAGAGGGGGTTCTGATGGGAGATCCAAGACAAGCCCATCGAAAGGTAGAGTAAGGAGGTGGGGTGTACTTCGAAGGTTCAATACTCTGAAATGTACAACTAGAAAGAGATTAATTCCAGATTGCTATAGCTGCAAATTTTCTTGAAGGATAACTGGGAGGATAAACATAGTGTGAATGGGGTCACCAGCTTAAAGAATGAAAATATACCAGGTTTTAGGAGGGAGATCTCTAAAAGTGAGAAGAAAGAGAAGGCTGGGTGTTTAAGTCTCTCTCTCTCTCTCTCCTTCTCTCTCTCCTGCTAGAACTGTGATACATGTTCCTAACGTTCTTGGCCTTTCATATATCCTTGAGACCCGGTCTTACCTGGTTAACTTCCCCTCCAAAACATGGCACACTCTTTCTATTTTGACTTCTAATAAGCTCTTCCATTTTCCTGAAAGATTTTCTACTCATTCTATGCCTGGAAAACCTTATTTGCTTCCCAAGATGCAGCTGAAACATCGCTTCCTCGAGGAAGCCCTCCCACCATCCCTAGACAGAGTGAATCTCTATCCTTGTTGCTCTACCCATGTCTCCTTTTTAAAGACATTTTATTAATTTTTATTGGAGTCCATGTCTCCTTAATTCCACCGCTGGGCCCTTATGTTGCATGTATCACTTGTTTATATGTCTGTTCATTTTTGTATCTTTAGTACCTAGGGGAAAAGACATATCTTGCAAATATATACAGAATCTTGAAAAGATGAAAGAATACAAGAGTAAAGATGAGACAGATGCAACATTTGGCATAGGTGGCATGATATTAATAGCTGATAGATATAGCAAATGTATTTAGTTTTTGGTTTTCTATCTTCTTCCTGTAACATAAAGATCTTCAAGATTGAAATAACAATAACTTTATTAAGGTGGGTATTTGGCTCACTAAGTCACATCTATAGCATCACGTTCAGTTCCAGGTGCCATTTTTTTTTTTCCGGTACGCGGGCCTCTCACTGTTGTGGCCTCTCCCGCCGCGGAGCACAGGCTCTGGACGCGCAGGCTCAGCGGCCGTGGCTCACGGGCACAGCCGCTCCGCGGCACGTGGGATCTTCCCGGACCGGGGCACGAACCCGCGTCCCCTACATCGGCAGGCGGACTCTCAACCACTGCGTCAGCAGGGAAGGCCCCAGGTGCCATATTTTAAGAGCATCTTAGACTCCCTAGATTGGAAGGGACCGTAAAGATTATCTGGCCCAATCTCCTTTTTATGACAATGTTTTCATCAAGTGGTTGTCCAGCCTCTGATTGCAACCCACCCATCACCAGATCCAGGGAGCTCACAACTTCCTGAGACAGTCAATTTTCTCTTCAAACCACTCTGACTCCTTTTCCTTATTTAAGATGAAATTTGTTTTACTGAAACTTTCCCCCTTTGCTCTTATTGCTATTCCTTCAGCTACCAGAAGACATTCATAACGCCTTCCTTGCCTCAGTCTTTCCCACTCCAGGTGAAACCCTGTTATCCTTCAGCAACTCATTATATGACACGACAGTGTCACACAAGGAACCAGAGGAATATCCTCTGACAATGCCCAGAGCAAAATGTAAACTGTTCTGCATGGTGTACCAGCACAGAAGTCCATTAAGACTATAACATTTTCCTCATTCTTGTAGTCCTACCAGCTACTTATGGAGACTTGTTGAACACTGGCTTTTGTTTCAAGTCCTTTACACACATTGTCTCCTTTAATTCTTTTCCCATTTTGCCCACGATGGAACTGAGACTTATAGAGGATAAATACATTGAACGGAGTCACGCTACAAATACTATGTTTCTATTAATACAGCTCGTGGTTATTTTTTGCTTTGTTGACTTTTTTTTTGGCAGTCATACCCAGAGGTAACTCATACTGAAACATCTAATTATTTTTTGAATATATGGTGGCTTGGTTTTATTTTCTCCACCTGGATTCATACAGTCATTTAAAAGGTTTTTTTCCAAATTTTTATTATGAAAAATGTCAAATATTGAGAAAATATTAAAAGAATAGTACAATGAGCACTGTATATCTACCACCTGAGTTCAGTGGTTACCATTTTGTCAGGTTGGTTTCATATAACTTTTTATTTACGCATCCATCCTTCCATCAATGCAAGGTTGCATTTCACCTTTAAATTTTTTAGTGTGCATCTCCTAAGAATAAAGGACATTGTCCTATATAACCAGTTGTCACACCTAAAAAAAATTAGTGGGACTTCCCTGGTGGTGCAGTGGTTAAGAGTCTGCCTGCTAAGAAATAGAGACACAGATGTAGAGAACAAACCTATGGACACCAAGGGGGGAAAGTGGCAGGGGGATGGTGGTGGTGTGATGAATTGGGAGATTGGGATTGACATATATACACTAATATATATAAAGTGGATAACTAATAAGAACCTGCTGTATAAAAAAATTAATTAATTAATTTAAAAAAAAAGAGTCTGCCTGCCAATGCAGGGGACACAGGTTCAATCGCTGGTCCGGGAAGATCCCACATGCTGCGGAGCAGCTAAGCCGGTGTGCCACCAACTACTGAGACTGCGTTCTAGAGCCCATGCTCCGCAACAAGAGAAGCCACCGCAGGGAGAAGCACTCGCACCGCAGCGAAGAGTAGCCCCAGCTCGCTGCAACTAGAGAAAGCCCTCGCAGCAACGAAGACCCAATGCAGCCAAAAATAAATAAATAAAAATATAAATAAATTTATTTTTAAAAATTTAGCAGTAATACCCAGATCATTACAAACTTCTCTAACTTTCCCAAAATATCTTAAAATACACATTGCATAAAATTTACCATTTTAGTAATTTTTAAGCGTACAGAGCCCTAGGGTTAAGTACATTCACACTGGTGTGCAACCAACGGCAGAACTTTTTTCTTTTTTAAAAAATATTTATTTATTTATTTGGTTGCGACGGATCTTAGTTGCGACACAAGGGCTCTAGTTGAGGCGTGTGAACTCAGTAGTTGTGGCACGTGGGCTTAGTTGCCCCGTGGCATGTGGGATCTTAGTTCCCCGACCAGGGATTGAACCCAAGTCCCCTGCACTGGAAGGTGGATTCTTTACCACTGGACCACCAGGGAAGTCCCTCCAGAACTCTTTTCATGTTGAAAAACTGAAACTCTATAATTATTAAACAACCACTCCTCATTCCCTTCTCTCCCAGCCCCTGACAACCACCATTCCATTGTCTGTCTCTATGAATGTGACCACTCTGGGTACCTCATGTATGTGAAATCATACAACGTTTGTCTTGTTGTGAGTGACTTATTTCACTTAGCATAATATCATCCAGTTTCATCCACATTGCAGCATGGGAAATGTAGAATTTCTTTCCTTTTTAAGGCTGAATATATTCCATTTATGAATATATCACATTTTGTTTATTTATTCATTTGTTGATGGACACTTGAGTTGCTTTCACCTTTAGGCTGTTGTAAATAGTGCTGCTATGAACATGCATGCATAAGTATCTCTTTAAGACCCTGACCTGATTTCTTTTTGTTATATACCCAGAAGTGGAATTGCTGGATTATATGATAATTCATAGAATGGCTTTTTTGAGGACCCTCCATACTGTTTTCCACAACAGCTTCACCATCTTACATTCTCACCAGCAGTTTATGAGGTTCTAATTTCTGCACATCCTTGCCAATGCTTGTTCTTTTCTTTCTTTCCTTTTTTTTAATGGTAGCTATCCTAATGGGTGTGAGGTGGTATGTCATTGTGGTTTTGATTTACTTTACTGCAATGATTAGTGATGCTGTGCATCCTTTCATGTGCTTATTGGCCATTTGTATATCTTTTTTGGAGAAATGTCTATTCAAGTCCTCTGTCCTTTTTAAAAATTAATTAATTAATTAATTTTTGGCTGCTGTGCGCGGGCTTTCTCTGGTTGCAGTGAGCGGGGGCTACTCTTCGTTGCGGTAGGAGGGCTTCTCATTGCCATGGCCTCTCTTGTTTTGGAGCATGGGCTCTAGGCGCGTGGGCCTCAGTAGTTGTGGCTCTCAGACTCTAGAGTAAAGGCTCAGTAGTTGGGGTGCACAGGCCCAGTTGTTCCACGGCATGTGGGATCTTCCAGGACCAGGGTTCAAATCCTTGTCCCCTGCACTGGCAGGCGGATTCTTAACCACTGCGCCAGCAGGGAAGTCCCTGCCCATTTTTGATAGAGTTGTTTGTTTTTTGCTGTTGAAGTGTAAGAATTTTTTAGATTTTCTGGGTATTAACCCCTTATCAGATATGTGATTTGTAAATATTTTCTCCCATTGCGAGGGTTGCCTTTCACTCTGTTGATTGTGTCCTTTGTTGCAACGGTGACTTTTTGAATTCAAAATAGCTTACCTTTATCCCAACTAAATTTCATGGCTTTGCAAATTTTCACCCCTGCCTGGAATATCCCTCTACCTTCCTCTGTTTGGGTAACTCTCATGCATCTTCCAAGACTCAGCCCAGTTGTCACTTCCTCCACTCCTATGAGTTAGAAGCCTTACTCCTGTATTCCTAGAGCGCTCTCTGAAGGTGCCTCTATCATGGCTTTTAGTCCAGGGCATTATAATCCTCTGATTACCTTGAAGGCAGAGACCATCTTGTTAGTCTTTGTTTTCCCAGTGCCTAAAACAGTGGCTCATAAAGTCCTATTGAATTAGCAAACGTTATATTTAGCTGAACATCCTGAACTAGAGAGATCAGAGGAAGTCAACAAGAAGGGAGGAAAGTAGTGATGACTACAAAGCTTGTGTACGTTTTATAATCATCAAATAATGTAGGCATATATTATTTCATTCCCCCCAGCTTTGTTGAGGTATTATTGACAAAAAAATTTGTATGTATTTAGGTTATACAATGTGATTTTTAAAAGGTGTACAATGTGATGATTTAATATACACATAGTTTTTTTTTTTCTTGACCGCTCCGCACGGCTTGCGGGATCTTAGTTCCCTGATCAGGGATTGAACCTGTGTTCTCAGCCGTGAAAGCACGGAGTCCTAACCGTCGGACCACCAGGGAATTCCCTCACCTCACATAGTTTTGTTTGTTCGTTTGTTTTTGGTTTTTGTGGTGAGAACTCTTAAGATCTACTCTTAGCAAATATACAGTATACAATACACTATTATTAATTATAATCACCATGCTGTACATTAGTTCCCCAGAACTTATTCATCTAATAACTGAAAGTTTGTACACTTTGACCAACATCTCCCCATAACCCCTACATCTCAGTGCCTGGCAACCACCATTCTACTCTTTGGTTCTGTGAGTTCAACGTTTCTAGATTCCACATATAAGTGAGATCACACAACATTTGTCTTCTGTGGCTGGCTTATTTCACTTAAGGTCCTTCAGGTTCATCTGTGTTGATGCAAATGGCATGATTTCTTTCTTTGTTTATGGCTGAATAATATTTCTGTGTGTGTGTCTGTGTGTATCACATTTACTTTATCCATTCATCGGTCAATGGATTGATACTGAGGTTGTTTCCATATCTTGGTTATTGTAAATAATGCTGCAACAAACATGAGAATGCAGATATCTCTTCAAGATACTGATTCTATTTCCTTTGGATATATACCCAGGAGAGGGATTACTGGATCGTATGATAATTCTATTTTTAATTTTTTGAGAAGCCCCAATACTTTTTTCCATAATGGTTGTCCAAATTTACATTCCCATCAACAGTGTACAATGGTTCCTTTCTCCACATCCTCATCAACACTTGTTATCTCTGTCTTTTTTTTTAATAATAAATTTATTTATTTATGTATTTTTGGCTGCGTTGGGTCTTCGTTGCCATGCGCGGGCTTTCTCTTCTTGCGGTGAGTGAGGGCTACTCTTCATTGCAGTGCACAGGCTTCTCATTTTGGTGGCTTCTCTTGTTGCGGAGCACGGGCTCTAGGCATGCGGGCTTCAGGAGTTGTGGCATGCAGGCTCAGTAGTTGTGGCACACGGGCTCAGCCACACCGCGGCATGTGGGAACTTCCCGGTCCAGGGCTTGAACCCCTGTCCCCTGTATTGGCAGGCAGACTCCCAACCACTGTGCCACCAGGGAAGCCCACTCTATCTTTTTGATAATAGCCATCCTAACAGATGTGAGGTGATATTTCATTGTGGTTTTGATTTGCATTTCCCTGATGATTAGTCATGTGAGTAACTATTCATGTACCTGTTGGCCATTTGTATGTCTTCTTTGAAAAAATGTCTATTCAGGCTCTTTGTCCATTTTTTTCACAGATCTTTATTGGAGTATAATTGCTTCACAATACCGTGTTAGTTTCTGTTGCACAACAAAGCGAATCAGCCATATGCATACACATGTCCCCATATCCCCTCCCTCTTGAGCCTCCCTCCCATCCTCCCTATCCCACCCCTCTAGGTCATTGCAAAGCACCGAGCTGACCTTTGTCCATTTTTAATCGTTATTTTTATTTTTTTGTTCATTGAGTTGTATGAGTTCTTTGTATATTTTGGATATGGTTTGCAAATATTTTCTCCTATTCCACAGTTTGCCTTTTTATTTTGTTGATGGTCCACTTTGCTGTACAGAAGATTTTTAGTTTGATGTAGTCCCATTTATTTATTTTTGCTTTTGTTGCCTGTGCTTTTGGTGTCATATCCAAAAAATTATTGCCAAGACCAGTGTCAAGGAGCTTTCTCCCTATGTTTTCTTCTAGCAGTTATATGGTTCCAGGTTTTACACTTAAATCTTTAATCCATTTTGAGTTATTTTTATTTTTATTTTAATTTATTTATTAATTTATTTATTTTTGGCTGTGTTGGGTCTTCGTTTCTGTGCGAGGGCTTTCTCTAGTTGTGGCAAGCGGGGGCCACTCTTCATCGCGGTGCGCGGGCCTCTCACTGTCGCGGCCTCTCTTGCTGCGGAGCACAGGCTCCAGACGCGCAGAGCTCAGTATTTGTAGCTCACGGGCCCAGCTGCTCCGTGGCACGTGGGATCTTCCCAGACCAGGGCTTGAACCCGTGTCCCCTGCATTGGCAGGCAGACTCTCAACCACTGCGCCAACAGGGAAGCCCTTGAGTTATTTTTTGTGTATGGTATAAGATAGGTTCCAATTCATTCTGTTGCATGTGGATATCCAATTTTCCCAACACTGTTTATTGAAGAGACTAACCTCTTAACGTTGTGTATTCTTGGTGCCCTTGTCAAAGACTAGTTGACCATATATGTGTGGGTTTATTTCTAGGCTCTGTATTCTGTTCCATTGGTCAATATGACTGTTTTTATGCCAGTATTATACTGTTTTTATTACTAAAGCTTTACAATGTGGTTTGAAGTGAAGAATTGTTATGCCTCTGGGTTTGTTCTTCTTTCTCAAGATTGCTTTCGCTAGTCAGGGTCTTTTGTGGTTCCGTATGAATTTTGGGATTTTTTTTCTATTTCTGTGAAAAATGCCTTGGAAATTTTGATAGGGATTGCATTAAATCTGTAGATCATTTTGGGTAGTATGAGCATTTTAACAATATCAGGTCTTCCAATTCATGAACATGTGATATCTTTCCATTTATTTGCATCGTCTTCAATTTCTTTCATCAGTGCCTAATAGTTTTCAGTATACAGATCTTTCACCTGCTTGTATTTTATTCTTTCTGATGCTATTGTAAGTGGGATTGTTTTCTTAATTTCCTTTTCAATAGTTCATTGTTAGTGTATAGAAATGCAAATGAGTTTTGTATGTTCAATTTATATCTTGCAACTATACTGAATTTTTTCATTAGTTCTAACAGTGTTTTGGTGGTGTCTTTAGGGTTTTCTGTATATAAGATCCTGTCATCTGCAACTAGAGAGAATTTTACTTCTCTTCTGATGTGGATGCGTTTTACTTCTTTTTCTTGCCTGACTGTTCTGGCTAGATCTTCCAGGACAATGTTGAACAGCAGTGATGAGAGTGGGCATCCTTTTCATGTTTTTGATCTTAGAGGAAAAGCTTCCAATTTTTCTCCATTGAGTATGATATTAGCTGTGGGTTTGTGATTTATGGCCTTCATATGTTGAGGTACATTTCTTCTATACCTAATTTATGGAGAGTTTTGAATAATGAAAGGATGTTGAATTTTGTTAAATGCTTTCTCTGCATCTATTAAGATGATTATATGGTTTTTATCTTTTATTCTGTTAATGCAGTATATCACACTTACTAATTTGCAAATGTTAAATCATCCTTGCATCCCAGGGAAAAATCCTACTTGATCATGGTGCGTGATCCGTTTAATGTGCTGTTGAATTGGTTTGCTAATATTCTGTTGAGGATTCTTGCATCTATGTTCATTAGGGATACTGGCTGAAGTTTTCTTTTCTTGTAGTGTCCTTGTCTGGCTTTGGTATCAGGGTAATGCTGGCCTTGTAAAATGAGTTTGGAAGTATTTTTTCCTCTTCAATTTTTTGCAGGAGTTTGAAAGGGTTGGCATTAGTTTTTCTTTAAATGTTTGGTAGATTTACCAGTGAAGCCAACTGGTCCTGGGCCTTTCTTTCTTTCTTTTTAAAAATTTATTATTTATTTATTTCTTTTTGGCTGCATTGGGTCTTTGTTGCAGTGCACGGGCTTTCTTTAGTTGCAGCGAGCAGGGGCTACTCTTCATCGCGGTGGGCGGGCTTCTCATTGCGATGGCTTCTCTTGTTGCGGAGCACAGGCCTCAGTAGTTGCAGCGTGCAGGCTTCAGTAGTTGTAGCTCGTGGGCTTTAGAGCACAGGCTCAGTAGTTGTGGCACACGGGCTTAGTTGCTCTGTGGCATGTGGGATCTTCTGGACCAGGGATGGAACCCATGTCCCCTGCACTGGCAGGCGTATTCTTAACCACTGTGCCACCAGGCAAGCCCCCTGGGCTTTTCTTTTGATTACTGATTCAATCTCTTGACTATTGGTCTGTTCAGATTTTCTTTTTCTGCATGATTCAGTCTTGGTAGGCTGTATGTTTCTAGGAATTTATCCATTTCTTAAAAGTTATCCAATTTGTTAGCATATAATTGTTCATAGTAGTCTCTTATGATCTTTGTATTTCTGTGGTATTATATAATTCAATCCTCATAACAATAAGGTATATATATTTAATCTCCATTTTACAGAGGAAGAAAGTGAACTTAAGTTAGATGACTTTCCTAATGCTACACAGCTGATAACTGGTGGAGCTAGGACTTGAACCCAGGTCTTTTCACTCCCAATTCATTGTTCTTTTCCTGTGGAGGGTATTGTTGAAGTAACTGGAAATGCTTAGCTTGGAGTAGAAAAGACTTAGGGCAGATATTATAGATATTTTCAAAGATCTGAAGGAATGTCACGTGGGGTTCTTGAAACGGCTTCCATTCATCTTGTTTTGCTTTTATGAGTGAAATTAGGAAGAACTTTTCGATAATAAAAGCTGTCCAAAATCGAACTGGGCTTCTTAATCAGCTCCCTATCACTTGAGGTGTTAAAGCATCAGTATATGGCCATCTGTCAGGGATACTGAAGGGAAAGTTCTTGGGTGGGAGCCTAGACCAGGTGACCCTGAGATCTCTCAATGACTCTAAGATTCCCTTTGGGTCTTCCCCCATATCTCCTGTGAACATTTGCATGGCGCTGGCTTAACCACAACCACTACTGAAGATGGGCATCACCTCTTTATGGAGGACTGGATTGTATCTTGCTCCTAGAAGCAAATAAAGAAAACAACTCTGACGTAAAAGAAATAAAGATTGATTCCCATCAATAAATGTGTTCCGGGGACTTCCCTGGTGGTGCAGTGGTTAAGAATCCGCCTGCCAATTCAGGGGACACGAGTTCGAGCCCTGGTCCAGGAAGATCCCACATGCCGCAGAGCAACTAAGCCCTTGCACTGCAACTACCGAGCCAACGTACTGCAACTATGGAAGCCCGGGCGCCTAGAGCCCGTGCTCCATAACAAGAAGCCACCACAATGAGACGCCCACGCACTACAACGAAGAGTAGCCCCCACTCGCCACAACTAGAGAAAGCCCGCGAGCAGCAACGAAGACCTGACGCAACCAAAAAAAAAATAACAGAAATGTGTTCCTTCCAATGATCTTAGGATTATGATGCTAAGAAAGCTCTCATTCTTGGAACCAAGAAATCAAGATCTCCAACACTCAAAGGTGTAATCAAATGGGAATGAGGGAAACAGTTGCACTAGGGACAGGCCAGAGGGGACTACTGAGCAAAAATTCTGATCTGTAGGCCACCTCTTTCTCCTGAACTACTTTGAAAACTTGGCCTTGGATTCTTTCTGGGAGAAAGGAGAAGTCAGCCACCTGGAGAGTCAGAGTAGGAACCAAAGTCTTCGGATAAAACCCAACTGTCAAATGTCCTTCATGCTCCTCTGACAGCATGAAGTCAAAGGCTTGACTGCTCAGTGCAGCATGGAGCTCCTGGGAGGAGTGGGTATTAGAAGAACATCGATGTCTACACATTCAGGATTTAATAATCTAGACGCATATTGCTATCACCCTTCTGTGAACCCTGACCTTCCTTTCAAGTCCCTGGCCCTCAGGTTCATTAAAAAATCTGATCACTAGTGACCTACGCCCCACTAACTGACACTGCCTCAGTCCTTTCATTTCTGCTCTGGCCCTGACACGCTCCAGGGATGCAAAACAGCTGGGGCTCAGTGGTGAGAAAATAACTTGCTAGAGAAATCTGTCTACAGCAGAGACTTCAGTGTGGAGCTAGGAGATGGGAAAAGGACATCAGGAAATAAGAGGTTTTGCCCTGCTGAGCAGGAAAATATTTTTTTGTGGACCCCCAGGATGCAGAGGTTGCGGCAAGGATGAAATTCTGAAATTCTCTTCTCTCTAAGGGAAGAAAAATGAGAGAGAAATAGCATCTCTCCAGCTATAGCTTAAATAACTTTAAGGTCACCCTTTGAGTCACCCTGTGGTTTCCCATTGCAGCTTTAAATTCTGGATCTAAGACCTATCCCCATATAGTTTTTGAAAGGGTGATTTGTTCCTGACAGCTTCTTTTTCAAAATGTAATTTTGAGGTCTTACCCACTGTCTCTGTAATTCTCATTCTGAACCTTAACGGAGATATAGCACTGGAGACTGTGGACAGGATGTGACATTTTCCAGGCCTTGACATTGAACAAGGACAAGTGGTATAAGAAGTGACTCTGGGTCCATCTGCAGGATGTGCAGACCGAGGGATATACTTCTCTGAGGGTGGGGCTGGGACACGCTGAGTGATCGGTGTTGCCTTAGTGACAGCATTTGCCATGTGACCAGCTAGACTCAGGGGTGCCACCTAAGACTGCAGAGCAGGTCGTTGGCCTGACCTAGCGCTTCACAAGACCTCAATAAATGTTTGCTGAGCACATACTTGGCACCACCCACAGTGAGAGGTGGGTGGGGCTATAACAACCAATACTATTGGCATAGCACTTCCTTTTACAAGGCCCTTTAACAGATATCTTATTTCCTCTCTGTAAAAGCTCTGTGAAATATGCATGGCAAGTAGTATTATTATCAACTCCATTTGACTGATGAAGAAACTGAGAGCGACCTGCCCAAGGTCATACAGCTAATCAAGGATGGAACATGTTTTTAGACTCTTAAATCCCATATTCCCTCTCCTATAAGAAAATAATCTACACTTGTGGCCAAAATAGCTAACTTAAAACAGACTATACCTATGCAGGGAGTATGGATGA
Source organism: Phocoena sinus (assembly GCF_008692025.1). Taxonomy (NCBI): domain Eukaryota; kingdom Metazoa; phylum Chordata; class Mammalia; order Artiodactyla; family Phocoenidae; genus Phocoena; species Phocoena sinus. The sequence goes on from NC_045782.1 coordinate 35,878,412, forward strand.
TAGAAGATTGGCCTTGTTTGTTAGTTGTGAGGCTGTGTATTGTTGGGTATATGCGAGTCCATTATATTCTTTTATTTATGTATATGTTTGAAATTTTTATAATAAAAAGGGGTTTTTAAAAGAATAAACCTGGGCTTCCCTGGTGGCGCAGTGGTTGAGTGTCCGCCTGCCGATTCAGGGGACACGGGTTCGTGCGCCGGTCCGGGAAGATCCCACATGCCGCGGAGCGGCTGGGCCTGTGAGCCATGGCCGCTGAGCCTGCGCGTCCGGAGCCTGTGCTCCTCAACGGGAGAGGCCGCAACAGTGAGAGGCCCGCGTACCGCAAAAAAAAAAAACAAACAAAAAAACCCCCTCTGTTCTGTGCTCAAATTCTGCCCCTTCCAAACTCTTCTTAGATAATTTTCATTTTCCTGTCTCTGAGTTTTCTTTCAGTGGCTGAGATCTCATTACTGATAGTGGCTGCCATTTACTGAGTGTTACATTGTATCACTCTAAGCGCTTTCTTTACAAGTCTTACTGTTTAATCCTCACAACCACCCTATGACTAGTTACTACTATCCCCATTTTGCAGATGAGGAAACTGAAGCTTAGAGAGGTCACATAACTTGCCAAGATCACAACAACCACTGGAGTAAACACTAGAGCTGAGACATGAACTCAGGTTTCTCCAACCTGAGAGCTCTATTTTTAACTCTTATTTCCTACCTTACAACCAGAGGGGGAACGTCCTTCTCTTGAGGCAATACTATTTGAAATGCACTTTCCCTCTCAGCATTTTACAATAAACTCTGAACACGGAATTATTGACCTTCTCATCCCCCCTGCTGGAAAAATAGGACTTGTAAACAGAAAATTCTCTTTCATTCAGCCAGACCGGTCTGTCCCCACCTCCCCGAGGGGATTCAAGCACCTAACTTTGTTTTGTAATCTCAGGTGGATGAAGCTGGCATCTACCATCTGAGCACAGGGGTCATGGTTATTTTTTCAGTCCCTGCACCTGAAACTTCTATCAAACAAGTGGGGAGGCAGGCGGAAAGGGGACAATTGCCTTCAAAAGAGGTTTAGGTTCCATGTCTCTTCGTGGATTCACAGAGGACCAGCTGTTGGCAGGCAAGGTCTTTGACCCTGGTAGGACTGGCCAAGGTTAAAGGACACCAAAATCAGTATAGCCGGGATGACCCCATCTCAAGTCCTGCCTGACTTCAGCCAAATCCAGGGCTGGCTAGGCCTCTCTCCTCTCTAGCAGCAGCCGTCTCCCACTGGTGAGAAGAGCCTTTGGCTATTATCTGGTATGGTATCAAATATTTAGCTGGAGAACATTCAGAGCGCTTCAGGGACACAGGGAACTGTTTAGATATCAGATTCTCTCCTGCCAGGTCAGGCGAACCCCCTGTTGACGAATGGCTGTGTTTCCTCAAGCATCTTTCCCAGCAGTTAGTTATCTTCTGTGCCCTTTAACTGGCTGTCCAGCTGAGAGGCCCCAGGCCTGCAGAAGCTGTTCTTCTAATCCCCATCTCAGGCTCAAGCTGCTGCAGTGGTCGATGGAAGATTGTTTACAAAAGTTGAAGGCTCACTGCCTTGCACCTGGTTTCTGTCTGGCCCACGCTGACGGGGATGAAGGATCCTTCATTTATCTCAGCCTCTCTTCTCAGGCAGCTCCTGCTGTCACGGCAAGCTTGGGTCGGTGTTTCACTCCCTGATAAGCAGCCTTCTGAGGAGGTGGGGAGAGCCACTTACAGGCCTTACATACCTCTCTCAAGACCCCCATCCCAGTCCAAGGGGCAGCAGGGCTGGATGGGGCAGGGGCTTCTGAGGGTTTATATAGAAGGTCAAGTGGGCCTTGATTCCAGCTATCTGGTGGCAGGGCATTTTGCTCTTTTTCTATTTACAGATTTTGGAAATAGGTAGCCAAATAACACATCTGCCCTTTTTACCTCAGGAGAATAAGCGAGCAAGGACATCTGCTGGGCAAAGAACTTCAGGGACGACTTTGTTATATGAAGGATGGGGACAGACAAGGTAGAGAAAGGCCCACTGGGACAAACACAGCATCCAGAAAGGATGGAGTTGAATGTGAAGAGTGCAGAAGCCTCCTCCCTAAAAGCCCCTAAAGATAGAGAGACATTCATGATAATAACTAACATTTATGGGGTGTTTACCATGCGCCCAAGCCCTGTGCTAAGCACTTGATCTCATTTAAATCCCAAGAGGTAAATACTCTTATTACATTCATTCAACATAGGAGGAAATAGAGGCTTAGAGAGATTAAGTATACAGCCCGTAAGAAATGCTGAGATTTAAACATAGTATATAGTTGGTTCCAGGGTCCCAAGCTCTCAATGACCATGTTGCAGTTGAGAGACACGCTACGGGTGGCTGAGTGAGAGGCTGCAGTTACATGGCCACTGACGTGGGTTTAGGAATGTGGGTGCCCGGTTTTACTGGGTGACAACCCTGGTACTTGAACCTGGAGTGAAGAAGCAAATCTAGGTGGTGGGTTAGAGGAAGCAGGTAGCAAAGGGTAAGTGTGAATTGGTCCCTCAAGGAAGCAGAATTTGGAGAGAGGCAGGGGACCACGGGGCTCCTGACAGCTTTGGGGGTTTTGAAGAGGCAGATTTCCATTGGAACAACCGCTTCCCTTTGACTTGGATGAATCCATTTGCTGCCTTCCACCTTCCTGGGAAAAGTCAGTAACCCTCTGGACATGGATTCCAATAGTAGATGCAGTGGTGGTACTCTTTGGATAGAGCCAGAAGTTAATAACCTCAGTTTCTGAATCTATTCCAAATAGTTGAATAATGTACTGACCCTCTAGGAAGGTGTTGCCTCCCTTCCGGGACAGGTATTTGGAGTTGTTTGGATAAGTC